>NC_132939.1:10637500-11837500 GCF_034638445.1 Ciconia boyciana
TATCTGCACTTTAACTAGGAGTCGAAATAATCCCCTTACAGCTGGGAGACTGAAATAGGTATTTGCTTTCAATTAATTAATAAAATTACCAGTACCTGCTTCTTTTTCTGCAGTAAAAAACTACCAGTACTGCAAAATATCTTTTCCGTATTGGCATGCTGTAATCATAGATAGTTTATCTTAAATCATCAAGATGCCCTTGGCTCCTGACTTGCATTGGTAGACTTTTAAGGAAGCTTTAACTTGTCTGGTCTCGCATTCCCTTTTTGTACAAAGCTCTCTCTGGTCTTAATTTCACAACACAGAAAGAACAGAAGGATTAGCCCAGTATTCTGTTCCCATTGTGTAGACTGAGATTTAAATTTTATTAACCACTATAGGAGTAACTTCACATGGTAATTTCCATTCATTTGGCACACATTAAAAATGATGCAATTCCACCTGTGGCATTTGGTGTAAGGGGCACCAAACAAAGAATAGGAAAAAGGGTGAGGCAGATGCTGAAGAGAACACTTGAAAACATTTAAAATAAAGTTTTTGTAGAAAGTAATTAAACAGCTTCCTGGGGACTTATGGTCACATATAAATGGGGGAGAGGGGGACCCACACAAAAGCCACACCTTGCTAAACAAGCAAACCAACCACCACTACCAAGTTTACAAGGAACACATGCATACTGCACTAATCATCCAGCAAACTCAGACATTCCCTAGTCAAACACCACCTTAAAACAGAACACCTGAAATCTGTGCATAAAGCACCAAATCAGAACACCCAGTCTGGCAGTTAGATCTACTACGATTGTGTGTTTGGGCTTAAATATTTGGCTCAATTTCCTCATCTTCCCAAAGTGGCAGTTCAGCTTCTATTTTCAGGCCACCATATTTATAGAAGCCACTGCATTACAACAGAGAAATCACTTTCCTCACCTTTAAAGATGTGGATAATTTGAAGCTAGTTATAAAGAAACATCTGCATTCATCTTTAAATACAGACAACAATTCGACAAAAAAACCCCAACCTTCTCAAGCATAGAGATGTCAGTATTTCCATTTTTCATTTTAAATGGATGAAAAATAGCCACACTAGATACTGTCTTGGTCAGAAGAGGTGTATTCATGTGAAATGTTCACATTTGCAGATTTCCTGCAGAAAACTTTTTGAGACTGCTTCACCAGTGGTCCTACAGGAGGAGTTCTGAAAAGTTTCTGGAAAGCAAGTAATCAGAGATCATGTCCCCTTAAGTATCACTGGCTGTTTCCAGCAGAGCACTTTTTCCTCTTTAGGCAGTAAAACAAAGTATCTGGTTGTCAGTAAGGACATCAAGAAAAAAAAGTGTATTTTTGTCCAGAAACATGAATGCTAGTGCCAGTCTAGTATGTCCTCTTCACATAGACATACAGCAACAGAGCATCGGTTTGAAATAGGTGGGGGGCAGGGGGATTGGAAAGGAGAGAATAGCACGTTTTTTTAAGTAATCATGAATGAGGTCTTAATCTATACAGAATATACACGTATATCCATGTATTTTCTTCCTGTGTTCTAACTCAAGAAGAGGCTGGAAAAATGCAACGAAGACATACTGGATTACGTGGAAGAATTCCGAGACTTTTCAAAGATGGTACTGTCACGCCTGGCAGGACTGAACAATTATAAGGCTGAGGTTAAAAGTGAAGTAGAGAATTTGCTAACAAGAATTGAACGAGCACAAAGGGACATTGATTATTTTAGATCTGTCACAGATTCCAATACATGTATAGAAGTACATGAAGACCTGGTGAAACAGCAGCTATTTGAAGAAGCAGAAGAAAAAAAGAAACTTAAACTCATGCTTAATGCAAGTAAGAACAGTTTACTTTTCAGAACTTTGGTGTCAATGAGCCAGTCCCCTAGCAAATGCATGCATGCTGATATAGGGATGACAGATTTTCACAAGTTATGTGAATACCACAGATACTTGCATAGGGTTTTGGCTGTGTAAAGACCTTAAAAAAAGCCCAAACCAAATTACAAAAAAGGTATGGGAGAGGGAGGGAAGAAAGTCCAATTCAAACATTTATTTTGCAGACGCTCTACTGCATATCAAATTGATTCTTTGGAAGCTGCTTTTTATTATAAAGTAATGTAAAAAGCCTCTGAAGGTATGCTCTTGCAAAGTCCCAGAAAAAATGCCAGTGCATTTCTGAGTATTGCAGCTATACCAAGGAATTAATGGTGGTCTTTGTTTTTTGGAGTGGGCAGGGGTCAAAACCTCAACTCAAACGTGAACTCATGAGTTAATAAAAAGACTTAATTCATTTCTACAATTTGCATCTGTTTTACTGTCCTCCTCTGTTATTCCTTCTCTCCCTCTCCACTCCATGTACTTTATCAAGAGAGCACACTGGCTTAGCTGCAAGCAAAGCTCAGTTCTGATTTTAAAATTAAGTGTTAAGGTACCTAGTATGAAGAACATATACACAATCTATACTTTTTTAAAAACATATTAAGTTTTATAAGTATCTTTACCTTAAGAAAGTTGAGTTATAGATGTAAATTACATATTGTAGACATATTTGAAGTAGTCTGCTTCGTTTTCATTCAAAAGCAGTAAGAAATTAAAAATAAACAATAAGAAATATAAACTGCCATTTTTTTAAAAGCCAGGTGAAAAATCTTTAGCATCATCAATTATACAATTCTACTAACTTCAACAGAATTAGACTGATTTAATTTTACAAATAAGTTTACAATTTGTTCCTTGAACTTTTCCAGCAAAAGAGTATTAAGGCAGATGGTAACAGAAGCGATCACCTATTCTGCTTCTAAGCTCTGATCCTATACCACAATTGAGTGCTATGGATATCAAGATTTTTTTTTTCCATATATAGATTTTTTGAACATGAGGCATTTTTTTGAGAGGCAGAAAAATTTGGGGAATTTTAAACCGACTATGGTAAGGGCACTTTGAAAATTATATCTTTCTGAGAGTTTCAGAGGGGAAAAAATTACTTTCCATTTTCCCTTATTGGAAATTATTACTTTTAATTTTATTGCAGGAGTTCATAGCAACTTTACTTTTGTCAGTACTAGTCAGGTGCTTGTCCCATTGAAGTCAACAGCAAAACTACTCCCTGTGTAGATTTTACAGCACTTAGGAAAAGTAGCAAAACCCTCAACTCTAGCAAATAGCAGCTCTGCTTCTATGCTATCATATATTAACCAGAAGTTACAATTATTTTTGCTGAGTCGCTCCAAAACTCTAGCAAAAAAATGTTTTTTTAAGTCCAACTTTGTTACTGGTTTTGGCTCAAGTTCACACAAGCTTGAAAATAACAGTCAAGTAGAATCACTGTTTTTACATGCAGTAGTTGATACCTCATCCTGCTTTGGGTGGGAAACAGGAAACTCTCTTCTGCACATTGTGGGGTATAGTAAGAAACAGTGGGCTTTGAAGGTATCATTGGGGAGAATGTGGAAAAATTTTGGTAAACTTTTTCTCACTGTGAATGTTTCAGTTTCTCAGTCTTCCTCCAAGCTGTTATAAAAGCCAAGGAGAGTTTAAAATCTTCTCTCAAGAAGAGAGACACTGTTCATAGATTTCAGATAGTAATCTGGCTATTTCTCCTGCACAGGAAGATGTTGCTAAGGCTGGCTAGGTATTTTGATTCAACACTTTTAACTTTCTAGACTCTATCTAACCAATAAACATTAGTTTTGAGAAAGCTATTGTGGCTTGCTCTGGGAAGGTGCATCCAGAGTGAGGATTTCCAAGAAAAAAATCCATGCTGTAGCAGCAATATCCAAATGCTTTGGTTAGAGGGTATCAGTACAGACAAATGACATAAAGGTTGCTTTCTACAGGCAACTGGAATCTTGCCACTGACTTCAATAGGTTCATATCAGGCCAAACAGGGAGGCTGGTTTTGCTTTCTCCATTTCATCTACTGCCAGAACTTCCTGCCAGAGGGCTTGCTTTGTTCTGTTTACCAAAATGGCTGCACTTCACTAAAGGCAATTCTTTAAACTTCAAATAGTGTCTCTTGTAATTTAAGAGTGCCTTTGGTAAACAAGCTTGTTAATATGCTTTGTGGTAGAGTTTTTCCTGGACAGGATGGTACCTGATAAAGATCTTGGCATCTAAATGCCTGAGTCTTCACAAGCTTGCTGCTTTTTGGTCTTAAACATCCGTGCAAAGTGCATGCAAAATGTAACGAAGCCAAAACTATGACTCGCTCTCTGCTGGTGCCAATTTTATCCCTATAGTGAGGTAAACAACTATGTAATTCCACTAGCCATGCTTCTAGCATAAGAATTGATAACACAGACATCGTACCAGTTCATTTAAAGACCACCTTAATGTATGGGCATTCCCGATTTTGTGATCCCTATATTTGTTCTAGTTCCTTTGTGCTGTAGGTGTTGGGAAGGGAAATGGGAAGATAAGCCAGTGTTTTGGCTTTCTGTTATGATGATCTATTTTTATTTGTCTTCATATTATAAATGTGAAAAAAGAGGATAAGAGAACTCCTGAAACAAAAATACTATACACATGGCATATCAGGAAAGTGGATTTTAATTTGTATGCCTTTAACAAGAAATAAATTTATTCTACTGTGTTGATCTAAAACAGAAGTTACTTCTCTGAAGTAAAAATTACAGCCCTGTAAAAGAACTGACAAGAATCATCAGAGAATCACTAACTATGCTCTTGGTCTCCTCTCAGGTACACAAATTGAATCCCTTTTGGATAACACTGGTCTAACAGTGTTAGAATAGAAAAAAACACACTATGTGTAGCTGAAGATACGCAGTTTCCTTAGCAGGAGATGCTGAATATATCGTATAAAATTAGCTTCAACAGTACTTAGCATAGGCACGCTGCTGACACCTTTACTGATATATTCACCCTGGTCTTATAGTTGGATTAAAAGGAAACTAAGTAATTCAAATAAAGGAAACTAGAAAATTCACAGATATTCTAATTTTTTTTTTTGTCTTTGGGTGTTTCATTGCAGGTTGTGACCACATGCTTGCAGGTATTAAATCCCTAAAGATAGTTAAGAAGACTGGAGATAAGCATGGCTCTTGGATGAAAGATCCTGGCAAAAAGCATGCAAAGATTTATTTATTAAATGGTTCTGTAAATAACGTTATTTTGGAATTTGCAAATATCATGACATTCATGGAAAGCAATCATACGCTAAAAGCTCGCAGAATCACCTTGCCATTTCCCTGGGAAGGAACTGGCCACATCATATATCAGGGTTTCCTGTTCTATCACAGATATGGCTCCTTAAATGAGATAATTAAGTTCAATATCCAGAAAAGAAATATAACTGACCAAATGCTACTACCAGGGGCTGGAAGGATTCCTGCATATCAGCTTTCTCCATCTACAAAAATAGATCTTGCCATTGATGAGCAAGGGCTCTGGGCAATCCATGCAGAACCAGAGACTGGAGGAAAAATTGTAATTACTAAAATCAACCACGTAACCTTGGCAGTAGAACACACTTGGGACACATCATGCAATAGCAAGGATGCTGAAGCAGCTTTCATAGCATGCAACACACTCTATGTTGTGTACAACTTTCCTAGTGGAGGCACCTCTCGTATACAATGTGTTTATGATGTTTTGGATGCTGTAAATACTTATGAAATCCCAGTATTGCATTTTCCAAAACGTCAGGGCAGTCATTCCACTATACATTACAATCCTAAAGAAAAACAACTCTTTGCTTGGGGTGATGGATCCCAGATCATTTACAAGTTTCACACAAAGCAAAAAGTTTAGAATCTTCAGCAAGATTTCAAATACACTTAAAAGCTAGCAGTCCCATGTCAAGATGGTCATTAAAGTGTATTAAAATGGCATTATTTCTATCTGTTACAACTTTACAATCTATTTTACATAGATTTAGGCTTACACACCCCCGTGATCTTAAACTAATGTCCAACTAGGAATATGTAAAGAAGCCATTAATATTAATTACATGATGACTAAATACCACACATGTACAACACCCACACACACACACACACAAATTAGTCTTAAAGACTAAAGTTAATTAAAAAAAATAAGAATCCATCTCTGACATGTTCTCTTCCTATGAATACTATGTATTGTGCTTCAGTGCCATGGAAATCAAATCAGAAGTCCTTCCTGTCTAATATACATTATCTGACAACCTTCACTATGCTGAAGCTCACTGTAGGAAGCCTTCTTGGAAGCACTATAAAATCACACACTTCCAGAGAAATTATGTATAAAGTTTTAACAGGAGGGGTTTAGTATATCACAAAGCATAACAGTATACATCCTCACAAACATGGTTTATTTTTAACATATAGTTCTTGTACATTACACCAAGGCTATTCCTAATCATTGAACTTCTGGACTATTTTCATGAAATATCCACATTTCCAAATTTTTGTTATCCCTATAGCTGTACAGTCCACTTTAGATCCTGCTAATACATTAGCTACAGCTAAATATTCACTTTTATCAGCTTCAATTTGCCACCTTTCAATTTTTTTCAGTGTACCACTGCTTGTGTGTCAGAAGGAATGTTCCTAGATGATCTGTTCTGTACCATACACTATTTTTAAATGTTTTACATATCACTCTGTAATTGTTTCCTTTCTTATTAGTCCTCTTTCAGCATCTAGCTGTGAGGCACTTTCTCAATACTTCAAATCACTTCCATGGCTCATAGCAGAATCTTTCTTATCCTACCCTCTGACTCCAGCAAAATACCTGTACAGAAAAGGTGGCCCTGACGATAAGCACAATAGTGCAAGTGAGCGCATGCCACTAGTCATTCCTAGTTCTGTGAGTTACAGATAAACTCTAGGTAAATACAAACACATTTTTGTTTCAAAAGTAATATTAAAAAACCCAAACAAACCCTAGACTTTTACTTGTGAAACACAGGTACTGGCTGTATTTTGGACTTTAATGACAGCTGCATTTCTGTTTAATAACAAAAAAACCCCACACCCCACAAAAAATGGTGCTTGGAAAGCACTCCACAGCTGTTTCTACAGAAAGCCCATTTTGTTCTTTACGCTGAAAGAGCTGTTGTTCTGTTTAAAAATAGCTTCAACAGAACAGCCAAACAGCAGGGAATGATTTTGAAAAGGAGTTCCAGAATGCAACAAAGAGTGTATGGACTGCTGAGTTGCAACAGTGCTACTCTGCTTTTAGCAAAATAAACTATATCGTTCTAAGCAGCCTTAATGACTATAGCATTACTTCTGTGTTACAGAAGCCATAGGAAGCACAGTTAAAGACATTCTCAGGCTGAAAGTAAGGTGCGCTGGCACTGACTTCCTCTGTGACCACGGGTCAAAGGCAGGTTCAACTATATGGCCTTTTATTCCTCATCTGTAAAATCACAAACACAGAAATACAAAACAGTATTAGCCAACTTTGGAATGTTTTGCGATCTTTTACTGCAAAAGGATGTGTAATATTCTTTACTTAACAAATAAAGCATTTTGATGTAAATATGGATTGAGTCTCCTCTTTAGAAAAGGCATTCTTGGAATACGTTATGCGCCACACTATTACACAACAGAGAAAGCCTACGTTATTATTCTATATAGAGATTTCCATGAGCAATCCTCAAAAGTTCAGGCAGGGTCCTCTCTGAACCTTGCTGCCCTGGAAATCCAAGATTTGTAATGAATTAAAGGTACTGCCTAGTTTTGAGAAAAGGAGAAAGTTCTGTATGGATGAGTTTCACTACATTATTTCATATTATACAAAATGCAAAAGAAATGAAAACAAGAAAACAGAATACCAAAGTTTTCACAAGTCTCAAAATCGAGGTTCAAGGAGGGGCAAATTTTCAAGCCTTCTAGTTTCAAAAATGTATATGAACAATCAAACAATTTGAAGAGCTGGAATTCCCAGATGTTAATCCTGATACTGATTTGTTTGCAAACTATTTATGTACAATCATAAGAGAACAAGGACAGAAGGAGGCATCGTTGAATTAGCCTGTCTCAACTACTTTTTAAAGCCTTTAATGATAGGGACTCCACAACTTTCTCAGGGAATTCATTCCATCAATTCACAACCCAGCCACTGTAACATTTTTCCTAAAGCATAACTTCAGGGTTCCTTGCTGCAATGCAACCCCATTGATTTTTGTCCTGTCCCACATAAGAACGTAAGAGTAGCCCTATTTATCAACCCCCTCCATCAACCAGAGAGTTATCCAACCCAACAGCCAATCTCAAAGAGGTACCAAGAAAGAAAACTTACGGAAGAGCATAAGAACAGTGCAAACACTTATCTCTCCCTTTAGTGATTCATGCCAGACGGACTGTGCTGAAGACTTTTCTTTCATGAATTTCATAGAATCATAGAATGGTTTGGGTTGGAAGGGACCCTTAAGGGTCATCTAGTCCAACCCCCTTGCAATGAGCAGGGACACCTTTAACTCGATCAGGTTGCTCAGAGCCCCATCCAGCCTGACCTTGGATGTTTCCAGGGATGGGGCATCTACCACCTCTCTGGGAAGCCTGCTCCAGTGTTTCACAACCCTCGTCATAAAAAAATTCTTCCTTATATCTAGTCTGAATCTACCCTCTTTTAGTTTAAAATTATTACCCCTTGTCCTATCACAACAGGCCCCATTAAGAAGTCTGTCCCCATCTTTCTTATAAGCCCCTTTTAAGTATTGAAAGGTCGCAATAAGGTCTGCCCAGAACCTTCTCTTCTCCAGGCTGAACAACCCCAACTCTCTCAGCCTGCCTTCACAGAAGAGGTGCTCCAGCCCTCTGATCCTTTTTGTGGCCCTCCTCTGGACCCACTCCAGCAGGTCCATGTCTTTCCTGTACTGAGGACCCCAGAGCTGGACACAGTACACCAGGTGGGGTCTCATCAGAGCAGAATAAGAGGGGCAGAATCACCTCCCTTGACCTGCTGGACATGCTTCTTTTGATGCAGCCCAGAATACAGTTGGCTTTCTGGACTGTGAGCGCACATTGTCAGCTCATGTCCAATTTTTTATCCACCAGTACCCCCAAATCCTTCTCCTCAGGGCTGCTCTCAATCCCTTCATCCCCCAGCCTGTATTGATACTGGGGGTTGCCCCAACCCAGGTGCAGGACCTTCCATTGGCCTTGATGAACCTCATGAGGTTCACATGGGTCCACTTCTCAAGCTTGTCCAGGTCTCTCTGAATGGCATCCCATCCCTCAGGCATGTCAACCACACCACTCAGCTTGGAGTCCTCTGCAAATTTGCTGACGGTGCACTGGATCCCACTGTCATTGATGAAGATATTAAACAGTGCTGGTCCCAATACAGACCCCTGAGGGACACCACTCATCACTGATCTCCATCCAGACATTGAGTCACATTGACCACCGCTCTCTGGATGCAACCATCCAGCCAATTCCTTATCCACCTAACAGTCCATCCATCAAATCCTTCTCTCTCCAATGGAGAGAGAAGGATGTTGTGGGGGACCGTGTCAAAGGCCTTACGGAAGTCCGATGACATCCATAGCTCTTCCCTTATCCACTTGTGCTGCTTTCGGCTGGGGTAGAGTTAATTTTCTTCACAGTAGCTAGTATGGGGCTGTTTCGGATTTGTGCTGAAAACAGTGTTGATAACACAGCGATGGTTTATTTACTGCTGAGCAGTGCTTACACAGACTCAAGGCCTTTTCTGCTTCTCACCCCACCCCACCACTGAGTAGGTTGGGGGTGCACAAGAAGTTGGGAGGGGGCACAGCTGGGACAGCTGACCCCAGCTGACCAAAGGCATATTCCATACCATATGACGTCATGCTCAGCATATAAAGCTGGGAGAAGAAGGAAGGGGGGGACGTTCAAAGTTATGACATTTGTCTTCCCAAGTAACCGTTACATGTGATGGAGCCCTGCCTTCCTGGAGATGGCTGGACACCTGCCTGCCCATGGGAAGCACTGAATTAATTCCTTGCTTTGCTTTGCTTGCGTGCACTGTTTTTCCTTTATCTATTAAACTGTCTTTATCTGAACCCACGAGTTTTCTCACTTTTGCCCTTCTGATTCTCCCCCCCATCCCACTGGGGGGGGGAGTGAGCGAGCAGCTGTGTGGTGCTTAGTTGCTGGCTGGAGTTAAACCATGTCACCACTAATGTAGTCACTCCATCACAGAAGGCCACAAGGTTGGTCAGGCAAGACTTGCCCTTGCTGACACCATGCTGGCTGTCTCAAATCACCTCCCTGCCCTCCATGTGCCTTAACACAGCTTCTAGGAGGATCTGTTCCATGATCCTCCAAGGCACAGAGGTGAGGCTGACAGGTATCTTTCACTAGAGCAGGTTGCTCAAAGCCCCAGCCAACCTCACCTTGAACACTTCCAGGCATGGGGCACCCACAACTTCTCTGGGCAACCTGCTCCAGTGTCTCACCACCCTCCGGACCAGAGGCAGCTCCCTCAGCCTGCCCTTGTGTGCTGAGTGCCCCAGCCCCTCACCATCTCCAAGGCTGGGCCCACACCCCACGCATCAGTGTCTTTCCTGGACTGGGGAGACCAGGAGGGGACAGAGGAGTCCAGATGCAGTCACCAAAGTACCAAACAAGAGAGGAGGAAACCATTTTTACTGTTAATTTCTTGGTTTATTGTTTTGGAGTTTTTAAATTGTTTATTGCTTAACCTTGAAAAGAACTCCTCGTGAAGCAGCTAGAAGGCACCTTCATGCTGAAGACCAGCACTTCTTCCTGGCAGAACTGCAGTCTTCTGCTTCTCCAGAGGAACAGCTGTCTCTCTAACTTCCTTGCTTGATCTGTTGCTATTCTTCATGCACTGCCGCAGGTGGTCCAGCTTCATCTTCAACCACCCGTTGGGCAACCTTCTCATCCTCAGACTGAAGAAACCCCACCTCCAGGCCCCAGGGACCTCTGTGGCCCTCTGAGGGACAACTCCTGTCACCCTGGCGTGGCAGCCTGGCAGAAGCCAGGTCGTCTCATCCCCTTCTCTTGGGGCTCAGAGCAGAGGAGATGGCAACCCTTCAGGAGGGGTGGGGGTGGGGGACGGGAGAGAAGGGCTCACACCACCCGGGGCAATCAACAAAATAATTGTTGATGCCGGGAGATGGAATCAGTGAGCCCGCAGGACGGCCAGGTACAGAGGCTGGGCCTCCCAGCTAATGCCAGGTGCGGAGGCTGGGCTGACGGTAGGGCGCTGGCCGGGCGCTCCTACGATGTTGTTTTGATGGCATCGTGGAGGGGAGCCCTGGCACGGTGTAGTGGTGCCAGGGGAGCCATGCTGGAGGTGGATCCACTTCCATCGGTTCTTCTTCGTCTTCCGGTGGATCCACCTCCATGGGCTCCACACCATCAGCCACATGAGCGACAGCCATCGCCACCATGCAGCTGATGGTGCCCCCCCTCTGACGCTGCCTCCTCTTCCTCCGCCTCTCCTGCAGCCGCCTCTCTGCCTTCCCACGCAGACGTGGGCAGCCACTCGCCTTGCTGCTGTGCAACCCCTTTCTTCCAACCATTCTTGGAATCAGAGGGCCTCGAGGCTCAGCGAATCGTGGGCCAGCTGCCAGGGTCCCTCTATTTATAGGGTCCAGAACAAACGGCAGTGAGGCAGCTCATGACATCAGGAGGCCACTGTGATGGCAACGCATGTGACCAGATATGGCTGTTCCGGGAGCTGGGGGGCCTGTGGCCTGAAAGATGGCCTCATGTGGGAGAAGGAGGGGGTTGGGGGGGCTGAGGGCCCCTTTCCTGGGGATCGCTTCCCTGTGCCCTTCTGCTGCCCCTTGGGCACAAGGACTGCCCTCCACCTCCCCTCCAGCCCCTTCCTCATCCCGTGCCTGGGGTCCCCTGGATAATGACTGGCTTCCAGTTCAGGTAGATGATATGATTGATTGTTACCATGGGAATGAAACTGGTACAAGGAGATGAATGCAGAGAAGTCTTCATCGGGAACAAAAACCACATGAATGACAGTTTATGACCTCTACCTTCACCACCTAGATAACATCCACTGCTATCCTTATTACTCAAGTCCTTTTGTGTTGCGCTTGCTCCATGTTTCATGTTGAATCACCTGTTTCATCTGAATCACTGGCTTTTTGCTTTTTCAGTGCTGCATTTTCATTTTCAGACTCTACAGACAGGTCCTCTTGGGTTGGCTCTTCTGCTTTGCTGCAGTTCTCAGAGCGGAATCCAGCATTCTCCACTATGACAGCAGGATTGTCATCCTTGTAACAACAGCAGCACTCCTCAAGGCTTTGGCTGTGATAAAGGTCCCTCTCCTCTTCACTGATGCCAGTTACAGTCCTTTTTCTGCATTAAATCATGACCGCCCCTTCCCATGGTGAGATCAGATAGCAGGGTTTCGTCACACAGGTGCTCCTCATCTTCCATGTCCTCCGTTCTTTCTGCCAGCTCTTCTGCACAGGGCTGGCTCAGGTCAGCATAATCTACAAGGGTTATGTCCTGTTTGCACTTGAAGCAATTGGAATTATCATAGACAGGAGGGTTTTCAGGCTTCTCTGATTTATTGACACCTGTATGATGAATTTAAGCTTCCTGAAAACAGCGTGCTTTCTTTTTTGAATTTTGTGGATGCCAAGGATCTGTGGACCGTATGCTAAAAGCAACTGCTTTACTAGTATAGCAGAGCTTGATGCTAGGAGCATGATGTAAATTATGCCAATATAACTAGGTTTATTTTTACAGTGCCCATCAGAGAGATGCTCGTTTCTCAGAAAATAATCTTCCTTTCTCTTTTTCCTCTTCATTTATATCTGCCTGGATCTGGAGGATGAGAGCCCCTTTCAGTATTCATGCAAGCAGCCACCATATAAGAAAAACACGCACGTTTATTACAGATGGGTTTATCACTAAGCAATGCAACTATTACATGCTTACTGTCATCCTGCTATGTAACGGTGCGTGTTTTTCCCCATGTGCTGTTTCCCACCCTGTGTGCTTGTCACCAGTCAGAGGACACTGCTGCAAAGACGTGCATGGAAGCTTAGCAAAGAAACTGCAGAACCTAAACCATTAAGATACAGCTCTCCTAATACTGAAGAAATAGCTCCTCCTGAAGGCAAAAATGGGGACCTGTGGCTCTTTGAGTTGTTTGAACTTCTAAAGTGTTTGCATTGCATATAAGAAGGTAATACTTTTTTATTGTACTTGCACTATATTGAGCTCTAAGCCCAGAAAAAGGAATACACAATCCACGGAGTGCAGCTGGAGAAAACCAAACAAAAGTGCAAACAAGCTCCATTTACAGATGTGGAGGAACTCCAGCAGGCAGGCAAGGCAGCAGTACGTGCTCGGGAATGACAGTAGGGCGATTTCTTGCCCGAGAATTGGCACGCTTCTTGGCATTGCTTAGAGCGAGCAATGGATTTCAGTATTCATTGATAGACTGTGATGGTCACTGCTTATGTTGCATTATATTGGCAAGAATTCTGCCCATACCATTTGTTTCTCTCCTAAACAGCTTGATTTATGTGCAGATTTCTTTATGATGACATTTTCACCCATTTATTTCTATTTCGGGCCTAATCCAAAGCCTGCTGGTGTAACTGAAAGTTTCTTTCTATCTTCTGTTGTGTCTCCATAATGCCACATTTGCATGTCTCTACAAGAGTCCTAATGTCTTTTTGTCTGTCTTTGATTAAAAGTGGGCTTATCTGGATCTCAAAAATTGGGCAGTATTGGCATGAATACTTCGGAAAGTGGATATGGAAGGGATGCCAAATTTTGCTTACATACATCCCATGAAGCCTTGTTCACACTAAAAGAGGTATCTAAAATGTCTGTTAGCGAAGAAGTTGACCTCTTCTATTAAATGTGCTGTAAAATTCTATGATGTCATTACTGCAACCACACAGGGCATTTAGAAAAACAAAACGTTGCTAATAGTTGCCCATGTTTTAAGGGATAATACTGAATAACTGACCCTGCACAAGAATTAGCAAATCCCACAGGGAGTTTCCCCAAGAAACAAGGTCTATAAGAAACAAAACTCTTACAGTGAGTTACTGTAAAACATGTATGAAAAAAGACAAATATTGGAGCTTTGTTAATTTTGTTAGTATCTTAAATGTGTAAAATTATTTTCTTGTGATTGAAACTAGCAGTTTATTTCAAATAAAAAATCCTGTACTCAGTGACATGAAAATAAGGTCGTCTGGAGGTTATATACAAAGTATAAAGGGGGTGCACATACATTCCCAGTATGGCAGGATTCTCAGTACTAGGAGTAGGTTTAATTTATGACTTTCCCAACATTTTCCAAAGTTAAATGTGCAAATGTATGTGCTGTTCACACACATGTATATACATACGTGTATGTATGTATATACATACATATAGTCTGAAAAAAATTCTATTGGTGTTATCTGGGGATTACTCAGTCTTCTTTCCTGCTGCTCACACTGACAGTATAAACCGTATTAATTTCTCTTGGAGTTAATTATTGCAAAATATCTCTAAAAGACTCTCTTATTTGAAACCCCTTTTAAAATAATTTTGAACAAGTACAGTCTTTATCTGGAAAAGGTTTAAAAAAAAAATCTCTTAAATGCTCTCCGTGTAAGTGTCCGTATTTATTACAGATGACTATCTGCTTTTCCTTTTTCCTTTGAGCTGACCTCTCAGTGGGATTGATCCACGCAGTGAGTCAATCCGTACCCCATTATTACAAGACTAGGGCTTTTGTTTCTCATTTTTGAACAGTTTCTTGCGAGTAGGGGAACAAGGGAAAAAATATCTGTGGAGGATGTTTTGTACTTTGATACACCTTTGAAAGTATCTCAAAAAGTAAGTATTTTTGAGGTGGTTAATTTTTGAGATTTCCTAGTAGGCACTGAATTGTTTTTGTATTTCCCAATACTGCCTTCATCCAACTGATGACATGTGAGAGACTGAAAGAGTTAATGTCTCAGACGCCGTGGCGAGGCGAGGCGCTATCTGCATGGCGACAGCTGGTCAGCGAGCACGGGCGGGGGAGAGCGGGAGCGGGACGCGGAGGACGCGGGGAGCGCGGCGAAGGACGCGCGGTTCTGGGTCCCGCCGGACCTGGCCCCCTATGGCCGAGGCCACACAGCGCTGACCTGAGGAAGGGGCTTGCGACCGCCCGAGAGACCCCTCGTGACCACCCCCCCTCTTCCGCGACTGCGCAGAAGATGGAGAACTTTCTAGAACAAGAACCATGTAAGTCCTGAAGGGGCGTGCCTGGAGGCGGGGATTAGCCTGTAAAAGACACGCCCTCCAGGGAACCGCGCGCGCTCCCCATTGGAGGATTGCCACGTCTGTCAGCGTCACCGCGGGATCCGAGGGTGGTGATACTTTTCCTTTCTCTTTCCTCCTCTCTTCTCCTTTCCTTTTCTCGCTTCTCTCTTCCTCTACTCTTCCAATATATGTAACTTTTGGATAAATTGTGACAGGTTGCCCAGAAAATAGCTCCATTGCCAAATCGCCTCTGTTTGTTCGTTGGGCTTGCCAGTTTGTTAAGTTTGTCCGTTGGTCAAAATCGCCAGTTAATAAAGTTACTGGCCAGACTGTTCCTCTGGGTCATTGTCGTGACTCTACCGACCACGCAGCTCTGCCGAGGAGAGATCGGCCTTTGTCGGTACACAAACCCTCGGGGAATCAAAAAGATTCACCCATCTCGCAACCCACCAGGTGGGATGAGACATTAATTTGGTGTCAGGAGTGGGATTCCCCGACTTGATCAGCGAGAGGAACAGGGAGGGGATATCGATTGAGTCGAGCAGGGAGGACATGAATCGGCTGAGTCCGAGTCCTCCGGCAGATGATCATGGCTTCCTGGGTTCAGCCTGATCTGGACTGCTCCCCTTTGTTAGAGTTGTTAAAAGCTGTTGTTCGGGGTGTTTTAGTAGCTGCGCTGATGGCAGTGCAGAAGGATAAGTACGCGGTAAAACGGGCTGAGCGAGAGGCGAGCGAATCATTACAACATTTGGTTAAAGCTTGCACGCGGAGCTGGAAGCTGGGCGGAAAAAACGGGTGCGAGCGGAAACAGCAGCGAATCGGTTGCAGAGTCAGCTGCGCGATGCTTTTGTCAGGGAGCGCGGGTTGCGGTCGGAGCTAGCGGACGCACGGAGGGAGGATCTGGAGAGCCAGTGTGGGCGCTGCAGCCTGTCTGAGGAACGCAAGCTAGTTGACAGGGAGGTAGCTGGCCACTACCCCGGGAGGAAATGGAACAGGCAAAGTGCCAACATGACGAGAGGGCTGCTCCCCAACTTCGCCCACTTCTTAAAATGGAATTTCAATATGAAGGGGCTGCCGATACCATGCTGGAAATCATAACGAAAGAAATACCCTATAGGGCAACTGAATTGGCAAAATTACAAAAAAGATATAGTAGGCTCCCTGGAGAAACGGAGACGGAATACGTGTGGAGGGTCTCTCTCATGGGGGGGGACGGGACAGAATTAAACTTTCTGAGGAGGAGGCGCAGGGATGCTGGGGTCCAGGCGTGTTTCTAACCGTCCCCGACACTCGAGCCCCCTGGTCCCTCACTCAAAGGGCGGCATACTGGGCTGGAGGGCTAGATCCCTTGGAACAGGGAGATCCGGTGACCATCCCCACTCCGGGACTGGATCAGATTGCCAAAAGCATGCAGAAAGCCACCTGCCTCCAGCTCATGTATGACAGGCACTTAATACCCCATCAGCCCTCCCCAATGTTGCTAAAAGCCAACCCCAATCAAATGAAACTCCTGATAAAGGGCCTCCCTGACCCCCTGAGGCTATATGCCATACGAATCCAGGACCGCTTAAGGGCAGCGTTCCCAATTCAGGAGCGTTTAGCGGTCCTGGATTCAGGAACGTTTAACAGAAACGCTAACGCCAGGGAGAAACCAAACGCAGCCCGCTCCAGCGGAATTCCCCCTCACCTGGGGAGAGATTGCTCAGGAGCTGATCAATTATAGCTGCAACGTGGGAATCTCCAGAGGGGAACAAAGGGGTAAAGCCGCGGTTAGGAGAACTGGATTAGACAATCGGCTTTTAAAAGGCCTACCCCTCGGAAGACCTCCTGATAATCCCTTCCTTTTAAAACCAGTCCGAAAAGGGACTGAGTTTTCCTTTTCTTTTGCAGGGGGAGAACCAGACCGTCACCTGCTAAGCATACCAATCTCGTCGGAGGAGTGCCGGACCTTGATGAGTACCGCCAGTGTTGTAATAATAGTCCTAATATGTATTTACGATTTCCCACGTGGATGGTGGTCCTCCTCTCCTCTGGGAAAGGAGGATACAGGGGGAGTGAAAACCATATTCCTTTGAACCTTGTATGGGAACTAATTTGTGGATTTACTAGAATCTGGAGTAGAACTGACCAAGGGATATGTGTTGCCCTTCCCCAGTGAACCAAACAAGGATTGAGATTTTTTGTTGCATCGCCCAATATTATGTATAACTATAACTTTGTTTGGGGGCAGAATGACACCTATTTGTTTATTATAACAAGTCTGATTCACATTTTGGGAACGGTCCTTTTGCAATGCTACTCACCCACCAGTGAATTTTACCTTGCTCCTGTTTCCCATTTGACTCCTTCTTTCACCCGTTAGAACAACCAGATTTTTATGAGGCTGATTATTCCCTAAATGTGAATCTCTCTTGGTGTATACAAGTTCCCACAAGCATGGGGCATGAACCTAGAGGCCTGACAAATGTACAGGGGATGTGGTCACAAATGAGACCCCTCCTGCAACCGCTAAGGTACGCCAATTCCCCACAGCATAGCCGGTCTGATCTGTTTACATGTGCCAAAGTTCTTAACTGTAACACTGGTCCTGGGGACCCCCCTGAAACCTGGCTCTTGGAGAGAGTAAGCATTCTGATAAGGGACATGTGTACTTGTTGGGGTTATCCTTCCTGCGGGTACAGAAACCGGGATGTTCTGTGCAACAAGACTTACGATGAAACTGAGGATTATGGTAGAGTCAGTTATTGTGGCATACCCTGTACACACTACCCTTTGCAGAGCCTGCTGCTCACTGCTAAACCTGACATATGTTTCATGGACTACAATGATACCTGGACCTGTAAAATTAGCATATACCCGGTCCCCTTGGGACTAGTTTGGGGATGTTCTAATGGGAAATTTTATTCCTACTTAACACTGAAATATCACACTGATCTGAAATGTGGATTAGTCATCCCATCCTTAGGCCCATCTCGTGTTCTCAATTTCACCGCCCCTCCCTGGCGAGTGCACTGGGAAGTGGCAGAAGCCCCAAAAACCTGACTTGAATGGGCGATCAGTGGAGTTCAAGTCCCCAGTTACTGTACGGATGGGCAAGTAGCGGTGCTAATGTTCAAAAACGTTTTTACCCCATATGTAACCCTAAAGCGACATCAATTTGTTCTAGAAAATATTACCTGGCAAGTACACTTTTTTAAGTAATTGGACCAGATACACTTTAGGAGAACTCAAATCTACAAGTCCAACAAGTGTCGAAAATGACTCTCCAAAATTGTTTAGCCTTAGACATAATATTGTTAAAAGAACAAGGGGTATGTGGTATGTTGAATTTAAGTGATGGAGAATGTTGCATAACTATTCACAACGCCGGTACTACTATAGAGGAGGCACGGAGCAAAATGAAAGAAATCGCCCATCAAACTGCTGAACTATTCTGATCACTCCAACCGAAAGACTGGTTCGACAGGCACGTACCTGGATCTTGG
Organism: Ciconia boyciana; assembly: GCF_034638445.1. Classification (NCBI taxonomy): domain Eukaryota; kingdom Metazoa; phylum Chordata; class Aves; order Ciconiiformes; family Ciconiidae; genus Ciconia; species Ciconia boyciana. Next base: position 10,656,178 of record NC_132939.1, read on the forward strand.
TTCACCTCCCTCCTACAATCCTGGGGACTCACGGGGTGGGGGAAAAGGTTCATGCAAATTGGAATAACCCTGTTGGTTGGATTTCTATTCCTAATGACTGGCATAGCTATTGTTTGATGTATGATTACCAGTCTGCTTGCTTCTGCTTTCTCTTTTCTCCTGCTGTTCGCTATGTTCATATCACCACCCTGGAAGATGAAATCAAGGACCCTCCGCCAACTCTCGTTGAAAATGTATGATTTTGTGAACTATGTCTTCTCAATCTTCTGTATGTGAAAATAGTTGCCCTGGACGAAGATTATATAGACAATGTTTGAGCCACGGTGTGGTGATCAGAGACTGAAAGAGTTAATGTCTCAAACATTGTGGCGAGGTGCTATTTGCGTGGTGACAGCTGGTTGGCGAGCATGGGGTGGGGGAGAGCAAGAGCGGGACGCAGAGGACATGGAGAGCATGTTGGAGGACACGCGGTTCTGGGTTCCGACGGACCTTACTGTCTACAGCCAGAGGTCACACAGCGTTGATGTGAGGAAGGGGCTTGTGACCACCCGAGAGACTCCTCGTGACCACTCCCCTCCCCCAGTGCCTGCGCAGAAGATTGAGAACTTTCTAGAACAAGAACCATGTACCTGGAGGCAGGGATTAGCCTATAAAAGACATGCCCTCCAGGGAACCACACGCACGCCCACCACCGGAAGGTTGCCACATCTGTCATCATGGGATCCCAAGGGCGGTGATACTTTTCCTTTCTCTATCCTCCTCTCTTTCCTTTTCTCACTTCTCTCTTCCTCTATTCTTACAATATATGTAAGTTTTGGATAATTTGTGACAGGTTGCTCGGAAAGTAGCTCCATTGCCAAATCGCCTCTGTTCGTTCGTTGAGCTTGCCAATTTGTTAAATTTGTCTGTTGGTTGAAATCGCCAGTTAATAAAGTTACTGGTCAGACTGTTCCTCTGAGTCATTGTCATGACTCTACCGACCACGTGGCTGTGCCAAGCAGAGATTGGCCTTTGTTGTACACAAACGGTTGGGGGAATCAAAAAGATTCATCCATCTTGCCACCCACCAAGTGGGATGAGACATGACAATCTGAAAGATCCAGTATTTGGGAGCAGCTGTAGAAATACCCATTTTAGAATGTATTGAGAATTTATCTGCCTGTAAAAAAGAACACATCTTTGTTTCCGACTTGTTTACTTAAACTTCTAGAAGTAGAAAATGTAGGTTCTACATGAATGATTCTGTCCCCATAAAATGAAAAAGCAGTTCAGTGAGGGTTGGTTTTTTATTCCCATAGTAAACATCTTCTAATTCATCTCTTTGCCTTTCTTGAATAAACCAATGATATACGGTAGAATTTGAGTATGTATGGTCTAGATTTTCTTTAAATTATATGGGGTTTAAAAAATGGAAAATATCAACATTGACAAAAAATGTCTTAGTCTTGAGAACTAATATTTAACCAGTCATGTTTTTTCATAATGTCTGTAATATGTTACGTTTGTTTGTATACAAGACTGTCTCGACCTGTTTTGAGTAGTCAGGCCTCTCATTTTTCTTCAGACCTATATGGAGTTTTAGATAAACCTGCAAGAATGTGGTTTTACAATATAAATTTTTAAAGAAACTCTTTGGTATTCTGGAGTAAATGTATTATTTACCAGTATGTGCAACAACTGATTTTTGTATGTTCACATAATTTACACTGTTTGTCATAGAAGTTCCAGTGTTTGTCAATATAGAACATTGTGCAGAAATATTAATTTGTTTGAAACAACTATGTCTTTCCCTACCCAAGGTCAGAAATACCTACACAGAGTATGGAGGCTATTTAACATAAGGAGTTTCCAGTGCTGTTTTAAACTGTATTTTTACCTTTAATGCTAATACGAATTCAAAACAAAAAACAGCCATAGGAAGTTATACTATCAGTCCTGACTTTACCAGATCTGTAGTCATTTTCAGCCTCTAAGTTCTCTCAAGCTGTGAGCTCAAAGACGTGAAATTGGTACACATTGTTGAAATATTCCTCTTGCCCATTTTCATGAAGAGGACAATGAGATTCCTAATGAACACTGGCTGAGCAGAGGCCCAGTTGTTTGCTGCCTCAGGTCCCTACTGTCCAACTACCACGTCCAGTTCCTGCTACCTCAGTGCTGTTTTCTGTGAGCTAAACCAACTCTTTCCAAATCTAGTTGTCGTTAAGGACTGAATTTTTGGCCTACTTATTTCTACCAAATTAGTCTGGAAAATGGTCAGAAAAACCTGGGATGTAATTCAGTAAAGGCAAGAGCAAAGAACAGGAATGATAAACTGCACAATTGCAAAAAACCCCCAAGCTTCAAATATGTAAAAACCTATTGGAAAGCAGAAGAGAAGCATCTGTTCTCCGTATCTCTGATAGAAATAATTCAAACTGCAGTCAGGTTAGACATCAGAAAATTCTCTGACTACAAGGCTAGTGAACCTTGGCACAGACCTTTTTATCTTAGAAACTTTCAGTGACAGGAGACTCGCAATTTCCTCTGTGTGGAACAATATAGGTTTGGGTAATCTGGCATTTTGACAGGTGGTTGATCACAACAGTAGTTAACCAGCAGAGAGGAGGAATGGTCTTTGGGCACTAGCTAACCTATACTGGGAAGTTAACTGAGCAAAAAAGAGTATATTGTCAGGTGTCTATTTGCTCCCTAAGAATCTGTGCCCTTCTTGAAAACTGGTGAAGCTCCAAAGCAGAGAAAAATCACTTGACTAGACCAACTTTTCTGTATTTGTACATGGGATACTCAATCTCTGTGATGTGATGTTGCATTCATTTGCTTTGAAATATGTGATTAGTATAAAAGCATTGAAAAATAGATAATTTTAGAACTCTTATCTGGGTTCTCTTGTCCAGTGTTTGTGACACGTCAGGTTAGAAACAATATTTTTATTAGGACGTGCAAGTAAAAATCAATTTAAATAGAGGATTATTAAACTAGATTGTTCTGTGACCTCAAAGTTAATCATAATTTTCTTAATCAGCTGGAAAAGGAAAGAACCCAACATATGAACACTAATTGCTAATGCAATGAGTTAGATCATAAACTTCTTACATGTTTATGTGTTATCCAAATACTATTTGATAAGTAATCCTCTTTACAGTATTTTTGGGACCAGCACTGATCTTATACTTTGTACTTTTTTCTGATCCCTTGGAATGCCTGAAATTATCTGTAAGCATTAACAAATATCCAGGAAGAATTAAGAACATTTGTGGGTTTTTAAATACAGTTTTATTAGAATATTTAATTTAAACAATGCATGTTTATCAGAATATTTATCACAATATTTAATTTAAACAACACATATGCCCAATTGCTTTTTCTTTTAAAGTCCCAGTCTTATACTGCTTGCACTATCACTGTCCATTTACTTCAGCTGAGGATTAGAAGATAAAGCGTCAATGTAATTTCCTGTGTACATACTCAATTTGAAATCGATACTGTGCCACGTGGATGGATGGCTCTCCCTGTAAGAGCTACAAAGATTTACTTTGGCTTTATGCTCACACTGTATTTTTCCAAAAGCAATTTTACTGTGTTTGCAAGATGCATGCTGATTTAATGCCAGCTTTCCAGTGCCACATGTGCAGTTGGTAAAAACAACTTTGACAGAAAAGGTTTTCTTTAGAATAGATGCAAAATTCATTTTAAAGCCTTAGCCCTTCTTTGTACGGATCCAGAAAACTGAGGGAACCATCTGAAATCAGGTGTTTCAGTCCCAGAGGCAATCCGCTCTGAAGTGTGTGCAGAACTCATATCACTGTGGAAAATGTTACCTCATATCAGGATCTCAAAAAAAAATTCTATTTCAGTAATCTTTTTAGCAGAAGCAATTTTGCTGAATGCTAGGAATTGCTTGTTTTCTCCACCATTTTGGAAGCTAGTGACTACATCCAGAAAAAAATGCATTTCTTATCCAATTGTTTGGCCACAAAATGCAAACATAAACTTGCATCTTTAATGATTGCAGTAAAGTCAAAATGCATTGCTCTAAGTTTACAGGACTTCCATGCAGACAAACTGAAACAGCCTCCAGACTACCCTGCATCCTTTTCTTTTCATAGCATTAGTATCATAAGAAAAATAACACATTCCCATCCTTGTTGCATATTTGGTAGAACTACATTGCTAGTCGGTCTTGTCAACAAATAATTTCTTATTAAATTTCAAATAAATACCATTCATTCCCCAACTTACTAATACCATAACTTATATGATATACTTTGAATAAATCTTTGTGTTATCAAATTTGTACCGAAAACAATGTTTTGTTTTACTAACCAATAGATATAAAGGATATACACTTTTTCTACCTAAGCAATTTAAAGTATGTTGGCAATCTTCATATACTTGATTGTTTATGTTTTGACATGTACAAGTGCACATACATAAACAGGAAAAAAAATAAGGGCACACAACTGTACAAATATAAAAAAATTTCAGATATGCCATTGTAGTTTTCCAGGTGAAATCAGAACCATAAAACCATATATCTTAAGCTTATTTCATAACCTGAAAGAAAGCACCTCCCTTTTGTTGAAGGGCAGAAGAGATCTAATTTTTTTAAATGCAAACATTTGAGTTCTCCCCACCCACAACCATCCAGTTACTCCTGCAGCATAACCCTCCATAGGTTTATCAAACATAGCACAGCACTGAAATCCAGGTGGCACAATTAAATTGTAGCTGATTTTACTAGCTATGATTTTGGTGACTCTCTAATGGAGCTATAAGGCAAGGAAGGTGCTGTTTATCATATCCTTCCAGCTAAAGCAAACTTTTTTGTGAAATATTTATATTAACATTTGCTGTCATGATATTTCTCTGATATTACTCACAACGTCAAATTAACTTCAACACTAAGTATTAGTATTCATAAAAATCACATTTTAATTTCACCCTTGTTTGTGTCTATGCTAAAAGAATTTGTTTGACTGTTTAGTGAGGAACTACAACATCATGTGACTGACTATCCAAGAAAAACAACAAAGAATGTTTATAAACAAGATATGAATACTTTTGAAAAAGGAATGTGGTATGTTCACAGACATAGAATCCTGATACCTGACAATGCACAAGCAAGACAAAAGAGAAGCTAAATTCCTATCCTTATTCATTCCATTACTTCAGGGAAACAAATATTTCATCTATGCACAATTGTATTGAATAAAGTCAGCATTTTAGGTTCTCTATGAATGGTGAACTAGGCTTTAAGACAAAACAATACAGCTGTGTTTTTTAAAGGAGCCTGAAAGAAGTAAACTTTTTCTGAATATATCAGCTAAAAAGCACACAACAGATCTTAACAGCAGGAAAAGAATCATTTACAACAGCAAAAAGTGAAACATTTCTCAGGCTGAACCTGTGAGTCACAATTCCGGTCTGGATGCAGAAAGCCCCTGTCTTAAGCTACAGTTATGACAGGAATAGAGGCATTATCATACCAGCAAGTTTTCGATACTGAGGCACTTCTTTTGGTTTGACATAAATTCATATTTAGGAAAACATATTTAAGAAACACTAAGAATTATGATTATTATAAATATGCAAAGAAATCTAATTCCATAACAAGAGCAGAGCACTTCTGCTAAAACAAGTATCAGAGTCACAATAAACATGACTGACCATAATTACTTCCTGTTCAGAGAGAACTTTTTGGGAGACAGAAACTCCTATTTATTAACATAACAAGTCAAAGACAGTGCACATTAACAAACTGCAGAGAATAAAATAATGCTATAACACACAGTAGCATAAACATCTTAGCTAACTTTGAACATGTATAATAAAATTAAACTGCAAATTACCTGAAAAGGCTTGCTAACTGCCCAAGTGTCAAAATTCACAGTGCTCATAAATAACTTTTTCCATTATAAGTTCTGTTTTTATTTGGACCAATGGAAATTATGGTAAAGCACAGAAGAAATGGTTTTAGTTTTTAAACAGAGATGAGCTTATTTAGAGGCTTATATAGCTGCAATTGGTGCAAAATCACAACAGGATTTAGAGGTCATTTGCAGTGAAACACAGGTTCTCTCAGAATCAACCAAAACTCCTGCAGCTGTGGCACTGTGATCAAGCTAAAAACAACCCTTCTGAGGGCTCATGCTGGTACTTAACTTGGTTCCCTGCCAGTTCTAGTCCTGATGGTGTATAAAGCTGCATGAAGGCTGTACAGCTTCTGCCCCCAAGTTGTAGTCCAGTTCTTCTCCCAGCATGGTACGGGGGGGGGGGGGCAGGAAATGCATGAATCATAAAGAATATATCTTGATTTCCTAACTGGAAATGTATATACAGGCAGCTCACAGTGAAGGCTTTGCTTTGGATTTTTTTACCTCCAGCTGTGGAGATACCCTGAGACTTCAGTTTGTGGTAAGATCCATGCATCTATGCAGAGACCATAAAGTACACTAGACACGTATCTTGATTTGAGTGAAGAGAGCAAAAGTATTTGTTTTAGCCATACAAGAGAAAGGAGAATTTTAAAGTGGCTGATACTATTTATCATCCCCCTGTAATATTTCAAATTTACATAAAATCTACCATGAATTCAAATATTCATAATCTTATATTGACTTTCTTTCTTGATAATTAGCTTTAAGTTTATAGGCAATGCATTGGAAAATTAACTAACATGGCCGTAGTCAGGTTTTATGATATGAGACTTTAGATCCCTATGCTAGGTAATTTAAAAAATAAAAACATATCAGGAGATGTTTTCCTGGTTACTTCTCAAATCTAATGAAAGTATAGTGACGAGGATGTGGGCAGTCATCTACAAATTAGGCTTACAGCTCAAAACCAGGGCAGAGAGAGGAGACACAGTAGCCTAAAAAAAACCCCCTAAGATTGAAGAATTACTGAAAACCTCCAGTTTGGTGGATGGACAAAATAGGTCTTAGGTGCTAGATCAAGTTTCAGAAAAACACAAAGTTTATCTTTGAAGGCAGAGAGAGGAACAAAGGGAACAGGGAAGTGGCTAAAAGTCAAAGTACAGAAAGAGCCAAGAAGGGCTCTTTGACAGGAAACCTATATTGTGTAGAAACAGGCTATGTGCTTCCAGGGAATCTGTAAATCTAGGAGTTCCTGTTGCATCTGTCAATCATGGCCAGTTACTCATAAATGCCAAGCTATGCACACTGTAGTAACATATAGGTTATCAGCTACTAGATCCAAGGCAATCATTAGAGATAGGGACCTGTTGCTTTTTTCTGTTGTTGGCTTGGGTTTGGGTGTTGGGTTGTTGGGGTGGGGCTTTTTTGCAATAGATCTTAGTGACTGCTTGCAGGCTGACGCTTAAGATAATTTTAAGATGTGGATCAGCAAAGACTCAGCTATACTGTTGCCCACTCTTCTTTAACCTCCACAGAAAGTATCATTCATCCCCTATGAAGTCACATTTTAGCAAACACCAGAAAACAACAAAAGAAAGCTGATCAGTAAACAAATCAAGAGCTCAGGCATGTGACCGAGTTCCTGCATATCAGCTGAGTCACAATAACTGACCTTGCCTGCTCTTGCTAATGTAGAGGTTAGATGAAAGTGGCTTAAGCTAATCTTCACTGCCTGAGAGTTGCAACGAGTCACACACCACGGCTCATTTCTGCAGCTAAGCAAGCACAGAGTATTTTGTTATATCAGACTAACTGAATCATAATACCAAACAGCATAGGCTGGAGCTGCCCAAGGTCTGCCTCTAAAACAAAGGTGAAGGCATGACTTACTGCATCTGTATGTATGATCATGAGAAAAAGAACTGTGCGATAGCAACTGTAACAATCAAAGACAGAAGCAATCAAGAGCATTATCTGGGAAAAAGAGCGGACAGAGCCCCTTGTCTGCTGGCTCAAAACCTGCAGGTAAGACGAACTTGGAATTTTTCTGCTGTTACGGTCTCTCCTATGTTTGAAGGTACAGGATTTTGTGTGTATTTTTTTAAATAAGAAGGATCTCAGGAAAAATAATACATCTTGAATCAAACCTAAACACTGCCTAGAAGCTTTCATGAAAAGATAATAGAACAATGGATTTCTTTTGAGTCAAGAAACAGCTTAATAATGTCTTATGTAATTCACAATACTTTCTAGCATGTATTTTTTCTACGATTTCTTAATGCAACAAATTTAGACAAATGCCAAATCCCCCAATGTTATGAGTTCAGTCTGACTGAAACAAGTCCCATGACTCAAAATTGCCTCAGTAAAGGAGGTGGAATAACAGCTTACATGGTAGTGTATTCTCTATACATAAACATGCAGTATCTTACAGTAAAAGCTCTATTTTCCAAGCTGCAATAAGAAGGCCTTTGCCTGATGATTAGAGCAAATGCAGATGCAGATGTTCTGAACAGCTGTGTCTGCCTGAAAAGACTGCACCTGCCCTCCATTAGCTTTAATTTACTATGGTAGGCTTGCCAACCCAAAAATTTATAAAATGCCTCAACATATGGAGCTAGTATTTACCTGGGAGCCAAGAACGTTCATTCTAAAAGCTCTCAAGATCACTCGTGCCTGATTTAAAAGCTGAACACTAGATGGAGCTACGTCCTTGTAGCACCACGAGCTAGGTTTAGTTCGTTACAGCTGTCTCGAGTACAATTCAAATTAGTTACATGTAAGCGGCCAGATCAACGGCTTGTTTAAATGTCTTTTAAAATGCTGAACAACAGTAACAGTACGTTCCTGAAAGCCTTTTTTAAGAACTGCATGTGTCCATAAAAGCTTCTGGAATACAAACAGAAGACTGGATAAAAAAAACAGCTCAACAAGTATAGTACTCTCTGAGAAAACTCTATATATTAAGGAATTTTTTGAAAAGTGTATTTCATCTGTGCTAGTAAGATATCTGAAAAGAAGAATTTTATATCGTGTACTGCTACAGAACAGTTGATGCTTTAAACTACAAAACAGCAAAAAAATCATAAGTTCTGTTTTAGTATCAAGTAGCTATAGGTGTCCTGCAAGATTCCAAGACAATTTCAAGTGTAATTTTATGGAGAGACAAAATATCTTTATTTAAACTCTCATCTTGAATGTTTCACATTAACTCCACCAAATAATGACATGGAAAAAAACCCCACAAGCGTGTCTTACCTATTGTAAAAGAGCATACTACATATGTTAAAAAAAAGGTTTCAAAGGATAAGAGAAGGTTGTCCACCCTACCAGAGGAAATTGGTAACATGACTGGCCACAAATCTCTGTTAAAGATAAGGCAGGCTACACTTTCTAATGAGACATAATGGATTAGCTGTAAGGAGTCGATGGGGAAGGATTCTCCAATCCATTATTTCCTGTCTACAGCAGATTTAACCAAATTTACATGAACAGAAATCTCTGAGTATTTAAATGGATCGTTTTTTCACAAACAAGAGATTACACAGTACTTGCAGCTTTCGCAGTCCTGCATCACTATGTTTATTCATTGTTATAATGCTGGTGTTCCATAGCCTGTACTGTCTATGAATAAGAGTACTGTGATTTGGGGAAAACAGTGAAATCACACTGTGACTAACCTTTGCTGTAGTCTTCTTGGAGTAAAGCTTTTGATAAAGAAGAACATGAGGTCTTAGGTATCTCTTGTGAGAATTCTTGAGTAAATTGATAACAAAAAATCAGAATGTTTGGAACTGAATTTAGACTACATTAGTTGCAGCTAATTTACTCTCCTTTATAAACAGTAAAATTAAAGCTGTATAAAAACTTTTCAGCAAATAAAACACCAATTTGGAACATTCTGCAAATTGATGTATCAAAACATGAATGTTTTTTCCTGCCTTATAGCCATGAGCTTCTATCTAGAGAACATAGCCATTTAGAGCCTTCATCTGAGTGTCCATTTTGGTCCTTACCGTTCAGTGACTATGAACCATTTTGCTACTTTTCTGTACAATCCGGCAACAGACCAAGCAGTGCACTATGAAAGAACCACTAACGTGCATAAGCCTAAGCACCATTCAGGCATGCTTGCAGGAACGTGGGCTGAACTCAACTACAGGGCCTCTCAGCACTGTAAGCATGACCCATAATGTGACTGTGACACTGACGAAGAGAAACTTGGACAGTTCTGCTCAATAATTTTTAACACAATAAAAGTATACTCTGGTCGTTACATCTAGTTGAGATAAACAGTTATAGAGCAACATGTGGGATCTCACAGATAACTTTCCACTGATTTTCAAGATGGAAGAAAAGAAGATGGTCAGTAAAGCAGTGTCCAGCAGTGTTCTCTTTTGAGGTTCCTAACTTGTTTTTTTCATGGGTCTTTTCTGAGAAGGATGGTTCTGCTCTCCCTGAATAAGCTTCATTGTCATATGAGAGGCAAAGACTTAACACAATGCCAGCTTTGTGACAGTAATGTCTCTGCACTACTGCAGAAAAGAAACAAACCACTCTTATTGAAGGGGGGACTTCTGGAATGGTAATTAGCCAAGAGGCCAGGACAGCTGAGGGAGTGCTTCTGAAACCCGCTACACTGAGAAAGAGAAATGCAGAATTAATCCAGTTCAGTTAAAATGATATTAAACAGGATAGACAGGATCAACAAGCTAAAGGTAGCCCAAAATTAGGATTCTCTCTGCCTTCCGGTGGTACAATAATATTATAGTAGTGTCAGCACTTCATATATCAAACTATACAGAAACAGAACAGTAAAATCATTACACATGAACACTGCAGCGGTAGCAGGACAGTGGTTTGTATTCTACGCTTAGCCTGTGCTGCTCAACCTCCCCCTGCTTCTGCCTTTGCTTCCCAAGGGAGTGGCAGTAATTGCATAGCCTCTCTGTTCCAGGTCCTTTCCCTTCACAGCACTAGGGCAAGGCCACGCTCGCCTTCCCATGCACCGGCTGACACTGCTTTTCCCAACAAAACACTGGAGTACAGCATGTACCAGCAGGGTCTTGACTATTCCAGCTCAGGCATAAACAAGAAAGGAGGTAACAACCCTACACAGCCATAAAGGAGTAAATGAGGTCCCAGATGCTGCTTCCACAATGTGGAAAGTCACCCAGACACCTGTCCTAGGCCACCAGTGAAGCTAGTTGGGAAAAGGAGGGGAAACCAGGCTGGAGTTGAAAAAGACTCCCAGCTTTGCCCAGACCGTTCTAAATTCCACTGACCCTTTCCAAAATGGCTTGACAAAACTGCAACAAGCAGTGCTATAGTAATACTTTTTGGTATCAGTATTACGAAAGATGCAAATGTTATCAACCATTACAATTTTGACCACTCCTCTGTGTGACCTATTTAAGATGACTACCTCAAAGCTGAGAGGAAAAACAAGAAAAATTCAAAAGCAAGCCAAATTAATATACAGCCTGTGGATTCTTGCCAGTTTTAATTATTCTTTAGCATGTTCAGAGATGTTTCAAAGGCGTTTACTTCCCCTTTTCTCCCTCTCCCACCTTAGGCATGTTTGCTCTGTAAGTGAGGTCCAATTCTTTATCTGGAATATCTGGTATGTGATTCATGGTCTTGTTCTCATGCATAAGCTTAAAAGAAAACTGAAATCATACATAACTCTTCACAAGGTCAGAGAGAGCATCAGTTGGTAACAGGGGACAAAATGTTTCAACATTCCAAATACAGTACAAGCTTACGCTAAGCAAAAGGAAATTCTAAAATTGAGGACGATTACTATAAGTAACAGAATTACATTAAAACATCATGCATATTAAACTGCTTAGACTAGATGGAAATCAACATCATTGCAGAGGGAAGACAGCAAAAGGTGGTTGAAATACAACCGCTCCACAAAGTGAAAAGTGTGCGTTAATTACATTGTCTACGTTACAAGTACTCGAAACTCTTTATCTCACTTTCTGCTAAATGCTTGCTGTTTAGCCAACTCCCTAGAAAACTGACATAATCAGAAGTACTCAGCACATGCATGCTGTGAAAGAGCTGTGTCAGTATCACACATGTGGGATGACCTGTTTGGGTAAAAACAAGGCAACAGAAACCCTCATCAGATTTTGGATGAGCAAGGCACTCAAAGTGACCAGTAAACTCCCAGTGACCAAAACTTGCAGCACTTTTCATATTTCTAGAAGCAATCCTGGAATCTCTACAGACAGAAGAAAAACCTACACCTTTTGAGTCTGAGTCTTTGTTTTATGTGTTTGCTTCCTTGGAGACTTCCTGTACTAGAGATTTTTGCAATCATAAACATAGGATTAGAGAACATTTTTAAAACGGGAGTCAACAGAAATACAACATAAAAAACTTATACCAATGTAAATGGCCTATGCTATTATTTTACTAATAGAATTAAAATAGGTAAGTGCTTTAAGTATTAAAATATCTGATTTTTAAATCTTTGGAGAAAGGGAGTATCGCTTTTCTCTGTTAATAACATAACATTTTTGTTAACCTAGAAAATCCCTGGTATGTAGGAATATGCAGCAAAAATATGCTTGGTAGCACTATGTAAAACAGCATAGTTTTAATCAATTGTTCTACTTCCAGTAATGATGATACAAAGAATAAAACTCAGAAACTGGGGGGCCGGGGGGAGAGGCAAGTTGTTAAAACCCTTCCCTTCACACCGAAATTCACTGAAGGTCTGATAATACCCAGTTTCCACCTCTGCAATGAGGCCATGGGAAAGGCTCCTGTGGAGCCAAGGTCTAGAAGGCTGCGGCTCGGACAGCCAGACCTCACCAGTTCCTGCGGGGAACATCGTAGCTGCAGAAACGGAGGTACTGCAAGGCAGGAGAGCGAGGTCGTGAGGCGCCAGCCAGCAACCTTCGTCAAACCCCGAGAAAGGATTCGCCGCCACTGTCCGTCCTGTCAGCGACGGGGCCACGCTCGGTAGCCAGGAGCCTTGGCGCAGCCTTGATTTTACACTGACGTGAGGGGTTGGTGGTGGGTGTCGGGCATTTTTATGGCGCTACAGGTGCACACACCGACGCTGAGGCGCTGCTGCGCGAGCCCTGACGGTGCTGTGGGGGAACGGGGGTACGGACCCGCCTGCCAGCCTCACTGCCCCCTGCCCGGGCTCTGCGGGGCACGTCTTTGCGCGAGCCAGACCTACCGCGGGTGTCCCGACGCGCCCCGCGAGCTCCTCCCGGGCCCAACGCGCGGTGAGGCGGCTCGGGAGCGGATCCTGCCGCCGGCGGCCCCGGGGGCCGAGATAACGGCTGCCGCGCGCCGGCCGCGGCCCCTTCGCACCTGCCCGCGCGGGGCGGGGGGAGCGCCGCGCGCCCGCTCCCCCCAGCCCGCCCCGCAGCTCGCGGTCACGTGGGGGTGGCCGCCGCCGGCGGGTCCCGTCCCCGCAGCCAATGGCGCGGGGGCCCAGCGCGCCGCGTCCCTCGTGCGCGTGAGGGGAGCTGGGGACGCGCGCCGCCCGCCAGCCGCCGTGCGGCGCACCTGGCGCCGCGGAGGGGCGAGGGCGGCCGGGAGCGGAGCCCGGGAGGCGCTGCCAACGCCGCCGCCGCCGCCGCGCAGGTCGGTCGCCGCGGGCGGGCGGTGCGAGCCGGGGGCGGGCTGCGTGGGAGGGTGCTCGGCGGAAGGGTCCTGCCTCAGCGGGGAGGGTTTGCGCCGCTACCCGGGCGTGTCGGGTGTCCCCTTGGCGCGGGCTCGGCGGTGAGGTGGAGGAGCGCCGGGCCGAGCTGTCCTGAGGCGCTGCGGCGGTTGGGTCGAGGGCACCGTCGGGCAGGAGGCAGGTCAGCGGGGCACGCAGGCTCCTGCCGGTTTCCGGGGCGCTTCGGCCGTTTTTTAAAAGGGGTTCCCTCACGAATCCTGCTGCGGATGTGACTACAACGCCTGTTGCTTCTCCTTTTTAAGTATTTTGCTCTTGCTGTGAGAGTTAAGGACTCCATACTGTTGGGAAGACTTTTAAATAGACGCGGCTCCTGTAAGTTAAATATTTATTCTCACAGTGAGCAAAGCTTTGAAACTTGAGTTCAGCTAGCAGTTAAGTAAATAAGCTGTTTTATTGACATAGAACAGTCGATTCAGAAACTCTGCTGTCAGTAATGACATCCAGTTGCCAGCCAAGTTCTCTAAAGTGGAAGTGAGGTGTTCTCCCCCCCCCCCCAGTCTGTAATTGAAAATTAATTCAGAAAAGAGGTATGTGGGTGAAATAAGATAGTTAAAAGGATGTTCAGAAAAGAACGGCTGGAAGATGAAACTGGCTATTATGGCCTGTTTTACCAGTACAGAGATAAGGGAGGTAAGAGTATGAGGAGATGTCAAGTGATCTCCAGTTTCATCGTTCAGCACTCATGTTGTCATGCTACTATGATAAAAATACCTCCCCCTTAACATTTGCAAGAAGGATAAGGAATCACACCGCTTTGTGTATGATCATTTGTTCAGTTTTGCAAAATAAGGTGTTAAGTGTTAATTTGGTAAGTCAGTAACTGCGGATCTGACTGTATATAGGTGAAGTGCAATGTGTGCTTTTGAAGATGTGCATGTACAACACATTGTATTTCCATAGTCATAAAGGTCTTCTACAATTTCAGATTTTTAATTGCAGGGTTTTGGCAGGAAGGGGGAAGAGTGAGGGGCACTTTTCTGTAGTTTTTTGGGTTTTGTTTTTTTTTTTAAACAGGAATATGTGAACAGGTGCATGGAGGACTTCATTCTGAAACTTGTATGGAAATGTGGAAAGAGTAGATGGGAGAGCAAAGAAGTCTAGATTTCAGCTTTTCAGGTTTATTGATTTACTTTGCTTGTGTTCTTGACTTTGACTTGGATCTGCTGCATGAACTTAGCTAAAACCAATAAATCTTTATGCTTCTTTGTGTATTCCTAATGGAGAGATGCTTGGAGTAGAACTCAGTATACCAGAAAAGGACAAATTGGGACAAACCTAAGTAAATATGGGTTGTTTTTAAATGATATGGATTTATGCTCCATTTGCTGATTGTTCTGGTTGGAAGCTATTGTAAGGGCCTCTTGAACCTAAAGGAAACCCAGTATAAGTTGGAGCAGAGGGAGAACTCAAAAGAACCTTAGGTTTGTCTTCAGGATAAGTATAGCTTGGTACCAGAATATGAGGAAAAAATAATATGTAAAAGAATTATAATGTAATTTGTAATATATAAAATAATTTCAACTCCCCAGTAACAAGACTTAAGCTGAGGGATAGCTCAAGACTAATCTTGCCACTGACTGCTGATGTTTATATGTGTTGTAGACACACGCAACATGCCTGTAACTGTTTCAAACTAATGTTAGCATCACTTTTGAAAACTTAAATGCTTTGTTTACCTAAGCTAGGTAATAATCAAGTGTCTTGGCCAAACATATAGCAGTTTATCTATTGTAGATCTGGGACTCTGCCCTATGGAAAGCGCCAAATTAAAGGGAGGGGGCAGAAACTGATTAATCTGAAGCATGGTAGGAATTGGGCTGGGAGCCTTGTCCCCTGGTTCCATGTTCCCTTGCTGCTTTCATCTCCTGTCCCAGGAAGTTGAGGAATTAGAGGAATGGTGGCAGAGGGCACTGCTGCTACCATCTTGATTTCACTCCAGCAGCCCCATCCATATGAGAACTATGCTAGAAGCAGGGAGGACAGGAAGGAAGTAGGGAAGGAATAGGTAGAGATGGGATAATAAGCACTATCCTCCCCTCACTCCTACTGTATCTGATCTCACTTCATCTTTGTTAACGTGGTACCAGCAGTGTGGAAAAGTGATCGGGAGGTGGTGTGTGCGTAAACAAAGAGAATACATCGGTGTAGCCATAGACTAGCGAAGTGCTTTCTGGGTTCTTGAATCAATTCTCCCTGTTTCCTCTGTCATGCTTCTGTTACACTGAGTCTCTCTGTTACTCTAGACTGTCTGTGCAGGCTCTAAGGCAGCATAATGTGACTTAATGTGGTAGAGCGTGTTTGAATGGAGGATGGGAAGAGAACAGATGGAAAAGAGTAAGTGCAGACCTTAAGAATCACCTTCCCTGAACACTTCGATAGGGTCAGCAAACAAGGGGGAAAGGGAGAGGGAGAACGTGCTATGAGTGCAAAACATGGGAAAATGAAAAAGAACAAAAGATAGTGACGCACCTTTTTTTTTCCATGTGCAGCTCTGCTTCTAGCCTTCATTTACCTAACTTGTTTCCTGTTTGCCTCTTTCCAGTCTCTCTCTCTTCAAAACAAACAAACAAACAAGCTCCCACAAAAACCTATAAAGCACTTACCCTAGACACTACTTTCACTCTTACTAGACTACTCAGAGACAGACCAGAAACTTAGTTCACTTTCCCCACAGCTAAGGATTTGTTTGAGCCTTTCAGCTCAAACAAATGAGGGCCTTGACCTGGTAAGATTAGCAAAGGACTATGCTCATACAGGTAATGCAGAGCCTCAGTGGGGCTTTGGTAGTTAGAAAAAAATCTGCCTTCTCCCCTCCCCCAAAAAAAGATATTTACAGGAATAGGATGAAACCATCTTCTTGCTTTAGATGTCCATAGTATGAGTCAGAGGATTTAGTGTTTATCAAAGCATGGAAATGATGCATAAGGAAATGTGTTTTGCGATAGTGATCACTCAGTATAGATGCAAACATGTTACCATTAAACGTACTGTACCAAGGAAGGCTTTTCTGCATTTTCCAGAAATACCTAATAGTGTAGAAATAGTAATGCAACAGAAGATGACGTTGTTTAGGGCAGTAGATGAGAACCTTCAGAAGTCACTTTTCAGTTAGTGAAGTTGCATCATTCAAATCTTTGGAGATTATTATCATCTCAGTTTGCTACCTCATCCTCAGAGTTCAGTGACTTCAACTTCTTAAGGTATGATCTTTAAATTCTCATAAGCTACTGAATGAAGTTTAGCCAACAATGGCTGCCCTTGGAGGCACACTTCATCAGTTACCAGAGAGTTCAGTAAATGCGTATGAAATAATTTCGCTTCAGTAACTTGATCCCTCAAAAACTGGAAAGTTTAAGCTGTGAACTATTTTAAGTTCTCTAAATTTTCCCCAGCTTGCTCTTGTCTATTCTGTGCTATCAACTCACCTGTTACTTTGAAGAGCTGAAAAAACTGAGACTACCACCTTTGGACAATCTGTTCTTTAACTTTGTCTAAGCACGAGCTCTGAGGTGATAATATGTCTTTGATAAATTGTGACAGCTTGAATCTCTTCCTGCCACCCCTTTACAGTATTTTATAGTTCTTATTTTAAATAGATGCACATTAAGCAACACAATAAAGGTACTTTTTTGTAGCTAGGTGCCTCTGCCTATTTGTTTTAGCACAATGTTTTTATTTCAAGTCTCTCGTGGCCTCATAACATTAGTTACCTCTTTTGTTTCCCTGCATCTTCATGTGTTTATTTGCTATAAAACCATTTCCCAATAGCACTTTGCTCTTATTTGGCAATTCATTGATGCAAAGAACAAAGAAGTTAAATTACAAAGATAATTCCTTTCTGAAAGAAACATAAAAAGTAAATCCTAATGGCACTGTTGTCAGTCTAGGTCAATTTGTGGATTTTATGTTTATACTGTGCATCTGCCAAGTTACGATGTAGTGGTTTAAAGGACTGTAAGCATGAGCTGGATTTTAAACTCTAATTGGATAACCTGTAAAGCAAGACTGTTATGAATATTGTGTAGCTTACTAGTATTTCTGGAAGACCTGTAACCCAAAGCTGCTGAGGGGAAAGAGCTGTATATTTTCATACTAACCAAAGAGGAAAATTTGGTATCTTCACATGCATAAGACAGGACATTAGTTCTCTGCCAGATGATCAACAAACTAACGGGAAGCCATTAGTGTTTTTCTCAACTCTGTGTATGTGATATCTAAAACATATTCTTATATTTATTTCCTATCCACATAAAAATGTGTGTTCATCTGTTTAGCTGACTTTTCCAGGTAAAACCTGAAGTAACTGAAGATAAAAGTTGAGAATTGAATACAGGGAAAAATAGAGTGCTTTGTGGTTTAGAGAGGGGAAAAGATAAGAAACTGGATGGTGACCAGATAGTATGTGGCAGACAACATGCTTGGAATGGTAAATGATGAATCTGACTTCCAAAAAGTTGCAGTGACAGCGCGTGAACTGCTGATTGTATGAGAGGTCTTTTGCATATCACCCAAGGACATGGTGCTAAGTTGATGATGGTTTCGTGAAGCAGATGTGAATTTGGAGAAAACAGATCAGCAGGCCTGATTCTCCTTCAGCAAAATCTTGAATTAGGCTGGAGGGGTGAAATAAGACTGAACGCTCAAAGTCAAAACGTGCTGGTTGGAAGAAGACAGGTCCAAAGCCTGGCTCTGTTACAAGTGTTGCTTATCAAATGCTGACTGCAAGTCTTGTTTTCATTAGAGCAAGGATGTAACATGTATGAATATTCATAGAGAATGATTCACTTGTTGGCTATGTCTTCATACTCTCTAAGATCAACAGATTGTATGCCAGTTAAAGTAATTACTAAAGATAAATCTAAACTGCTGAATTCTAACCTGGATTTCAAGCACTGACAGTATGGGAACTGCTGTTTTACTTTATCTTCTTCTGAAAACAAGTCTGGTTGGTCTCCACATTCGGAGGTGACTTAGCTGGGGATGCCTTCTTGTTTCTGTCTGTACTGCACATACAAAGAAGTCATTTTGTTTCCAATTTGCACTATTTTCAACCCAAAGTTTATTTCAGAAGTCTTAATTTGACAGGGGAAAATATTTGCCAAATGTCTCTTGAATATAGTGAATCATATTGTTATTCTACTACAATACAGTGCAGATGGTAGCATCTGCTTTAATAATGCATAATCAGAACATCTGATTTGAATGATATTGCAGTAAGATTTATGAACATGTTTCTGTGATGATGGTAAACTAATGCATGTAATTCAGTCAGCTCCTAAACGGAAGTATTTTGATGTTTCACTCCAGAGAAAAAATATTCTCTAGCAAAGACCTTGGGGAGGTAAATCTGATATTTTAAATAGATAGGAAACCAGCATAAACCATCCTGGGAGGCAAAGTTTTTGCATCTCACCTACATGGTATTTGCTGTGTGCAGTATTAGACAGCGGATGTATTAAGATCTTCTTGCATAAGACTTCTTTTACTTAAAACGTTCTATCATTCTGTAGTTCATAATGAAATTTCTGTTAAATCATCTTTGTCCTATACATTTAGTGCCTTGGTGACATTCCAGCCAATGTTAACCTATATACTAATAAAAACAAGCTCTTCGGAATTTAAGTCGGTGATCTGAAGAGGTGTCCTTCCAACCTCAACTATTCTGCAACTCAGTTATTCTGTGATAACACTCCCATATGCTTCATAAAACTGTTCTCATTAGGTTTAAGTGCAGGTCTTCACAACGCAGTTAACATAAGACCTTACCTGAAATTTAGTATTAATTCAATTCCTTTCTTTCATGCAGAAAACCTCTTTTTTCAAGTTTTTATGCCCAACCTAAGGTATGAAGTTGTGCTTTGGTTTATTTATGATTGTAACCTCTCTGTATACTTTGCAGTGAGGGTACAAGTGAGAAATCACATAAGCATGGGTCGTCTTCCAGTGGCCTTACCTCCCTAAACAGTTTCACTGGCAGATTTATGGTCACCCAGCAGACTAGGAGAAAAAATGGCAAAACAAGTCACTGGATCTTGAGATGTGTTCAGGACATGCATTTACAACTTCAGAAACCGTGAGACTGTAGGAAATGTCGTAATAGCTTCAACCCAGATACTCAGACATGGACCCCAGCTACCCTTGTTAACTGTGCACTAAATGTACTTACTACTAAAAAAAACCCAAACAACAAAACAAAAAAATATCACCCCCCAAACAAACAAAAACCCCTCCTCTAGCTGAACTTAAGGTATTTTTATGCAAGTGCTATGTAAGCATATATACATATATAAATAAAGTGTTTGTTGTAAGCTCTTTTGTAATACATACTTTAATAATTGTTTCAAGAAGGGAGGAAGAACAAATCTTACAATTTGGAGCTACTTGTATGGACCAGAAACACAGACTGGTTGTAAAATATCAACAAAAGTGGGACATGTAATTCTATTAAAGAATGTGTTCACTGCATCTGAAAAAAATCAAAATGAGACAAGTGAATAGTTTTCTTTTCTTGAAAGTAGTCTTCTGTAATGAAAAGTATATATACAAAATATTTTTAGTGTTAGTACAGATTATATTAAACCTGAAAATCTCAGTCATAAACACTATAAATTATAGTTAAATATTTCTTGAATTAAAATGTTCTTCAATGTTAGAAGCTGAATGTAGCCAAAGTAGTAACTTTACCTGAAACTGAAAAGAGCAATTTATGGTCTGATCTGGCAAACTTTGTATGTACAAAAGGAAAATCATATTAGAACCTTTTGTTACTAGAAGAAAGGAGAGTTGTTATAACAAGCTTTTGTGCAAGAAAAAGATCTGTTCTGGCCTGCTTTTCAGAACATAGTGTTGCGAAAAATACTTAATAGTCCACAATAGTTACTCACCTATACCTTGTCCCGTGCATGCAACATTTCATAATAGTTGTAGATTAGGCTAAGGATTAGAAAACTGTTGCAAGAATTTTGGTCCAAATCTGTTTTGCTTGGAGTGTATTCTCCATTTGAATTAGGAAATTTGGTAGCATATTCAGTTTCATTTGTAGATTGTGACGCCCAGCTGGTTCTCATTTCACATAAACTACTTGCAAAAGGATCGACTGTAGAAGACTGCATTTTTTTTTTTTAATGTGGGGAGAGGAGTTTGCGTTCAGAGTGAATGATTTGATACAAAAGGAATTCATGCTCTAGAACAAATTTAGTTTGGATTCACCAGTCATTTGTAGTTCTTTTATTTAATCAAAGCTTCTGATTATCCAGGGACTAATTGCAAAGAATGGGACTAGCAGCTGCTCACTTCCTTTGGAAACCCAGATTTGGGTACTTAGAAGCAGAGGTTCCAAATTAGTTGAGACTGATAAAACTGCCATGCTAGGTAGCTTGCCTGTAAATATCATTTTACAGTGCATGTATTTTATTTGCTTTTCTTAACTAACAAAGTAAACAGTACTGTTTCTGTCATGGAGCAAAACTATCCCTTATCAATAAGGACTAATAGAGAAGAAACAATTTCCTCATGACAGAGCAGTATTTTCAGTGTTTGTTAACATGACCATATTTTTCTTTTCAAGTAGGAAAAGACTGGATATATATATTTTTCGGCATTAATAAAACTGTCTTGAATATTTCCACTTGGAGTTTTTGAAGACCACTGAACAACAGGTGACTAAATCTCTCTTATATATAATAGAAAATCAAATTTTACTTATAAATTTAGTGTGAAAGTATAAAGATGTCATGATTGCCGATATGGGAGCAGACTTTGATCCATTTTCTGGAAAATCAAATAAACTGAAGAAACTGAGAGTGCGCTCTGATTTCCTTTTCTCTCCTGAAATAGAAGAAAAACTTCATTTCATCCAATGGACAGTCATTTGAATAGTTCAATTTTTTTCTATTGTTTTTTATTTTGATTTTTATGCACTGTCACTTGGCCCCAGAAGCAAGAAACTTCTGAGATATTTTTCATGAAGGCAAATCAGCTGGTATCTGTTAGGGATTAAAGGACTTTGCAAGTTATTAGCCTGAAATAATTTCTTTTTGTGGTTGTTTAAATAAACAGGTCTGATAAAGGCATTGTTATCAAACAGTAAAATACATTATTAAGTTATTACTTCAGGAAACTCCATAGGTTTATTCACAGTCAGACCAAATAGGAGTAGTAAGCCTTTCAAACAGTTCTAAAAAGCTTCTCTGAGTCTTAACATGAAATACTCTGAAGTAAGACAGGATGTGTAAAAGCCTGACACTCAGTATCCCCTCAGGTGTCACTGCTGTTTGGGACTGTGACAGTGCGTTTTAGGACCTCTAGCCTTGCTATGATGACACTCAGGCCCTTTAAAGTAATGTAAGAATTCTGTTTCATTTGTCTGCTATGTCAGTACAAAGGTGTCTAATCCATTTATTTCAGAACCAGTAAAATTTGAGTAACTTTATAACAATATATTGCTTCAGGTACTGTTACACTCTAGCATTTGCAGTAACAACTGCAATTTTTTTGTTTATTTCAATCATATGAAAGAGTTTTTCCTTGGACTGGAACTAAAACACAAGTAGCACAAATTTTAGGCTACAGTTTTATTTTTTGGCAAATACTTTTGAGTCATTGTTTACATTCAAGTAGTTAATTAAAATACTTATCTGGAAATGAATCTAGAGAAATCCTATGTATGTTCATTATAATAGTTTAACTTCTGGGTTTTTTTCATGCCCTAAAAGTAATGGGAACTCACTATTAAAAGACAACAAAAGTGATCCTTTATACATACCCCATTGATGAATTATGCTGACAGCATACTGAACTTCAGATGTAAATATGTATATAAAAACCAGAATACTGAGTTTATGAATGGGTCTGTTTCTAGGTCCAGTTCTTTCATTCAGTTTGAGAGAGGCATTTTTTAATTTGCAAAACTTCCAAGAGCTTTTTGAATTCAGTGTCCTAGCAAACCTGTAGGCCAAAATGACTAAACTGGAATATGGTAGCTTTGGAGGCTTATACATGGAACCAGTTTTACTAAGCAATTAGTCTCTTTCTGGAAATGACATATACTTTTTAAGTTTTGCAAATTCAAATAGGCATTCTGATGCATGGAACTGTGGCTGTGCATTTTCTATCTCTTAGTCCTACACATCATGTATATTTTATGAGGAGAAATTTAAATTGATTTGACTTACCCTTGATAACATGATTTGACACAGGAACTTGTTCATTTTACGTGTGTATAGAACTGAGAATAAATGCCTTGAAATGGTTGGCAGACACGGTATGATGGGCTTTGTGGTTGGTAAGAACTTGAGAATGCCTAGCATGGCTGATAATAAAAGGTGCTATATATAACAGTAGACTTCCAGATCTCTTTTGTATCTTGTGCCATTGAATGTACCTCTACTTTATGGAAGCAGCATGCTGGGCACTTCAGAACTCTTTTGTAAGCCTATAAAAAGTTTGCACCAAATACTCAAAACTGGATATACAGTTACCTGAAACTTACTTGTTTCAGTTGTGGCAATAGAGCGGAAACAGTAACCGTGCGTAGATGAATGTGAAAGAGACAGGCTGAGCACTTGAGTGTAGTGACTCTGTTAAGATCCTTTAACATTTTTTCTGTGAGCAAATACAGCTCCTCCATAGAATAGGTCATTGAGGAGACCTATATATCTAGTCACACGTTCATTATGGGTTGCTTCGTGCTTCCTCTGAAGTCAGCTTCTGGCTTCAGTGGGTGCTTAATCTGTCTCTAGTCATGTTGGTATTCATTTTTCTTCTAGGATCCACTGGAAAAACAAGAATAAAGGATGTTGTATTTTTCTTGCCACCTGTAATAATGTTTCTTCAGCTGGGAGACATTACAAGTTTCTCTCACCTATGTGAATCTTAAAAATATTAAATGTTGCTTTTGGATGTCAAGTTACTGTTGTGTCTGTCTTGCAACATTGCCTCTCTGTATAATACTTTTTCTCATAATTAGAAAATTATGTTAATCCATTAAGTATGGAAAGTAAATATGATAGGAGAATATATCATTCTCTGATTTAGAAATCAGCTGTGGCACAATGTTTGATACAGCTACTTCCTTACTTGTTGGCCAGTTCTGCAAGGAGTACGAAGTCCCATATTCTGAATAATGGAGGAGTGAAATCAAGCAAATGTGTCATTTTAGATCAGGCTAACTTGCCATGGAGAATTTTTGCCTTTTGGTTATACCTATTCTTTAGGCAGAGAAAGAGAAAAACTTGAAGACAGCTTTTTCCAAAGAAATTTTCATTAATCTTCAGGAAGCAATCAATATAAGAATGTTTTGTTTATAAGCATAGACATTAAACTGACACAGCTGTTAAAATTTATATTTTCATTGATGTGATGAGTAATGTGGGATATGGTGCTTTTCATAGTGATCCATTTGTTGTTCCTAGTTTAATGCTTTTAATCCAAGCATATTCACTTATGTTGAATTTGCTGTTTCTAGCATAAGTAAATTTTTCCTTTTTTTGTTTCCCACAGACACTTTCCTCAAAATAGCTACTGAAGCTTAAATTTATACAGAAGTACTTGATACTGTCGGTTCCTGTTAGTGTGAATTCAGCATGTTTGTGTTCACAGATGCAGGGTGGGTCATATTAAACCAGCCTAGTGATGTTTCCAGTTACTTATAAATTGGTGCACAAAATGTTTCAAGGAGGGAAAAATACTAATACGAAATTAAATTTTACAAAGTCAAAAAAGCTGTCTTTGTAGTATTAATTTTTAAGCCTTATGTCTAAAGCTGAGTTTAGACATCACAAAAGTCTTCATATCACATTAATAAAGTTGATGCAAATTCAAGACAGAGCTTTATAACCTGAGTAACCCAAGAGCAGATCATTTCGTAATGAGAAATAATCATAAGAAATATCTCTCTTAGTTGTGTCTATGTTGGACTATTTCTCTGTGTAGTCTAACCCAGACCTCAGCTTTTTACCTTAGAAATCTTGTGGATGAAAATTGTCTCTTTTGATTGCAGAAAATCAGTTTTCTAGCTTGTTAACCCTCCTCTTTGTTCTGAGGTTCCGTTGCAGAAAAACAGATCTTGGGTATCTCGTTGTCCACTGGTGCCAATTCCTCTACCAATCCTCACCTACTTTAGTGTCTGTCCATTTTAAGGAACGCTTAGTGCTCTCCACTCTGCTAATCCTCTGAAGTGAGTTATTTCTGTAAAGATTAATTGTTTTTACTCTGCGTGGAAACATTCACATATTCACCTATGTCATCACGTATTTCTTTTGTGGCATTTTTCTAAAGGTCAGAAATACCCTGCAATTTGAATGCTACATGTAGCCTTGGTCATCTCATCTCAACAGTGGTACAATACAACAGGAAAAAGCATATAGAGAAGCATCAAGTGCATTGAAAAGTATGGATTTGGTTTACTCTGAGGAGAGACTTGCAGGATAATGACTCTTCAGTTAAACAAGGATGTTGTAGGGGAGAAAGGGGAATAGGACTGGAAAGAGACTGTAAGATAGTGGCATGAAAAAGTGAGCAGTGATTAACCACTGTTTTTTTTTTTTTCTGTAACGTCAGAGCATTCACTGAAAAATTATACAAAATGGGTTTGAAAAGAAATCAGATAAATCTACAGAGGGTAGGTCCTTCAACATCTATGAAACATGATGGTTCCTCTGTAGTCAGTGTTTCATAAAGCCTCATGCTTGCTGATTACTGGGAAAGATAGAGCAGGAGACTGATCACTATGCACCTGTGTTGCACTGAACATCATTAGAGACAGAGCACTGGGCCAGACAGACTTCTAGTCTGAACGAGCATGACTATTCTTACAGTGTCGTAAGAGTTCCAAAAATACATAGCTGTTTACTGCCTCTGAGTCATACGAATTTGATGGATACCTGTCTTGATTACACTACAGGCAATAATAAATAGAAGTCGAGGCACTAGGACCAAGGACTGTATGGGTTCTGAAAACTAAGCCAGCTGGCTGAGGAGTGTTTGCTCTTTCTTGGCAAAGCAGCTCATTTTTACAACGATCCTCTGTGTACATCAAGGAACTGAAGAAAATAGACACTGTGAGCAGATTTGAAAATTGGACCTCCTTACATTTCTTTGAGAGATCATATCTTCTGGCCCTATGGTAGCACTGGCCTCCTTTAATGAAACATCTGTGTTTTCAGACTAATATTCCAAATGGTACCTGCATAAGTTAGTGCAAAATCTCTGTTTCACAGTGCTCATATACACTTCTGTATCCCTAATGGAATTTATACACATGTACTTAATAGATTAATAAAGTAAGTTAGTAGTAGTGCTTGTTCTGCTGAGTTGGTTCTATAACAGCTTAATGGGCAAGAAGAATGACTTCCATTTACAAAACTTACTGAAATACAGAAAGGCAAACAAAAATTGAACAGTAGGATTTTCCTTAAGGGACTGGCCTGACCCAGTAGGTTGTCATGGCCAGGCTGAGAAGCCTTTGTTTCAGAGAGATTTGAAAAAGCCTGAGAACTATTTGAGAACCATAAGAAATGTTATTCCTAATTCTCAAGTTTTAAAGAATGTTTTTTCTAGCAGTATAGTTTGTCTAAATTTGTAGGATTTTTATAGAGGATAGCTTTGAATACTTTTGTTAATTATACATACCTAATCTCTCTCAGTTTCTGTCAAGGTCTCGTCCTCTGTTCTACTCTAGCACAAAGAGTTCCTTCGTGCATGAATTCTGTGTTTACTTTTATTACAATTTCTCACCTTTCAATTTACTAGAGCATGAATTTACTTTCACAGGATCATTCATTATATAATTTCTCAGCTTGTTTTTCAACTCTTCCGTGTTTTTTGTTGTTTGGTTGGTTTTGGTGGTCTGGTTTGGTTTGGGGTTTTTTTGGGGGGAGGCAAAGGGGGGGAGAGGAGATGCAGTTTCCCGGGCATTGGATATGGAGTTAAGTCAGTTAGAAGACCTAGCTGAAATGTTGACCTTCATGGAAGTAAATTTGAAGCTGTGCCCTTGAGGACAGCAAATACCTGAGATTAGAAGGGAAAGAAAAAAACATAGTTTATTTTAAATGTCAGAATTTTGGGGGTCTAACTCTTCTTAACTGTAATATTTTAATAACTAAATGTCAATTGTAGTACCAAATCTGACTTTTGTATGCTATTCATCCTTGCATTTATTTTAAGACCAGAAATGTTCATGCTTTGGTTCAGAAACTTTCCTGTCATGTATTATACCAGGTAATGCTTTATTCAGTTGAAGTTTAAATCCAAAGCATTTATTCATTGTGGTTTTTTCTGAAATTTTAACTATCTAGAAATTGGAACTAGTTAGATGACAACTGAACTAAAATAATTAGGGGTTTTTTTCCACTTAATACAATAATAAATAATGAATGCAATTTTGGTTTTAAGATTTGCAAAGTCAGAAGCTACTACATTTCCCTTTATACTGCGTATAACAAAGAGAAAACTTAAAATGTCTGATACCAATTTAAAATAAAATTATGAAGTGCTTTTTTAAGCTTTTATGAACAATGCTTAAAACAACACTGAAGGAATGAATGGCTTTCTACAGTTGATAGAACTGCTATAGAGAGCAGCTGAAGAAACCTCACTTTGCGCATGCTGTTCTGTCAGCGTCAGCTTTTATATGTAAGGATGAGACTTTGTACAAACATGAGTCAGGAAGTTTGGTTATAGTACCAATAGCAACTGTAACTTAATATCCATGGATCCTGTGGAGGAGTTACTATGAGGTGATTTGTGTTCTTAAAGCATCATAAAGTATCAGTCAGATCATTTAGCATATTTTTAAGGGTGCTTTCTTTTTTCCTTATTTCCTTTGCTACTTCATAATGCAGTAAATTTAACTATATTCAGTTCCCTTCATATTTTAAATCAAATTATTTAGTATAATATGTTTAAAAGCAACGTAGTTCTTACTGCCTGTCACTCTAACTTTTATCAGCAGCCCACAAATGTGGTGCTTTTACAGTGCCAGGGTAATACCCAGCTGCCAGCATAAGTTAGTTTAGCCTATTTAGTTAATGAGCTTAGCTCATTTTCATCATGGAGTTATTGTACTAGCACTGTGCTTCACCTAAGGATGTCCCTTTATATAAGGACTCCCAGCAATATGTTGACTTTACCTGTTCTTCTACCATCTGCCTGAAATAGCTCAGTATCAGATCTTAATTCAACTTTGGCTAATCTATATTTCTCTCTAGAGCTTCCCCCTCCCCCTTAGTGTGGACCCTTTACACTTTCTAATTGAAAATAAATACTCTTTTTTATTCCCATTCTAGTTATTCTTAAAAAATCCTCTATAGTCTTGTTTTTATTTATTACATAAAGGGTAATCAATGAAGAAAGGGTTCTATTTACCCTTCTGCCTATTCCAGTGAAGCATATGGAGGGGAAATAGAGCAAGTAGTGTCTGTATTAACAAATAAATTAAATTTAAGCTACAATCGGATGAATAGGATTTCTGGCTGTATAGTCCTGGAGGATGCTGTATAAGTAGTGTTCCTTAGGCAGTCATTCTAGTGATCAGCAGAAACTCTTCTGTTCCCAGCAGCTGTGGATGGCTGTTTAGGACTAAGGATTAACTTAATTAGAGAGGTATGCCAGGTTCTAAAAGGCCAGGATCCAAATGTGTATTTATAACTTCTGTATTTTATGGTGTCATGAGAACTACTGAGCCAGGTTGGAGAGGTGAATTGGCAGTTACGTTCCTGTGGGGTGACTGGAAACAATACAGCACATGGCCGGGGGAGAAGCAAGGTGGGAAAAGGCAGGGGTGGAAATTGTGCGCATTTGTTCATTCCAGCTGGGGAGTCATCTTGCAGCTGAAAAAAGTGTGGAGGACTGCTGAAGCTTACCCAACCCACTTGATATTTCTTTACATCATTAAGTACAAAGCAATGTGATACTTGAATTTGAATCTTTAAACAGTTTACAAACATGTATTTATTAATCTCAGAAAAAAAGGTGGTGGTAGTTGTTAGCTGTGTCTTCTAAATGTAAGAGGAATTTCTAGGCCACCCAAAGCATTGATATTAAGGCAAGATCTGGATTTCAAGAGTTCTTGTCAAAAACCACACCCCTCTCCATAACTGATAAAGTTGTCAACCTCATTATTAGGAGCAACCTTGGAAAAACATCTGACTTATGAGTTGCTTAAATGTTCACATTCTTATCTCTGGACAGCTGCTGGTTCAAGGCAGCCATGAAAGATTCAAATTTAATTAAGGCTTTTCATAATTCTGAAGAACATCTTGCTCATAGTGAATATGTCTGTTAAATATTATGTTCATTTTGGACACAGTAAGCTATAGTTTTACATACAGAAAGTAGGTTAAGAAATTTGCAAGGGATATTGGCTCTAAGCACAGTAGTTATACCAGAGAGTTTTCATTTTATTTGAAATGCAAATCTCAGATTGGAATTTATAGGGTAAAGCTAGCTGAGCAAAATAAATTTAGGGCATTCAGACCAGTTTGCTCTGTCTGCACTTCCTGGAAGATCTTATTACACAGGTAATTATAGCAAACAGGGTTGCAATATCTTTATCTGTGGGCTGGACTCTAAATTAGTATGAGCATGTGGCTTAGAAGGGGTGATAATAATTTAGACTCACGTCTGCTTAACAGTAAAACTTTGGCTATTAATAGTGAGCAATTTTTACTGATCAGGCAAAAAAGTAAATTCTTTTCTTCTTAGGACCTGAAAAGGTGAGTAGATTGGTTCTTGTATTTTGCTGGTATATAAATTAATCTCATAAGTCCTGAAGGTTAGAATTTGCTAATATTAAAGCTTGTACTGTAATGTTAGAGATAGTTTTTGTTCAGTCCTTACCAAAGCTGAAAAAGCTTATTTTTCAAAATATATGTATATTTTTATATAGGTAGATAAGTCATGGTGTTCTGCCTCTGTTGATGTCATTCAGGAATGAAAATCATAAAAGGAATTGCAATTAAAATACCAGCAAATAGATGGATACTGTTTGAGGCACTCGGCATGCCTTGGGATTGATACAGGTGTCTTGTTATTTAATAATAATAAAAAAAGAATCCACAATTGCAGATATTTCTATAGAGCTAGATCAGAAATGGTAACTGAAAGCATATGAGATCTAACAAGCTATTTTCATAATATTGCTCAGAACAGTCAAACTGTTGGAAGGGAGTGTCTGGGAAAGTAAGACTTGCCTGAAGCACAAGCAACAGGTCTGTCCAGAAAAAGATGTCAAGCAAGTAATGTTACATTACTGCTCTGGAGCAAAGAACATTGCTTTTATTAATAAATCGTTGTTTGATCAGCAGGTTTTACTCTAGCTTAAAGCAGTTAAGCAGCAAATACACTGTGGATACAGGTGAGAAAACAGGCAGAGTGTGGAGGCTAGAAGGAGACAGAAGACTTAGTTCTGGTGGTATTTTTCAGCAAAACTTTCTGGTTTGTGCCAAGGTCTTGATTGAAGGTTTTTCTATAAGTAAAATTTCAAGTTTGTAATGTAATGTATCAGCATTTTCTGTACCTTTTTCACTACAGATGGTCAAATACTATATTTGATGTTTAGAAGAAATGGTAGTCCTGCATTTCTTGTTAATAATAACTGTGTATTGCGCTAGCTGCTTTAAGCACGCAGAGCAGTAGCTTACAGCACAAATAAGAGCATGTAGTGCAATCTAGCAATAGAAACTCTATGCTAGTTTTTGTATTTTTCACTCTTTTTCTCCCTTCTAATTTTGAGGCAGTCTACTGTCCTGATTTACCAACACAGCTGGTGGCCATAGATTTCTGGGGGAGTGGCTGGTGGCCACATCCGCCAAAGGAGCAAGGTAGCCTAGGTGCCTCTTTGGCAGCTGCTTACTGTAGATGAATTTACTTTCACTGAGGCGATTATTACCGATGTTATGGTTGCTTTGAACTAGGGGAAATGTTGCAAGGAAGGAGGTTCATTGCAGTTGAGCATCGGGTATCTCTAAAGTATTTAGTGAATCTACTAAGCTACTGGCAGGTAAATGTGACAACAGAAAATGGAAATCTACCAGAACCAACAAATCGAAGCAACAGAATCAGAGGGAGTGTCTGTAAAGTTCACATGTGTCTGTAAAGTTCACATGTGTAAGCATTCTGAAATTTTTTTATATCAGCTGACTTAATGACTTTCCAGATTATGCTGAGCATAATTTGTGTTATTTCGAATACCATTAAATGAAATATTTGGGTCAGATACATTTTGGTGAAATTCAGTTACATTCAGCATTGTTCATACTGAAATTATTATTTTGACAAAAATGCAGAGACCAAACCCAACCATTCATTTACATTAATCTTTGCCTTGGGTGACACTAAAGATTTTTCTTCTGTTTTCTGATAAGGCATTCTCATATTGCTCTTCAGATCAATTTGATCTGAAGTTAAATAATGCTTACCCATTATGACAAGCTATAAATGGCAGAGCTCAAATTACAACATAGTAGTTTCTGACTCTTATTCCTGCACCTGTCCCTCTAGATAGTGGTGTTGTATACATTGACTAGAATGGACATAGACACACACCTTACTGATAACACAGAGGTTATTAATAAATTACCCAGCTTTGTGTATATTTCACCAGCACCGTGGAGAAAAGCTTGCACCTCGGGATTCTTAGTTTGTAAGAGAAGCAAATAATTTCAACTTGTTTCTAAAAATTTTCCGTTGCACTGGGCTTACGACTGAGATTGAACATTTCTTATGATGCAGTAATTTGGAGACAGCCTTAAATGTACTTTTAGGGTTTGTTTTTTTCTTTCTGACATTCCCTCTGAAACAAAAAATGGGTGAGTTTTTATTTTAAAGCTGACTATCCTCTGCCTGCTGATTCTACATTCTAGTGTTTAGGCAGGCTCCAACTGAGAGAGTAAACGTGGGTGGTTTAGCTACCAGTCATGCAATTGGTCATGGTGGCCAGTGTCTGAACTGTCACTGGATGAAGAGAGTACAAAAATATCTTCATCTGTGTGAATTGCCGTTAGAGATTATTGTAATATTTATTTAAATTCAAAATAATTGAATTCTTAGCATAGGTAATTGATAAATACAGATTAGTGACACTTCAGTGGCATTGGAATAACTGGCCCCACAAACATACGACTATTGCCTATACATTTATCTACAACCTGCATCATTTGAAGGCTATCTCTAGCCATTGTCACACAGGTGTCTTTCCCAGCTTTCTAAGCACCACAAAATTTGAACAGTTTTGAACAGTTTTAAATCTGAATCACAGATTTAAAAACTTTCTGTATCAGAAGACTGAATGTCAAAAGACTGAATTGCACCCTTCATGGAAATTCTATGACCCTTTAAAGGCTTTGTTAGTATTTTGAGTTGTGTGTTAGAGCACTGCAAAAATTATGCAGATTAAGTACGATCCCTGTTCATCGCTGTGTGGGCACTGGTTTCATACTTCAGTGATGAAGTGATGTGCAAAAGGGCCTTATTTCAGAGAGAATTTTCTTACTGGCAGTGAAATGGACAGTGTAAATTCTCTTCCCCTTTTGAAATGTCATCTGTTGACAATAGTGACTACTACTTGACTAAGAGTCCAGAAACACCAACTCACAAGTAGAGACTAATTTTGGAACATTTTGTTTGTTATCCTTCATGTCAGATGGCAACATCTGGTCTTTAATTCTGTTTAAAAGAGGCAGCAGTAACTTCAGAAACTTCATACTTGGGACGTTTTGATTATTGGAACAGAAAGAACTGTATTTTCAGTGTCATGAAAGAAGTGGTAGAAAGATTGAATGGGGGTATAGAAAGGAAGAGTAAAAATTATTTCAGAATTGTCTTCACTCTTAAGGTAGCAATCAAAAAGCAGAGCTCCTACAGAGTTCTGCTTATAGGTTAAGTAAGCATGTTTTTCACCATGTGTTCATTTCTTCATTGAAACCTAGTCAAATCTCTTTTTCCCCACAGTGCAAAAGGTTGAAATGCACTCAACTTTGAATCTAGGAAACCATTGTTAAGGATGAGGAGTAGGGGAATCTCAGGCGTCCAGTACTTGACATTGTTTCATTTTGTTTCCATCTGGATTTCCTTGTTTTAGTAAAATCTCTTAAAAAAAAAAACAACAAAAAAAACCAATGAATGAAAACCTCAGAAATCCCGAGTCATCTATCAAGAATAGGAACAATTTTGTTAGCTTTCATATTACTAGGCTGTATTTTTGCTAGTGTGGACTTTTGCGTGCATGGCTTAATTTATAATGTAACAGTGATGTGTTTTTTCTGTCAGGTCTGGTTTAGTGTAATACAGATGGTTTCATCTGTCTTTTCAGTAGAAAGAGTAAAGGTCTGAAGAAATCACAGATGATGGCTTCTGACGCTAGTCATATGCTGGAAGCAGCTTTGGAGCAGATGGATGACATCATTGCAGGTATAATAATGCTTTACTTTACACCAAACTATTTTGAGATTTAACTATGTTTGTCTTTTTCCCTCCTGCAATTTTCCTGTTTGGTTTTTTACTTTTTAATTATTATTCTCAATTTGTCAAGTTCTCTGTGACATGCAGATTTCTCTGGTTCAACAGTTATTTGAAGAAAATTTAAAGTAAAATAAAGGAAGAAAACCCTCAATTCCACCTCAGACGTGAATATTGAAGTAAGAGAGATTTCCTTTGCTCTAATGCTATATGGTAACTTAAACACGTCATAATTCATGTGGTAACATTCCATATTGTATGTGTTAGTTTTTTATTTCAGCGTGTCTTTGAAAAAGGTTTTCACCAAGGCTTCCAGTTAGCTGGATAGTATATGTCTGTATTTTACACACACACATACACGCATATCTAGATATACATAAATATGTGTATATCTATAAAAAATACACATAATTTTCTTTATTTATGATGTATATATTTAAAATAGCCCAGCTATTAATTACCTTCACAGCCTAATGAGTTAGAATGCATATCTTTTTGTTGACATTTATATCCAGGAGTGGAGCTATGAATTTCTTTTTACACAGCTGTCCACTAGAAAGGCATATGATGCAAGACAGAATTTGCTGTCTTTTGGTGCTCTCATGGTAAGGCAATTACAAAATTTTCTCTCAACATTACAGCATCCAAGAAGAGAAGTTGATTTCTATGGTTAGGACTCAGTAGCCTTGGGGTTTGTGCTCACACACCATTCAGTATGAGCTCCTAAAAGAAGTATCTGGGTAGGGCCATGATCTCACTTGTGCACAATGGGATAGCATTCACTAAAGCTTTATAAATTTAAATAGTGACACCCATGCTATGCCTTCATTTTTTTTTTCCCCCTAATGATGAAGATGATGACATCAGCCTCTTGTTGCTGCAGTTGTGCTTCTTCCTGCTCTTCTTCCTGCTCTTCTAGTAAAGCTTTCTATCCAGAGACTAATATGGAGCTTCAAATATTACCATCAGACTACCTGTGATTAGGCAGGAAGTCATTATCCAGGATTTTTAGTTTAAAGAATCTCTAGATTTTTTTTTTGCTCACCCACATGAGTCTTCACTTTATTCTAAGTGTGCAAGCTTTAACAGACTGCTAAGATATACGGAAGTGTAAATGTGAATATGTGATAGGTATAACTCCACAAATAATTTTTCACACCAATGGAACAAGTTCCAGGCAAATAGGAAAATTTAGAGATGTGTTTCCTTCTCCCTTCTTTTTCTGAATGCAAAACCTTATTCAAACAAGATGTTAACCAACAGAAGTTAATTGGGATTTTATTTTTTCACCTCTTACAAAACACGTAAACAGATAGTCAGGGAAGAATTGGACTTCCCTCAGATATGTAAAGAGAGAACAAGAAAAGCAAGTCCTAAACCATAATTCATAAACTAGGGAACTGAAATAATTTCTTGGCCATTGCAAACCTTGGGTTATGATCCTGGCTAGTGCTATAAAAGAGCCAAAGTAACATAGAAGCCCATGTCCCTTTAATTATGCTATGGAACCTGTGCTCATAAATCACCTGCATACATCTGGAAATGTTAACTCAATATCTCTCATCTGTGCTGATTTATACATAGTCCAGCACACATTGGTGATATCATGGATGTACTGATGATTCCATTCTTCAGAAAAATCAAGAGAAAGAAAAACAGACATATTCTATTTAAAATTATTTTTGGATTAGACACTTATTTTCTTCCAGGAGTTGTTAGAGCTTTGTGGTATGTTTTCATTTGAAGGAAAGGGTTAGAAAACTTGTTATGATTTTGAGGATTTTCAGGTTTGTCATTCCATAGGATTTCATCTGCTTCAATCTTTTCTGTTAATAGATCGTGCTTCCAACATATCTCAAATTGTTCAGTATCTCCTCTTATGAGCAATAAAAGACCATGTATTCAACAAACAGGTCTATCGCCTTGCTTATCTGAGCAGTGCTGTGTTTTGTTTAGAAAAAAATTCAGTTTTACTTGAAGATGCTATTTAATATTCCCTTCAAAAAAGTTTTGCAGACTTACAGGCTGTATGGTTTTTCCACTGAGAGGATAACATTGCTACTCAGTAGCGTTTCCAAGAACAGCAGCTCTGAAATATGGAAAGATAGCCTTGTAATATGTGGCACAACTGATTAAATGGCAATATATGACTGCCTAAGAAAATCACATAGTTCTTCTAGTTTCATGCTAGAAAAATAATTGAGGTCGGAAGCCAGGTTTGGTTTTTTTGTTCTTAATATTCGTTTCCTTTTCCCCACTCCTTTTTCAGATTGTTTGTGCTCATAACATTTTAGGGTTTAATCTTGATAAATAAGGAATAGAATTAAATTGTTCCAGGCTTCCAAAGAACATCGCTTTTACTCCCCTGTCACTTAGTTGCCATGATAGTGGAGACATTGATACAGAGAAGCAAAGCAAATGATGGAAGAAATGGTCTGTGTGAATCAGCAGATTGCAGGTGCCATTCACAGCTCTTTTGTAGTGGTGTTGGTGCCCAAGCTCTGAAACAAAAAGATTCAGGCATGCTAGTGGTATGTAGAGTTTGTTTCCACAGTGCATGGATAGGTCATGAGCAAACTGGCAACCTCTTCAAGTGAGTTGACTTTATGACTTCACATTACTTACATTTTTAGTCTAATGTCCACTGATATTCAGTATAATATGAAAAACAGGCTTATATAAAGGTATCTAATGGGATAAGAACCAATATATTTCCCAGACAATGCATCTGTCAAGTCTCATCAATGTTAACTGAATACTTCCCATATGATTTCAGAATTATATGTACCTCTACCAATAAAAAATCATATTGCTTTATTCCTTTACTTATTTTTAGTTATAAAATAAAGTAAAAGCTCAACTGGGTGGGAAGGTTGTTTACCTTATTTATTCATTTATTATTTTCCATTACTAGAAATAGATAAGACATTTTAAAACGGATTGAGTTAAGTCTGTTCTGGTTGTTCTCCTTTAGCTAATGTTCTGTGTGTTCCAGAACTGTTTCCTGAATATTCTGGTATGATTGAAGGACCACATATATCTGCTGGAGCCTATACTTGGATGCAGTTATTATCTCAATTTGTCTCAAATTGAGGAACATAGTAATTATTCAAGTTTGATTCTCTCTAATTCAATCCAGTAAGCTTCTGTATGCAATTTGGGCAGGGACTGGAAAACAGGAATGTTCTCTTGTCCTGTATGGCGAGAGAACAAAGAAGGTAGGAAACTCCTTCAGAAGGGGGACTGGAGGACTGTCATGAAACAAACCAGGACTGAGAGTCTTCCAACTGCAGATTTATAGATACTATATTATGCAAATATTGGACAAATCATCTGTGCAAATGTAGCTGCTCTTAGAGTAGACTGGAAACAGCAAAAAATCAACTGTTCAGAGCTTGTGCTATTTCAGTTCACTGTGTCCAGATTCCATGGATATCTCTAGGCAGCACTGGATTCAAAGACTAAGGCTAAACTTCATGACTGGTTGGAAACTTACGTAGCTGATGAAAAAGATGTTTCCTTTGGAATGAGGCCTGAGTGGGTACTAGGAGAGCTATGCTCTTGGCCTCAGAAACCTTTGCTTTAGGCACAAAATGAGCATTAATCACTATTTTGGAGAAGTGAGAAGTCCAGAGATGTGTAACTTGCATTGGTTATTTTTTGAAGCTTGAGTAGATGTGTATATATACACATGCAAAACCAGCATTCTCTCTGTTTAATGAGAAAACAGTCATAATGTCTTTTATTAGCTGTAGTTATTATTAAAATATTAGATTGTGGTCTTGGCCTTTAAGGTAAGAACTGAGCATGCAAATACTTATTAAAAATATTTACAGATTTGCAGTCCTACTTTTAGCCTTCTAATTTTAAAAGTCGTGTCCCTTACTCCAAGTGTTAACATAGCTCATACATGATTCTGATTAATCCATATAAAAAGTCTCACTGTAGACTGTGCATCTCAGCGCAATACAAAATGTGTTGGTGTTTAGAGTGCATGAGGGTAGGATTGTGAAGCAAGATTAACAAATTGAATTTCATTGGGCTTGATCAAATTTGACAGATAGGTCAGTGTTCCCAAGTCTTTTATGCTTCAGTACATCTGTACTGATAACCCACCCTCATAGCTATATAAATTAGGCATGCTAAATGATTAGCCTTATTTGACTAAAATAGCAAAAAGGGCTAATGTGATTGTCAATGAACATTACTTATCCATTAGCTAGAATGACTTGCACTCCAAACAGAGGCTTTCTCTAAAGAAAGCGCCCATATGTCACATCTGTCTACGCATTCTTTATTTGAGGTGCATGACTTTGGCATTGCTTCCCTCTGAGGTTTGACCAAGTCATTACTTTCCCTTTTATTCAGCTTGTAGCCATTTATTAAAATGTGTTTCTCTATAGGACT
The DNA here is from genome assembly GCF_034638445.1 of Ciconia boyciana. NCBI lineage: Eukaryota > Metazoa > Chordata > Aves > Ciconiiformes > Ciconiidae > Ciconia > Ciconia boyciana. The sequence goes on from NC_132939.1 coordinate 10,693,630, forward strand.
ATAGATTTTGATTATTTTTTCTTTGCAATATATCCTAATGAATTAAAATTATTTTTATTTTACTTTTATATCAAACTGCTTCTCTCTGTCAACAATCTGGAAATCTTTTATTTCCTTTTGTGAATAATGACCATAATTGTAAGACCTAAAATCTCCTGTCACAATATTATAGTCTGCTGCAGCTCCAGAGTCTCTTCAAATTCACCAAGTAATCAGCGTAATTACTGAGTTTCCTTTTAACCAGAGCTCCTGCAATTATTGCTTACTGAAAAATAATGAGAAAGCTAAATGTGTTATCACATGGCTGTGTACTGATATTTCAGCGTTAGTACTGAAAGATTAAAAAATATAAATAATTAAAAAGTTTGTCAAGAAGTTGTCCAAGAAGTATGCATGTTTAAATTCCCTTCTCTTGAGGTGGCAGAACACTTGTGTTCACTTCATTGCTTTGGCTATGTGCTACAAACCCAGCCACTTCCCACAGCTTTGCTGAAAAAGGGGCCTTTAGAGGAAATTATACTTAAGAGATGAACAAGATTTTAATTCAAGTTTAATATACTTTCCTCATGGGATGTATTTGCCAGAATTTGAAGGAGGACCTGTTGTGGGGGTTTTGGGTTTTTTTTCCTTCTTTTTTTTCTTTTATTGTTCTGCCCCATCATAATTTTACTATGAAAACAATAGAGTTCAAGTTCCAGAGCTACGCTATGTTCCTGGATGTGTTAGATTACTTGGTCACCTCTAGTTAAGTGATTAGAACTTAGATTAAAAATGCGGGAGTGGACAAAAAATACTGACACTCTCATTTGAACCCCTTTGGTTGAATTTTAGGTTTTGTGGAATAAGGTTTTCACTGAGTTCCTACGTAAATAATAGGAAATCAAAATATTTCCTAGTGACCTCATCCTTTACCCATGAATGGTCATATACATAATCACAGGATTCATTCAGAATGTAAGGACTAGTCTCACAGCACTTTAAGTGAAGAAGATAGACAACTCTATTTGGCTTCATAAGGGATTGAAATTGTCCAGACCAGACAGAGAGCACTTAATCCTATTTTTTGTGGTGTGTGTGGGGAGGGGTGTGGGGGGGTCTTATCTGAAATACACACTGGGTGACATGCACCTGATGGGCAGTACGAGCCTCTTGTGATTGTACAGAATGACTAGAGAATAGCTTCTATTTTTTCTTTTCAATTTGTATGCTTCCAGATGGCTTTATATTTTCATCACTTATGTCCTACTCAAGGTTCACAGTATTTTCAAATTCAAAATTTAGTTTCTATAGTAAAGGTGTATAACTTTTTATAATTTTAATATAGAGATCTTTGTAGAATTTCATTTTAGAGCACTGAACTGACACAGCTGAAATAATGATGAGAGAAACAGAATAATTTAAATAATGAGCAATTTCGTTTGTTATAGGTCAGAGTAATTGAACAGCAGCAGCTTCAGTGGTTTTCTTGTATTTTCTAAATAAATTGTAATTGTGTTAATAGGCTGTGTTTTAGTTCTGATGAGTGTATTTCCTTTTTATTTTCTGTTCTTTTTCAATCAATAATTTAGGCTTTTTTCTGAACAAAAGAAATAATATATCTACAGCACTTGTTTATCTTGTACTGCTATGCATTAATTAAGGTGAGCATTTGTGAAGTCGTCTATACAAGATACTGTAAGTGGCTTTTTGGAACCATTAGCTAGAGCGTATTTATGCATAGCTCTTATAGCAATAGAGATATGAAAAATGATATTAAATAATAAATTACTTGAAATCATGTCTTTGATAGAGAAATATATAACTTTCTGTCATAACACTTCCAGAAAATTATGTATCAGGAATATTGTGGGGAAGAAAAGATAAAAATGGTGACCTTTAACCATCCTGGATATTAAAGGGAAAAATATAAAAACTTAACACAAATATTTAGGGTTTATGATTTGTAGTTCAACATTTATCTTTATTTTATAACACATATTATACCTTGTTAGGTGCTGACATGTAGCTTCAGATACTTGACTTCAGTAAAGCTAATTAGTTAATTCCTTACAGATTGTCAACAATAAGAGATTTATAACAATTTAAAATCTTTTAAAACTTTAAAAATATAGCAGTTCACTGTCTTTTTATTTATTTAATCCGTAATTTCTCACGTCAGCTATCTGTGGTCTTTCTTTTAGGTTTGTTAACAACATCTAAGACATGGCCTCACAAACTGTGCACGCTCTTGAGTAACCATTACAGCCATTTGATACTATATTTTGTAGGGGCTTTACAGATGCTGTAGCCTTCAAGTTAAGACCTTGCATAACTGTTCAAGTGCAGTTTTGATCTGTGTTTTAAAAGCATGTGAAAATCATGGCAATTGCATGTTGATTGCGCATGTGCAGTATTGTCTACTGATTCCTTACCTAGGGTTGCCAGAGCAACCTGAAGTTTGGAATTTCCTCAATTTTGAGTGCTTAACCTTGCAAGAGGTCATTATAGCTATTTGGGCTACTGTCCTTAAACATGCTTCCCATACTCTCACTATCCTAAGCATATTTTCTCACACATAGTGGGGGTCTGAGCACAAGACTCTCTGAAGACTCTCTGAAGCTTGTTTGTAGTACTGATGGATTCCCTCTGTAAACAGGACAGTACTACAGAATCTTATGGAGCTGAAAGCATTGCGAACTTGTTTCCTATAAACAGTTAATGATATTTTACATTAGATGTTTAAAATTGTTTTGTATAAGACAAAATTGTCCTTTGAAGGTCCAAGTCAAACAGCAATTTACTGACCAAGTTGGTCTTTGACTTCCCTTGCATGTGTTCCTGCCTTTCCAGCAAAACAACAAAATTAGAAGCTTTGTTGAAAATAAAAGTTAAAACTAATTCAAAATGGAGAAATCTTTGCAATTGAAATATGCTACTTTAAATTCTTTATCTCTGACTATAGATAAACAGTTCTGTCAGTATAAAACAACAGAAATACAGTCATGACCTAGACACCTACATCAACTTACCAAAAATGCAGTACTGCATTGTGTTTATGCAAAATAAAATCCACACATCATACGTATTTGTATTAAATTTTGAAAAAGGACGGAAAAGAAACAGAAATATAAATAGCTGCAGATACAACAGGTAGCAAAGAAAGGCAGTTAAACCATGATGGCCATAACCCCATAGGACTGAAAATCTGAGACACAAAGGTTCTTTTGTGGTTTATATGGTATGTTCTGGTTTTTGGTACATGAGTCACTCAGTTGTTTAACAGGCTAGTGAACACATTTCTAAGATTTAGATTTAAACAAGTTTTATCAAACATGGGATTCCTTTAAATTCAAAACCATAGCTTCTCAACTTCTTACTTTAAGGCAATGAAATTGATTTGAAAGAGTCTTTTTAAAAATCAAAATAGTGTAATATTTATAAAACAAGATGCCTTTATTTCCTCACAAACTGAATGCTCTTATCTTCCCCATGCTTTCAGATATTAATTTTTTTCATGAAACAGTATTCATGTTACCAGTAGTTTACAACTGCTTACTACAAACAATTATGGATTTTGTACTAAGAAGATGTATTTGTTGTCTCCCAAGACTGTTTTAATTAGACTACTGGTTTCACGGGCCCTAAATACACATTTTTGTGTGTGTGTAAATAAAAAAAAAAAAAAAAGGAGAGATAGAAAATTGGTGCAAGTATTTGTTCTTCTTTGTCTTTAATAAAATGTGTTGATCCTGTTTTTCCTGTGCGATGGAGACTCGGCCTCAAATCTCCATCGTAGCTGCATAATCCATCTTCCTTTTTTCACCAGCTGTAAGGCTGCTTAGCCTGTGTTTCTGGATAGGAGAGATCTTTTTGTTGTAGTTGTGTATACAATACCTAATGTGCTGCACATCACAGCTTAGAGTCTATAAGCACGTAAAAGGAAAAAGGTTGAGTAATTACATAAATAATTTGCATAAGAAATTATAGACAGTTCTTGAGAATTGTCTCAAGGATTCCACGTGTCATTGTAAATAAAGCTCAGTGAAAAATTATCTGAGCTGCCTGAAACTTGCATCTGAATGTGGTCATTAATGTTTTTAGACTTGGAAATTTTTTCCTAGGGATTCCTGCTAATCCAGCTTAACAGTTACTGTTCCCCGTAGTTAAAGATCTAAAAGCAGAGATTTAAGGAGAAGCTAATATGAGCTATGATTCAAAACACACCATTTGTGATGTATTTTGCATTACGGTATTAGAAGAAAGGATTGTGCGAGCCACTTCTTCACTCCTTTGACAGAAGGCTTAGGAATGAGGAGGCTGAATTATGTCCCATCCAGACCTTACTACTAGTTTACATAAATTAACGTTTTCAAGGCTATCTTCATGAGAAAGAGAGACTTGTGCTTCAAAGAAAATTACACCTTGTAGTCTTGAAGGAGAGAGGAAGAACTTGGACAACCTATATGCTCATTGAGGTAAAAAAAAAAAGTTCTCTAGCAGTGTAATGATTGACTGAAAGGCCAGAGAAAATGTATGTTTATAATTTTATTCTAACCATTGTTGGTCAGATATCAAAACTGTTACCTTTGAGTATTTCAGCTTTATAAGAAGTCATCCTTACCCCAGCGTAGAAGTAGCTTTTGGGTTTTGTTGTGGTGCTTTTGTTGTTTTTTGCTGTTTTCTGGCCTAAAAGACTCAGCAGTTTTAGGAAAATCCCTTTTTAACCACTGATGGTTGAGTTGTGTATTACCAGGAATTTTTTTTCTAAAACTCAGCCAGTTATAGAGCGAAAAGACTGAGATAATAAGGATGAATGCAGGGGATCAGAAGTTAAGAGGCAAGGAAAAGTGAGGGATCAGAAACAGTATCTACTGCTAAGAGTGATGAAAGTTGGGTGATGGATGAATGTATACAATATAAGCTGAGGAGAGTGGATTTTTAAACTGGCAAGGCTTTCTGCTTCTTTCTTTACTTCTGCTTAGTAAGTTATTTTTGCGAGCCACCAGTAGTGCTGTTTTCTGAATAGGTTATGTATTTGCCCAAAAGGAACACTTCTTTGAAGCCATTCAGCTAATTGCAAGGAACTTTGAACTAAAAATGTGCTTGCATGATCAGGGTGTAGGAAATGTGTAACTTAAAAGTTGTTTTCCTTTTTTTATTACTTTTGTTATTCTTTCTACCATACATATACTGTGCAGCAACGTTTAACCTCCTTCATCTGCTGTCTGTATGTGGAAGCCAGAATTGAGTTGCTTGGAATGTCTTAGTTGCAGTACTTTTTTTTTCCCTTTCGTTCTTTCTTTCTTTCCTACTCCTCTAAGGTGGACATTTATGATGATTAATTGTGTTCCAGTAGTACACTAGGAAACCATGGTGTTGAGTGTTATATAAACATAATGACAAAAGATTCCCCTGTGTCCTGTTTACCCCTGGAAAAAATGAAGCACAGGAAGACTGTGACTTGCTCAAGGCTATACAAAATGAGTCTTTTTGCAAGAGTTCAAAACTGCACTTAATTTTCCTGAGTATCTATAAAATTCTCATGCTTGAACCATGTTCTTCCCCACTTCAGCTATCTATAATAAAGCTACACACAGATTAATTGCTGTTAATGGTAGAGTATACTGGTAACACGTAGTGTTCTGTTTGCACTGTGGCATCTTTTTTGCATCAATCTACAAGGAGATCCAAATTCTTACTGTCTCGTGCTAAAACTTAATGTGCTTTGCAGCATGATGATGTAAAAGCTTAAACTAATGCAAAGAAGTATAATTATTTGCTCCTACGCACTTTTACTTCTGTTTTTCAGGGTGTGTTCTTGTCCTTCTGGTGAGCAATATATATCCTACTTAATATGAAACTACATGGAAAGCAAATAAGAGAAGCAAGCCTGTGATTCATTTGAATTTAAGCAGCAAAACAGGAAGCTTTCTGAATTAAAATGCTGAGTTGAACTCTGCATTTCTGCATTTCTTTACCTAGTATGAAGTGCACTAGTTGTTGCGTTCAGAGGAATTCATTTTCCATTTCAGCCAGGAGAAGAAAAGGTACTACAGTAGCAACCCATAGCAAACCAGTTTAAAAATAATTTCACAAAGGAGGAGTGTATGCATGTATTTGATGGTGAGGTGCGAAGGGTCATGTTCTCTTAGTGATGAACTGAGATCTGTGGGTAGCTCCTGTTCCAGACACGGAAAGTTACTCATGGGAGGGCTTTGTAACTTTTGTTGAGTACCCTGGCCCCTATCCAGCAAAGCAAAGCACTTTTAAGTCCTTACTTAATATTTGTGATCCCAGTGACTTGAAACTAGTGGAATTTTGATTGCTGAAAGCTAGAATCTTCAGCATATCTCTGAATTATGCCCTGTATTCTTGGCATGATAAGGATACCAATATGGTTTGGGGTTTTGTTTGTTTGTCTTTCTGATGATATCAGACATGGGTACACCAGTGCCTGCTTTTTGAAGTCTAAATACAAATCTTGAATACTACTGATATAGATATATTATTTTTTTTAATAATTTCTTTCATGGATAATAACCTCAGTTGAAAGATCTAAAATTATGAATGAAATCAAGCCTTTCAATCTCTTACTTCCTTCATTTAACTTTAGTTGGTATTAATCAAAGAGATGTTTTTCCTTTCAAGGTTTAATGGAACTAGTGCATATAAGAATTTACAGACAGTTCACTTGTAAGATCATTATGTCTTTATTCATGTAAGCAAACAAATACTGTGCTGTCTGTTTACCATTATTAGCTAAGAAAATTTTGAAGTATCTTTATTGTCTTCTGCAGTTTAAAGTTCTGTACTACTTATGGTCAGAATGAATTCCCAGTCATAAGTATGGGGTAAGTCATAAGATATACCAGCTTTTGTGTGTTGTTAGGTAGTTCAGGGAACATGAGTTTGCCATAAGGATGTCTTCGATGATTTTCATTTGTTGCATCTCTTTTTGTTAGTAATGAATAGAAAAATATTTCCTTCTTCTGGCTTCTTTTTCATTTCTTATTTCATGCAAACTTAAATGGAGGAAGACTTGAGGCAGGAAAGGGAACAGTAAGAAAAAAACCTGAAAATTCTTAAATTGACTTTGTCTCAATCACTAGACATCAAGCTGATGTTCTTTCCCAGTAAAAACACATTACCACCTTCCAAATGTCCCTACACAGGACAGGACTGTCCTCAAGACTCACCTTAGATTACAACTATGGAAACTTGGCACGTGTGCCTTACATATGGACCCAGTTCTTGAGAGTTCTGAGAAATTATGATCTTCCACTGCTGTGTAAAATGTGAGACTTTGAGTATGCTTAGAATTCTGCCAGTCTGAACAGTCAGTTGAAGAGCTTGGGATAACTGAAGCATGCATATGGAGTACACCCAGTCTCAGGAAATCACATAAGATATAATTCCTGGCTGGCCCTGCCTGTGCTCCAACACTTGAGAATTTTTTCCTTTATAGAACTAAATTTTTTAAGGGTGACAGTTCTTTCACTTGCCAAGTTAAAAGAGTGTGCATATATGTTTTTTTCCTAGTGTTTTGATAGAGGCAAATCAAATAAAGGCATGCCAAAATGTGTGACTTTCACTATCGTTGAATTTTCCTACAGAATTTAAAATTGTTTTCCATAGAAGGTAGATCATTACCAGTAATGTTGTAGCCATGATAATCTAAGGATGGAGGCAATATATGATATGTAGTGAGGCATTTGCATTGGTGAGGGAAGATGTCACCAATACTGTCCTCAAGAAAATTACAGTGGTATGTATGATATGGCTGTATATTTGGCTGTATAAACTAACTAGCTAGTATAATTAACTGAACTCCTGAACAATTGTTTAAAATCTGTATTTAGCTTTAAGATTATGGCTTTTATTTCACACGTGAAGTATTGGTTGTGGGCCTGAAAGTTTGTGTGGTTTTGTTTGGATTGTGTGGACTTTTGTTTGTTCGTTTCTCTCTTGTCTGTATATAAAAAGTATTCATATAAATAACATGAAGAATGCTATAGCAGAATGCTCCATTAAGTTTTTCCCCTTCCATATCTATTTTAAACTGTCAGTTCATTGAAGGGGTAGCTACCAAAGCTGGTTATGAAATAACTTTGGATCCTGTCTGCTTTTCTGGTGTGAAAAGTACTTGCTAAGCAAAAAGACAGACAAATATAGCATGGAGTTTTCCAAAAGAAAGAGTGAGAAAACTAGTTTTAAAGTCATAATGTTACAATAACCAAGGAAGTCACATCTTTAAAAGTGGCATGAATGCTACTTAGGAAGACAATGCCAGATTTCAGTTTGTGTGCATATCTCTTTTGGAAAGTAAGTAGTGAGCCACTCTGGCTGAATGAAATGATTTAAGAGGTTATATGATCCAAATGTCTCTTACACAATTTGGAAATCTGCTATTTTTAGTTGCTAGAGTTTAATATTAATCTGCATTAGGAAGTACATAAACAGAAACAACTAAGCTGTCATAAGTAGCTGAGCGTATACAAATACACAAGAAAATATCTTTTAGTGGTTAGAATACTCAAATCCAGCAAAACAGTTAGCTGATCCTCTCCTCAAAAGGAAATAATTCAGGAAGACAAGGTTGATTTACAAGGTGAAGTTGTCTTGTGTAGCAGTCTTTGTAGCACCGGATATTGAAGAAACTTTATCTTGGACGTGGTCTTAGCCAGAAATTAAGATGAGATCTCACACTTGAAGTATTAAAATAAACTTATAAGCAGCAGAAGTCAACAGGACCGAACAGGCAATATTCTGAGTTTGAAAAGAGGTTAAGAATATATGAAATACTGCAGTAGTGAAAATAAGAGTGTTGCTTTAAAAAAAATAAAATCCCTACTACTGAGCCTTGCAAAACTTTACAAATTTATAGGGATGGTTTTGCATTGTTTAAAACGGTCAAACAAAAAAACATGTACATCATACAGTAGAATTCAAACTACACAATTATTTGCAAAGATAATTGATCTGACAGAATTCTTTGTGTCGTTAAAGCAGTACTTGAAGAAAAACTGGTTAATATTATTTAGAATTTTCCGAAAAGCTTCGAGTAAAGTTAAGCATTCACAAAATGAGAGACAAAATATTGTCTTGGATCAAAAACTGATTGAGATGGGAAACAATATTAGGATTAAATGATCAGTTAGCATTTTGGTTAAAAGCTATTCTATGTGCAGAAGGCATTTCAGTGTACTAGGACCTCGAGTGTCAGTGTATTCATGAGTTGTATTTAGGTATCAGTTGTACGTCAGGCTATATGTAAAATGAACCATTGGGTTCAAACATAATTTGTAATGTCTGAATAATGGTAGATAAATAACCATAGCAGGCAAACTAACATTGATTAATGCAAAGTAGTGTGCATTCAAGAAGAAAACTTGAATTACTTACACGTTTGGGTTTCAAATTAGATACACCTGCTCAGGAAAAAAAACTTAGCAAATAATTTTCAAAGGCCCAGTGAAGATTTCTGTTCCTTTCATAACAAAGATGTGAATGATGTTAAATACAGGAGTAAAACAAAGAATAATATGGAGATCATTATAATCTCCTTGTGTAGATCAGTGATAGTCTTCTAAGGAATACTATATGCTATGTGGATCCAACATACAGCTGTAAAGTATGTTACAAAATGAAAAGATTGAGAAGAGTACAATATGAATGATCAAAAGCCTAAAAAAATCTCCCATGAAGTCAAATAAAGGGGGAAAATGTGATTGTTTATGCCAGAGAAAAGAGGAATGAAGACATGAGTACAATCTATTATGTACATGAGGCAATGAATTGTAAATAAAAACTCTAAAAAGTAGAGCAAATAGAAGTTTTCCATCTGACTAGTTCTTAAAGAAACAAAGGGATATTAAATGAAATCAAGGTCTGAAATTCAGGACTGAGAAAAGATAGCTCATTTTAGTGTGCATATCATTAAAAAACAGGGTATTAAGACAAAAAGATTTGGAGATATTAGAATTTGTATTATTTATAATTCTTCCATCAAGTGAGATATATTTGTTGCTGTGCTTATTGTTCTTGAGAAAATAATATTGGTGCTGGAGGGCTGGCAGGAGGGAGGTGGTGTAATTTAGAGAGCTTTTTGTAATTTAGAGAGCTAGCAAAGTTTCATTAGCCATTTTTATTGCTAACTTTTGGGGTTTTGTTCTCTGTGGGAGGGTTTTAAACCTGCTCAAGGTCACACATTTTTCTAGTTCTGGTAACATGATCTATTTTCATCTAAGTTTCTTGTCAAAGGACTGCATCAATCTTTCCTATGTTGCTTAACACTGCTCTGTGTGTGGACTTCTAACTATGTAGCTGAGAAGTTAGTGACATCTCATGGTAACCATGGAAAATTACAGGTGATTTGTGGTAAGGTTTTGGCGATTGTAATTTAACGGACATTGCAAATGTTTTCTAGGTCAAAATTCCTTTTTAATATGCTCGTACATACTTCTCACATTTAATTCTCCAGTGTTCGTTATTTATCTAGAGACTAAGTCAAGTATTTCTAAGCCTGAAATACTGATACTTGTCAGTTTGCATCTGGAGTCCAAACGTTGTAGTGTGTAGTACCTATATATTTGTCAGTTACAAAACAGTTATATAACATTGTCTCTCCTGGTTTTACTTATTTTAGGTACAAAGTCAGCTACAGAGTATGCTAATGGTGGTTATGATATTGTGTCACCTGCTCCATCAGTATACTTGGGCCCATTTCAAATTTTGCATCTCCTGGAAGATCTAAAGATGGCATTGGAAATGCTAGAGGATCCTCAAGAGAAAGAAGCATTGCGAAATCAAATTCCGGGGGCCACAGCAGTGTGTATACGGGAGTGGTTTGAAGAGAATCTGGTGAGTAGTTATTTATAGCTTTTCCATTTTGTTTGCAAACAGCATTGGTTCAAGTATTTCCATACTTCAATTATTTTTATAATAACTGAAATCTGCATACTTAGAGAACTGCAGAGGATGGTGAGCAATCACAGAAAGCTGAGGATATTACCACTTTATGTGCTGATTACTAAAGTAATGCAGATATAGAAGTATAAGAAGTTGGTAACAGACCTTATTTTGTCCTTGGTAAGAGAAAAGATAGTAAAAATGAACTACCAAAAAAGTTACCTTTTCTGTGGGGTTTTCTGGTTTGGTTTGGTTTTTTTGGTCCTTTGCTGGAGATAACAAACAAGTTTATAACTAGTTATAAAACTTTTCGTTTTTAAACCACCTATTTGGAATATGGTGGCATTGTCTGTTGAAGGGACAAATTCAAATTGGATGATTCTCCTATCCTCTTCCTCGCTACATTTCCTTTACCTTAACTCTCGGTATTATCAATCTCCAAAGTATCTTGTACACCAGGCAGTGGTGGTAAATGCAGGAAAGCTCTAGCTTCTGCATGTGAGACATTCATATTGAGATAGATGGGGAATAAACATTTGACTGTACTGGAAAAGACTGAGGCTTACCAGGTGAGGAGCAGATCTTCAGACAGACCTTAAAAGAAGAGACCCATTGGATGTAAAGGAGGAGAAACAGCAGGCCCTGCCAGAATGCTCCTCTTCACCAAGCCTGTCACTACAAGTGAATGGTGGTTTCCTAATGAGTAAAAGCTACCTATAACTTTCTCGACTTCAGAAAAGTTTTCTAGATGAATGGATTTTCTTCTGGCTTTGTCAATGCATGTTACTTTTATGTAATTGCATCTGTAGCTTCTGGTTCGGTGTTTATCATCTGCTATAGCTGCCTCGTGCCTTTTGTAACCTAACGTTGTTGGAAAGGTAGCTGCTTTTGTTTGAACTTGTAAACTGCTGGTGTGTTGGCATTCTCCACAGAGCACAGGTCTATGGCTAGAAAGTCCTGTTTGGGACCATATGAGAGAAAGGAATGAGAATTTGGTACCAGGCAATGTTTAATTTGGATTTACAGTATTAGATTTTGAGTTCATATCCTCAGGCCAGCTCTTACGCAATTCCTGCCTTAGCAGAAATTTTAATGCTTTTTCAAAGCTTTGCAATAGCTAAAAGATATTTTTAATGCATAAAAGACATACATTTTCAGAGTTGTTCACAGTAAAGTTGGCCCTGAACAAGCAAGTTGAAGAGTTTGAATCTGGTGATCTGGCTTTTGGCCCCTCTGTTGCAGAAATATTAATTAAGCTAGCTTTTCAGCTCTGCAAAGTAGGTAACACTTAATGTTTTGACTCCTCATATTAATCTATACATGTGTATCTCTTCTTTTTCATGGGAAATCAGCCAAAACAGAAGCCACAGTTCCCTCTTAGAGTTGCAGTTTACTGATGTCCTAAAAGCCTTGTCTAGTGCATCAAGAGTAATATTCATTTGATAAAACAGTTGGGCAGTCTGGATTCAGAACCAACAGAACAGGGAAATTGGTGGTCTAGAGTATCTCTAGTGCAGTATGTTGAGATCGCTCTTTTTAAAATATTTTGCACTGTTCTGTATTGAGGAATTCTGCACTTATTTTAAAGACATGCACAGGGAGGATAGTGCATAGTTGCTGTGACTGTTATTTGAAAATGGATAGTGCACTATGTATTCATAGACCTTTTTTTATATTTTTAAAAAATGCAAATAATTTGTAAGCATGCACACAACCTCCATGGACTTCACATTTGGAAGAGCTTTCTCCACTGACAAGCAGCAGTTTCACTGGGAAATTGAGAAGAAATCTGATAAAATTCAGCTTAGTTCAGTGAAATGGAATATGTATTTCATAGTTATGCCCCATACTGAAAACTCCTTAATTCCAGCCCAGAGCTGTGAAACATGATACTTGATATGTGAAAAAGGATAGTCAAGGTAGTAAGCTACAGAGAATGAGAATTCTGTAACTCAATGAATCCATTCACATTGGAAGCCTCAAATGAAGTTTGGCAATCATTAGTCTATGAAATCTTGGAGTGTCATAAAAAAACCCTGCTCAGTTCCCATGGTTTAAACACATCAAGATTGAAGTGGTTTGCTGATTTATTAGAGAGATAATTAACTAGAAATCAGTGAACTATATATTTAGGATCAACATCAGCAATACAACAGATAAACCAGAATACTAGATGCTTACGAAATGTTAAGGAACACCTACAAATTTCTAAATGCAGTTCTATAATTCCAAAAAGTTAAAATCACACAGACATGCACACATACACATTCACAGTTACACACACGCATTTCCTCTCTCACAGGTGGTGTTGGTTACAAGCATGAACAGCCTCTTCTGTGGATGTGAGTTCTCCTATTTACACACATCTCCTAATGGACTTGTGGATGCTTTAGCTTTTGTGTGTACCCATGCAGCTCCCTATGGTCTGCTAACCCATGTGCTGTTGAGCAAGCATCCCACAAGTTCACATAGGCACCCCTGAGGTGTGGGTCCCCAGTTGTTGAAACTGGTAACTATCAGGTAAAACATCATTATATAGAAAATGCCAGATGCTCTCAAGTGGAATTTGCTACAAAGCATCTCTTCTAAGCATTCTAATAATTCAGTACTGAGATTTGGAATATGTTTTAATTGTTGTATTCAACTGAAATGTTACATAAAACAATGTTTGCTATCAGTAGCAATAGTTGAATTATAACAAACTTTGGAGTGGGTGGTGAACTGATGCTTTTGAGCTTTTTTTTTTTAGAGCTATTATAAGTTGGATTGGAGGGGGATTTTCTCTTGTGGACGATTAATTCCACATCTGTTTCATTTTGGGGTCCATGCACCTTCCTTTGAAGCTGGAGGCTGCTCTGTCATGTACTGTAATAAGCCACTGGTTTTAGAGAATACAGCAACTGCTTTGTTTCTAACATTATACAGGAATAGGTGAGGTCAAAAATATTCCCAGCTTATCCTGACTAGGAGTACATTAGAAACTAAAGATACAAAAAGCAGTCTGACATTTATTTTAAAAGCAGATAAGCATGCTCCTTTCAAGAAAAGAGTAAGTGTTATTTTATGATTATTCTTCACTTAAATGTGTGCTTGAAAATGGTATTAAAAATCATTGCAGCTGCCATCCTTAATCAAGAATACAAACAATGTGCCTTATGGAAATAATTTGAATTTGTGTTTTGCTACTGCTCTGTATTGGCTTTTATGGGAAACCACAGAAAGGGGAGGCAGAAAGATGGCTCAAGACTAGTTCCTGCTGGATAGTATCAAACAACAGCATTTAACAGCTAGCATTTTGGTTTAAGCAGAAGTATGGAATAGAAGTCCCAGTTACTTTCTTGTGTGCTCCTTATGCATTAGCAGTCATCATAACCTAATGCAGCCCTGAAAGCTCTCTGAGGCAGAGTATGGCTATCCCCGCTAGTTCTGTTTGTGCCAGACAGCTGTATTTGGGATTGCAGGTTAGAGGACAGAAAGTAACTGAACCTTCTTTGTATTGTTTGTTTATATTGGAGTATCATGTAGAAACTAGAGCTCAACTGTACTAGAATGGGAAAAATAGCTTCTGCAGAAAACTGCCTCTTGGCCTTATAATTCAAGCAGCTTTGCAGCTTTGGTAATTGCCACTTAGTGTGCTGAACTACACCTAGTGTTTAAATAAATAAGACTGTGGAGTTTAGCCTTTTGGTCACCTTTGAGGCATATTGCCTTATTACTGATCAGTCAGGAAGCTTATGTGATGATTATAGATACTATAGCTGGTCTCACTAGAGTCTTACCTTCCTTCAATTCCATAGTACCAATCTATGGAATTTATGAGACATGAAATATCACCAAGGTGTGTTTTGTGGTTTGTTTGATTTTTTTTATTTTTTTTTTTTTAACAATTGTAACTGTTATGGTCTTTGGTCTGTCTGCTATAGGTGTGAATACCAAAGATGTGGGAAAATTTAGATATGCCTAGAGTGTGAAAACTTTAGACATCACGTTTCGTACTTGATACTACCTTGCTTACTTCCTCTTTTGAAAGCATCTGCTTTATTCCTTTTTTACCATTGGTAAAAAATTTACCATTCCTTTTTTACCATTGGTAACCATTGGTGGTGATTTGGTGTTTCAGTGATTTGGTGGAGTTGGATTTTGTGCTTAGCCTCTACAGTCCTCTAAGGAAGATGTTGCAGAGTAACAAAGAGGCACACCATTTGTGGAACTAAAGGTGTGCTTTTTGAAAAGGCTCCTTTTTGCGTTTCTGTGGTCTGGGATCTGTAAACATATCAGGTTCTTGAGTATAACTTTACAGTATAACTGGGCACAGTAACTGTGCTGCCACTGCTTTGAGATAGATGAAATAGGTTTGACAAAGTTAGCGCTGAATTTAGGAAGGTTCTTACTATGTAACCTAGAATGAGGATTTAATAGTTGCTGTAACTGCACAAATCTTTTGACAAAGCTAAAATGGAATAAAGCATCATTAATTATAGACTTTTAACTACTTAAGAACTATATTAATTTTTTTTGCCTCGAAGTGAATGTCTGGAGTGTTTTACATGCTTTACAATTGTAAATTCTTTGGCCTTAAAAACAGAACAAAAAGACCTGGGGATTGTAATGGAGAGTTCATACAAAACAATTTTGTGTATAGTTTCAATGCTTCTTGTTAAATATTTTAGTATTGCTAGTGACCACATGACATATCACAAAGCAGGTAGTAATTTCAGCATTAAAAATTAACTGCTGCAGTAGCAATTGACTGTGTTTGACTCGGTGAGCTATGAGAGAATGTATTTAGTTACAGTTTCATTTCATAGCTCTAAATGAACTTCTACACTGTTAATTGTTTTTTTTATTCTATACATGTTTATGGAACCCTTTTCTGAGTAAAGAGGAACCCTAGTGTTCTTACAGTGGTCCTAAAACGATTTTAAGCATGAGTGAAAGCCTCATTTCCAGCATCGCAAAACATGATCTTCCTGCCAGTGGAACATTTATATTTAAAGCAAGCCACTTCACCATGTAGCTTTATATACTGACCCTTAAAATGCTAATTCTTGAAAACTCATTAGTATCTTCCTGATTATGTTTTTTATCGGAAGCCTAATTCCGAAAATCTTTCTAAATGTTCTAAAATTGAGGAAACAGAAAGGGGAGAAGAGCAGAAGAAATAGTAGAGGAATGTGTGGTAGAGGCAATTTGTTAAAATAATGTGATTTGCCTTATGATACGAGGCAAATGCTGTGCTTTGTCTCATTTCATGCTCTGTGTTTTTGTAGTGGTAAAACTAGACTTTTTAGCAGAAATAGGATAAATTTCTTAGAGTCTTGATTGCCATTTGGTCACGATTAACATTCAAAAGAGATTGTTTCCAATGTGTTTAAAAATCAAGGAATTTTTTTTCCCCCCAGTGTCTTTACAGGGACTTGGATTAAAACAGTAAACCCTTGCTCAGAATTCTGACTTGGTGAAGTTCGTGGAGTTTTGAAATTAATTCAAAGTTTTATTTTAAGCATGTGTTAAAGTGCTCTGCTGAAACATAATCACTGGTCTCTTTTTATTTCACTTTTGTCTAAGATTTGTTTTACAGAGTTATCTGTCCAGAACAGAGGCAGAAAATGATGGCAATACAGGGCACTTCAATATACTTGAAAACATGCTTTTCTAAAGGTATCAATAACATTTTTCAGCAACAGCTGAGTGGGAAGAGAATATATTCTGAGCAATGCCAGTTAATGCCAGTATGTTTATGTGCTGGTAGGTTTGACTGTGGGACTCAACTGTTGAGAGTCACGATGGAGCTATATATAGCTGAATCTTCCCATTGCCAAGTGGTATTAACACATGTTATATTGAAAATGGACCAGTAGAGCTGGCTTGGGACAGTGTAGAAAAGCCGTCATTCCGTAAGCATTCATGTTTATTTTTGCCAACTTGAAACATTAGATGGATATGTTTTATGAACAGTAGTCAGAGTTGAAAGTTGTATGACCCAGTACTCTGCTGTGCTCCAGCTCCTTTTCAATGAGTTGATGATGCAAGGAAGCCCTGAACTGGAAGATCTGGTCCTCTCAGAGTTCCCCAAGTATGTTAGAGCAACTTACAGCACACAAGAAACAGCAGAGAAGTGTCCTTCATATATGCAGCTATTTATGAATAGAGAGTGCCTTGGAGCTAGTGGAAAGGGGGTGTACACAGCTTGCATGGAATTTTTCTAAACCAGGCCTAATTTTTTTAATGTTCTGTGGTTGCTTTGTCTGGGAGTCAACCCTATCATCTCTGACCGTGACAGCTCACTGCAGTAGCTATCAGCAGAGGTAGGAAAGTCTTCTCTGCACGAAGAACTAATAGAAGCTTAAAATAGCTTTGCAATGAGTAGGGCTGATTTAGATCTCTTTCTTAAAATGACATGGTAAGATTAGTTTCTGGCATTTTCTTTCACCCTTGTAATGGTCAGTTGTCATGGTTTAGCTTCAGTTGGCAACTAAGCACCACACAGCCACTCACTCACCCTCTCCCCCTGGTGGGATGGGGGAATCGGAAGAGCAAAAGTAAGAAAACTTGTGGGTTGAGATAAGAACAGTTTAATTTTTTTTTTTAAATTATAATAATAATAATACATTGTAATGAAAAGGAAAACAATGAGAGAGAGAGAGAGGAACAAAACCCAGGGGGAAAAAAACAAGTAATGCAATCGCTCACCACCCGCTGACCGATGCCCAGCCAGTCCCTGAGTGGCAATTGCTCCCCCCAGCCAACTCCCCCCAGTTTCTATACCGAGCATGACGCCATATGGTATGGAATAGCCCTTGGGCCAGTTTGGATCAACTGTCCTGGCTGTGCCCCCTCCCAGCTTCTTGTGCACCTGGCAGAGCATGGGAAGCTGAAAAGTCCTTGACTAGTGTTAACATTACTTAGCAACAACTAGAACATCAGTGTGTTATCAACATTATTCACATCCTAAATCCAAAACACAGCACTATATTAGCTCCTAGGAAGAAAATTAACTCTATCCCAGCCAAAATCAGGACATGTATCCTGGTACATGTATACTGGTAAACCAGTATCCACCCCTTATTCTAGACCATCTATGTCATGCCCAGGTTCTACCCTTTCTAATACATTCCAGTTAATCACCACCACTCTTCCTGTCTTTTGATATATACACACAGATATCATTCCCTTGGTCTATGGGCCATTCCTCTAAAATGTGTGTTGAGTTCATTTAGTCCATGGCTTTGGGCTTCATCTGTCATAACAGTCTTTCAGGGCAGGAGAGATGGTGTGTGGTGTTGGATTGTTGCATGTTGAAGCCAGTTCTGGTTCCATCACTGCTGCACTTTGCTTGGTTTCATCAAAGTTCATTTGTCATTAATCTGGGTGATTCTTACTGAAATACCATTGATATGGTGTATAGTAACCATAAAAGGGATGACATACAGTATTATATAGCAATTAACATCATACCATTTAGTTCATTGTCTCTTTTCACCCAAAATCAAATTCCCTTGAGGAACACAGAGGACTTCCCCATCCTTTCGCATTACCCACCAAGTGCACCCAGGTCCTTGAGCAAAAGCAATCCCACGAATAGGTTTTTCTTTGCCCAAGGCAGGAGCAATCCAGGCTGTCTTCCCTGGCATATTTTTTATGTGCACTACAGGGACTTTATCTCCTTCGACAGTGTGTAAAAGTTTTGACTGGGCAGGGCCAGTTCAATTGACAAATCCCCTAGTGTTGACTAACCAGGTAGCCTTTGCTAAATGTTCATCCCAATGTTTGAATGTCCCGCCACCCATAGCTCTCAGTGTAGTCTTTAACAGTCCATTGTATCGTTCGACTTTCCCCGAGGCTGGTGCATGATAGGGGATGTGATACACCCACTCAATGCTGCGCTCTTTGGCCCAGGTGTCTATGAGGTTGTTTTGGAAATGAGTCCTGTTGTCTGACTCAGTTCTTTCTGGGGTCACATGTCGCCATAAGACTTGCTTTTCAAGGCCCAGGATAGTGTTCCGGGCGGTGGCATGGGGCACAGGATACGTTTCCAGCCATCCAGTGGTTGCTTCCACCATGATAAGTACATGGCACTTGCCTTGGCGGGTTTGTGGGAGTGTGATATAATCAATCTGCCAGGCCTCCCCATATTTATATTTCAGCCATCGTCCTCCATACCATAGATGCTTTAACCACTTGGCTGGTTTGATTGCAGCGCATGTTTCACATTCATGGATAACCTGTGCAGTAGTGTCCGTGGTTAAATCCACCCCTCGATCACGAGCCCATCTATATGTTGCATCTCTTCCTTGATGGCCTGAGGTGTCATGGGCCCACCCAGCTATAAATAATTCACCTTTATGTTGCCAGTCCAGACCCACCTGAGCCACTTCAATCTTAGCAGCCTGATCCACCTGCTGGTTGTTTTGATGTTCTTCAGTGGCCCAGCTCTTGGGTATGTGAGCATCTATGTGATGTACTTTTACAACGAGGTTCTCTACCTGGGCAGCAATATCCTGCCACGGTATGGCAGCCCAGATGGGTTTACCTCTGCACTGCCAGTTGCTCTGCTTCCATTGCTGCAGCCACCCCCACAAGGCATTTGCCACCATCCATGAATCGGTATAGAGACAGAGCACTGGCCACTTTTCTCTTTCAGCAATATCTAAAGCCAGCTGGGTGGCTTTCACCTCTGCAAACTGACTCAATTCACCTTCTCCTTCAGCAGTTTCTGTGACTTGTTGTATAGGGCTCCCTACAGCAGCCTTCCACATCTGATGCTTTCCTACAAGATGACAGGATCCATCAGTGAACAGGGCATATTGATTCTCATTTTCTGGTAGTTTATTGTACAGTGGGGCCTCCTCAGCACGTGTCACCTCCTCCTCTGGCAATATTCTGAAATCTTTGCCTTCTGGCCAGTCCACAATCACTTCCAAGATTCCTGGGTGATTGGGGTTTCCTATCTGAGCCCGTTGTGTGATCAGTGCCACCCACTTACTCCATGTAGCATCAGTTGCATGATGTGTAGAGGGGACCCTCCCTTTGAACATCCAGCCCAGCACTGGCAGTCAGGGTGCCAGGAGGAGCTGTGCTTCAGTACCAACTGCTTCCAAAGCAGCTCAAACCCCTTCATATGCTGCCAATATCTCTTTTTCAGTTGGAGTATAGCAGGCCTCAGATCCTCTGTATCCCCGACTCCAAAACCCTAAGGGTCAACCTCGAGTCTCCCCTGGTGCTTTCTGCCAGAGGCTCCAGGTAGGGCCATTCAGCCCAGCTGCGGTGTAGAGCACATTCTTTACATCTTGCCCTGCCCAGATTGGCCCAAGGGCTACTGCACGAACTATCTCCCGTTTAATTTGTTCAACGGCTTGTTGTTGCTCAGGGCTCTGTTTGCAATCGTTCTTCTTCTGGGTTACTTGATAGAGAGGGCTTACGATCAGACTAATTTGGAATATGCATCCTTCAAAAATCCACAACGCCTAAGAAAGCTTGTATTTACTTTTTGCTAGTTGGTGGAGACATGGCTGTTATTTTGTTGATCACATCCATTAGGATCTGACGACGTCCAACTTGCCATTTTATTCCTAAAAACTGGATCTCCTGTGCAGGTCCCTTGACCTTAGTTTGTTTTATAGCAAAACCAGCTTTCAGAAGGATTTGGACTATTTTCTTCCCTTTCCAAAAACTGCTTCAGCTGTATTGCCCCACACGATGATGTCATCAATGTATTGCAGATGTTCTGGAGCTTCACCCTGTTCCAGTGCA
Organism: Ciconia boyciana; assembly: GCF_034638445.1. Taxonomy (NCBI): domain Eukaryota; kingdom Metazoa; phylum Chordata; class Aves; order Ciconiiformes; family Ciconiidae; genus Ciconia; species Ciconia boyciana. Next base: position 10,714,270 of record NC_132939.1, read on the forward strand.
GTCTGGATCAGTCCATGGCAAATGGTAGGGCTGTGTTTCCACCCCTGGGGCAATCGATTCCAAGTGTACTGAACACCCCTCCATGTGAAAGCAAACTGTGGCCTGCACTCTACTGCTGAAGGGATTGAGAAGAACGCATTAGCGATATCAATTGTAGCGTACCATTTGGCTGCTTTTGACTCCAGTTCGTATTGAGATTCCAGCATGTCCAGTACGGCAGCACTCAGTGGTGGCGTGACTTCATTCAGGCCATGATAGCGTACCGTTAGTCTCCACTCTCCATTAGACTTTCTCACTGGCCGTATAGGACTGTTAAAAGGTGAACGAGTCTTACTGATCGCTCCCTGGCTCTCCAGTCAGCAAATCAGTTTATGGATGGGAATCAGGGAGTCTCGGTTGGTGCGATATTGCCTCCAGTGCACCGTTGTGGTAGCGACTGGCACCTGTTGTTCTTCGATCCTCAGCAACCCCACAACAGAAGGGTCCTCTGAAAGACCAGGCAAGGTGGACAGCTGTTTAATTTCCTCTGTCTCTAAGGCAGCTATACCAAAAGCTCACCGGTACCCTTTTGGATCCTTGAAATACCCTCTCCTGAGGTAGTCTCTGCCAAGGATGCATGGAGCCTCTGGGCCAGTCACAATGGGGTGCTTCTGCCACTCACTCCTGGTTAAGCTCACTTCGGCCTCCAATACAGTTAACTGTTGGGATCCCCCTGTCACTCCAGAAATACAAACGAGTTCTGCCCCTATATAGCCTGATGGCATTAGGGTACACTGTGCACCGGTGTCTACTAGAGCCTTATACTCCTGTGGGTCTGATGTGCGAGGCCACCAAATCCACTCAGTCCAGTAAACCCAGTTGTCCCTTTCCTCCATCTGGCTGGAAGTAGGGTCCCTCTAGTCCTGGTCACAGTATTCATTACGCACTTCTTGTGCATATGAGTCAGAAATTTCTTCATTAAAATCAGGAGTAAGATCCGCTCTTCTGCTCTGTCTGGGGAACTGTCCACTGGAAACTGGAGCAGCAATTTTCCTGGAAGAACCCCCTTTTGTGATTGTTTTTCCTTGCAATTCACATACCCGTGCCTCTAGGGTTGGGGTAGGTTTTCCATCCCACTTCTTCATGTTCTCTCCATGGTCACACAGGTAAAACCACAGGATGCCCCATGGTGTGTACCCTCTCTCTCAAGCAGAAGAACGCTGACTCCTAATAGCTGAGATGCTGGTCCGTACGGGTGGGGAGTAGTATCTATCCTTTTTGAGTTGCTGGATCAGTTTCTCCACAGCCGAGATGAGGGAGGGATAGATACTTTCTTCATATTCCCAGAGTTGGCTAGCTGCTTCATCCACCGTTGGTCCCTCTCTGTCTTTCCAGGTCAGTATTGCCAATGAGTTGGCATATGACGCTGGTGCGTTCCGTACCAGCTTCCGTCACATGGGTCGTGTGCACTGGACCTCATCTGGATCTTTGGATAACTGCCCGTTGTCCAGGTCACCATAAATCACCTCCAACACGGCTAATTCCCTCAGGTACTAGATAGCTCTCTCCATGGTGGCCCATTTCCTGGGGCGATACACATCATCTTCCTTGAAGGGATATCCTTCCTTCATAGCTGAGAGTAGTTGCCTCCAGAGGCTGAGGGCTGGTGCCCCTTTTCCAATCGCTTTGTCAATGCCCCCTTCCCTAGAAAGGGATCCCAGCTGTTTGATTTCCTTACCCTCTAATTCCAGGCTACTGGCCCCACTATCCCAGCATCGGAGCAGCCAGGTGACAATGTGCTCACCTGGAAAATGGCTGAAATCTTTTTGCATATCTCGCAGCTCACTCAAGGATAGGGATCAGGTGGTTTCCGTCTCATTTATGACTTCTTCCTCTTCCTCCTCCTCTCCTTGTGATGGCCCTGATCTTTCATCCTCCCTTTCTAAACAAGCTGACTTTCGCCTCCAAGATTTCTTCTTGTGTATAGGGGCGACTGATACCGGCATGCGTTGGTTCCCTGGTTCAGCTGCAGTGCCTGTCATGGGGGTTGGAGTAACCACAGCCTCTGTTGCTGGGGCTGGAGGAGCCACGGCACCTGCCGCCAGGGGGGCTGGAGTAGCCACGGTGCCTGTAGCCGCAGTGCCTGTAGCTTGGTTGTCAGATCCAGAGACCTTCTCTTCCTCTTGAGGGTACTGAATAGTGTAGAACAGGGCTTGGTAGGTATGGGCCAGGCCCCAGCACGTTGCAGTGATTTGTGTCTTGCTGGAATTGCCAAGGTGACAGCATACTTTTTCCAAATTTTTTACTAGTTTTTCAGGATTCTGCACTTGTTCAGGGGTGAAGTTCCAAAATATTGGAGGTGCCCGCTGTCCTAGGTACTTGCCCATGCTATCCCACATACCCTGCCACTCATAACTATCCAGCCTTGGGGCAGATCTCTGGATTATATTCTTAAATTTCATATTAACCTTAGACAAAACCGAAACAATATTCCCAAGCAATAGCAATAGAAGTATCTTAACTACCCAGGGATGTTCAAAATACTGAAAAGTTATTGTAATGCACGAGGAAACATAATAGAAAAAGGTAGCAAAGGTGCCATTCCATATTTCCTCCATAAAAAAACCTCTCGGAGGAAGAAGTATAATTGCTGATTGTCTCCATGAGGTGGTACCCGACATACAGTAATGGCTTCAGTACAAAACTCAGATACCAAATTAAGCTCAAGGCCAATATTCTAATAACAAATCTCCCAGGCAAAACATCACTAATCACTGCAGAGCACAGCAAACTGCAAAAGCCAACACCAATCTTTAACATGTACAGCAAAAAATTGAGCATGGTGCAGATCAGCTAAACCAGTATCAAGAACAGATGAATCAATATCATGATCCACAACTATTAACAGATCTAAATTCCTTAATATGCTCTGGTGAATCTGTTATTATCTCAAACCCTTTGAGCCGCATGCTGGACACCAAAAAGGACTGTTGTGGTTTAGCTTCAGTCAGCAACTAAGCACCACACAGCCGCTTGCTCACCCTCCCCCCTGGTGGGATGGGGGAGAGAATTGGAAGAGCAAAAGTAAGAAAACTTGTGGGCAGAGATAAGAACAGTTTAATAATTCAATAATAATAATAATAATAATAATAATAATAATAATAATAATAATAATAATAATAATAAATTGTAGTGAAAAGGAAAACAACAAGAGACAGAGAGGAACAAAACCCAGGGGAAAAAAAACCAAGTGATGCAACTGCTCACCACCCGCCGACCGATGCCCAGCCCGTCCCCGAGCAGCGACTGCTGCCCCCTGGCCAACTCCCCCCAGTTTCTATACTGAGCATGACGCCATATGGTATGGAATAGCTCTTGGGCCAGTTTGGATCAACTGTCCTGGCTGTGCCCCCTCCCAGCTTCTTGTGCACCTGGCAGAGCATGGGAAGCTGAAAAGTTCTTGACCAGTGTTAAAATTACTTAGCAACAACTAAAACATCAGTGTGCTATCAACATTATTCTCATCCTAAATCCAAAACACAGCACTATATTAGCTCCTAGGAAGAAAATTAACTCTATCCCAGCCAAAACCAGGATATCAGTAATGCTTAACAAAGCCACCTTTAAACTACAATGACCAGAAGTGATTAAACAGAATTGTGTTATGGCCTCAGGCTTAGAGTACTCATGGAACAAAGGTGCTATTCCTGTTATAATAGCAGAGCCTGTATTTTTTTATATGTTAAGTTTTCCAAGATTTCAAGGTTGTCTACTCACATACTGTCAAGTTTAGCCCTTGGGGGCAATTCTCACCTACATGGGCTATCCACACCTTGATACTGTCAGAGGAAACAGAGGATTACTCTACAGGAAGCCATGGTTGTATACAGAAATTGCATGTTAGCCTTCAAAAGCATTAATACAATTTATTTAGTTCCATTTACCTAAGACTCTTCCAGCTGTTGGCTTCAGTGTCTTCCTTTGCACTAAGTGGCTGAATATCACATTACTTCATCTTTCCTTTTGTGTCTAATGTTATGCATGGTGTCCCTTTTTAATTTCACAATATGATCTGTCACTAGAATTTCCAGCTGCATTGCTTTTCGCTGATTTAAATATGATACACTGTATTAATTTAACAAACATTAATGTATAAATGTAAATGCTATGAAGTATCTGCTTTTTTAAGTGTAGCTAGAGGAAACATTGGAAAATGTTTTCCATAAAGTAATTAACAGAGGTATTGGTAAGAGAGAATTATTTAATTAAACAATGGTGCCAACAGATAAGGTATAAAGGTAATGGTCATGTAAAGAAGCTGGGGGCAAAATTTTCTTTTTAGAGAGTCCTGTATTGATTTGGAGGTATTACTTGAATGTTAGAGGAAGGGCCTAAGTTTGAAGTATTTCTGTATATAAACTTTATTCAGATTTCACAGAATTTGGGTAGGTTGAGCTATCTCATTTGGTAAATGTTATCAGTTATGACAAACATAGCAATAGTATAATTCACAACAAAATTATTTCATTCTCTTTTGGAATAGTACGCTAATAATAGTGGTAAACAGACTTGTATTTAGTTAAAATGCAACTAAATTTATTTTTAGATTTTGTGATCATTCAAAAATGGAAACAAATTGTACTTATTTTAAACACATTATACAACATGTTGGCATGCTACTCTTCTTCATAAGTAGATAAACATGTGCTTTATTTTCCTGAAATAATGAAATGTTTAAGAAGAAAATAATGAATATTTGTATATTCCTTATGAGAAATTAGGACTTTTAAAGGTTTATCTGCAGCTTATTTTGGTTTGGGTTTTTTACAATTTTTTCCGTTCTGAAATTTAAAAGAGAAAATCTGATGTGTGTCATACTGAGAAGAGGCAAAATGTTACCTGGTAATGTAATTGATGTGTGTGCAAATATTTGGTGAATATCCTGTTTCAAATGTTTCATATACTGATTTACTGCATATTTAGTAATTTCAGCAGTGCTTTGAAACCTTTCAGACTGAAAACTAAACCTGAATTATTGTAATATGTTGTGTGGTAGAATGTAAATATATTTCTTTAAATATTTTCTTTACATATCAGTGTACTCTTTTCTCGCCTATAGCAACTCGGGGAGAGTGTTCACAGTGATTTTGCTGTTCCGTTAAGTAGAAAACATTTTTTAGTTTTTATGCAAAAGCATAGTACTCAAGTTTCTTACAGTCTACATTTTCTTCTAAATAAGTTTAATGCAAAAAGTTATAGCTCTTCTAGAACTTGGGCTGGAAAAAGTATTTCAGCATATGACAAGGAATGTTTGAATCTGCCAAGAATGTGCAAATGTCTGTGGATGAATTAATAAACAGTAACTTCATCTAAGTATTGGTAATACATTCTTTATGCAAGCCAAGGGAAGAGAGCTAGTTACTACTTGAGCAATAACCAGAAAGGACATAGTAGTGCTAGAGATATGTGATATCATACAGGCTGCAGATGGGAATGACTCCAAAGATGTCAGCACCTGTTTGAAGTATTAGCCCCCCCCCCTCCCCCCCCCCGAAAAGGAATAAGGGTGCGGGTTAACTATGCTGGCTTGGAACTAATGGCCATCTAAGTCTGAATATTTCTGAAATACAGATTTTAATCAAAGAATTAAACCATTAGGATTGAGTGCATTTTATGCTGGGAAAGGTTTATTTGTTCATATATCTACACAACATTATTTCTAGTCTGTTTCTCAGGATACTTGTTTATTTTTGTTAAATTATCACAAGTAAAGCAAATGTGCTCATATACAGAATGCAGGGTTTTTTTTTTCCTATTGTTCCAAGAGTTCCATCTTTCTCTGTCACTTAGACATTATCAGTTAGTCATGATTAAGACTCTCAGACGAATTATCTTGCTGGAAATGCTTCATCTTGATTTCTGAAGCCATTCCTCACCATGTAAAAAGGATTTCTTCCTTCCTTGTCTTTTGCACAAATGGCCTGAATTTCTTTCTACACAAGTATTCCTGTGCAGGCATATTCTCCTATTCTCTCTTTCTCTTTCTTCTCTCTGAAGCTCTCGCATTTTTCTGCAGCATGAGAATGACAGGAATTGGCATGCTGAGGAAATTTTTCCCTTTTAAAACCTGGTCCTAATCCCTTTGTTTCCAATGCAGCCCAAACACTAGAATTGGGAAGAGAACAGAGTAATGGATGTAGGAAAAGTTGATACTAATTTGTAGGAATGAGTAAATTTTTGTTGCATGTCCGTACTCAGTTGGACTCTCCTGAGGAGGCTGGGAAGATGCATAGTTGGTCATTTCAGTTCTTGGGCCAAGTGTATGTTCTTTTAGTGTTTTCAGGGGCTGATGGGTTTTGAAACCAAAATGATCTAAAAGTTATTGCTGAAAACCAAGAGAGGTGCTATGGTCCAGGGACCTGGACCTGATGGAGGCTGAAGAACTTCTGCTCTCCTTCCTGTTCCCTTGCCCTCTAAACTCCCGGGCAATGCAGCGCCAATACAAGAACCCTATTGACAGTTTGCATTTGTGCTGCTCTGAAAAATCAGAAAAACTGTGTTTTAGCACAAATTTAACTGAATAAAAAGTAAAATTGCTAAAATAACAGTAATGACTATAATTTTATAATGTTCATTAGGCCTCAGCTGGGTGGGAGAAAGAGGGACAGTGGTGAAAAAGCAAACAATTCTGTGCTTCCTCAGCTCCAGTATTGTTAGGAGAAGACAGAATACACCAGACAGTCAGATTGCCCTTCCCTCACAGTTCTAAGAGGATTTGTGGATGTTTTCTTGCCTCTTCATAGGTCTGGAATGGGGGGAGGTGAGAAGTGTAGCTGATTGTTTAAAGCATTCTGTTACTTTCAGTTTCAAAGCTGTTAACAGCATGTCTGTTTACTATTTGAAACAGATTTAAAATCTTGTTTGAAATATTTGACATTCTGACTAATAAAGTAATGGGTTGCTTAGCTGAGTGTTTTTTATGGGTTATGTATAAGCAGACATTAATGTGGCTAGCAGCTTTGGTGTTCTGCGAATGGAGTTTTTAGTTCTATCAACAGTGGCAGTAGTCAGCAGTTTTCTATGGAAGTAGAGAATTGGCAAAGAAATCCTAATGGGTTTTCATACAGCTTGTGGAGCATATAAACTTCATTAATTTTAAACATTTTAGTGCCCTACATTGTATTTATATTGCCATAATGTGTGTGTTCAGTTATTTTTGGAGGCAGCACGGGAGAAAATAAACAATTTGGTGGGGGAAGGGAGTAACAGCTAGATCATTCTCTCTCCATAGGGTGAGAATCATTCTCTCTCACTTGAGGGTGGTGGTACTGCAGTGATAGTGGGGAATTTTTGTTTGTTTTTTAATTCTCCGTTGAACTAGAAGTTAGTGCTCAGTGAAGATTTACACACAGACATGGATTTCCTAAAAATAAGAAAAAAAATACAGTGGTAACCTGGTGAAGCAATCCTCAGATTGCAACATATTTTCCTTATTCTCACACTGCCCAGAGAAACTAACCTGCTTTTCCAGTGAAACGGAAAAGTATTCTAAGCAAATCTGGGGCAATTGATTTGCATTCAGTTGGTGTCTGAAACTTTTTCAGGCCAAAGCTCAAGCAGGACGTAAAGTTCAGCATGCAGGTGACAGGCTAAAAGTGAACATGTGACTGCCTGGAATGTATGTTGTCAACATTCGTGGCTGATAAGATGCGGAAAATTCAGACACGTTTACCTTTTAATCAGGAAGAATGACTGTAACAGAATCAAGAGGCCTTTGCATGAAATCCAGGACAAATGACAAGGCAGAAATAAGGTATGTTTGTCATTTTAAATACTTTTAAGAGGAGAAATGGATACTCGCCTATCTGCAGATGCTACACTGAGGCACTAACAAGTGGAGTAATATAGTTTTCCTGAAGTTTTTTTAAATGAAAAACAAAATCATTAAGAGATGATGTGTAGTGGAGTGTTTTAAGAGAGGTATGTTTCCCCCTTCCCAATATTCCCAACTCAATACTTTGAGATAAAGTTTGATGTATTTGCTGTTCTCCATAACTAGATAACTAGTTTTCTGGGGAAAAAATGCCTTAAGCTGTAGGGAGTTCATGTTTTAATGTCAAGAGAACCCCTATTCAGTCTTCAGTTTGTCAGCCATGACAGAGGCTGTCATGCATAGAGAAGTGTACTATATTAAGTGCATCTTAATTTTTATGATTTTTTAAAAAAAATGGACCATGGACAATGTACTAAGGCTTTTGCCAGATGGTGTGAGCTATTCAAGAAATAGCTGCTCTCATCAACTTTAAGATAGCATAAAAATTCTACAACCAGCATAGATAAATACGTTCTATGTACAGAGCCATCCAAGCCCTCTTCAGATCTGTCTTGTGGCATTTGGAAACTGACAGTTCTTTTATCTTGTCACATTTCGTGGTGATTTTAGGTATCCTAGCACCTTTAGAAGACTTGTAGCACTAACTTTTTAAAAACCTTTCATATTTTTCTTGTCACATGACTTTAGGCAACAACAGGTGATAAGTACATGAAGAAAGCTAGAAGTCTAGGTTTATATCCTTCCCTCTTATTTTGTGTCATGGAAGATTCTAAAAAGAGGTCAGTCAGGTTAAAAGGATCAAGAATGGTTGAAATAATAAAGTCCAACATCCCTTGCAGAAACTCCTTCATGTATCTGTGACTTCCACAGTTTGGAATGTGGGTAGATGGCTAAGCGAGGCAGGTCCCTGTAAGAGCTGCTTTTCAGGGCATTATACAGCTTCAGACTTTGAGTTCTTTGTATGTGTCATTAGTATGATGGGCAACTTTGACACTGGCTCTTCCAAATTGCTGTTTTACTTCACCTTAAATGCAGGAGTGAGTTTGGCTGTAGAAACTGAAGAAAATGGGGAGATAAGTAAATGTTCTGAGATCATCACAAAAATCCCATGGGGACAGCTGCATTTTGGCCTTAATAGGCATTGCCCAAGCAGTTGTCCTTGTGTGTAGAAGAATCAGTTGCCCAGTTTAAGGCCAAAGCCACTTTTAACTAGTGGGAGATACAACACTGGAAACTGGAGTTTATTGGGAAAAATTAGAACTTAATCATAACTACTGTGTGGAGGCACTAGAGGACACTGCAGTAACAGGCAACACTTTTAAACTTCCCTTCTTGCTAGAGCATTGCTTTGCATATGCATTTGTCTTGGTGTTGCAAGTTTGAAAAGTTGCCATGCTATGAGACTTCAGCTTCAGCAGGAGCAGACAAAAATTTTAGAAGGGTATCATCATCTTTTGTTAAGATGGAAAATTGCCTCTTTGGCAATAGCAGTATTTATGGGATAATTAACTTATCCACAAGATCGTCCGTGGATTCCTTCTCTTTTATAATGTCTTTTGAGAGGAGAGGCAAGTAATTCAAAGAGCAGAACTTATTTTTAGGTTTAGGCTGAGCCTGAAATAAACTGAGAAGGCTGAGTAGTGTTACGATAAACAGGGAGTAAAACAGAGACAGGAAATAGAGGGTCTTTGGTAATGAGTTCCAGCCACTCTTGAAACAGAAAGCCAGAGAAGGCATTACTTGAAAATAGTTTCTCAGTGACAGCTTAATAATTTTTAGCTTGTTATTCAACATTAAAAGGGAACAGTTTCTGCAGATTTATACTATTATTGAAAGATCCTTTTTTAAAGATGATTTAGCAAGTTATATTTTTGAAGTTTTTAGAGTTACATTGTTCTTGTTCCGAACTGATCTGCTGTTTAAAAAAAACAGATGTTTTGGGGAGAGTCCGAGGTTTATACAGTTGTGTGTTATATATACATCTGTGAGAAGCATTTGGGATAAAACTGTGGGACGGAGGCAGAAGATTTAGCTTAAAATGTGAACACGCATTCAAGATTTTAGAAGTTGAGGGTTGAAAAGGGGAGAAGTCACAACTATATCCTGTAGAACAAAGCAGTGCGCTTGCTTCCAAAAGTTTCTTTTAACCCTGGGAATGTGACTGCTGAGATGGGCCCAAAGCATGGATGGTGAGATTGATATTTACAAGCACTTCACGTGGCTAAAGAGGGTAAGTGATTTGCTGGGCTTTGTTTTCTCTTTGTAAATGCACTTTAGCAAATCTTAGTGAGAATTCTCAGCTTTGCGAAAGGAAACGTATTGAGTGCCTCAGACGTAAAATATTGTAAGTTTCTTCATGAGAAATGAATTAAAGATGTTTCTTCATGTAGGAGGAGGAGGCTTAGGGAGGGGGGAGAGAATCAGCTGTCTTTGTCTTTAAAAATGAAACTCTAGGATCACACTTTGAACAAATGGCAATAGATCCTAGCAAGTGCTCGTGCTTTCCTGAGATTGTAATACGACAAGGCAAATCCTGCATGGGAATGTATGGCAAAAAAGAATATGTTGTTTACCGTGTTGTACTTTAAAATGAAAAATTATTTGCACTAGTTCTTCATTTAATCAATTCTTCATCGGGGTAACTGTATGAGATCTTTTAGGATGCCTTTGTTTTGGATAAAAATGGTGGTACTTTTTTCCCTGTGCATGTTACTCTGATAAAACTATGTTTTTTAAAGAGACAGTGCTATTAAAATCCAAATTTTGTGATGAACTGTCTGAACATGAATTAATTGCATGAGATTGTTTTTGTCTTGCTATAAAAGAAAAATGTAGGTTTGTGCAGTTGTCTCATCACCTTGGAAAAATCACTTCGTTTTTGTCAGCTTTTAGACTTTTTAGGTTCTAAGTATTTATTTTTCAGTGTTTGAAAAAGCCAGGAATGGGATGTGACTAGATTCTTCTCAGTGTACTGTTTTTTTAATTACAATATTAATTTAATTGAGTGTCGTGTAAGCAGCACATCCTCTCATTAGACTTTAAAATCTATTTTAACCTGTGTGCTTTTCTTGCAAATTCTATGCACACCATTTATGTTAGTGCTTCTGTATGGCACTGGATTAAAAACATAAATGTATACATATGCACATGCACTCTTATTTTTTACTAGCTGTATAAACATAAAATGTAGGTAAATATGTGAAATGTGATTAGGAACTTTAATTTGGGTAGTTTCTTGAGTGACTATAAAATATTCATGATATAATGTCAGTCTTTAATAAAAGCTTGAGAAACTTGAAGTTAATTTACAAAATATTTACATCAGGTTCTGGAAACTTTTACATTTCTGGAGTGTGGATGGGGAGGGGATTAAATGGGGAGTGAGCGGGATAGTGAAGAAGAGACAACAGGAAGTAGCAGTTGGTAACATTATACTGTTAGTTTAACCTGTGCTCTGTGCAGTTAAAGCTAAATAACTCTTCAGTGTTTTTTGAGATCACATATTAATCTGTTATTTAATTGAGGTTTTGAATACAGTATGTCTGCCACCCCTGCTTCCTGGTTTAAATTTCGTTTTTAAAAAGATAGGTTTGCTAACAAAAGGCTAAGGTGTGTTGTTATCAGGTTGTGCGGCATTCAGGTTACACTGAGGACAATACCATAATGAGAAAGGGATCAAGAAACAGCTTCAGTGAAGAAAGTGTCACACTGAAATGTTCACAGATTTGGAGGGGTTAACACAGGGTGTCTTTGGGATGATTTTCAAGTACTATGTTCAGAAAGGATATCGTGTTAAAATGTAGCACGGGCTTTTACAGAAATTAATAATGCTATTACTGTGGTTGCGTGTAATTCCTTTTATGTAGGGTACATAAAGGAGAATATCAGTACTGCTGCTTTTCCCTGTAAGCTCTTTAAGGGGGTGAGCACATGTGGGGGAAGGGAAGAGAACTGAAAATGATCTTGCATTGTTCCCAGGAGCACTTAAGCAGCCTGCTCCCAAATTCCTTTGACAAGTGATTTTTAAAAAAAGTTGAAACAATCTAAGTTGCTTATTTAATTCTCATGTTCAAGAATCCTAATGTCACATGTCTGGCATTGATTGTGATAGCATATAAAGATTTCAGGCCCAGCAATCATAAACTGTTGCTCTTTGGCTGATAATGAAAGTATGAGTACCCTCCAGACTAACAAATGGCACTTAACAGAGACTTACTGCAACAGACTTCCATAAACCCTTGGTGAAGTATGCCAAAGCTGGCTCCAATTTCATCATTAGCAGAAATCACTTCAGAGACCAGGATCAGTTTTGATGTTGCAGTCAGTTGGCTAAGCTAGATTTGCATGGTATCTGCGGCTTGGACTGGGTTAGGGCAGCAAACAAATACAAAAATCACGAGATCCAGGCAGGCAAAATGACAGATACAACTGCTATTTTCAGATGCTTAGAATAGAGGATCTGGTTTTAAGCAGTAGTCTTGTAACATAATGTGTATAGTAGCATCATGCAACAGCAGCAGGGACAAAGCAATATTTAGATCAAATTGAAATAAGGTGTCACCACACTTCAGCTCTTTCCATTGGACTTTCTTGATGTTAAAATTACCTGTGAAAAGTGCTGTGCCAAGAATGGCCACAGGTATGGACAAAGCGGGCAGCAAAATGTAAGAGCAGATGGACAGAGCCAAAAAACAATTTAGCCTTGTCTCAGTTGTAGGTGAGGGAGAGTTAATGTGTTTTCCTTTGTTTACTCTTTTTTCTCCATTTTACTTTTTTCTGCCTTTTGCCAGTAATAAAAAATATTAGTCTGCAGTAGTATTTCTCACAAGAGAAAGAACTTTCTCCAACAATACTTTACCTAATATCAGAAAGACAAAACTCTGCAATGGGTACAGCTATACTGTACTTCATGGCATGTGATACTTCGATGGCAATTTCAGAACTGTCCTGGTTAGCTTATTCTGGCTGAGAAGCTGAATGATATCTGACCTAGGCACATAGTACTGCCCGGGTTTCATTCAGTGTTATAAGAGTTTGTAACAATGCAGATACTCAAGAATACCTTGTTAGTAAGACACAAAGCCCAGCTAAGGAGGTCACAGGAATTATTAAGGGAGGCATGTCTCTCAGCAGTCTGTTTCCAGAAGGATATGGAAAAGTTCTTACAGTGCACTTTCAACATTACAGCTAGGGCAGCAGCATAGTTCTCATAAAGTAGTTGGTGGGCAGTTTGTGGGAAGCGTTTTGCAGATAACTGTTGTTGGGTTCTTTTACAGGGCCTAAGCATAAATCTGTCACTGTTAAACATTTCTGTTGCAAGCTAAGGAACCTGAGACACTCCCTACTACCTGAAGCTGAAAGTGTCTCATCTTTAGCAAACTTTCTTTGGTTTTCCCACGGGATTTGGGTTAGAGGGTTCACATACAATTTCATCTGTTGTCCTGTTGCTTTATTCTTATCTTTCCATCTGGCCTTAATTGGAATAAAATTCCATTCCGAATAAAAATGGCACAACCTCCATTTTGGTATAGGCATGTAGGTATAACAACAAATTATTAATAAGCATCACAAACATTAATGCTAATAGTTACTACAAACAGTGCTATGGGCTCTCTAAGGACATTGTAAATTAACGGAGCTATGTGAACTGCAGCGGATGGCGTGTAGCAAAATGGAAAGTTTCTTGCCTCTGGAAAACTTTGTACAGTGGTAAGATGTCTCATTTTGAAAGAGAGATGCCTTCCTGTGAAGTGGAGGCACCTGATGACTCTCGTAGCTTGCTTTAGACTTGCCTTTTGAAGTGATGCAGCACAGAGCTGATAGCTGACCTGAAATAGGTGTACATGATTCTTATGCTTTTCTTTCCTTTCTTCCAGATGCTATTCATAACCTGTACTAGCAAGAGGTGGAGCGATCAGACCCATGCTATAGCCATTAAGCTCATGATATTGAGGGTGAATCTTATGACTTCTGTAAGGATATCTTCCTTTAAGTAATGTAACTGTCTGGAGGAGAAAATAAGTATTAGTGTTAGGAAAAATTATCCAGATAAAATATAAATATTTGGTCAAAATTCTTTTATTTTGAGGACCACAGAAATTGACCTAGCTCTGTCTTTACTTAATTTCAGACTACACACTGTTAGTCACACAAAGTGACTGCCACTTTCACTTAACCAACAAGGAACAATGGCAAATAGAAAATCCTGTTGTTGCTCTATTAATTGCCTTCAGATGAAAGGCAAGAATTACAGATACAGAAATCATGTTCCAGCCTTCTCTTCCTCCTCAAGTGCACTGAGTGCATGTACATATATTCAGATGGGTGTGTATCTGAGGTAGCGCTAACACGCCAAGAGATTAAATTTGTATTACATCCATAGTCAGATGCCAAAATGAAAATGTTTACTAGTAGACTACTCACTCATCACAAGACAATAGCAACTACTGTGACTCATAACATCAATTCTGCTGACCCAAAAGAGTAATAAAGAGATGGAAAGTCCATACTCTTCTAAAGATTATCAACTCCAAATAGGCTGGAAAAAGTCTATAGTGTACATTTTCTTGTATTGAAATATAATACTATGGTCTGTGTGCTGCTAGTAGTTTGTGGGAAAACTGACTGGTTGAACTCTGCTGGCTCTACTCCTTGTTTTGAGCTTCTGAACTGCAACAAAAGACAATACATCAAGCATGTCCCTAATCTTCCCCATTAATGCAAGTATTATAGTTGCCACAGGCATCTTATTCAATTATCAGTGGAACTGAAGGTGATTCATGTGACTGAATAAGAAGAGAGGAGGGTTATGACATAATCTGTCTTCTAAAAGAGGCGGGTGACTTGTTGAAAAAGCTTACAAATCACCACTCTGACTGCCAGGTTTCTTTTCCCAGCTCCTCCCCCCTCCACAGCCCAATATGAGATCCGTGGTATTACTGACAAATTTCTCTGTAACAGCTTGCTGATCAACTTCAGAAGTTGGTATTTTTTGTTTTAAAATTAGCTGTCTTGGAGATTCTTTGAGCTGAAACTGAAATAGCACACATGAGGAGAACATAAACTCGCCTGTATTCAATTTTATCTTGCATATGTGCTTGCTTTAAGAGGCTTACTTTTACAGCCTATCAAGATTCAGCTAGAAGTTCTGTTACAGAAACTTCTGAACAGAACATCTGTACAGAAGCGCTATACAATGGTTGCTGTTCTGTTCTGACAATAAGCTGCATTCTGAATTGTTTCCTATTAAAATAACATGCAAGAAAACATAACAGTCCATGCTTACCAGTCTCTGAGAAGGCTGCTGAAAACTAAGATAGCTAACTGAGCTATCATTTAGCACAGTTCAAACATTTCTTCCCATTCTTGTCATACCTTTTTATATTTTTGCTGATTATCCCCATTTTAAATTAAAGTTGTTGAATCATACTCTGAAGTCTGACTTTTTTCTGTCATATATTCTGGAGGAATATTTAAGCCTTTTTCTTGGAAAAGGACTCTGTAATGACTTGATCATTTAGTCAAGGAAACTTAGTCAAGTTTCCAGCAGCTACCAATATTATGTCCGAGTTAGAGTAAAGAGCATATTCCAGAGAGAGATTTGGAAACTAAAGATGAAGAAGAAACTGAAGCAAGTGATGGAATTCAAAAGCCTCCCCCCACCACCACCCCGAACCACGAGAAACAGTTGATTTGGAATTGTTTCAGTTGATTTGGAATTGTTTGAGGAAACATTTTATGTTAATATCTGATGCAGTCTGATGGGCATTAAACTATATCCAAAATCTCTATGGAGACAGGTCCTTCAAGTCATTGCTTTGCAGCTCTCTTGGGCAAAGTGTTTATGGTATACACTTGACTTTTCATCTGCAGTGGTATTACCATCAAGGTAGTTCAACTACCTTGCCTTAGCATATCTCTCCTTCTCCTTTGTTATCATGTGTTATCATAAACTTTTTTACATGTTTTATGCAATTTCTCTCATTCTTTCATTACAAGAAATATAATTAACATATTTAGCTTATAATTTGTGGAGCCCAGGTAATGATTTTTGGTTTTTAAGGCTATATCTTCTGAAATAACATCTTTGTGGAAAATCTTGTTGATTCAGCCTTTTGGTCCTCTGGTTACACAAGTCTAGTGTTTATTGTTTGTGAGCTCTTACACCAACTCGAGTGGTCTGTAGTCTTCCGACTTTAGTGTTACAGGTCCTATATTCAGTTGCTGCTGGTACGTGTGATATCTAACTATACTTGCTCAGTTTCTTCTCAGTACTGACTTTCACAACTGCAGAATGCACTCCAACCATCCACAGATGGCCTTGGTTCATATTACATTGTTTTATCTTGTCTTTATGCATGCCACAAAGATTTCCCAAGTCTTAAACAACTGCTGTGTGTCAATCAGCCACTTTTATTTAGCGGGTCATTTTCTGTCTACTGTACTTATCTGAGCACTCTCTGGCTAACCTATTGGCAGAGTTGATTTTTCTTCTTCCCCTTTTTCTGTTCACATGGGTGTTGATTTACTAGGTTTTACATAGGTATTGAGTATTGGACTTCCAGCAGAAGATATTTCACAGTCACTCAGTGCAGCAGACATCATCGGAGGCTATACATTTGGTAAATGTGAGTGTAGTAAAATATCTTATTTGTGATTTGATGTTGAACTAATTCTTAATTACTGATTATATAAAATGTTGAACTCTGTCTGCATTCATGACAGATTTGGTTATGTAAAAATGTGTTGGCAGTAATTTAACTCACTGTGCCTGTAAGGCTGGGGGGAGAGTGGTTATACAAGTGGTTACAGGTATATTTCTTAAATCTAGTCTAGGAAAATAGCAAATGATGGCAGGAGAAAGGGTGCAAAATCTACCTGACTAGGCAGTCTTCTTCACTAGGTTTTGTCATTAAGAGAATCTTTTCCTGCCTAGCAGTGTGCTGTTCTTCCCTAAATACTTGATGTTCTAGGTGCAGGAAAGTCTCCCCTACCATTGTGTGGGAGCCAGAGACATACTGGGGAAGGCCTGTGGGCTCTCCATTGAGAAAACTCATTTAATGGTATGTAATGGAGTTTTAACCCTGATGGAAACGGAGCCGCCAAGGCTAAAGATTTTGGATTCTAAAGTTCAGTATAAGACTTTGCTCTGCAAGTGGAGTAACAACCCAGGCAGAATGGCTGGCAGTATGATTGAGGATGCATAGCTGAGGTCAAAGGATTATCTAGGCAGACATACAGAAATGCATGTTGGTTACTTACGAGGATTCCTTATTTTCATTTAGTACTACAAAGGTTAATAAGGAATGAACTTTAAGACCATACGGACTGACTGACCCACCAACTTTTAATACAAAGAGCCTAAGTTAAACTGCAGATGCATGTTTTATAAACACATATAAAACATAGGGTTTGGGGTGTGTGGGTGCGTGAAATTTTTTTAATAAAAGGAGAAGGCTTGAAAAAATTACATTGAGATGTTAGGAAAGATGGAAAGAAATGTAAGGACACAGAAATTCTAAAAAAAACAAAACTAGTTAGGAGAGGAAGAGGGAGTAAAGTCACCATTCCTTTAAGGGCATTATGTATTTACATAGTGCCACTGTGTAAGTACAGCTACAGGTGCCACGGTAAAACTTACTAATTTGTCTGAGACTTTTGTTTGTTTATAAGATATGCACTCAGATGTGCATATTTAGAGCCATTTCTGTGAGGTCTTGAATCTTAGTTGGACCTACTATAAACTGGTCAAAAGCTAGTGAGAAAAGTGTATTCTGAGCAGAGTTAAGACATTCTTCTTTTGATCAACGCTGGTAAGGTGTGGAGTGAGGTTCTGCATGTTCTGTTCTTCAGTGTTCTTGTTGACCCTCAAAACAGGGAATAAGGACCAAGTGTAGTGAATTTATAGGTGATTCTAGTTAAGCAGGGCCTTGCAGCCATGCTAAAGGACATGATTAAAACATAAGAAGAGCCTGATACACAAGGAAACAGTATAAATAATAGGATGCAGTTCAGTATAGACTGGTGCAAGGTTATACATTTAAGCAGAAACAATGAGTAAACACAGGATGAAGAACAGGATGCTAGCTAAATAAGAGCATTAAAAAAGGATCTGGAAGTTATGAGTCCTAGGCTGAAAATATATCAGTGTTACTATATGGCTGACATGAAAAGAAATATGGCCCAAGGGTCTGTGAAAAGGTTTTTTCCACTCTAGCCATTTTCAGCTAGAGTCCTGCGTCTACTCTTAGGCACTTATTTCAAAATAATTAAAAGAACAATTGGTGAAGAGGAACCAAAAGAAACCAATAAAACAAATCTCGAAAAATTAGCCTGTGAAGAAAAGAGAGAAAAACTTGTGTTTGTTTAGCCCAAAGAGGGACCTGCTAATTAGAGGACTACAGATAGTCTTCAAATATGTAAAAAATTTCTGAAGCAAAGGACCTTTTCTTTATCCATGGTGGTATGATAAGAAGCATTAGGTTGAAGTTGAAGAGACGATGATTCAGGTTAGACATTAAGAAAAATGTTCTAATGATGGGTAGCTAAGAAGTAGATTATATGGGGAGACTGTGTAATCCATTTCTGGAGGTCTTTAGGAGTAGGCAGGACAAGAATATTGCAAATAATCATCTGTCCTAGGATGGAATAATGAACCAGATGATCTCTTCAGGCACCTTTCAGTCCTGTTTGTTGGTGTCTTTGTGATTCTCTCAATTCCTTTCAAAAATATCAGAGACAACGGTGCTTAGTTCCTCACAGCTCAGCCCATAAAGATGACACACTTATATCTACTTCAGCACTGTACGGCTGGAAAAGTGTCGTTTAGCTTTTGGTTGGATAAATATTTGATTTCTTGATTTGCATTAATTAACACCATGTTTATTTTCATCATCTGTTTTACATTTGGGCTTGTAGACCTCAGTGGAGATCAAGAAGCCATGAATATATTTAATATTTTTTAAAAAATCCTATTCACAAATGTTCGGTTCAAAAAGAAAGGACAGTTGGGGGGGCGGATTATAATCATATTGGTGCCATTGTACAAGCAACTATAAATGAGTAGTCAGCTGCAGACTAGTGTAGTTGAAGAGAACTCAGTGAAGCTGGATTCTTGTGTTAGCTGAAAAGCCAGGCAAAGTGTTTTATTCCCCGGCAGAAATGCATTGCCTGCAATGGAGCTGGGAAATGAATTTCTAAAGGCTCATGTTACTTTTGATGCTTTAAGCAAACAGCTCCATTCCCACAGTTACACAATGTTTTAGTATGCAGGATGAAGCTATGGGACTCTTCTAAACTTTTTAAAACAAATCTGCAGATTTTTTTTTTTTTAATTGTGGTGTTTGTCTCCGGAGTATTACAATTCATAGGAAATGGGACATAATAGTTAGGAACAGGACATGTTTTAGAAGGTCTTGCTCCTTTGAGCCATTTAGAAATCCATAAGTGATTATGTAGCTAGAATAGTTCCTGATAAGAATTTGATAATTTAAGTAATTTGTTAATTGCTAACAAAAAATTATACTTTTCTTTCAGTAATTTCTCGGAATAGTATAATACATATGGCAGTTTTTACCATTTAAAAATAAACACCAAGATTCCTTGACTCTGGCAAAAGGCTGTTGAGACTAGATATTTCAAATTAAATGTTTTTTGTCTTGATAAGATGGCATTTCCCAATGAAATGATAGTTTGCTAGAAAATATCAAATCTATTCCTATACCATTCTTGATTGCTGGAAATAAGAAAGTACTCAAAATCCAGCTAAAAAAAAGGTATACACAAAAGGGTTAATGCATATGAAATAAACAGTTTTGATCTGTAGACACATTTTTGCATGTTTTTTGCATTATAACAACCACTCAATTTATATAAATTTTTATTAATTATTGCTTGAAATTCTCATATTAACTGTAAAAATTCTCATAGCACTTTTTTCCCCAGTCACAGGTGAATCATCATTCATCTAATAATGAAACCTATCAAGAAAGATTGGCACGATTAGAAGGTGATAAAGAGTCTCTCATACTGCAGGTATGTCTTAAAAAGAACATTGTCTATGTAGTTGATATTCACTGAATATTGTAGTTGATATTCACTGAAGTGACAGAGTATTTGCTGTTAAACAAATGTTAGCAGGCACCAAAAGTAACTGATATTTAATCAGGAATTAATTTATAATTTGTATAATCCATTGGATTGGTTTCATGGTGGGGTAAGTGGGGAGAGGAGAGGGGAGTAACAGCAGTAAGAGGGGGAAAAATGACAAAGGAAAAAAAAAAAACAACTTAAAAATAATGCTGTGAAGTCCCAAGACAATGCTGTGGTAGTGGTTCTCATTCTAGGTTTGCTGTGTTGTACCAGTTGATTTTCCAGGTTCTGCGTGCCACCATTTTTAATTAACTGGAAGACTGGCAGGTAGATAGAACTGATATTTTTCCTGCTTGTATACTGTACTAAAGTTGCTTTACATGATCAAAAAGCTGAAGGGGGAGGTAAAGGGGGGAAAAGAAAATTTGACAGTAAAATGCATGCCTAAGCTCTTCCAGGTTTCCCGTTTCTCAGTTTACCAAGCCTTTTTCAAACAGATCTCCTGTCCCATGTAGGTTTTCCTCCTGGAGAAAACACATGTTGTACAACTTAATTTTTTTTTTTTTCTGGATATTTTCACTATTACTAAACTGTACATTACATGCTTTTTAAAACTGAAGCTGGAGATTCTTTAAATGGTCTTTGCATATCCTTTCTCTTTATGCTTACAAAAGCATATTATAAGCATATATATTTATATCAAACAAAACTTAACTATACTGGGTAGGTGTTCTCTGTACTTTCAGTTACTAGTTTCTGTAAGCATGTTTTATCCTGTATGTTCTGTTCACACTTGTGTTAGCTTACTGAGCGGAATTCTCACTGCTGTTGTTAAATAAACAATAAATGGTTTGTGAGACATAAGCTTAGGCTTGGTTGGATTTTTTCGTTGCTGTTAAACTAAAATTGCTATTACCAAATTTAGAACAAAAAGTCCTGAATGAAAAACAAAGTTCTGGTTGGCATTTAAGTGTTTAAGTGTGTGCTGCAAATTCCCTTTTTTCTGAGAGGAAGTCAGGTCAGGGGAGACAACATCACAACTGATATTTATTAAAACACCTTCTATTAATCAAGTGGTTATTAGCTGTAACATCTTGATTCTATTAATAATAGCAAACAACTTTTCACACAGTACATTCACTTCTCGCAGAGTTCACTCGCACACATGCGTGCGCGCTTGTAATCGGAGCAACACTTAGGAGGCCAAACCCAGCTGTTTACTCAGAAGCAGAGGGCTGTACTGATGCACCTGTGGCTTTGTCCCTGAAGGCCTCCTTTGTTTCATCACACATGTGTATAGTCCTGTAAACTTTGTCTGCATGTAGCAGCCACTGTCGTCTTGTTTGGTGGTCATGCGTGCTGGTGGGCTTGTACAGATTTGGCAGAATCTTGGTGTTCAAACTGTATCAGCTTTTGTGGATTTAACAGGACTGCTAGTCTCCAGTGCTTGTAAGTTCCTGAAGACTGTTGCAGGCTGCTGCTCAGTAGGTGCTTTTCCTGTCTTTGACCTACTGATTTTTAGTAACTATTTCTTCATCCAAACAAATAGGTACCTATAGAATGCAGCAAGCCAAACTCACAAAGAAGGGACTTTTATGACATGGTTTGGAGACCTACCTAGAGTTTTTCTCAGAGCAATGTAGTAAAATCAGATATAGAAATTGTCTCTCTTTTGCCTTTTACCCCATCAAATCAAGAGGTTTAGTCAATATTTATGCATTTCCTATCCCACTGCACAGTGTTGCAGTAGAACTCCAAAAACCCCTGGCAAATAACATAGATGAAAACCTCAGTCTTACAGATGAACATCAACAACAACAAAAAAAGGTGCCAAGATGGAGGTGGGGTTAGAACCTGGTTTACACCAGTTCTGCATATTCTATCTAGGCAGTCAAATATGAGGAACATAGGCAAGTCCCATGCTGAGGTTACACTGGCCTCAGGGAGCCTGCTCGTACAAACCTGGCTTCTGAGTGTGACCCTTGGCATGAAGGATGAGAAAGTGATGGGAAACAGAGCACCTCTGTTCTGTAGCTCATGTTGCATTGTGCCAGTGACTGTGGTCCATAGCTGTAATCTATAGGGAATATGAGGCTGGGAGCACTCCAGTCTTGCATCAGACTTGCTGCAGAAGAAGCAGTACAAGGCACCTTGTGGTGGGCACCCGCAGTGACCACTATCTCTGTCCGCCAAGGCTGAGTCAAATAGTGTACTTGAAACCTGCTTCCACTGTTCAGTCTGTAGTGGAGGCTGGAAATGCTACAGCATCTGGGATACCTTCTTATAGCTCAGTGCCTGTGTGTAGGAGCTAATGTACTTCTTTAGGTGTTCGTTTTGTTTGGGGTTTTTTTCACAGAGATGTCTTAAACCCTTATACCACTTGATTTTTAGCTAATGGTTCAATATGTCTCACTTTTATAGATATTTACAGAAAATATATTAACTACGGGCTGACTCTTGTGTGTGTTGTACTGCTAAGGCAAGATGGACTTGCCAGCGTAGCATACGCTGGGGTTATGTTCTGTGTGCAGCCTACTGATTCCCTGAATAGTCTGGCAGATGTGATCCTGAACAGAGGGGAAAATCTGAGCTCAAAGTGGCTAATGTGCCTCTCAGCCTAACTACTGGAACATCCAACACATGCTTCTAAAGCTGCTAAGGTTTTACTAAATTCCTTTGCAGGTCACATTTAACATACAGAGTTTTCCTTACAGGTTACAATGCTAGTTGGAGCCTAACCAACCCTTTAAGCAGAGCTTGTTTTCTTTCTCTGGATTCTGCATCAGACTGAAGGAGAGGATTCAGTTTGTTTTTTCTTGCTTTCTGACCTCACAGGGTGGTTTTTTTTGTGTGTGCCATCACTCATTCAATGGGAGGAAAACAAAAAAGTAGACAAGCAACAGAATTCCTTGCGGGGAGTTCTCCCCCTGCCCCAGCTTGGATGTGTCCCCCTGCCATCTGCCTCCACCCACATCTTCCTATCATCTCTCATCCTGCGTTCATCTGTATTCTACCCTACAGCCAACTAGTTTAAAGGCAAAAAAATAAAATAGTCTTTTTTTCTTTTTCTATGTTCCTTTCCCAGGCGTGCTCATCATTATGTTTGCAGGTAAAACAAACACAGATCACTCAGTCATTCCCTCTGCAGCTTCCCTGAAGTGAACTCAATTGTTCATTGATTGGGTTTTAGAGATGTTGCGTAGCGGATATATCTTAAAGGTTTCACTTCCACATACTGTACCTTTTTTATTTTTTAAATAAATGGGTTGCAGGGTTGCATGTGAGAGCATAGGTAAGTTTTTGTTAAGGCATTTCATTCAAACTGGAGTTTAAACACCTAAGGTTGCTTTTTTGTTTGAGATAACAATTTTCTAGTATAATCAAGGCTTTTATATAAATAAATAGCAAAAATTAATATACAGAGTGTATATGTGCTGCTTAACATAGGAATTAACACAGGGGTTTTTCCCACATTTTTCTAATGTTATCCTGAGTGTATTTTTTTCAGTTTTGCAAGCTTTGAGTTAGGCTGCTGGGCTTTTCTTATTACACACTCACTGGTCTGTACCGCCATTCCCACAGTTCTTTACCAGTATTGCTTATTGTTTCTTTTCCTGGGATTCATTGTCTGTATCTCACTTCTTTTGCTTTCATGTTTTGGCTTGCAAAGCCTGGGAATTTTTCTTGGAATAGAACTTTGCCACTGCTAAAACATGCCTTTTACTCATTGCATTCTTTATAACTTCAGAACGCTTTATTGATAGGTAAGCTGTTTTTCTGTTCTGGTAAGAAGTAAAGTAATTGGATGGTTCCCAAATACACAGTTTTATTGTTTATCCGTTTTAGGGAGTGAAATGCCAACGGAACCTGAAATGGCAATGCATGCTCTAAAACCACTTAAAATATTTTCAGTATCCTGTGTTCTTATTTGGTGCTTTCTGATTTTTCAGACTTTTGTATGAACTGACTCAGGCTACCTATAAGTAGTCGTCCATCTCTTCTAGAAATGCTCGTTCTTTTTTATATTAAAACAAAATGATTGGGGGGGGGGCTGGTCAGAGGGCGGGGTTGAAGCAAAATATAGGTAAGACTGAAGAATTATCTATCTTGATAGAGCAGATTGCTGCAGTGCACAAGAATATTAAACCATTGAGGACTTTAAAAGAGAACTTGCTGTTAAAATGTGCATTTGGATGTTAATTATATAAGGTAATTGAAACTTATTTACAGTCAGTTCAGTAGCATTGTAGTTCTCTTCTCAAATTTCAGGTGAGTGTTCTTACAGACCAGGTGGAAGCTCAAGGAGAGAAAATCCGGGACTTAGAAATCTGTCTTGAGGGGCATCAGTTGAAACTGAATGCTACAGAAGAAATGCTTCAACAGGTAAAAATCTGGATTGGAAAGCTTCTTGCATAATCTTCTACAGCAGAGGGGTGAACATATATGGTCAGCTTGTCTACATGTATGAGTGCCTTTGGCAACAAGATAAAATGGGAAAAAAATGCCTCTTTTATTGTTCTCTTGCTGCTTTGCACGTTTTCTTTTCTTTTTTTCTTTTTTTTTTTTTTGCAATAAATGTTTCTTTGTTTTCCTGTTGCAGAAATGTTTTACTGGCTGGTTGCATAACACTGTACGTGGCAGCATGTAAAATGAAACTATTGTGTCTTATTTGTACTGTGCTGACGAACTAAATTTGGATATGGTTGAGTAACTGGTTAGACAGGTTAAATGTATCTAATATATGTAGGAGTTATAGAATTAAGAAGTTTTATTTAAATATCTTCTGTTTTCTTATGGCTTTGAAGCTGAACAGGTAGTAAGTTGAAATTAATTACTGTATCAAGTTTGGTTCTATAACCATTTTTGCTTAATTTAGGAACTTTCCCCTTATTTTTGAAAGAAAATTAATGTATAAAGATATATTTTCCTTTATTTCAGTCAACAATTTCAGGCTATGTGATTTAATTTTTGCTCTTTCATGTTATATGTTGAGGGAGCAGAACAAATGATAAATTAAATACCCTACATTTCATGTGTTACTGCAGAGCTGGCAGGTGTGTTGATGCAAAAGAATTTTTCCGGTGCAATTTTCAGTTATTACAGGTGCAGATCATCCACTGGTAATACAGTACACAGATATCAAAAATAGATTTGAAACTGTAAATAACCCTCAAAATCTATGCCAGAAATTTGCAGGATAGATGTTGTTCTTGATGAACTTGCTTCCTCTCCCCACTCAAAATGTTGGGTTATAAATTTACTATTTTAGTCTATGTGAAATATACAAGTCTTTCTATGAACTATTCATAGCTTTAAATTATAGTTGTGTTAATCTACATAAGCTGATTTTACTGTGCTAAGAATCGGTGTACATTTGTATGTAAAAAGTAGCAGTTTCTATAAGATAAACTTGTATCCTAAACCTTTTAAAGTTATAATTCTCCAAGCTTCTATAAAAAAATTTGGTCTCACACAACTTTTGCAGACGAAAATGCTTCCAGCGTGGAAAAGTTTTATTCTCATACTTAAATGAGGGGATGTTTTTACAAATGCAAATAGCGAGTGCATTTAGTTTTTCAGTGAGATCTGAAGTGAAATTCAAAGAACAGTAACTGTTTAAGTTATGAAAATCTGTTTTCAAACTTCAGGAAGGCATTCACAATAGAGTGTAGAAGTTTCCTGTTTCAACCTAAAACTAGATAGTTGTTCTGTGACTTCTGCTAAAACTGTTTATTGTTTCTCTGACTTAAAATTTTCTGCTCTGATAGCCTTCTGAGGAAACTGTGAATTTAAATCCTGGTTTAACAGAACACTGAGGCATGTGAGAATAGAATATAATAATACATGTATATTGCTAATTCAGTGAAAATGTTTAAATCTACCCATCTGGCATTAGGCACGTGCACAAATTCCTTACAAAGCTGATCCTAAAGTGATAAGCTCCAAAAGTCAGTACTAAAGCTAACGAAGTCAGAGAATCTCCAAATATGTTTAACATAAACCTGAAATCTAAATTTTGAGATCACTTCGAGTGGCTGTTATTGTTGCCAAATGGGAGTAATTTCAAATTTAGTTTCTTTCCTGTACACGTGTTAAATAGTTAGCAATAAGCTCAAACTTGTTGTTTTGTATTGTAGTTTTGAGATCTTGCATTTGAACATAACTTACAGAAATACTGACAAGCTTGCTTGTTGATTGCTAAATTTCTAAGTGACTGATCTCTCATGCTTACAGCATATATGATCACTCGAGGTTTTTTGTTTGGGTTTTTTTTTTTTTTTTTTTTTAAGATAAAGAATTATCTAGGCCACAACTTCAGGTAAAGATTTGTGTTTCATTTTAATCCTATGAGTTTGTCCATTTGAACTTTGCACAGATGTGTACACAAACACATATGCTTAGTATTTTAATTTTAGTGTGAGTGATGTACTTTTAATAGCTGAACCAAAATTAATAAATAAATTCAGTGTGGAACTGAGATATTTAAAATTTCTTTTCTCACTGGAATGAGAAAAAATGATGTTGAGTTAACATTTTAATTTTGTGAACAGTAAGAAGAGCAACTTAAGTGAAATACTAGAGGATTATGAGGGAATGGTAGTTGTGGTGTCTTTCTCACATGGATTACATCCCCCAGTAGACAGTGGGATATGGGAAACCCAAGTTAGATCTCTCAAAATCTCAAGTCAGAGAAATTAGACATTTATTACGGCTCAGCAGAGGGCCCTATTTGTCTATAATTTATTTTGAATGTTCTTTTCTCAGTTCATCTTCTTGAAAAGATTACCCTCTACAGGGAATGAGTTGAGATTTGGAGAGAAGAGAATGACCTGATAATGTGATGATTAGGACGTTCACGTAAGATATGTGGCCAACAGGCCTTCTTGCAGTTAATACGTCAAAAGTAGAGTGAGTATCTGGCCTCAGGGACTTCAATAGACTGATAGATCAATCAGGTTTTGGGGAGAGTTGGGTTCAGATCTTCTCAGCCAGCAGTTGCCAGTGTCCTGTACAAGTGCTCACAATGCTTAGCAAAGAGATGAAAGATACCAGTGCTGTCACTGAGTTTTTCCAGTCAAAACTATTTAGTGGGTCTTTCAAGACAGTATTTATTTATTTTTACAGTAAACTAACTTCTAATAAGAAAAGATCATCTAGCTCTGTGTACCTATATAAATATTCTTGCTTTTCAGAAAGACTTCTATTATTTTCCTGAGGTGCATGTAAATCCAATTTTATTTCATGGTTCTGCTTGCTTATTTACAATATATTGAACTCCACTGATTTTTACCTTTGTGAACTTAAGTTGACTGCTTCTTCTAAATGGAAAATGGAACAATAAAGATAATTGCCCTAGCTTGAAAAATCTTTAATGTATATTAGTAGAACTGCAGTATGGATAAGCATATTACTTACTTATGTGGGAAACCATATACCTGAATCCAGGATAAGCCCTGTCTTTTTAATTTTGGGAACTATAAGAAAAGTGACTCTTAATTAATTCTGTGCCCAAAATGCTACAATAAAAACAGAAGTCATACATTTTGTTAAGATAATTTAATGACGATATCTGGTAGTTCCACAACAGCAAGGGTATGTAATGCTACCCTGCAAAATAGTTTTTTGCTGAATCTATGCTAGCAGAGACTTGTCCACTTTGTCAGGGTGGGGTTACTGGCTAAAATCCTTCTGGCTTATGATTTATGCACAGTTGTTTTGAACCCTGCTACAAAGTGATCATGGAAACACTTTGAAACAACAGCTAAAATAAACTTTATACGAATTACATAAAATGGCTGTTCGGCATTTAGGGTGGACATCTTGAATGCGGAATAGTAGCAACAGACACTGCTGCTTGTTTGCAGAAAATCATGATTCGACATCAATCTAAGAGGACAGTGCAATATCCATTAGTCAAAATGTGAACTTGCAAGAAATGAGGTGAGCCAGTCTAAGGGTTACTGCTACAAAAAGGAGAAGGCCTCATTCTCCTTTAATCTTTCTCCGTGTTCCTGACCATGTGCTTCTGCAACTTATTTTATACTGACTGTCATGCTCATCAGACTTTTTCCTCAATGACTAGGAGAAAACTAACTTGGGTTTTAAAAAGAAGGGGATGTTTTTCTCCTGGGTTAGTGAGTTGAAACAGCTCACAGAAAAGGTCAAGGCATGGCATAAGGGCAGTGGTGAGATGTGCATTTGACCTAGCTGTTTATGAAACCACAGCCAAAGAAAATACGGCTTAGCAGCGTTTGAGAAACAGGAGAATCCTGTGTAACAGATGCAGAGTTGCCCCGGTGTGCACAGTTACAGATAGCGCATGTATGTTTTCATGAGATGTGATGGTTACGGTGTCAATCTCAACATTTTGCTTTTGTAAGGATACTTGTTCCACTACAGACTCCAATCAAGAAAAGGCATTTTTCACTTTGAAGGTGTTTGCATTGTCTTTCTTTAAAACAAAGTAGGTCTTTCAAAAACTCATGAAAGTCAATGGCAAAACTTTAAATCAGTCCTTAAGTATGGTTCCGGTTTAGGCCAAGAAACACATTTCCCTGGTCAACCTTCATAGTAAATGTTAAGAGAAAATTTTCTGGAGCATGACTGGGAGCAAGATGCCAGTTTTGTCTCACTGAATTGCCTTCCAGTGGTATCTCTGTTTTGCCATCAAGTGTGTAAAGAATATGGAAATGCCAGCCTATGTGAATAGCTACCTGCCTTGCCCCTTAGCACATTGTAATTAATGTCTTGAAATAACCCCCCCCCCCCCCCGAATTATCCTATGAACACGATTTATGCTGTGACAGTCCATTTCCAGTACATCAGCTGCTTTAAAATGTAAAATTACAGCCACTTTTCGAGAAGAATGATGTGTATGTGTCTTGTTCTAAGTTAGTTTGTGGCATTTCTAAGTACTTTCTTCCAGTCAATTTTAAGAAAGAAGTATTTTTTAAGAGAAGAGGGAGTCTTGAACATCTGCCATGTTAGCCTTGGGGGAACCTCAACTTGCTATCAACTTGCTATCAACTTTTCTTTCATTTGTACTGTGTACAAATGTAGAAAAGAATTGGAAAGCAAAAGTAATTTTTGCTCTATAAAGTAGCCTAAATTGTCCCATAACAGAAAGTACCAGCCATGCATAATGTAAACACATTGGTGCTATGGAATCTATGCTGTCAATCTTGACAGCTGTGTTAAGTCAGTTTGAAAAGTGAATTTTCTGCACGTACAGATTTCACCTCCACAGTTCTTTTAAGTGCATTTGTTATGGTAATTATCGTAAGAATAGTTAGTTACGTCTTTGCTATTCCAGTGCTGCATTTGATTTATTTAACAGATACTAGTTCCCATTGAAGCTCTGTGGCATAAAGTATAACATCTTACAGTTTGCTTTGCCAATCAAAATGCTAGTCTGTGTGGCAATGTCTTTCCTGACCTGACCTGAACCAAATCCTAGGTGTGGTTTGACCATGTGTTTCAGCCTTCCATCTTATTTCTGACACATAATTGCAAGAAGCAATCCAGAGGACTCTCGTCAGATGGTTGCATTGTGTGAACACATTTGTGTCTTCTGTCAAGTAATTTCTCTTGCAAAGTACAAAGCAGTCGGCTATAGATTCTTTCTGTCTTAAAAATACACATAGAAACTGAAATGCTTGAATGCAAACAGGAGTGAATTTCTGTTTCTCATGTCAGTGTATGGCCAACTTCTGCCTGGGTGCAAGGAGCAGGGGAAAGTGCCAGACAGTGCCCTTTGTGAGGCACAATGGAGAATCTTTTAAAAACCAGTGGATTAAAAGAATGCAGGGAGGAGCTGTACGAGAGTAGGAATTTGAATCCGATGCAGTTTAGTATGTACCTGTTCTGGTTTTGCAGTTGTCTTATATGCAGGGGAGCCAGAATCCTATCTTGGTTGCAGAGCATAAATCTGGTGTGTATCTGTTTGCTTCTCAGGAACTTTGCTGGCTGGCAACGATCATTCCTTCAACTTTCAATTGCCTGAGTTATCTGATCTTAGATGAATTTCAGCACTTGTTTATAGCATGCAGTAACTTCTTGCCAGCAGCTAGCTTAGTATTTCAGATTTTGAAGTGTGCTCTGTGCTGCTCTGGTTGTGAGGCATAAGGTTTTCAGAACGTGCTCTCAAGTTGTGCAGCTTATCCATCCAGGTGAGCATTACACTGCTTTGTTATTTCACAGTTAATGTAGGCACGAATCTGCTCATCAGGCGTATGCAAAGGGCTGTTCAAATTGGCAGTGCAATGGGAAGTTCTGTCCTTTCTGTTGCTTAACTATATAATGGGCAAATGATGAATTGGAGGGCTGTAATTCACTCTCTGCTACTGACTTGCACCATTTCATGGTGATTACACATGTACATTGCTCTCAGCTGTGTTTTCAGTTAAGCAAATATCTTATTTCTACTACAGCTGACACACAGCACTCAAAAAGTGCAGTCCTCATTAGCAGTGGTTCTTGCTGAATTTTGCTTACCAGGTAGGTAGTTTGGTCGGTCTGTCTGTCTCTCTCAACTATTTTAATAAGGGTGAAAAGTATGAAATTTTTTAAGTGTTGTGTTGTGTACAGTGCACAAGTGCAAAATGGGGTCTCTGGGGTTTTTTCCCCGCACTTGACTAAAATCTCACTTATGGTTTCTCAATCAGTGTATGGCATGATTGTTTCTTCTGTTTTGTGGAGTGCTAAATATCCTGGAATTTTCTGTGCTTGCAGCTGACAGCCTAGAATAGTGTAGTGTCCTCTTTCTAAGCTATTTTCTGTCATGTTAAATTTTATAAGCAGCTTTATAAGAATTATGTATTTCCAAGACAACAAAATGTGAAAATGAGATCTACAGCATGTGCTTTGGTTTCATTGGGAATATTGAAGAGCATGATTAAATATTTTAAAAGTATACAGTGTGAATTTTAAAAATACTGTTGTGTTTGGAAATAGTTTCATGTTCATTGATCTGTCTGGTACATGCATATTGTAGCTTCTGCATGACTCATCTTTGTAATTATTCTACTCTAAAATAGCTTTTTTTCCTTAATTTTTAAAGTTAAAAGTTGATTTTCAAAAAAAGAACTTTGATAAATTATACTTATAGTACATTTTAAAATTAAAAACAAGTATCTTGTTTATAAATAAGATTCCCTAGAATATGTTCTATTTCTGTTCTGTATTTTGGCTCTTTAAGATTTTCCTAAAGCTGCTATAGCCCAAATTACCATTTTTGCCTGTCTTATATTATCTTTTTTGCTTTAAAACCAATAACAAATTTGTATTTTCTTTTCTTACAATGGCATATTTATTCTGGCTGAATTCAAGTTGCATCATACCACTGAAATACACTATAATTTCTCTGTAACAAAATGGGTCACATTCTTAATGAGCTGTTCACTGTGAGCATCTGCTTGAAGATGAAAATAATTGCTTCCAGATGTTACCATTTCAAGAGGGGACATTTACTTTAAACGGCACTTTCTTTCAAAGCAAAAGTTAGACTCTCTAGAAGCAAGAGAAATTGTCAGCTGTTTTAAATCAATGTAGCTCCACTGAAAACAAACTAGGGATAGTTAGCTATTTTGTCTATTTTAAGGCAAGAGTTTTATGCCAGTTTACACTAGCTGAGGATCTGATTCTCCAGCTTCAGAGAAAACTGTAAAATTTTGTTTGAGTTGATTAAAAAAAAAAAGTCAGCTGCCTTCATGCTGGCTTATACCAATTAGCCACCTTAGTGTTCACATGGAGCTACTGAACTCAGAATTAAAGGAGTGAGGTATTACTCTCCATTGCATAATTAATTGTAATTTGGGAGTCTATAGGAAAAAGTAAGGAGTAAAGCCAGATGGTGCACTGAAAGGATAGATCTTTTGTTAAAAATCTCTAGAGGGATGCCATGTCTCCTTGCCTTATTAAGAAATCTTCCTGTCATACCATGGAACACCATGTTGGTGTCAAAAAAATTTCTAAATGTTGTTTCAGTTCAACAGTGAATAGAGTCTGTCCATGGGGCCAAAGTCACCTCATCCTGCTAGCCCTTTTGATGTTCAGTGGCCTTATTTCATATGAAAGTTCTCATTTATAGCTGTGTCTTAATCTGCAAAGGTCTGCTATGTTAACAGCTGTACAGAGCCTATTCCAGTCTGGACTGGAATGTGCCTCTGAAACTTGTGCAAATCAGTGTTTTTCTGGAAGACAGAGGAGTTATTTGTAATTATAATTGTAATTTGTAATCACCTTTGTAGAAAGCAGCTACTACTGGGATTTCATTAGGTGACTGCCTCTTAGTGCACTGACTTTTTTTATTGAGAAACTCTATCTTGTCCTGATTAGTGCTTGATTTATTTCATTCAGAGAAAAAAAACAAACCATGAGGCTACATTTCTGTTTATTTTCCCATCCATACACAAATATCATTGTCAATGTCAGCAGGAATGGCATGGCACTGGGAATAGTGGGTGGCTTAGATAATTGGTGTTGCAATGCAGATGCAAGTTTAGTACTATTTTTAATTTGGGCAGCATTCCCCACCAGACTAAAACAATTTACATGTAGAGCAGATTTGGGTTCCAAATAAACTTTAACTGTATAATTTTTAAAATAACCTTTGTGGCTTCCTTGGCTCCAAACCATAGTCTACAACATACTATATGGTTCGTGGAAGAGGAGGAGATGAGAAAAGGGTGATGGACAGGGCAGTTTCTGATCACTCAGTAACATCAGCGTAGATCCAGAATAACTATGCCAACTTCAGTTAAGTCACTTCCATGTAATTCAAAGCAGAATCTGCTGTGATTCCTCAGTGCATTTCATATGATCAAAACACCACTGTGAGTTATGAATTACCATAAAAATTTTTAACCATTTAGAAACCTATCTTCTTTTGCAAAAATTAATTAGGCATTTGGAAAGTTGAGTATTGTTTTTTTTAGGCTTAAACTCCTGAATGGATTTTTTCTCTTTGAAAATGGAGGCCAACAGAAGCGTTTTATATATAATACACTCTGTTAAATTTTTGGAAGATTTTTTGCTTTGGCTTTCTTGAAAACTGAAAGATGCAATGAAGTTGTGAATATTGAATGTTTTCCAAACACAGTGATACCGCTCTGTCCAAAGTATGCCTTTCTCTGCAGTCCAGAAAACAAACTCGGGGCACACAAGCAAAAGTCATGGCCAATTGTTTCTCCTTTACACTGTTACTCAGTTTAGACGTTGCCTTTTAGATTCCAGTTAGGGCATACCACGTTTTCATTCAGTGCTGTTCTCTCCAGAGTGTGTAGCTTCAAAAGTTAACAAGTACTACATGGTGTAAACTTTTAAGTACTGTTAGCATGACTGCAGAAATGTTGCTTGTCTTTGGTACTCTATTTTGGTTAGGGTGCTCATTCTGTAATACATCCTTTATTGAATAACCCAAAATAAGAAGTTCTAAAGTGTTTCATTGTAATACTAAAATGTAGCTTTGTCTGATGAGTATTTTAGGAAGTAGACAACTGTTTTGTAATGTGTCATGTGAAGGTTTCTATGACATTATGTAGGTTTGTGTTTGTTCAGCTTTAATATCGTTTTCTGATTTCATGTCTTGCCTGGGGATTAACTCTGCCACACATTTTCTTGAAATAGGGAGGGGGACACAGTGGTTTAGTGATTAACACAGGAGAACGTTTAGGTGAAAATAGCTGCAGAACTCGAGAAACACACAGTTCAAACAGTTCAAAGTATACACACTGTGACGAGAGGTAGAGAAATTTGCTTTCATATGAATTTGCCAATCACTCTTTTTTTTTTTTAGTTACTTTTTCTGCCTGCAGTAAATGCTTACATCAAATCTATTTTGCTGCATTTTTTGCATTGTAAAGCAGTAGCAAGTGTGACTTTTGAAGAAGACAATCATTTTGCTTTTGTATTGAAAGCATTAAATACTGGGGTAGAAACTTTTCTGTGGGTCTGCCAGTAAATCATGTAGCATTCTGTCAGTGTTCAAATAAATAACTGGAGAAAATGTTCTGCTTTGCTTTCAGGAGTTGCTAAGTCGAACATCACTAGAGACTGAGAAATTAGATTTAATGGCTGAAGTTTCAGACCTCAAGATTAAACTGGTTGGTATGGAAAAGGAACAGAGTGAATATGAAGAGAAACAGAACAAAGCTGAGGTGAGTTTCTTTCATTAGCTTGTTTTCTTTTTTCTTCTATCATGTGTCTGTGATATGCTGTCATACACCTGAGCTTTTAACCCAAAATCAGCATGCAATAGGATTTTCCGTGCTCACAGCACAGGCTGTATCATTGATCCTGTGAATTCGGTGAGGAATACAATTATGCATTTTTGGGATGTGGTTTCTTTTCCCCTCTCTCATTATACTTCAAAGGTTGCTGTTTGGCTTTAATCAAGGCACAAAGTCCCTTCCAGAAGCATACATTACAAATGGCGTTCACTTAACCCTTTCCTTTCCACAGGAGCTGGACTGGCATGGCCACATGAGACCTACCAGAGCTCTGCTCCTTCCTCGTTTATGTGGCAGAGAAGACTGTCAGCTCAGTAGTATCAAGAGTGCTACAAACACTTAGATGATCACCCTTGGTGATTTTAATGCATTCATGGCACTTGGGAGGGAAGGGCAAGGGGCAGGGCATTTTCCTCAAATGAGCCTTTCCCCTTGTGGTTATGTAATAAATAGTGCAAAAAAAATTACATGCATTGGAGGAAACTATAATCCTTACTCCCCTTCAGATGTGGAGAGTTCTGGACATCAAAGAAGCTTTGCTTTTTACCATATTGGTTAAGAAAGAGAGTATGAAACGGGGAATCATGGGAACAATATCCATTTCATGGTAGTGAGCAGCAAGTGGGAGCTGGGAAGGGAAGTGATTATGGAAAACAGTAATGCATATGAATTGCCCTACTCAGTGGTCCTGTAAGGGGACCAACTAGCAGAAGAGGATTATCTGGCAAGGGAGGATTACTAGGTCCAAGACTTATATGTTGCTGACTGAAAAAAGACTATGTTCCACGTTGATGTAGGAGAATTTGAAATCCAGGTGGTGTTAGAAAACTGTTTGCTCTCTGTAATGTTGCTAGTGGAATATTTGATAACTATGCATAAGTAATTTACCTGCAGTGACATAATACATTTGGGGTGTGTTTGTTTTTTGACTTACTTATCCTCTGAAGTTTTCTTTGGAGATTAAAAGATAGCTTAAAGAGAGCAATTTCTGGCAGAGGTTGCAAGCCAGAGAGGCACCAGCTGCTGTTTTTACCATCTGTGGCCTTCTCATGCTCTTTCACCCATAATTGTCAGTGTCTTGTGTACAGAAGGGCTAAGCAGTCTCGTACTACCTGAAAATCTAAATGGGTCTGTGCAGCTCCTCGGTGCTACAGATGGCAGCCTGCTCCCAACAGCCACCTTCCTGAGAGGCCTTCAGCACTTCCCATTATGTGTCCAATACGAGGACGAGGCTGCTTAAATTATTATTGCAGGACATGCACAGTCAGCCTGACTCCTGAAAAGCAACAAAGCTTTGGAGTGCATTTGCATTGACAGGACTTTTAGGTACCCAGTAGGTCTGGGCATGTGATGAGGGTGGGGCTATGACCTGTGAAATTCTTCTGCCACTGCAACAAGATGGGTGGCCTGCTTGGATGGAAAAATTGAGCTTTGTTGGTCTGGAAGCCTTTGTTGTATTGCTAAGTGATAGGAAACATTCCTGCTGAGATGGAAAAGGATTCTCAACTTTTCCATCAGATTAGAATCATTGTGTTAAGTATGCCCTGAATTATTAACTACCCCAAGATGCGATTAGATTTCTGGCCTGTCGAAAGTCAAAAACCTGTGTACTCAAAGCAAGGAAAATGGGTGTTGTAAGTAAAGCTGTGGGAAATAAACATAATTTTTTGTTTGTTCATTGAGCCATTTTAAAAATTATTTCAGGTTGTCCTGAATAAGCGTTAATCCAATTTGTTAAGATGAACGGGATCAGTTCATCATCTTTCAGTCAAACTGGCTGCTTACTTGAATTCTAATGGTTTAATCCCATTTCAGCTCCTTTTACTGTGAATTTTACTAATTTTCAATACAAACACAATTTCAAACATCAGAATGACTATATTTTCTTTATACTATTAGACTACAACTGCTGCTTAAATTGGGTAATATCTTTGAGTGTTTTCCTGAACTCCTTGCCTCCAGTGCCCAACTACATCTTTCTAGTGAATAAACCACTCTTATGTACGCCAACAGTCTACCTTTAGTTTGCTCTTGTTTATGCATACACAGTTGTGTTGTGGTAACATAATTGCTTCAGAGTGAGACGGTTCTCCAAACTGAGTGACTGAGTGAAATTAATCTTGTTGTAATTGTATGTCTGAATGTCGTGGCTACTACAACATGTTCTTACAGTGTATAATGCCTCAAATCAAATTGCAATTAGTATTTTTACATAAGTGGAACAAAGCTATGGGTGACAGAGGTAGAGCCTTTCTTATAGACTGCAGCTGGCCAATTGCTGCTTTCAAGACTGAGCTTAGGATTGACAGAGGCGAGCAGAACAGTGATTTTATAGATTTGCTCCTATCAGAAGTAATAGTCCTCAGTTTTCACCCTAGTGCATGTGTTACAGAGGCATCCAGCAGTTAAACCATTTTAAACAGCCTGTTAATTATACTTCATAGCTGACCCTGCATTTTCTAAATATAATAACAGGTTTTAAAAAGTTTAAAATTAAATGTGGCATTGCAGAATAATTCATCTAAAATATATTTGCTCTGTACTCTAATTTTGTGTCAGCTTATTTCACAGCAGCTGTTTCCAGTCACATAGAATTTATCTGTAGAATTTTTTCTCTGGTTGGGTTGGGGGGAAACAAAACAAATTAAGATATCCTGCTAAATATGAGCAAGTTTTAATGTGTCGGATGTATTTCACTTTATCTTGTGCAGCTGTGGTTTAGTTTTGGTTTTAGTTAGCAGCAAAGAGTTTATCAAGCATCTCTAACCTCCTCTCAAAGGTATTAATTTCACACTGAATGCCACTTGTCTCTGGCTCTTCAAAAGCACATGCTAAATTTAAAGTGCCATTTATTTATATATATAACATAGGGGCCGGGAGAATAGCTGCTTGTGAATGGACAGCCTCACTCTTGGCTTTGTTGTTGTAATTCCTTTTTTTGTGGAATAATGTTCTACTTTTGCCACAGTGATGCTGTGAAGGTTTCTGAATCCCATCTGAGGGAGTTTGTGTAGCTTTTCTCTTACCTGAGAAGCCTTAGAAATTTTGGAAATGTGTTTTCTTAATGTAGCAAGGTATGAGCAAGCAGCATTATCAAGTGATTAGTGGCAGCCCAGATGCCTGCTCTACCTGAACATAGACAAAAGAGACCACCTATCACTATCAGGAGACTGCAGGAATAATTGTCCGTTTCGACTTGCTTAGCAGCCCTTCTTCTCTCCTACATTTTCTCTTCTAGCATGGGATAAGTTTTGTGGGTTTTGCTTTTTCATACTGAGGATCTGAAGTTTGCTATAAGCTGTTGGGAATTGTTTTGTGGCTCTTGTGTGGACGCTTCTGAATTAAATATCTAGTGCATAGTTACTTGCAATTTCAAAGAAACTTGAGTGACTGAGCCACTGACTCCCCCTGGGGAGTTTGGTTTGCCGTCTCACCTGAATCAAATTCAAGATATAGTATGTTTGTGTTAATAAATTTTCATGCTGTGAAAGAATCTCAAACATGAGAAGCCTTTTCTACCTTGAAACTAGAAACAACTGTAAAGGCATGTATTGCAGCTGGAGTTCATCTGTTTCTCTTCCATAGAACTCTTATCCTTCACTGGGGTAAGGATTTCTGCCATTTCTGTACTGTCAAGTTTGCCCTGAGGGAAGTCTGTGTGGACGCAGAGTGTTTCCCATTCCCGTTTTTAATGTGAGGCAAAAGAGAAAAGAATTACAAGGTGCAGCAGAAGTGTTTCTGAACTCTCCCACGTTGCAACAACTGGGGCAGCTGTCAGTTTGTGCTTAAAAGTCTATGCATCTTGTTTGAGCAGTGGTTCTTCAGAACCTCGTATGCGTTAACAGTGTTCTCTGTCAAAGACGAGCACAGACTAAAACTTTGATGCTTAAAAGAAAGCAAGAGTTGAATGTGTCCCCTGACGACTCCAATCTCCAGTTGGTACTGCTCAGTGAGGTGTCTGATTGTGGAGATGATGGTAAAAATAAACAAAATCAAAGCATGGAGGATGGAGGAATTGTGGATAGTATCTAAAGTGTACATACAGCTGGTCCTACGGGTGTTCTGCTTTGCAGCATTCTGATACAAGAATCAGTTAGCTACGGGGATGATCTGCTCACCATTATCCTACTGTGTTGCTGCAAAGTGGCTAATTAGCCACAGAACCTACGAAGGATATGGTTTCACCTAGGGGAGCTGACGCTAAAGGAGGCTATCTCTTCTTACCTGTGCAGCCCTGGCAAAACATGTCAGCCTATAAAAGACTGGATATTGCAGAGTTGGTATGCTGGTGCCCAGTACTCTTTCTAAAATTTTTTACTGTTTACAGAACTAATCCTCATTTACGTGCATAAAAGGTTTGTTGGATGACAGAGGGTGAGCATCAGACATTGAGATCCAGATTGAGAATAATATGTATAAAGTGAAATATATGCAAATGCTTTTCTGAATTTCATCTTATGCATAGTGCCCTAGAACAATACTTAACCGATGTGAAACTCTTTTACCTAACTGATACATACATTTTTGAAAGGGAATCTTTGTGAATATTTAAAGTTGTCTGTGGATACTGATACAGTTTGAGATTGGTTGTGTTAAATATGTACCTGGTCAGAATAGTGTCCTGTTCTTGCAGTAGTTGTTCCCTAGCTTTGAGATTATTGGCTCACCAGAGTGTTGAGATTACAGGAGGACTGTTGTGCATTATAATGAAGAAAATAAATAAAATTATGCCATGTCATCTGTTGTTCTGTCCACTAAAAACTTTTTCACTCCTTTGGGAGATGGATCAATCTCATCAGATTTATTCCACTTCAGAAGATTGAGAAATCACAAAACGTATGTTGTTAATGTACATGAAAATTAAGAGAAAGGCACTCCAAACTTGTAATACTTGAGAAAATACCTAGCACTATTTGCTACTGAGTTAGGGAGTTTAAGTGAAATGTTATATAGGTTTTAATACTTGTCTTTGGTTTGCTTTCTGTAGCTGGATTTTTTTGTGTGTGTATCGCTGATACACACCATTCCAAGAAGCTGGCCAGCAAATCAGCACACTTTAGAAGTCATTACTTTTTCTCCTGTGATATCCTTTGATTTCTCCTATGTATGTTGCTTAACTCTTTCTCCATGTCAAGATACTGCCTAGCTAGCAAGCTAGGTAATGGAGTTATTTTTCTGACCCATGCTAGACCTGGAAACAGAATTACTTTATTAGTAAATTCTGTGTATAAATTGTGAAAGAGGAGGTTATGGCCCCAACTGAGCACTTAGCAATTTCTTCCTAGTGGATGATTTGGCTATGTAAATGAATGTAATCAAGTCCATTTCAGCAAAATTGTGCCTCTCAGCCAGCATATTAAAGTATCTTCCAATTTTTCCTGATATCTGACTTCATGTGACTGAATAAGTTTCCAAACATGACAGGCCAAATTCTGATCTTCACATTAGGATCAGAATCGTGAATTAGTCTGGAATACAGGTTCTGTTTATTTAAATTGTAGCTTTGTGCAATACTCCAGATTTGTACCCATTCACATATACTTTATCAGAAGGGAAGCACATCATCTGTCTTTAGTTTGCCTTTAATGTGCTTCATGTATTTCTTTGTGCTGCAACTGTAGAAGTGTCGTCTTTGCATCATTTTCTTTCTCACTTGTCTTTTTGTTGTTGTTGTTTTTCTTTTTTTCCTTTCTTCCCATGTTTTCAGTCAGTAGTGAACCTGATCAGTGAGCTACAGGAGCAGATGTGTAGACTGCAGCTGGAAATTAATAGTAGAATCCAAGAAAGAAAGTCTCAAGATAGGAAACCAGACTTGACACCTAATGATCCTCAATCTAGTCCAGCATCAGTGGTAGAGACTCTCAGCCAGAAGAATTGCTCTCGGTGTGATGTACGAGAAGTACACCTTAGCAGGAAGCCTGTGTATTGCCTCGCGTCTTCCCTTGCAGAAACTAAATTCCACTAACCAGAGCTATGTTGTGAATTATTGGCATTAATCTTTGTGGCTTTCATTAGCAAAGAGTGAGGTGGTCATAAAAACTACCAAAAAAAACCCCACCTGAGACATCCCACCCCCAATTATTGGGACAAATTTGGTCACCATTGATGTCTGCTTACTAAAGCACAGATATCTGTAAGACCCAATCACCTCTTTCAGGGTTTTTTTATGGTTTCCATTTTACTTGTAGGTCTGTAGTGCTGGTGTGGTGTGGGTTGTTTTTTTTTTTTTTTATTTTGGGGTTTGGAGTTTTTTCCCCCCCCTTAGTTGAGATTTGAATGTTTGATATGCAGCATGCTAGCATGGTTTGGTAGTTTGCTAATTTTCCTCATGATAATGTCACCCTAGCCATGCATGATAGTGCACTCTAGCCAGTCCTCTGAATACAGATTATTAATTCCTGAATATCTTAAAAGCTTAACACAGGTATAAAATACAGTTTCAGGTAAGACTATCTGAAACGTATCCTTTTTTTTTCCTAATGATAAAGTGAATGAAAAGAGCCATAATAAAAATAATCTGCTTGTACCTTTAAATAGCAAATCCAACACATTTTTGTTTATTCTCTGACATGAGCAGTTACTAGAAAAGCATTTTTGAATTTACATTATAGATCCCAGTTGTATTTGGTCAAAATTATGTCACGTGTCAAAACAAAAGCTACTTTGCATAAACTGCTTAAATTTACTGAAGGTGGAATGATACTGGTATGCCTGAAAAAGTCCATTTTAATATTTGCTTTTAAATCAGTTTGCTTTAGTTGCCACATCTCTTTGGTTAAAATTTGGATCCCCAGAACTCATTTTATAAATAATCTGCTTACATTGTGAGGGAGTTTTTCAGTAATTTTTCTCATAGGTTTATTTTACAAAAATAACTCATTTGGCTATGATACCTATTTTGAAAACAGC
This sequence comes from Ciconia boyciana, assembly GCF_034638445.1. Classification (NCBI taxonomy): domain Eukaryota; kingdom Metazoa; phylum Chordata; class Aves; order Ciconiiformes; family Ciconiidae; genus Ciconia; species Ciconia boyciana. Next base: position 10,755,310 of record NC_132939.1, read on the forward strand.
GCTATTGTTTATGAGATTGCCTCTGTTCAGAACTAATTAGTGAACTATTAGACTACAGTACAAGCTGCATATTGAGGAAAAAATCTGAGACTCAAATCTGGGAGTCATTCAAAATAAACATCAATTTAATCCAAGATATTAGTATGGTTGCTTAATGTATATACTATAACTCCATTTTGGAATCTGGTATACTTCCAAATTTTTCCATTCCTTCATTTTAAGACATTTGGTCTCATCAGAGACCATCTCCATCAGGGATTTAATAATGTTATCATTTAGAATGAACAATAAGATACGGTTCTGTCAAGGAAAGAGAGAAGGGACATGTAAGAGACAACTTTGTCAGAGGAACAGATGGATGTTAGGAACCCTGGCTGGCTGCAGCTCTTGGCTGCATCAGCTCAGTTTGCAAAGTGGCGAACGTCAATGCTGAAAGTAGGATATTTGTAGTCATATTTGACTGTAAGTGTATGGTATTAAATGCCTGTAACTTGCTAGATACTGTTTAGTCTGAGTGTTATTTTTCTTGGTAAGTAGCTTAAACACCTGTTTGGGGAGAGGATTGTCACTTTAATGAAAGTTAGTAATCTTTTAGCACTGCTTGTTTCTGCTTACTTTGAGGTGGCTGAAAAACAAAGCAAAACAAAAAACCCGAAACAAAACAACAAAAAAAACCCAACTCCCCCAAAAAAACCAATAGTTAATGTTATATGAGACCGCAGTTGTGGATTTTTTGGCTCATTTTCACCGAGACACACATGACTTCACCAGGCTCAGCTGCATTCCTTGATATGACTAAGAAATTTGCTCATAATTTCAGGTGGAGAGTTTGAGAAAGTATTCCTTATCTCTCAATTCAAAATAGTTTTTGTCATCTTAGACTAGGTCACAGTTTTTAATGTGGTGGTTCAGTGTTCATTACTGTGTGGCTCATGTGTGATCTTTAATTTACGACTATGGAAAATTAATATCTACCAGAATAATCTTACTTTTAGCTGCTGTTCTTCCTTTGCAGGGTTTGCTACAGGAACTTAGACACCTCAAAATTAAAGTGGAAGAACTGGAAAATGAAAGAAATCAATACGAGTGGAAATTAAAAGCAACTAAAGTAAGCAGAGTACTTGGCATTTACCAATGACAGACTTATTTCAGCTGGAAAGGGATATGCTCCACTTCTCATCAATATTTACTTTTCTTACAATTGCCTTGTGTCAGGGCCTGCTATAAAGTCAAGTTTTCTTCAACCATCTTTGGAATAAGTATTTTGGTTTAAAGCTTTGTAGCTTCTTTTTCTGCCTTTTGCTCCCACCCAGCAGTTTCCAGTCTTCTACCTTTCTGTAATTCTTCCCTTAAAAAAAAAAAAAAAAAGGGCATTTTGACTTACAAAAGACCTGTTCTGAGGAAAGGCCTCTTTGAAGGTTTTCTGTCTTTTATTTGTGTAATGGTGACAAGCCTCTGTGGAATATGCTTTCCAGACTGAAGAGAAGAAAGAGGCATGCAAAGTTGGTTGGGTGTTCGCTTACTATGGAATTTATTTTAATAGACCTTAAGCCCAAAATACACCATTAGATCATCTGCTTTGACTTCGTGTATATCAAAGTGCATAGCTGCCTTACCCTTATGTTGACCTTAAATCCTGGAAAGCTGTTGGATTGTAATCTGGAGAAACTTGACATTTGAAACATTTCATCATTTTAATGAGTAATTAATTTTTCTTGTTGAACATTCTCGTTGTTAAACAGTTGCACTTTATTTCTAGTTTGAATTTTTAGCCCTTTTCCACTAGATTAAAAAGCACCTTATTATTTTTCCCTGTTGAGGTACGCTTTTGTGCTGTAATCACATCTCCTTTCATTTGTGTAGTACTATAATCCCTGTTCCTAGGAATGACTGACTTTATTGAGTTGTGGTTGGATCTTGGAAAAACATTCAAAATTATTAAACTGAGTTTTCTTTTTAATACTTGATAACTTGATCCAGAAATGACAGATAGCTATTATTTGTATTAGCATTTATTTCTTTTGAAAATTCTTAGATTAATATTGAAATGTTGCTATCGTGTCTTTTTTCCTATTAAGATAATAGCTCTTGTATCCATGAAAATATTTTCTCCGATGTGGTGGAAATTAAGAGTCTTTGGGAAAATATTTTCTCAAGCAGCGTGTGGCCAGCTGCCAAGACAGATAAAGATTATGGAAAGTGTAGGAGCAGAATGAAAATAAGAAAGAAGAATCATAAAACCCAATGAGTTGAGAGAAGATACAGGACTAGAAAGGAAGAAAAGTACAGGGAAAGAGGGAGGAAGAAGAAAAATAATTGTAGAGATGACAGGAATGAGACATTAAAGGAAAAGAGGGCATTTTAAAAAGCTATGAGATCAAATAGACCAGGGGAGGCAAATCTAAATCTGGTATTAAGAGGTCTGCAGCTTTTGTCTTCCTGTTGCTCCAGCTTCTTAGATGAGAAATTGGAATATTTCCATGGCTGGATATAAAAAGCATATTAGTCACTGGGATGTGTTGGAGCCCTTCAGAGATGCAACAAGGCAGATTCTTCTATTCCATATGGAATTGCAGGCAGAGTGGTGATCTTTTGCTGCCATCCAGCTGCTTGCTTCCTGGTGAAAATAAGTTTGTGTATTAGAGTAAATTAGTCCATGTTTTTCCCTGTTTAGATAATGCTGTTTGGTGTTTTGCATTTTTTCCTGCTTTATTTTAGTATTTTGAGAAACTGCTCACATTAGGGATTTTGTTTATTTATTTCCTTTTTTCCTTTTTTTTTTTCTTTAACTGCAAGGAGGTTTGGTATGCTTTTGCTGGGGAAAATGCAGAATATTGATACATAAAGGCTTTAAGGCTGCTGAAGAAAATCTGAATGAAGCTACTGACTTAGGAAAGTATGCTGTTGACAGTTTTTCTCATAAATAGGAAAAAGAGATGAGAGTCACTGTATTTCAAGCTGGACAATCACAGAATTATTTTCCCCCTGTATTGTTGAGGTCTGTAATGTGTGGTATTGTATCCCAATCTAGTGGCAGCACAAATTGCAGTAAGTGTAAATGAATCACTGATATTTTGTTGCATATATGTGGTTGTCTTCCAAGCCATGCTCTTCTTCTAGCTTATTGCTGTAGTATCTGATGTGGGGAAGAACAGTTTTGTCATGCTGCTGAGAAGAGGGCTCAGCATAATAGATTCTCAGTTATATTAAGAAGTACTAACCAGGATAAAAACCACTACCTTTTAAAAAATGCTTTGTTATCTTTTAGTGGTCTTCATGCAAAACTCAGGAGTTGCCCTGTAATAGTCATTAGTATATGACCAGCATTGTAGCATTGAGAGCTTTCCAGAGTTGTTTTTACCTACATGAATCCTTGAAAATTTTACTTTTCTGAAAGTCTCTCTTCTCTGAGAGCTAATTGCATTGGAAAAAGTGAGCTTCTGTAAAAGGAATAAGGATAGTAACACCATGAAATATGTAAGGTTGTTATAGTGTTTATGCAAAGCCCTGAATTGGGAACAGGACATTAGTTAAAGTGTTATGCTTAGAAGTCTTCTAGTTCATGGGAACGAATCACAGAGACTCAGTGACGATGTTATTCTGAATTTGTTGTACTCTCTTTCAGGCTGAGATAGCCCAGCTTCAAGAGCAATTAGCTCTGAAAGATGCAGAAATAGAACGCTTACAAAGTCAGCTATCTAGGACCCCATCACATAGTGAAGTGGCAGAAAGAGGTAAGAGGAAGGGAATTAAAATTAAAAATCCAAAACCCTACTTTAACTTCACTTTGGTAGCAGCTTGGCTCAGTATTTCAAGGAATACAAAGAGATATAAGAATGGACTTACAGAATTTATTTTGGGAAGAAAAATGGTGCAAATTTATTTTGTCTTCTGGTAGAGCAGAGGCCTTTAATGTGTGAAATTCTATCCCAATCTACAGCCAGCACAAATTGCAGTAAGTATCCTAAGGACACTGAAACTTTTTCTACTGGAATTTTATTTATAATTTGAAAGAGTCATTGTAGTTCAGTGGGAATATATTTTTTTTGTGTATACCTTCAAAATTTCTTTGACAAATCTTTGCAGTTTCCATTTTTTAAGAAAAAAAAAAAAAAAATTGTCAGTAGTAGCTGAGCATGATGTTTAAATGTCCAAACATTCTAAAACATAGTCATTGATTCACATCTTTCCTTTCTTCAAGACTATATCTCATTTAGGCTCCCTCTCCTATGAAAGGTTGGACCAGATGGTCTTTCAAGGTCCCTTACAGCCTGGGCTGTTCTATGATTCTATGACATTGCAGGTTTCTGTTTTAAATCTGCGCTGTTGATACAGGTCAATGGCAAATAAACCAGTTTGTTTAGCCTTTGGTCTCAACCAGTCATGACACAGTTCTCTGAAATATTGACTCCCTGGACCTTCTGTCAATTGCTGGGCTGTGAGCAATATGATATTAGTGACCCTTTTCTTCTATAATACTGACACTTATCCATGCAGGAATATTTGTGTGTAGTTGACTGCAGTGCATCAGCTTTGCTGCACTAACTTCTTTTGTGGGTGTTAACTAACAGTTCCAAAGAGTGCCCTTGTTAAGATGTGACTTTTCAGGTGCTGTGCTACCTCTTCCTCAGGGCTTACCAAGAATCTCCATACAGGAATTAATGCAGATGTGTTTTTTTCTAGAAGACTCTATATTTTGACTGTTGTTTATTCCAAATAAGTGACTTAACATAACCTCGGTGCTGATTCACTCGGCTGCAGAGCTTGTGCATGTAGCATGTCTAACTAGAAAATTAGTTTGTCTAACAGCAGTGTTTTGTAGAGGAACTCTTCTACTAATAGAATTTTGTATTTTCTATGAGATTCCCAAATAATTTATGATATTTAAATGGAAAGATAGTGGTATGACAATAAATCAAAAGCTCAGCAACTTTCAACTTCTAGTAGCGTGTCTGTTCCTGTTCATGCCGAAGATGGGTGAAACTGTCCTTGATTCCAGTGGGAGAAGAATCAAACCACGTACAGATTCTTTAGGCTACATTTAAGGAAACCACTTAGACTATATTTGAATGGAAACAGTATGCAGCAGTAATAATTATTCTGATAAAAAATAACTGATTTATCAGATTTTTAGGTGGTCTTATCAAATAAAGTTGGAAAATAATATCAATGTACTTGTAGTATGCTAGAATGCATATGCTAATTAAATTGCAAGATTTATCTAATATGTGCTTTTTCTACATACTTTGACTCTCACCATTTACCATCGTAGAGGAAGTTTATAGGAGAAGGCTAAAAGAAAAACGTAAGCCTTGCAATTCACTTTTGGCTTTATCTCACTGTTCCTTTCACACAAATTATAACTCAAATGCATTCTGCAGGAATAATTCAATGTTTGTTTAGATTTGGCTGTCTAATTGTAATATAAATGAGACACTGCTTTCATTGCTTGCAGCAAGCAGACAGCTACTTGCCCTGTTTAGTAAGATTTCACTTCAGAAAAAAAAAAATCAGAGGTTCACAAATCAGATAGTTGGACTTCAAAGGGACATTGTCAAGGTTAACAGAGCCAAAACTTAACATTTACCTCTTTTTATTTGTACATATGTAAAACCCATCTAATATCTGGAAAGATGGCTTTAATTGAAAGCCTCCTTCCTTGGAGGGAAAGGATTTGGGCTTTTTTTTAATCAGTGCACTAAATTAAAAAGAACAGTTTGAATAAAAATGTTTCCATACTTGATGTTGTTATAAATATTGTAAGTAAAGTTTGCTTTAATGTGCTTAAAAATACCTTGACACCAATTCTTTTTGAAGTCTAATATTTATAAAGAGAAATTAGTAGGACTGTGATTTTTAATGGCTTTTTAAAAATCTTCCAATTGCTTGCCCACTGCCTGCTGGCTTGTTTTTGATTTGGCTGTGTCTGTGCATGTCTTGTGTTACTAAGCGTTCTCTTTGCAAGAGAAATGTTTGCAAAGTTCATTTGCATGTTTTAAAACTTAATCATTACAAGGTGTGTATTTTTCAGAATAACTACAAAAAAAAGTAATTACAGTTTTTGCCAATAGTCTAGATGTGACATTGTACGTTCAACATCTAGTTGTAAAACTTTTTTAAGATGCTCTTTAGCAGTATTGATTTTCTTTCTTAGCTCTCACTTCATGCCTGCCACATCTGGTTTTCATAGTCTTTTGTGAAACAAGTGGGTCTGTTTTAATGTCAAAGCATGAATTCCTTGAGTGGCAGTTACAGCAGATAAACTATTTCAGTTTCTGTCTCCATCATCTAGACTTTATTTAGCATAGGTTGGTACTGGAGGACTTGCTAGGAATAGTGTGTAGAGAAGAAATTAAAGATTTGGTTCAGCAAAGTTAGGATTACGTGATTAACAACGTCATAAATTTTCAGAGAGTGTGTTTTAATTGTTTTTGACTATAACATTCCTGAATAACCTCTATCTTGTAACACTGAATTGCGTGTGAGGCAATTCTGTATTAGCTTTTGATGTAGATTTTAACTCAGTTATTCATACTGAAATGTTTTAAGAAACAAGGAAAATTTGTAATTTTTTTAATCAAACTAGTTTTTGTTATTTTTCATTTCCAGGTTTCATGAATGTCCTTGAACTACTTGTCATAAGCTGGCGAATATTTTTCCCAGATGGAATATAATTAATTTTCAATCATACTTAAAATTATTTCCTTAAATGTATAACAGAAAACACACTCTCATCTTTTTCAAAATAAGCTTCAATTTTTTTTTATTACTTGACTTTTAGAGTATAAAATAATATTATGTAGCCTTTTATAAGCAAAACCAGCATGTTTGTGTTTTGCGATGCTTTTAATAGTTCAGCTTTTGAAAAGCTCTGAGTTAAATGTAGTTTTAACAGTGCATTTGCCGTGCCACTGACGTGGTTTTGGTTACTCGTAAGAACATAGGGATAGTATCACAAAACATACACTTGCTATGTTTAGTGTAAACAGTATATTTTCCTTATAACATTTAAAAAACATTTCTAGATCAAGAAGTTCAACGGTTGAAGATAGGAATGGAATCATTATTGGCTGCAAATGAAGAAAAGGTGAGAAAATAATTCTTGTTCTACATAATAAGAATGAAATGATGATTTTGAACCTCTGTAATGATCTGAATAACCTGCTTTCTGTAAGCATGGTATTGCCCTGACTTTTGGAGTATCCCATGAGATTGTGACAGAAGGATGATTTTTAAATAGAAATTGTGGCTGATCTTGCTAACCTTGCTGCAGAACTTGGGAGGCTCATTAGATTCCAGAGGGGAGTAGAAAGCCACAGCTGTAATGAGCAGAATCTCCTGGTTTCTGCTATTGAAAAGATTACTAAGGTTTGGTCACCTCTGGCAGCTCTTCATCTTCCAGCCTAATCTGAAGTGCATTGATATCCCCAGTTTAGATTCTGATATTAAAAAAAGTCAAACTGGCCTTTGAATCAGACTGAAATTTTGGGAGAAAGGGACCAGGATTTAAAGAGACAAGGGTAAAAAACAAACAAACCCCAAAACAACAACAGGAAAAAACAAACACACACAAACAAAAAAAACAAACACAAAAATGGAGTACTGAAGGAGAGGAGGAGTGAAATTAAACTCATTTAAATGGTAAATATGGGTTTTGTCTCTTATCACCTGTATGCTGTTTGCCTGTCAATTGGACAATTCAAATGCAGGGTTTAGGACTCAGTCTTGGAGGATGTTGAATCTCCACCTTCAGATGCCATTGACTTACTACGTAAAATGTTCCCTTTTTGGGGGGGGGGGGATTAATTATTGAGGACATTGTAATTCTTGTTTTATGAAAATAAACCAGGCCATAGGATTTTCCTTTATGGTGACACACTCGTATACGATCAAATAAACAGTAGTATACATCCCTAAAAACTTCCGTTAGTAAGTGGGAAACCTGGACAGGGTAGTGTTAATTCTGGAGAACATTAATGTGACTCATAACAACATTTAGTTCTTAAAAAATCAAAAAGCCAAAATTTACATCTGGAAAATAAAAGACATGGCATTATCTCTTGCCAAAATTATTCCAAGTCTGCATAAGATTTTTGCATTTGAAGGGAACACAAAGTATTGTTGCTTATGTCCTAATATCTGGATATACTCACAGGGAAAGGAGAGTTATTTCCTTGGAAACTGTAGTGTTTAAGCTAGTGGACTGATGGTTGACCTACAGCTTCTTAAATGTTTAATGTAGAACTGTTAACGTCAGTAATATTGCAAAATAAAATATTCTTCCTGAGGGCAAATAGGCTACATAGCTTTTGGGCTAATTCTAAATATTCCTTGTGTCATTTAGGACAGAAAGTGCTCAACTAAGTTGCTAGTAAGTGGTGCACATATTTGTTTTCTAAAAAACTGCGTATGTTAGTCTCAGTTCTTTGCTATGAAGAAGAACCTATTGCTTCTATCCATAGTTGGGATAACTGGATATCTGTTTTAGGCCTCTTTTGTCTTGTGTATAGTTGCTGAGGCATGAAGGGAGGATCAGCATCATCTACCATTCTGTAATGTGGTAAAGGTCTGGTTTCTGTGCAGTTACTCCTACAACTCAGTTGGTATCTGCTGTAACTGTAATGTAGCATACGTGTACTGGAGCAGATTTTAATTGAAATATCTCTGACACTGACCTAGCTACGGCAGTGCAGCAGCTCAGTATCAGCTAATCACTTAAATACTTGCCAGCTTCCCTGGAAGTTTTGGGTTTGGTTTTGTTTTGTTTTGTTTTTTCCAGTGCCCACTTCTCTGCTTCTGTGGCTTTCCTGGCACCTGCTTGTGAAAACTAGTTCTTTATTACTTGCTTGGGTTTGTATTCAGTGCTCTGTAGTAAGAGCACTGGGCAAGGCTATTGCACAGGAATAGTTTAGAACTGGGGTCAAAGAAACAGGACAAACTGTAAAATTGCAAATTGTAAGATCGCACACTTAGTGACCGATAGCAAGAATTTATTATCATTGGGGACACTATCGTATATGGAAATGAGAGAAATGACAGATCTAATCAATCAAATAATGATTTACTACCCATCGCTGTGTCGTGTCTGTGCAAAAGGCAAGTGGACTCCCTGAATACATGAATCAAGATGCTTTCTGTACATAATAGGAAAGTGTTAGGTATTGGAGAAAGAGTGGAGTGGGATAAGGCATCAGACATTCATGAGACCTCATTTCTTTGGTTCTGTACAGTTTTGACTGCCTAAGTTTGAAAAGGTGTGTTCAAAACTGGAATAAGTGTAGATGTGGGAATGCAGAACATATCCTACAAGAGAGGATTAAAGAACATGACTAGACTGTTAAACTGTTCAAAACATAAACATGTTTACGTTGCAATTACAGGTATGATGCTAGCAAAAAACAAACACTGCCCACTTCAGGGAGTTGAGGTTCAACTCCAGAATATTCCTTTGACTCTTCGAATTGAAAGCAGGGTTCCAAACTATACTTCTGTAAATAACTAATTAACTAGTAATGCCAAACTCCTCTGGTTTCCTTATATCCATAATTTCACACTGTCCAGCAAATATCATGTATGATGGCAAATAAAAGCCAAGAAACGTTCTTTACAAGACATGTGAGAGACTTGATCCTGCTTTCTGGAAAAGCAGGCCAAAATCACAGAAATGAATGTGTAATACAGTGTTTCTGCAGGTTAAAAATGTTGAATTTTAAATATTATTTTATTTAATGCTTTTCACAGGACCGTCGAATAGAGGAGTTAACACTATTGCTAAGCCAGTACAGGAGGGTCAAAGAGATAATGATTGCAGCTCACGGTAAAATGCCTTGTGAATAATTTCCTGATATCAGGTCTTTTAAAACTGCACGTGTACTGCTATTTGTTGCCTTTTAAATATATGTGTATAGTAATATATATTTCATTATGCATATATTTGTATCATGTTGGAGTACTATGAGAGCAAGTATACACTCTTTCAGATACAGAGAAAACCACAGTATGTCTTGACCAGGCTTGTGTGTTACTGCCTGTAGTTTGTGGAGATTTCCTTTTTGTTTCCTGTGCTGTAGTCAGTACAAAAAAATAGGGTCAAATCTGTCTAGAGATTTAGTTACGACATTACTATTCAGCAAGACTTCTGTGACTGAATCTTATGCTCGACCCTGTAAGTCATAACCTAAAATTTGTTCTACATCAGTTAATAGTAAATCCCTCCTTGGAGCCTAATTTTGGTGCTATATGTTGTTTTAGATGGTGTCATTAAGGATTCTGATTGATAAGGAAGGATGACTGATGAGATTACTGCTCTGGGTGTACAGCTGTGTGAACTGCTCTATCCGTTGGGTCTGAAGCACTGCGGTTTACCTCCTTATGTGCGAAGGCAACCTGAAGTCAGCAACTGCTCTCCTTAAAACACTTTGCTATATATACTGCAGTGGGGCAGGAGCTTTGGTTGCAGAACTCCTACATCCATGTAGCAATGGCTGGGCAGACAGCTGCGGCCATGGTTTTATTAGCTACTTCATGCAGTCCTGTCTCTCCTCGCTGATGGGACTCCTGTAAATCTCTTCCACAGTGCAGGCCTATGATATAGTCCTTCATGGCCAAAGCTTCATACTTCCTTTTTCACTGCTGCTGGTTGCCATCCCCTCAGTTGTACGTGGGTTGTAGAGGCCAGACCAAAAGGAATTAGAGCAAAAAGGGTGAAAAGGAGGGAGCAAACAGCAGGACACTCATGCAGACAGAATTTGTCAACACAGGGGCAATTAGGAAAGTTCATTCAAATTGGCTAAAGGCATGAGTTTACAGTATTCTTATTAAATTGCATTATATCCCTCTCAAGAATCTATTATTCAAAATTAAAATGACATGGTTTGATTTAAATTAATTCATCTGGAGGAGATGAATAAAGTATACAGATAGTTACTAAGTTTGTATGGTGTTTCCTGTAACCATTGTGTTATGAGTAACCGGTTTCTACAGTGTAAAATGGTATCAGGAGACCTTAGTGGATGATGAACGTTAATTAAATAAATACATCCCATATTCAGATTTCCTACACCACAGTTCAATTCAGGAATGGCAGTAATGATCAGCTGCCAGCCAGCCAGCTAGCATTAATGACACAATGTTTTCCTTTTATGTCATGTTTTTATACAGCATTCATAAAAGGGTAGCTGATGTCAGGTGCAATTTGATACCGTTAGGAGGACTTTTTTCCTTTTTTGCTAAAAAGAGTTGCAATGAGCATAATAAGTCCTGTTGCCCTTCCCTTCCACTAAGAAAACTCCTGACAGCCAACTAGGTGAGATCTGGTTTGGAGCGAACAACTGAAAAACCATGGTTGCTTTGGTGCACACAGTATTATATATTTAACTTCAAAATCTGGGGAAAAATCTTTGTCCCATTTATCAGTTATGCTGCAGGAAGTGGAGTGGGTTTTAGGACAATCTCATTTTTAAGTTGCCACCTTAGTTTTCGGTACTAAATTTAGTCTGGGAAACTTGACCTTCTGAAAGGACAGTTTTGTTCAATGTACGTCATCACATTAACAAACACAGTATTTTCAGGTCTTGTATGGCAGAATGGAAACTTGTATTTAACACATAAGAATAGGGAACAGGAGTCAGGTAAATCTCTCTCTGAGCGCTCATTTACAAAACAAAAAAGTCTCTCACTTGAAAGTGTTCTGAAAGGAAATCCAAAGGTGTGATTGTAGCTTTTGGAGACATATTGAGGGTAACTCCCAAGATAGCTACACCACTGTTACCCTGAGAGTAGGTGCTCTCAACAGTAACCCCTGCAGTTCCACTCTCCTTGGCCACATCCCGGTTGGACATATTTGAGTGCACCATCCCCCTGTGGGACATGGCTTTTGGAGGACACTTGTGTGCATGAGCAAGGAGCAAGCCATGGTGCTCTGGATTATTGAGTTGGTGCTGCAGGGAGTATGATGGTGTTAACGTATGCTAATATAGACGTTCTATACAGTGTAGCTAAAAAAACAGTGATGCTCAGCATAATAAAACAAAACCCAAAACCTCTGTGGGAACTAGAGTGTATACTGAGATTGTCCACACTGAGGTGCATATTGTGATGGCTACAGTATTATCACAGCCAAATGAGCTTGTTACCTTAGCTGTTGGTTGTGGGAGTCTCGTGTTTAGGTTACCAAGAAGTATCTTGCTGATTATTTATGTTTTTATTTCTAGAGGTGGGTTTTAAAGGTTCCCTTTGAAGTGTAATCTCTGCTTAAAAACTTTTGGTAGAATCAGTGGGCTGAAGTCTTCTGTCTCTGGTAACCGTTTCAAATAATTACTTGACAGAAATACAATATATTCTAAGCGTTTCTTATTTCTGCTTAAGGCAGGCTACAAATCATGTTGACAAAAGATGACTGACTCTTCACCATAGGTAACACATACATTTAAAAAAGAACCAAAATCTATTTTGGATTAAAGTAGGGTAGCCACTTGAAACAACCATTGACAGTTGAGTAAAATGTAAAGGAGCTATCCTGAACTCAACTATGGATAGCTCTTTTGGTTTTAGTAATTTGTGCTAACTTGAGGGGCTGTGTACCAGGAACCATAGTGTGTCACTTCATATCCTGAAGGGCCAATGGTCAGTATCAGGGTTGTTGGCTGTCTTTGTAGCTGAACAGCATGATAACAAAGCTCATGAGTTTTCAAGTGATCTCTCTGCTAATAGTGCCAAGGCTTAACCATAAGATTTGGTGGTTTTTCATAACTGCCTAGAGCTGCTGCACCTCTGTCACATAAATTAGGAATTATTAATGTGCTTAAAGGTCAGTCTAAATTTCTCCATCATGGCACAGCAGCCCTTCCACATCCTGTTTGCAGAAAAAATTTCTTATCCAAAATACTCTGGAAGTTTGCTGAGCACTAAATATTCAGACCCTGATTTAGTATTGCAGCTTTGACAATTTTGGAATAAAAATCCTACTAAATAATGAATTTGGAGTATTTCAGTAATTGTTTAGGTCTGGAATATTCAGAAATACCTGGTGTGTTTACCATTGTTCATCCTTGAACTGAGCATGGGGCACTGCATTATGATACAGATGATGTCAAACATGCATACCACCTATAAAGCGATACACTGTAAGAAAATGGTACCAACCTGAACTTGCCTCAGAACATCAAACTATGAATTAAGAGTGGTTCAGAAGCTGCCTCATAAGCAGCTCAGCTACTCGCAACAGAGCACAGCATGTAACTAGAAGTTGTAAATTTGTTGCTCTAATGTAAATCAGCTTCCTTGTAAGTCAGAGCCCAAAGGAGGGGTGGGGAGCACAGAGGCTGGTAAACTACATGCATCAGATGAAGACTGAAGGGGAATTTAGAGTCTGACGTATTAGACTGTCTAACATGGTCCTAAATGGGGGGGTTTTTTGGCTTGTTTCTGTCCCTTTCTACTTCTAATCCTTAATGCTCACAGGCTCTTCCATCTCTGGTGGCAGTGAAGAGGAACTTGAGACAACTTTAAGGAAGTGGAATCTTTTGAATAATCCTCAAGGAGAATTATTTGAAACAGAGGTACTTAGTAAAGATGTTTTAGAAGCAAGTTCTGCTGTATATATGATGTGTTTGTATTGATATCTCTATAGTAGCTAACATAATGTAGATGAGGGTTTGGCCCTGGCTGAATTTTTGTGGCTCTTGGTATGGCCATGATAGATTCAGAATCACAGGCACTAGTTACAGGCTTGAAACTCTTATATTTTACATAGGCCTCTTCAGGAGAATTGTCACCAGCTATGCTCTCTCCAGTGCCACACAAAGCTATGGAAATCAGGCAAGACCTTTTGTTTCTTGTTTTTTGTGTGGATTGTCCTAAGCCTATATTATTTAATCTGTTTAACTGTTGGCATCTTGTCTTGCCTGTTCTTGGCTTTGCAAGAACTTTTGGGCAGTTGTGAAAGCAGTGTTTGCCATGGGAGTTTGCAAATACGTAGTTGTATAAGGTTTGAATTACAGGAATAAATTGGCACTTTTATATATCAGAAGATATATGTACTTAAAACAGTATATTTTATTCTGATTTAAAGTGGAAGCATTCCAGTATCTTCAACTAATTTAACCCCTCCACAAGAAGAATCTTTGGAAATCATAAATAGGTAAGAATGAGTAACTTTTATTGAAATGTAAAACATATAGCCAGGAATTTTTTTTTTAATTCTGCCTTTTTCCATTTTTAAAATCTTTTTAAAAGCCCTTAATGTTGCACACTGTTCACAGTGAGTTATTACTGTCTACTCTTGTTTGTTAAGAGCTTCTAAAAAGTCATCTGTAGATATAAGGTTTAAAACTGCACAGTGTGCCTTGTTGCCTTTCATTGTTGATCAAAGGATGTCTTGTTGCTGTTTCTGACTTCATCTATTGCAGTTCCCAATAGTATGAGTTTTAGGCTAAAACTGTAACAAAAGAAATGAATCTCCTAATTCTGGATTATCTGTTATATGCAGACATTATGTGATATATACAGCTGTCATACGATACAGTTGTGGCATATGCAAACATACTATGTTGTATTAACTGTTGCTTCTTTGCCTATCATTATTTAAGGGTTCCACAGAAAAAAAAATCAAGTAGTTTAGAAGACTTGCAGAGTGAATCCCTGGAAAAGGTTGGTTTATTTGTAATCACAATTTCTGGTCTTTAACATCATGACTAAAAGATAAAGGTCAAGTATACATATTATTTTTGTTTCACATATAGTAACCCTAACCACCACTAACATTGTACTTGGGGAAAAAAGCCCTAATAATAAAAGTCAGGTTCTTCTTTTACCCCATTGCCAAGCTTAGAATAAACAAACTAGTTGACACACCTATATGTACACATCCTCAAATTCAGCTTTTCAGCTGAAAGAGAATAAAAATATTTAAGAGAAATACAACACATAACGTTAATGAGAGGTCGTTTTGTTGAACTGCAGTATTATTTTGTTTATAGGTAAGTGTTTTTAAAATAATTTTGACTTCCAAATCGCTAAAAATGTTAAGGCAGCAAATCCTGAAAGTAATTAAATATTGGGACTGGGTATTTCCACATAGGATTCCTTTTTGAGTACTTGCATGTAAATATGAGTGTCACTCCCTAACTTAGACTTCTGATATAAATGGCATTCCTGGAGATGGTAGTGATGCTGCCTTAGTTAAAACAGCAGGAGCACTGTTATTAATTCAAAGGCTTAATTCCATTCCAGAATAAAGACTTTCTAATTTACAAAGTCTCATTACATTATGGTCCGCAGGCTTGTTTTGTCATTATGTACACTGAAATTTTTCTGCACTTGTAATTATGCAGACTGTTATTATGTAATTATGTAAGACTGTTATTGACACTTTCTATACTCAAATTAGGCTTAATACTAGATCACCCACACCCAGTAATGCTATTTATAAACAGATACTAGTAATATGATTGTTCCAGTTCTTCAGATTTTCTTAAGTTTTTCTTAAATCTCTGAAGATGACAGTGACCAAACAGAATGTTTGAAATTTGTGTTGCACTCATTTGATTGTGGTCATACACGTGACAAATCAGTTCAGAACTAACATTTCATTCCATTCCATGGAATTTATGAAGGTCTGTTTTCTTTTCATAACTTTTAAATTATTTTCCTGTCTTAAATTCAAAAACATGATTTGTCTCTGTGATATGATGTGATAAGGTTGTACCTACACATTTAGGCTGTAAATCTGTTCTATCTGTTAAATCAGAGTCCATAGAGGAACAAGAAACTACCAAGGATACAAGAGAATTGTAGCAAGCCAGCCCCATGTTCAGCAAGGCATTTAAGTTGTTTGCCCTAGTTTAGGCTTGAGGCTTCTTAGTGAAATAAATGAGACCTCCCTATGCGTATAAGTGAGTGGCTAATACAACCAAAACTAAGGCCAAGAAAACTTGTTTTGCTGACTCAGCATGACAAGACTTTGCTTCTTACGTTAAGTCCAAGAGAACCTGTGCTAGCGGCACTGTTTACTAGAGCTGTTCTTTGCACAAAGCTCAAATTCCAATTATCGCTGGATGTAATAAAATAAAGTAAAACACATTGGTGTGTCTGACCTAGCCATGCTGGTATTTGTATCACTTCATTTCTATCACAGCTTTTTATGGTTTCAGCTGGATACATACAGTATTGTTTATGTTCTTTTTTCATGTCAGTCATTTTCATATTGTTTTAACTGTTAAACAACTGTTACGTTCCCAGCTTAAAGTAAGTCTAAAGGGACCACCCAGAAGCCTGCAAATAGGAAATTCCTTTGAGCACAACAGAACCTAAACAGGACCTGAATTTTGTAGAGTGGTTTGAACAAACACATTTAGTATTAAATATTTTATTGAAATGAAATGAAGAGATAACAGACCTTGTAATATATTGTCAATGCATTAAGTAGCATCACTATAGTAATAAGACTACAATTGATGTTTTGTGTATGTATGTTAATACTAACATTTGTCTGTTGCTTTTTTCCATAAAACCTTGAAATTACCCTCCCTGCAACTCCATAGTATGTAGACGGAAAACCAGTACAACCTGTTGTAGAACAAGAGGTATATTAACTGTAAACTCTCCTAACATTTATCTGTTTTGATGTGCTGTGATGGTACAGCTGTGTTTTCAGGTTATATTTGTTTTCTTTTTAAAATGTTTGCATAGTTCAAGTACTGACAAACTCTTGAGACCAGGGGTAAGGATTTGAGAGGGAAATATTTTTTTTTATCTAGAAGCTTTTATGTGAGGTTAGAAGGTGAAGTCAGTCAATTTCAGAAAATACAGTGCTAATATAGTAAGCAATTTCTCTACTCGTATAATTTTTGGTACAAGTCAGGATGTAGTCCTGCAGTTGCCAAAACAGGGGCAAGGGGTGAGGAACTGAGGAATCTGGACTGCAGTTATAGTATCACAAAGATCCCTCTAGGCCTTGAAATAAGAACAGATAAACCAGTGGTTCTCTCATTAAATATTTCATGTGTCATCCTGTCACAGACAATGTTTTAAATGTTTTACAACAATTTTGCTAGAATGGGGTTACTAAATAGGAGCATACTATATGTTTCTGTATACCAAATGTTTTGCGTATTTTCAGTACGAAGTTTTCCTACATAACCTCCTTTCTGCTACTGAAACATTTACCAATATGAGCTTATTCCAAAATGCACATTGAATGTACACCGCTCCCACTAATGTCAACTGGAGTAGCAGGTTCATTGCTTCTCTGGAAAAGCCTCTATATTCCTATAGTTTTGGCAGTTGTGGAATATACATTTTTGTCCAGAGTGATGGCTCCTCCGTATTTTCATTTGGATTCAGTATTGAAGAAGTCTCAACATGCCGTTTCCAAAACCGCAGACAAGTACCTCCGTGAAATGCATACTTTGGCTGGAAAAGTATCTTGTTAGGCTCAAAACTATCAGATTTATATACAAATTCTAATCTGCCCTTGTACAAGGAGCAAGATCCCCAAGTAGTTGATCACTGAAAAAACGAATGCAAGGAAAATGAAGAGATATTCTATTTTTAGCAAACCCTACATACCAGTTCCCTTTCAATACAGTATACCAAGACTTTGAGGACCACCTCTTGTGACTGTGTACATGTACCAGAGCTGCAGGCAAGCATACGTTAGGCTCTATTTTAGCCTGACTGGACAGAAATTGTAGAGTCAGCAGCCATTCAGACTAGCCCTAAAACGTAGCTCAGTCTGTGCTTTTTTTCTTCCCCCCCAGCATGTATCAAAAGTATACCTTGTGCTTAGGTTTTATAGTACAATTGGCAATTATATATTTAGCTATATATTTGGCAACTATATATTTAGCTAGAATTATTTTTTTTAAATCCTTGCATTTGTAATGTTATCTATAGAAAGAGATCTTAATTCTTACAAAAGAGAAATTTCTGTAGCCTAACTTCATTGTTGATTCTTTTACTGTTCTTAATGGTGGTGGGCAAATACGTTTGACCAAATTTGCGTTACACAAATACTTTTGGCTTAAATTCCAACGAGATACAATTGTGAGGCAGAAACATAGCCAGTCTGGTGAAACATAGGGGGAAAAATTGACAGACCAAAGAATGGGCTGAGAAGTAACTAAATGCATTTCTGGCACTATCAAAGTTGACCTTGGAAGGACCAAATTATTATATAGTGCCAGGGTCCTAGAGGAAAGGGAGACAGCTAGAAAAATTCTTATGATAAAACCAGGTCATATTCAACATATATTTTAATGTAATATACAGTCTGGCTGAAGTGGAAGGGGCAGATGAGGGAAGAGAAGGCTGTGTCTTAGCTAGAAAACTTCATCAGCTGACTATTGGATTTAAATTGAATTATCTGTAAGAAGGAATGTGGAGGGGGGTGGTGTCATTTTGAACCGTGAACTTCAAATACTTTTTCTCAACTTTTAAAATATTGTGTACTGGATTGCAAACACTATGAGTGATTTGATTTTTTTATTTATTTATTTGGTTTTTCCCTCTTTAAAAAAAACAAAACAGAGTAAGCCACTTGTGAAAGGCAGCAAGTATCAAACCTTGCCAGGAAAGCTGCCTCGACCCTTACAGAATGGAGAGCAGGGAACATATAATTTGCCGGATGGGTGTGGCATGAACGACAATGAGGACAACAGTATCCTGGGCCTAAGTATGTATCCACACCTCTTTGAGAAGCTTATGTAGAAGGGAAAAAAGCAAACTGTTTGAGGGATTGGGACATAACATGGTATATAATCTGCTGTGCTAGAACAATAGACTGTGACGTTCACATGATTCAGATATGGAAAGTTCTACTTTTTTTTTTTTAACAATGTACTGAAAATATGCCACGTTAGCTCACTGGAGAGTAAAGGATGGTTTTAAGTTAGAGCATTCTTTTCTGTTGCACTTGATAGTTTGCTGACATCATTGATAGCATAAGCAATGAAGAGACACTGTTTTGAAGATTGTGGGGAGAACATTCTGAAAGTCAACAAATCTGTAACTAAAAATTGGAACTTTTAGAGATGCAGACATATTGACAATACAAATAAGCAGTATTTTTTCCAGACATGCTTCCAATGTTCCCCTGAGCTTGCTGATCCGTTTTCTTAAAAAACAAGCAAGCAAACAAAAATGCGCAGCCAAATTACATCATCAATACTTTTAAAAAATGTACGCTAGATTGGTGTATTAAACCAAACAAACCCATCCCTTGCCATCCCACTGCATTTTAGTATGTGAAACTTTACAATATAGCTAGCACTAATATGCGCATTTCAGGCAAAAATCCTAGTATCAGCACTATTGGTTGCCGTAGCTTGTAGGGGACCCACAAGTGAAAAATTAACCTGCTAGATGCAGAAAAACATCAGTGGATTTTGAAAATACAAGTATATTGTTATTCCACAACCATAGCCATATGTGGAAGCCTGTATTAATTTATTTCCAGTGACATCTTAAGCGTAGATTTATTGACAAGAAGTATTAATAATGAGGTACAGAACCAGGTATTTGTCAAGGACTGAAGAGCTTGGGAGCTCAGGCACAAGAGTATCCCTTGTGATTTGGAAGTGTTCCTATGTTTTAAAAGTTGTGGTGGGTTTTTGGATTAGTTGGTATTTTGGGGGGTTTTTTTGGTTTTAAGGCCTCACGGTCCTAAAAGCTGGTAGGGTACAGTAGTTTCAAGATTTCAAAAAGTTGTGGGTTGTTTAGGTTTTTTTAAAGTTTTTCTGTGATTGCAACATTGTAGGCAATGCATGAGCCATGCTATTACGTCCTTAACTGCAGGATTATCCAAGGATGGGTGATCTTGTAAAGGAAAAATGTTCTTTTTCTAGAAACAAGCAATTACTCCTTAAATACACTGAATTAACAGTCTTTTTTTTTATGCAGGTTTGTTTGTTTCTTGCATGTGCAGTAAACTCATTATACCTCCAATTCTATATTTCAGAGGAATTTTATATCATCTTAGACATTGCCTCATTTCAGATGTTCTGCAGGCTTTATGGAGCTCTGTAGTATATGCTTAGTGTGTTAAAATTATCTAAGAATAGTTTAAAAAAAAAACCCACAACAGATAAATGATCATCCCTATCTATTTAAGATGACCTGTACAGAATTCTTGGGGCTTGTGCACATCAATGCATATTCACTTTCATGTCAAACATAACTGCTGCTTTTCTTTTTGTTTCTGCTTTTAATGCTTAGCTTACTTCTTTGCTCTTCTGTAACTTTATTTTGCTGGTGTTTTATATTTTCTTTGCTTCTTCATCTGGCTTTCTGCTTCTTGGGATGACTGAAGATCGCATCAGGAGTGTCAGTGCACCAGTGCTAGGTACTGTATCCAAACAAGATGCAACTTTAACGTTAATTTTGCCGCTTACTTTGTTCCTTTTCTTTTTCTCTCCCTTTCTCTTCTCTGTGAAATACTAATACCAAGTGGGCCATCCAGATTGAATTCCTTAAGTGCAGTACTGAAATGAAGTAACAGCTTTTGCTGTATGGCATTTGGATGGGATTTTTTAAGATACTTATTCCTTGTTTCATTCTGTTTTCACTGAAGTCAACAGAAAAATTCCCATGGATTTTGATGGAGGAGTTTTGGTATTAAGAATAGGTAGGGCAAGAGTCTGAAGAGTCTGTTTCAGCCTGAAGACCTTGAATGGATTAAAATAATGTATTTAAATACAAATGACTGAAATAAAACATTGGGTAAAATAGTATTGTATTATTCTCTTTTTTGCATCAAATGTACCGCTACTATTTTTTTCACCTTCTGAGCACGGTATTTTTAATACAAGAACAACTTTATAGATATCTTTACTGTTTTATTAGGTTCTGCATTTAAACATTAGTCTCCCAGATAATGACTTTGTTAATTAGTATAAAATGTAATATATTACTGCTCTTAACCCAGGAGAAACAGAGAATGTGGATGGTACAGTAGTGCCGGATGACCTTTCGCATCTTTCTTCGGGAACAGATTCAGGTCCACAATCTCCATTGTCTCCAGAAAGCAGAAAGAGTCCAAAAGGGATCAAGAAAATCTGGGGAAAGTAAGATTTGGTTTGGTTTGGTTTGGTTTTAGTTCCCTGTCAAAGCATTTTGGTTGAGAATGAATCCAGTTCTCAGCAAAAGCTACACTATCTACAGCAAGAATGAAGTAAAATTCAGGAAAAGGAGAGAAAGCAGCTCTGTGATTGTATGGGTGTGTCTCTTGTGTACACATGGGTGTAGAAAAATGGATGGTAGTGTTCAGTGTCATGCTGTTGGAAGAAATAATACACTCTGCTGTCTTACTATAATGCTAATAATTTAGAATGCCAACAGTTTCATTAGCTATCACAAATTAAATGAGAGCAAGTTGTTCGTTACAGAAGCCATCAGGTAAAAAATGAGAGAAAATAGAAGAAACAAAAAGTAGGGGGACTAAGTTTTACTGTTTGCTTTGTCTGCTTCAGGACAGTAGACACTTACGAATCTGGCCTCCAGTGTGGATTATTACTTGGGTTGAAGGGTTATGTCTGCTCTGCAGAGTTTTATTTCTTTCCTCACAGTTAGGTCTAGACAGTGTTTGCCTGGAACTTCTTCAGCTACCACTTGAATTAGATGTTTGTGGTTTACAGGAAGATGCATACAGCTTCTAGTTGTCATTATAGTTTCCATACGAAACAAATGTTCTCTGTTGCAAGCTAATAGTACTATCTTGGCACTCTTGTCTTGAAAGAATAAGAAGAACTCAATCAGGTAACTTCCCTGCAGACGATCTGGGTTTGGCAGAGTTTCGAAGAGGTGGTCTCCGTGCAACAGCTGGACCTCGGTTATCCAGATCAAAGGAAACCAAAGGCCAGAAAAGGTAATGGTTCCTCCTTTACCTGCACAGCATATTATGCGGTATTGTTAAATGTGCTGAACGGCCAAACAAACCCTCCTTTTGTGAAATAAGTTTTTCCCAACATAATTCATTACATGTGGAATTCCACAACAACTGGAAAGGATTTTTCTGGTAGGAAATGTATCCTGAGTAGCTTGCCTAGCTGCACTCCTTCAACTGCAGGTTGTAGCACTAGCTGTTTGTTGGAGTGTCAAAAATTTCACCTTGTTAAAGAACAAGAAATCTTGTCATCATCTCATGTGGGAATATCTGCAAAGTGATGAGGATTCAGAAATTCCCTTTTTCCTCTTTTCAAACAGAAAATGGGAAATTCTTATTCTCCGCCCACCCTCCCCGCCCCAGCTGTTCATGAGTTGAGGCTGGGCAGTCAGATTAGCAGGACATATATGCAAGAATGGCTGTTGGCTTTTATTATTGCACAGAACAAAGCACGCTAAAGCATACACTGTAGTACTGCCTCTGGCACGTGATGAGCTTTCTGATAATAACCATAATTCTTTCCTTTAAGAGTTTCAAACATTTCTTGTACTTTTCAGTGACTACAATGCTCCGTTTGCTCAGTGGAGCACTGAAAGAGTTTGTAACTGGCTTGAGGACTTTGGTCTCGGTCAGTACGTCATTTTTGCACGGCAGTGGGTGACTTCAGGCCATACACTGTTAACTGCAACACCTCAGGACATGGAAAAGGTAATAATCTGTAACTGTTTCTCTCAAGCAACCATACATGTTGATTCTATACAACCAGGCCCCTTCAAACAGTTGGTAGTTCTACCTTTCTGAAATATGTAGTATCCATTTCTGTAGATACCTAATGAGATGAAAAGAGCCAGAGGCAAGGCAAACTATTTGTTAACTGTTATTTTGCAGGAAATGGGAATAAAGCATCCACTGCACAGGAAGAAATTAGTTTTGGCCATTAAATCAATAAATGCAAAACAAGAGGAGAAGTCTGCACAACTCGATCATATTTGGGTGACACGTAAGTGTTTGAACTATCATGGAATTCTTTGGAAAGGAACTTCCCCCACCCCTATGGATGGGCTGCCTGATATATGTTCGTTTAAGCAGTTACCAAACATCTTTTTAAGAGCACTAAGTTTCAACATAGTAAAATTTTCCATAGAATGAGGATTTTTATGTTGTTCTTGACATCCAAGTATATATACAGCTATCCAGTATGATCTTCCAAGGGGAGCTCTGTCATTCAGATTGCAGGGAAGTAAATAGGGGTGGGGAGCTCAATCTAGCAAGAGCTACATTATGCTGCAGAAGGTACGTGCTCAGTCACACACTGTATGTAAAATATCACGGGGTATTGTGGACAAAGCTGTTTAATGGGAATTGCTTTTAGGCTTTTGGTAAGAGACTGTCCTTTGGAAAGGTAAACAGGTAGAATGAGCTACCTGAATGCCTCAGAAGAAGCCAGCCCAGACAAGAAGGAGAGGAGGGCTTTGTTCTCACTGGTCTGGATTTGGGTACACCACTGTTTTTATATCTGCAGGATGGCTTGATGATATTGGTTTACCTCAGTACAAAGACCAGTTTCATGAATCCAGAGTTGATGGGAGAATGTTGCAGTACTTAACTGTGGTAAGCTAAAATACTTTTTCCTCAGTTTAACCAAATTTAACTTCAGAAGAGCAAAGAGTTTTACAATTTTCCTTTGAATGTGAGCAGTTAAACAATTTTTTGCAAGACAGTGCCAGTAATAACTCATGTTACTGGCATGAGTGCATGATTACTATTCCTAAGGTATATAAAATAAGTCATAGGATATGTTATAGCTAATTTCTGCAAAGTCTTTCTTTCAATATCATATAGTACACCATGATTAAAGGTAAAATGACCTATTTTGCATGGAGCTTCCGGAGTGTCGTGTTCTCCACACCAAGTTAGCATCAATATTCAGTAAAGATAAGCAGTAAATCCAGTAATTTGTACAGCTCCAACCATGTTAGCAGCAAACCAGGCACTACACGTGCCATTGTGTTTTCTTACAGTTTCCCTGCCCTGGTTTGGATAATTAACTACTTGTTTTTGTTAACTGTGCTATGAAAAAAATGCCTAATTTAGCTGTTACCAAAAGTACAACCTTGTCTATGCTGCTTAAAGAGCCTTTGTTATAGGAGCATGGTCCCTACTGTTCCATGGTTAGGTGCGTGTTGCTAGCTGCAGTGATCCTACCCACAACAGGATCTTAGATCAGAAACAGTCCAAATATTTTTAAAACTGTCCATGAGCCTGGATTTTACTTAATAGGCTACAAGCTCTCCTTCATTTTTTATAGCCAGGTCTTGCTATGGTGCAATTTAAAAAAAAAAAAAAAAAGCCACAACAACCACCCCCAAAACCCCCACCCTAAAAAAACCTCTTTAAAATATAAACTTTTATATTTTATATAACCAGTTACTGTGGTTTATATAAAACTACATAGCAAGCTTAAAATCTTTCTTCTTGGGGAAAGTACCTGGTTTGGTATGTATTCTGTGCCACTTAAAAGGCTCTCTCCTCTACAGAATGACCTTCTTTTTCTGAAAGTCACCAGTCAGCTGCATCATCTGAGTATTAAATGTGCCATTCGTGTGCTGCATGTCAACAGTTTTAACCCCCACTGTCTACGCAGGAGACCAGTTGAGGAGGTAAAAGAATGTTTAAGTAATTTAATTTAAACAAGCACTAATCACTTGATTCCAGCCAAAGGGGATAGCAAGTTAGCAGTGCACAATGATACAGTAGAATCACTGCTACTAGGGAATGCGTCTAAAGCAGTAGATATGCTGCTTTCCACCTCTGCGATGTAAAATGTACTCACCCATAATAAAAATCTACTCACTCCTTATGTGCTTGAACCACTTATTAGTTGAGTCTCATGCACTTCCCTTTAGAATTTTTCTTAGTTTAAAGAAGTTAATTCAACTTCTGAGAGAATAATTTGAATGTTTTTTCTTGCCTAATTTTTAATTCTCAAGGACTGTAAGGTTTTTGCCTTACCTGGTCAGCATAGCTTATTCTCTTAGTACTAAAACCAGACAATACTACTTGTTCTCAAAATGCTCCCTTTTTTACACCCAGCATCTGTAGTCTCTATTATTATACTGCTCGATGCAATATATGGGGTTTCATCTGTACTAGACTATGCCTGCTATCTCATCAGAGGATGTCTGAAAGAGGCCTTGAACAGAAACAATACCTTAGAATCGGGGAAAAAATACTGCTCTTCAAGGAAGAGGAGGAACGATGTTTTTATCTGAACTGAGGATACATATTGTGAACATGCAGTGACAATGCAGGCTATATTGTCATCATCGTTTCTGGTTACTTTAACAGAATAACGTTTCACCTTCTGAAGTAGTTCAGTGGTCCAATCACAGAGTGATGGAATGGCTCAGATCAGTCGATCTGGCAGAATATGCACCAAACCTTCGAGGAAGCGGAGTGCATGGTGGCCTGATTGTAAGAATTTGTTTTAACATTTTACTACATATCTAATAAAAATTGACAGACTGTAATGTAAAACATCTTTTATCTGGTGTTTGTCAAGCAGGAGGAAACAAATACATCTGCAAAATGACAGCAGGATAAGGCCTTCTAAAGAGCATCTGATCCATGGATCTTAATTTTACAAAGGAAAACTAAAATAAAAAAGGAACTGCTAAAACATTTTTTATAACCAAAGCTGAGCTGTGCATGAGTGTTTAACAGCAGTACATAAAAAAAAACCAACCCCAAACAAACTGTACCATGGGAAAGTTACTTATTGATAAGGCATCACTGAGTGTTTCTTTGAGTGTTTTTAATAGAATTCTGAGCCACAGTAAATAACTGTCCTGAAATCTCAGCAGTCTTGCCAGCAATCAGGAATGACATTTTTTTAATTCAAAACATTCAGAACTATTTGCAGCTTAGTAAAGTCAGAGTTCTGAAGTACCCTGATTCTAGTGCCGTAGAATTTTTGCAGAAATGAAACAGAAGAAATTGTGCTAAGATTAAATTTATACTCCGAGTAGAGCAGAAAATTCTGTAAACAAATTTGTTCAATGCAAACAAATGTAAGGTTTTATGATAAATATAAATAAGTATTTGCCTGATCATGCTCTGCATTTCTTAGTGCCTACTTTCATTGATTTCCCATTCAAACCCTAGTATCATATCGCGAGTGAGTTATAAAAGGTCTAATGTAGATAGAGCTAGCTTAGTAAGAATGAGCTATCTCTCTGATAAGCACTGTAATGGTTTACTATTGCAAATATTTAACCATATTTAAAAATAAATATTCTGCCATTTTTAATAGATTCTCGAGCCTCGCTTCAATGGTGATACACTGGCAATGCTGCTGAATATTCCACCTCAAAAGACCCTACTGCGACGCCACCTAACAACCAATTTTAACGTATTAATTGGACCAGAGGTACAACAAGAAAAAAGAGAAATAACGGAGTCAACGGCATACACGCCTCTGACCACCACTGCCAAAGTTCGGGTATGTACTGCTTTCAAAAAGGAGATATTTCAGAATTTGACTTCCTCTCCCCTGTCTTATAAAGAAAATAAGGGACAAACATGGGCAGGGAGAGGTCAGTTCTAGAAGGAGCATTACAGTTTCCTTAATTCTAGATACCAAAGCATTTAATTTGTGTCTGTTTAAATCGGCTTCTGAAATAAGCATGCAATCCCTTCTATCTTTTCTTAGAAGGAATACTAGCTAAATGTATTTAAAATCAACTGTAACTCCCAATTTGAAAACAATTAAATTTATTTAGTTCAGAATCTACGTACTTTAAGGACTAGGGTATAGCAGTAAATCAAAAAGGAGAGGATTTTCAATGTTTAAAGGACAACCTTATTTTTCTTATTTAAAACTTGTCGTCTTCTTATTTTAGCCAAAGAAACTGGGATTTTCACATTTTGGAAACTTAAGAAAAAAGAAATTTGATGAATCAACAGACTACATTTGTCCTATGGATACAAACCCAGCTGCTATGAATGGTACTCAGAAAAACTATGGTGGATACAAAGGACTTAGTCCATTCACTGATAGGGAACTGGATCAGGTGGGACAGACAGAGTGATGCCATTCTCATCTCATCCTCTCCATGCATTCCAAAGCTTGCAAATAACCAAATGTTAGCATATAACAAAGTATTTGCTACATCTGCATGAACTCATTGAGGAAGTATTGGCTATGGACACTGGAAAGAGTTCTATACTAAGAATGTCAGGTTATTTTTTTTAATAAACATAATAATAAACTCATCCATCTTCAAGCCCTTTTTCAGGAACATAACACCTTTACACTACGAAGATCGATGTATTTTGACAATTAAGGTGGAGGTTGCAGTAAACACAAGACTTTTGTACTTCTAGCTTTCATAATCTGAGTATGGCACACTACTTTTTTCATTATCTTTATGGGTGGTTTTTAATCCGGTAAATTTATTTGGACTAATTTGTACAAAGCTATCAAGTTATATATTAAAGTACAACTGGATTGTATATTTTTAACAGTTGTTAATCAAAGAATCCAACTGAATTTTTCTTTCGTTATGTACCGTGGGGAGTAGTTCTGCTTAGACAGTATATGTGAAAACAATGCATCAATAATGAACAAGATTATTAATAAACAAATACTTAAATAATTCACTTCTGTTATGTACTAGTGAACTTGTGAATGAAACTGTCTTGACATCATACAGACAAATGATGAAGACTGAAAACCATCAAATTTCATTCAACTTTGCTGTTGTGTAAAGGGATGTAAACCCTGAAAAATGGAGCTCCTGGAGGCTTGTGTGAACTTTGGCAACACACAAGAGCCAGCGGCAGCTAGGGTGAACTGTCCTATCTCCAGTGACCTTAAGTGAGATAAAAACACTTTAAGCCTAATAAGAGAATGGTCACAAAATTGAAAAGACTAACTGTGACAGTAATTTCTCCATTTGCATGGTTTACTGCATCTAACATCTCATTTGTGTTCATCATCTAACCATTGTCTTTTTCAATGTACACCTTAGCAGAGAAAGTACTGCTCCTAAGTAGGGACAACAGCAAGTCCTGACTACAATTTAGTATGGATGTCCACTTGCACAGTTAAGAGTTGCAAGTGAATGCATTAACTTTGAGCCGACAGCTTACACTATGCCGTTGTTCAAGCGTTACAAAAATACTGGATTTTTCTCTAGGAGCATGGTCCTTCAATTAAGCATGACTTCTGAGCATGTGGTCATGCAGTGAAATCTCAATGTCCTAGAACTGATAACCTTTTTATATAGGAATAGGTAGGACTGTATCATGAAAGGACTCTTACCGCTTCCCTGTGGAAGAAGACTACCAGAAATATAATAAGTGTTACAACATCTGGAAAATATTACTCTTCACTGATAATATCAGTTAAGCTTTTTATTTTCTTGTGTGAATTACAGCTCAAGTTTCATGGAATCAATCTTCCTTAATCAGGATTCACTCCTCCTATTGTTAAATGCGTTTTCACATACCTTATAGCATGGAGGCATTTTTGTTAATGAGCAGAAATCGGAGCTTTTAAATGTACCACAACTTCAGTTGCCCAGGCACAGATACCTCCCAAAGATGCATGTAGAGTGAATAAAATTGCACATACTGTCTGATTTGAACTAGTTCCTGAATACTTTTACAGATGGAACATTCAGAAGGAACAGTAATGCAAATAGGGGCTCTTTCTCAAGGCATAAACCATCTTACGGTATGTACTGATTTCGCTCTTGTTTTAAAGTCACAAATGTATTCTGCTAGAATTCAGTGAAAGTTGGTCATTGCTGCTGGTAGTTAGGAGTATGTGGGTTGTTATTCTTGTTAAATACCTCTTTATAGCCTGGTTGTGCATTCACGGTCCAAAAAAACCCCTGCTTTTAAATCGCACTAGAAATTAAGTTTCATTTAGGCCTATTTTAAGTTTTCATGAACTCTATCTCTTTGACCTAATGACAGATATTCATCCCCTTAAATGAAAACAATTCTTCAAAGATTTTGCAAGTAACCACCATCAAATGCCTCGGTCAGAGCCAAGTCTAGCAAAGAGGTACAGACTTGAAAATTTACATGAGCTAAAACTCCATGGAAAACAAACAAAAATCACTGTATTAATTCCTGACTCCATAGCAGCTAATTAAAAGAAAAAAAAAAGTCGACTAAAAGTTGACTGAAAGGTATAATGAAGAATTACGTAACATAGCTGAGTCACATGCCACACACACAATCTTTGTGAGAACCTCCTCAAGCAAATAAGAGTTTAAAGCTGCATTCAAGAAATTCCTTTTAATTTTATGTGGCTCTAACTCCCTCTGTTGTGAATCCGATCTCATTACAGTTGGATTTCTTTAACTACAGGCCTCTAACTGAATATGCTTACTCATTCACATCTTGTTTTTTCAGACGATGCTAAGCCAAGATGAAATGCTGAATGACAGCAGATTTTTAACACCTACCTTTGAAGACTGGAGATGATGTTTCAACATGACCAAGAACACTAATACCTCATGCCTGTCCAGAGGGGTGGCCAGGAGAAGCTTGATGCTGTCATGCAGAAAAGCTTTACCTCTTTTCTGCCAATGAGACTTACCACATCATAGCATTTAATATTGTCAATGTAGCAACGCATTACAGGTAACTCTCCTCCATGCTGTTTTCCATATTTCATTATGTAAAACAGGTGTTGAGAGAGAAGTGGTACTCGTATCCAGAGTCTGGAAAGCCAAGACTGGCAACACGTTTTACCCTTTTATTCAGTCATCTTTTACATGGTATGTTTATGTACTCTTATATGAAAGATCTTTTGTAATTTTTTATTTTTATAATTAACTTGTAATGCAGGAATCATTAATACTCTATTTTACCATGTGGACTAATGAGAGCCACCTAGAAATTCAGATGGATGCTGGTGAGTGCAGCGGTAATGGCTCGCTAACTACTACTGCAGTCTTGCCAGAGACTGTTTCCCATAAAAGGATTTTAATCTCTGATCCCTTCCATTAGCACATGTCCTGCCCTCTTTTTATCTAAGTAAGTGCCATTTCGAATGGGAAGAATGGAACATAATACTATCCATCAAGCCCTTGCTTTTATAAGGAGGACGACAATCAGGATGGCATGTTCACAAATCTTTACCTAACTCAGAAAGATGCTGAACAACTACAGCAGGAAATGTAACTTTGAGACTACAAGAAAAACTGATGGACTCAAAAGCTGGTGCTTCATTTAAAGTGATTTTTTAAATCATGTGATTTTTACGTGTGTACTGAGATGTTAACGATCAAGGAGCAATCACAACACTTAACTAATGTAAAATGTAACTTTAGGAATGGTGTTTGCCGCACTCTATAGGGTAAGCGCAACAGAATTTCCAGCGTGATCCATTGTTTGGTTTTAAATGACAGTTCTTTAACTAGAACTATTGAATGGGCTCTTTCTGTACACTGACGTTTTGTCTAAAATGGCTAGTACTGACACACATGCGCAAGCATCAGGATGCTCATAAGCCTTCTGAACAGCTAAAATGGTTCAGACAAATTTTTCTGAGCTCCATGCCTGGTTGGTCTGAAACACAGTACAGGCTCTCAGGAAGACAGGGATGGTAACAAGCCTATTTTCTTTCTGTAGTTATACTTAATTAAACATATAGCTGCAAACAGCCCTGAGGACTGGAGATTGCAGTAGACACACTTTTGGACCGTTTGCATGAGAACTGGTGATGTTGTAAACAATATTGCTGTTCACTTTCAGTTCTCTTTTCATTCCAGCTACAGATAGATTTTCATAGAATACTTTATTTAGCAATAGGAGACAAACATTACCGCTCTGTGATGTGTAAAATGTGACTAAGGAGCATCAGGCAAGTACCATAATAAAACAAATTTTTGTTTCTTTAAAACACCTGACAAAATAGATGTGTTGCTATTCTACTGAGCTAGGCAGGACTGCAGCACTGTAACTGAGGGAAGTGTGGCCTCTCACTGCTTCGAGGGTGAAAGTGTCTCCTTTACAGCAGCAATTACTTGTGGTATCTGTTGACATGGGCCTCTCGTGTACTAATAAGGTATTAACAAGATATCTTAGTAAATAGGGAAATGCCAGAAAAGAAATCCGCTCAGTTGTAAAGAAAAGACTTAGTATGTATATGGATGGATTGCATTACTCTCTCCTTGCTGGCTGCAGGGTGTTGGCTGACATATTAATACAGCCTGAGGGCAGGTCACTCCCAGCCACAACCCTCCCAAATAAAGGGGAAATCTCAAGTACTGTCCAGAGTGTGCAGCAAGGGCTCTTCGAGAGCTATCAGTGGCACTTTTTAAAGGTGACCTATCCTAGTCCTCACTCCATGAGCCTCTCATGACAGACCCTGCGCTGTACGGTCAGATTTTAGAAGCTAAACACATTATTTTATTGTCCAAAATGGTAGAACCAAGGCAAATTTTTTTCAATCACTGAACAAAGAAATGATAAAGGAAAATCCAAAGGAATAAGAAGCCAGTCTACACATCAGCAAACTAAAAATGCTTAATAAAAGGTATGAAACATACCAGTCAAGTACATCTCTAATCTGGCAATGCAATCAACACTAGTGACCAGATCATGTACTACGGGCATTTGAAATACTTTGTCAGTTTAATTAGCCAGTAGACTTATTACAGCACTACAAATAGGATAAGCTGCTCCAACAGAGGCAGCCTTAATATCACTGGGATATTCCAAGCAGATTTTCAGATTTCAATGATGTATTTATAACTCAGTGTGTGTTGTTGTGCTAACTTGGCTGTGAATAGTCAGTCTACAAAAATATTGATATTTTTTTAATATATATATAGTAAGAAATCCTAATTAGCATAACACGGGCATAAATGCTTATTTTTTGACCGTTATGAATAAATTCTGAGTGTTCCTCCATCTCTTGCTGACTGTGGAATGATTCTAACACAAATACACGTGGTTGATCTCTCATCAGGGACAGAATCACAGTCTGAATCCGTGTGTCTGTCTTTGCATTGTTGCTACAAATGTAAAAGGAACATGCAGTACTTCAGGCACTGAAGACTAAGAATTAAATGCTATGTGGTAGAAACGCTGAGATGAGGCGTGAGCCGAGTTTAAGATCAACTCAGCATAGCTTACAATAGGAAGTAAGAAGCCATGTTTTCTCTTAAGTAAAGGAAATGTCTGAAACTGCCAAAAAAGCAAGCACTACACTTAGAGAATGACATTCAAATGATGTAACATCACTGGATAGCTATGTCTGTATACGCAGCCCAGAACTTCCATATCTAGTTGGCAGTGATTGTTTAGCTAATGCTGTTAGAAGACAGCATGATGGAATTCTCCTGAATAAATTTCACACTAAAGAGAATTTCTGTTACAGTAATAAGCAATTTGCATATTACCCAAATTCTGTTCACTTTTTCAATAGCATACTGTGACTTCTTTCTTAGTCCCTGGTAAAGGACTGTAAATCAGCATTAAAAAAAAAAAAAAAGACAGACTGTTCTTCATACTCCCCTTCCCCAGGATGCACTAAATGAATTACCTATAAAGCACAGTCAAATAATCCTAGTCCAGTTTTATAGCCCTCTCCCAAATTCCATACCCATGTTAACAAACAAGTGGTTTTATCTCTGTCCTACCTCTCCGATTACACTCAATTTTTTTTCCTCAGAATTAACATTTCATACTAACTTAAGAGGTTAGACTAAGAGACTTCCACTTAATTCAAGATGATCTCTCAACTTCTTGGTATTAAAACACACAAAGGTAATTATGAAGTTATAAACCACAGAAATTACATTAAGCAGTTAAAAACACACACACACACACACACACACAAGAAATACTGCACACATACCAGCTGTTCCTGTAGGAAAATATGCAGTACTTACAAAAAGTTATCAGATGATGTCAGTGTTAATAAGAAAATGTACTGCTCTTGGGATAGCCAAGTTTGTCCAGGCTGGGCTGACACGCAAACTGAATCATAGGTGGTGGCCCACACATGAGAATGAGTGTCTCACTGCCAGGGGAAGGGAGGTGGGTTTTAATCATGTCTGCAGTGATGAAGCCAGAACTGTACTTCCAATCTGAAACAAAGAAATTAAACTATTAATTTGAATCTCTGTACAGTCTGAAGCCTTTTTAAACTGCATATGTTGTACCCACAAAGCAGCTGAAGAATCAGCAAAGTTATGCCACCATCACTCCAAGCCAAGAGAGTGTTAAATATCTCACTGAGCTCAAACCTAGTGGTCCCCTTTGACAGGGACAACAAGCGTGTGGGTAACAAGGATCTGGTTGATAAGACATGAAAGTGTGTGAATAAATGATAGACTTAAAAGAAATTAGACAGCAGGCAGGAATAAACAGGAAGAGTAAATCAGCTTTTCCAGTGAAGAGAGGTCACCCAGGGGCAGCTGTGCAGGGAGAGGTATTGAGACCTGTGCCATGCAACACATTTTTAAAAAAAACACAACCTGGAAAAGAGATCGAGTGGTGAGGTGACAAAGTCTGATGATGACAAAAGTTCTGCTGTGTAGTTAAGTGATGAGAGAAAAAAAAAAAGAGGAAAGAAATTATTTCAAGCAGTAATATTATTGAATGCATCTGCCATTTAAAGTGAGCCAAGTAGGAAAAATAATCCTGCCTTCAGATATAAAAATATGTGCTTTAAGCTCATTTATCAGCAGCAAGATATTGGGGTAATGAAAACAGCAGCAGTCAAAAGGCATATGAAATGTTAAGAAGTACTGGGAAAGTAAAAGGGAACATGACGTCAAATTAAAAATACAGTTTGCCTGCATCTTGACTACTGCTGTTCAGTTCTGATCTGCTCAGCTCAAAAAGGGACATAGCAGAGCTGGAAAAGGTTGAGAGAACAAGGATGAGCAAAGGTATGTAGTCACTGCTATATGGGGAAGACCAGCAATCATCAGTATAGAAGAGATGGGGCAGCGGGGCTGATGGATAGATGTCTGTAAAATTAGTAACATGAAGACCTATTCACACTGTCTTCTGATACAAGAGTTAAGGGGCAAATGCAAACCAGAGGAAGTCATTCTTCTCACAAAAGTGCTAATCCTATGGAACCACTAACAGAGTGCCAAAAAGCTCACACAGGCTCCAAAAGAGACACCCTAAGTTCATACAGAAGTAGTCCCCCGAGGGTTAGTATATCTATAGATATTTGGCTCAGAACTGAGAGATATTAAAGACTGGAAGAGTATCAAGGCCTGCCGATTACTCTTCTCTGGACATCTACTCATGGCTATTGCTGACAACAGGTACAGAACTTTGATCTCAGTCTGGCTCTTATGTCTGTTAAATGAAAGCTCAGATCACTTACAACATCAGTGAATATGAATACCCAACTTTCAAAGGAGATTCAGTAGAGTTCAACCTCTCCCTCCATTTCTAATTCAGTGCTACATCAGCCTACACTTAATGCCTTAATCTATACACATGGTAGCTCTGTTTTACCAGAATCTGATCTAGAGCTGCTGCAAGACAAAGATGTGCATGTACTATCTACAGGTATTAGGCAATTTAATGCCAACAAAATGCTAACATAACCTGATTCGGGAGATAGCCCAAAACAGAGCTGTAACTTTTGCTGAAAAGTCCAAGAAACTGGCACATCCTGAAATACATCAAAAGATCCACTCAGTAACATGTGTCTCACCCAACAGGAGTTAATTAGTGGTTCACACTTTCTAAGGCCCACCTGGTTTAGAACAGTTTTCAAACAGGTGTTATGGTAAGACTTGTTTCTGAGGGGTTGGGGGATGTCTTTGTTGTTTAAAATAGTGTAAGACAAGAAGAATTGATGTTATACTAATGGCCCCTTGAACAAGAGTGAAATCTGACCATTGTAATGTGACGAGCAAAGGCATTTCCAGTGTGTACCAGTAGCCTACCTTGTGGAGGTCTGTCCAGTGTATACCAAAGCGTGAACTGATCAGGATGCCTCTTAGCAATGTCTTCTAGCTCAGCTCTCAGTAATATATCTTTTTCTGTCTGCAAAAGGAGACCGCTGTTTAACTCCAAACCATCTCAAGATGCCCTCTTATGTGAGCTCATCTGGCATTCAACAAGATAAATGCAATGATAACTCATTCAAGAAAGTGACTTCCTCCTCCCCTTGCATGATAGGCTATTATCATTACAGGCTTCTGTAAATTCAGATTAACAACAAACTATGAGAGTTAATAGACACCTAAACACTGTCTTAAAGATGGCAACTTGAACAACTTTTTAATCCAGGCTAAAATCACAATTAGCTGGATTTCTCTCTGACCCTGGCAAATACAGCCCCGTACCAGCATGGTGAAGGTTAACTGTAGAAACAGATTAACGGAACAAAATGTTGTTTCCTTGAAATCAGTGAAGGAATAAAATGAG
Source organism: Ciconia boyciana (assembly GCF_034638445.1). NCBI lineage: Eukaryota > Metazoa > Chordata > Aves > Ciconiiformes > Ciconiidae > Ciconia > Ciconia boyciana. The sequence goes on from NC_132939.1 coordinate 10,790,621, forward strand.
TAGAGGCATAAGGATCTGTTCAAACTATTTATTCCCTAATATAGGAATTAGGGAGTGTAAGTGAAACTATGAGGAGCCATCTTCAAAACAAATAAAAGATCATGGGAACTATGACAGCACCATACAGTATTTAGAAAGGGCCTTATGGCTAATTTTTTTTATTCAGTTTCTCCTCCTTAAATCATTTTAACCCAAGACAATCGATTAAGAACTTAATAACCATTTCCTGCTCCTCCCTATACTGATCATTTTTAAATGTGCTATCTCAGATAATACGTTCTCATAAATGGTTGGGTGAAAATACAAACCCAAAGACAATGGAAGAGTATGAAACATGCAGAGCAGTATTTTCTCCAGGGGTCAATGTCCCATCAGTTCAAAAAGCTCAGAGGCCAGCAAAAAAAGTAGGTCATTACAGAAGGAAAACAGATGAGTTAGTATACTCACCTGATTAGCAAAAAGAAGGTAACATTTTGTGGAGTCCTTAGGATCATTTGTGATATGACGGATCAGCTGCAACATAGGAGTTATTCCTGATAAAAAACAAAGCAGTTAAAAAACGGGCGTTTCTTTCAACCTACGCAAGGCTGCAGTTTCAACATTAATGCTGCCTTCCTTTAGTCTTCAGTGGGAGCTTAGTTTGCACAGGGCTACATACCTCTGAATTTCTAATCCATGCCAAATGCAGAGGTTGGGGGTTTCTATTATTACAAATCGTTTCAAAACAAAGACAAAACCACAATACTTGTATCTGGGGCTTTTCTCTTCAGCATTCTCTATCACATACAGTAATTTTACCCTCAAGACATTCTCCTAAAATATTTTTTGTCATTGCGACTGAAGCTCAGAGAGATGAAGTCACTCCTCTGAAGTCAAGACTAAAACTCTGAAGCTGCTAGCTCCCAGGACTGAGCTCAAGCCAGCGGAAAGCCTCAGTGTCACCAAACACTCATACAGGTCGAAGTATTCTGCTACTGAAGTACAGTGTTTGATACTCCTCACACACATCCATAAAGATGTCTTCATTCTCTAGACATTCCATATGATGAGAATAGCTTTACCTGTTCCTCCAGCTATCATCCCAAGATGCTTTGCAAACTTTTTCTCTGCTTCAGACTTCTTATGAGGCTTGATAAGAAAGGTACCTAGGAGAAACATTCAAAACCTGTAGGTACATTAACTCCTAAATGAACATGGATACAACTTCCATGGGAATAAATTTCTACAGCCTACCAATTAATTGGGACAGATCTTCTGGAAATGCTAAATGGACTCAGCACAGCATTGAGCACAAAGAGTAGAAACCTCTTTGTAAACTCCAATCCTAGCTTTGAACAACTGATTTACTCCTTCCCTACTACCCAACATAATTTATAATAAACTCAAGGATTCCCACATCACTGCCTAGAACACGACTCGGCAACTGTGAATGTTAGTGGCAGCTAAAGGTAACCACAGCCCCTACTACAAAGAAGCAGGTTTCTTAGGCCATCTTCATCATCCTCACTTGCACCATGGATCTAGCCATTTGTGTGTGTCCACATCCAATGGAGTTGTATTAAACCAGCATCAAGCAAAAACCCCTGCAAAGGTTAGAATCAGGAATGTTGGAGCCTTGCGTACTTTTATCATCAAGCACTTTATTATTGTAATTCATTTGCAGTTAATGAGATCCCCATGACACTTGCAGTCAGCTAGGTAACTACCTTCTAGTATCCTGTGATGAGAAGACCTTGCCAATTTCTGCTCCACACCTGGGTATACCATTGCTTCAGAACTGTCACAAAACCAGACAGTTTGTAATTGAATTAATCTTCAAGGACCAAGCCAAGTGAAAAGCCCATGAAAAGTATATTACATGAAAAGCACTTGACATATTCCAATCATCTTTTAAGAGATCTGTAACTAGTAACAAGCTTTCCTAGCTACTACTCTTTATAGCAGCCAAAGCAGAGCAGAAAGGAACGTTTGTAAAACATGCATCACTCATTTCCTCTGATATAACAGATTCATCAGTACATTACTCATCATAAAAGGTCATGATCCAGAGAAGCGCTAAGCTCTTATCCCCCCTGAAGTAGGAGTTAAGTGCACAGTCCCTCTCAGTCAAGATCAAAGCAAAATCTTTCACTTCCATCTTGAAAGAGGATTACTTCTCTGAACTTACTTCCTCCCAGTCAACTCAGACCTGGTTTAATCATGAAACAGAGCTGGCTCACACTCACTGGGTTATTCAGTAACAATGCTGAGATTCTCAGAGGGCATTGTAGGCCACAACCTCCCTTGCTTAAGAAGCATCTGGAACATCTCTCTCCATATATATATAGCTGAGGTACTATTTCCAGTGCAGCCTTCTCAGTAATATAATGCAATAGCAATTTTTTCAGATTTAATTATATGGTCCCAGGAGTGAGACAACAACCATTCCTCACACAAAGTAAATACAAAGTAGTCTTTCTCATCATATCAACTCTGATAGGCTCTTGGTCAAGACCAGGAAAGGTGGATTTTCTCTTTTCCACCTTTTAAAAAAGATTTTCTACAAAGTTGTCAAGTTTTATAAAACACCTCTGAAAAATAACCAATACAAGTTCCTCCCTTTTGTGCTCCCACCTTCATGTCACAGTACCTGCCCCCTTATAAACAAGGAGCCCATTTGGCCCTCTGAAGTCAATAATATCTCCAGTCTTCATGTTGTCTAGGTACTGGGACATCTTCCCACCTTCTGGAAACTTGGGATTCACATTTTTGTGGTAGACCTGTAAAAACAATAACTTGTATGATACCAACCACTAGCTTTCCTGCAGACAATATTACAAACTGTAGAACACAATATTGCAGGTCTGAAGTTTAGCATCTGAGAAAGAAATTGAGACAATTCTTTGCTCTCAGTTTTCTGTTGTGCCTTGCAACAGGAAGCAGCCAAAATAAGTAAAATGCTCTCTCATGCACATGTTCCTATGCTCTCTACAAACAGCCAGGCTAATAGGAATAGGTGGCAGGCAGATTATGTACTGGTGCCCTCATTTCACTATCGCTCCAGCAAGAACCTTATGTTACCCCATTTTTGTAATCCCTCCTCTGAAAATAGCATTGCTGCATCTTTTCTTTGTAAGACTTTCCCAGAGGCTTCAGCCACAGGACAGCTTTCTTACCTTTCAAAGCACGTCATAAGTGCTAAGTAGTTAATAACAATTTACCATGCTTGTAACACAAAGAACAGAGCAGGCAAAAAAAGCCCAGATTTTTACCTAAGGACAAACTCCATTGTAGAAAAGGATTAGAAAATCCAGAAGTCCTGGGATCAAATCATCCTGCATTCCTTAGCTTAAAGGATTTCCCTTGTTTCTCTATCCCATTGTCTTAATCAATAAACACATTAGCACAACTTCTGACACTTACAGAGGTATAATTGTGATCTCTTTAGCATCACCAAAGATAGCAGTTCTTATTGACTTGTTTCCTACTTACAGCTATTAGCAGTAAGTACTAGTAGCAGTATAGGCAGCTTGAGGGAGAGTGATCACTATTCGTGCATTGCCAAATAAAAGATACAGGGAATTTCCTGCAGTACTGCTAAGGAAGTTATTCCCTTCTCCATCTTCCCTACCTCTGTTATCTCTCAGTGACATACAGCAGATACAGAGGATACAACTTACTATTCAAGGATAATGTGAAATGAGTTGTTTGCCATGCAGACATCCTATTTGAAAGAATATCAGTCAAAATAAACTCTCTGTTCACTAAAATTAAGTACTTTACTTCCTTCCAGTTAGCAATTCATCTAAAGTTAGCAATTTATTTAAAGGAAACCAAAATTTACCTTTATAATTAAATCAACATAACCTTTTGTCATATCACTGGAAACTGGGGTATAGGCTCGAATCACCAGATTACCATCGATTTTTGCAGAAAGGTAAACATGTTGGCCTAGAGAGAAAAAATTACAATCTGATTATTTATTTTTTCATCCCCAGTTTCAAACTTTTCTCGGGCCTGGAGGACAAGACAAGAGAGAAAAAGCAGGTATTGTAACCCGTTAAACACAAGCAATGATGGAGAAAATCTTTATCATATAAATGCTGTATAAAACATCTAGTATCTTTTCTTTTTTCAGCAAAAGTTTCTGGGGCATGGGATAACTGAGGAAAGCCGGTATGTTACAGAATCAAGGATAAGATACCAGGAAAGCAGGAAACTTATAGTAAAATAGTGATATAGAACGTTTGTCGCTCATTCTCAAGTGCTTTCTATATTTTGGGTTCTACTATTCTCATATTCATTCATGAAGTGAAAGTAAGGATACAGCGGTTCACATAGGCAAAGAAATAAGCATTACGGTTTAATAGCGGCAATCTCTCAGAGCAAACTTCCCAGCGATTCTGCGCCAAGACATCAAGAACAAAGCCTTGGGCCATATTCCTTCTCCATAACTCCTGCCTCCGTAACGCTGCGGCTTCCACAGCATTGGACGCTGCTGTCCACAGAGAGCTCTTTGGCCAACCTAATGCTCCAAGAGGCAGACTCTAAAAGGCACCCGTTTCTTTCTGCTGATTGAAAGAACTGACACTCCTTGCCAAGAGTAGTCTTCTCAGCCACACAGCACTAATCTAGAGTTGTATGGAAAAACAAAAAGCAGGAACAGTGCTGGCAGAAAACACTTTATATTTAGCAAAATGATCATAGTAAAAAGTAGAAGGCAGGAATCTCCCAGGAAGTAATCTGGCCCATGCAGTTTCAGGATCTTATTCCTAAATTCTTAAGAATAAAGTTCAGATAAACAGAAGCACTGCAGGGAACATCTCAATTCATTTATAATTTGTCTAGTTAACATGGACAGTTCAATTACACTTTCCCATACAAGCCAGAATAGAATGTGGGGAAAGACTGCTGCCCTTGACAGGCAGTATGCAAGAAAGACCTGCGCACAGCATGGAAGGGGAAAGACCCTGACACTTGCCATACAGCAAGGGAAACTGCAAAACATAGTCCCCCCTTCCTTCTTCCCCAGCTTTATATACTGAGTATGATGTCATATGGTATGAAATAGCCCTTGGGCCAGTTTGGATCAACTATCCTGGCTGTGCCCCCTCCCAACTTCTTCTGCACTTGGCAGAGCATGGGAAGCTGAAAAGTCCTTGACCAGTGCAGCAACAACTAAAACATCTCTGTATTATCAACACTGTTTTCAGCACAGATCCAAAACATAGCCCCATACCAGCCACTATAAAGAAAATTAACTCTATCTCAGCTGAAACCAGGACAATAGTACAGCACAAACAGGGTTACATCTGCAGATCAGAAAGGGAGCCTTTCCCCTGCATAGATTACCATTAATTCAAGGTCCAATGTTCAATGCCATCAGTTTTGCAGGGTACAGGAAAGAAGACTATGCCAATCCTAGTCTGAAATGAACTTCATGCTACAGAAAGCAAGACAAATTTGTACACGTATGTATGTAAATCAAATGTAAGTGCATGCACAGAAAAGGCTCTGAATATTGCAGCATCTTCTATATACAGTAGTGGTATTTTCCCCTTTGTTCTGCACAGAATAGTTACAAGCTTCCCAGTCAGAAGAGCTGTTCTCTTTCTCATCTACAAGTGTGACTGTATTCGTCAAAAGCAGCTAGGGCAGGTGACAATAAACTGAGGGCACCAGATGGAAGTAGAATGCAAATAAGAAATATGAAAAAGCTTTGACAGATACCATTCTTGCCTATATCCTGACTGGTGGTGAATTTCATCAGACTCCGTTCAGTTTCACTGTTCTTGTTCTGGACAACACCACACAATTTAAGGCAAGCAGAACAAAGCACACACAAAAGATCAGAAATACAACCCCTTTGGGAAATCTGACATTTCTCTCTGACACAGCAGCATTCAGATGCAGCTTTTAACTCCTTGCTTTGCTGAGCATTAAATTCCCAAACAGTCAGAAGTCACAGAGCTATGAGTACAGTTATAAATCCTAAAAACAGAAATACATGTAATTAAGTGTTTTCACTACTTACCTACAGGTAATCCTAATATATGATCTGGTGAAGGTAGCCCAAACCGGAATTTCTTAGTATCGTGACTGATTTCCTAAAAAAACAAGCAAACAATATCAGAATGAGGTCAACATCACCACTGCTTTGAAATTCAAACTCTACTCAGCACGATATGCTTTAGTAAGCCTGTTCTTTGTTAGCATGCAAGCCAAATGCTAGGAAGGGAAGCAGAAATGACTTTGAAAAATAAAGTTTAATCAGATCATAAGTTTTAGAACCAAAGTCTCTTCCTCTTTAGTTCCACAAGGAGTGACTTTTGCCTGTCTGTGCAATCCCTACAGGACCTTTACATAAAGACAATCTGGAAGCCTCTGTTGCCCAAGGCCAGTGAGCACATTTCATCATTTGCGGCCAAAGATCAGGCAAGACACAACATGCAGATGCACAGGCTGCTGGGGTTACTTCTCACTGACGCACATTGGACAGAAATCAAGGGAGAAACACAGCTCTAAACTAGGATTTAAACATACAAAGAAATGAGTCTACCCTCCTCTTGAAACAACCGTAAAACCATAGTGTAAGCATAAATACTTTTAAGAATCCTGCTGCCCTAGGGAAACACTGCAGCCTGGCCGGGAGTCACAGCCGCCGCTTGACGGCCCTGTGCACTTCTCTGGCCCCGAAGCCTGGGCCAGCCCATGACCAACCGCCCCTCAGCCCCGCCTCGGCCAACGGACCATCCGTTCGTCAGCCCCGCCTCGGCCAACGGACCGACCGCCCCTCCAGCCTCCCCTCGGCCAACGGACCGACCGCCCGTCAGCCCCGCCTCGGCCAACGGATCATCCGCCCCTCAGCCTCCCCTCGGCCAACGGATCATCCGCCCCTCAGCCTCCCCTCGGCCAGCGGACCGACCGCCCCCTCAGACACCCCCAGGCCAGCGGACCGACCGCGCCCGCCCGCCCCGGCCGAAGGGCAGCAAAGCGGCCGGCACGACCCCCCGCAGAGCCGGGACGAGGGAGGGGGTTCAGACGCGCGAGAGGCCGCCCCAGGCGCTCGGTCACCTCTTTGTCCACCAGCCGGAGCGGGTATTTAGCGAGTGGGTCCTGCAAGGTGACGAGGCCGCTCGTCCTCCGCCCTGTCCCTCTGAGCAGCAGCAGCAGCAGGGCAGATGCAGCCACCACGGCCACGGCGATCACCACAGGGGCGTCCTGCGAGGAGAAGGGCAGGCGCTCGGGGGAACAGCTCGCCACACGCGCACCCGGCCCCGCGCCGGGGCTGCCCCCGGCCGCCTCCCTCCCGGCCCCTCACCGCAAGCGCCTCCATCGCGGCCGTCCACAGCTCCCCGGCGAGCAGCCACCGCTCCACCTGCGCCCTCTGCCCGCCCGCCACAGCCCGCGCCGCCCCGCCGGCCAGCGGCCCGGCCCGGCCCCCAGCTACTCCCGCGGGGTTCCGCCTCCTGCTGCCCAGCCGCTGGGCACGCGTGGCGGGGCGCTGGCGTGGGGAAGGCGGAGGCTGGGACCGGGGCATGTCCGCAGAGGGCGCGTAACGCCTGCTCGAAACCCCGCTCCTCTCACAACCCGCGCTGAAACAGGTTACCCTGGGAGACGAATTCCCGTTTGAAGTGTCCATTTTGTAAAGCTAAGGCATATTTAGGACTACTTAGCGGCTTATCAGCATTTCCCGTGTCCTGCATGCAGATCTCGCTGACAGAGAGGACTGCGGGACTGTTTCGGACAGCAGGTCCCGCTCCTCAGGATGGGAGCCCACCATTTACCCGCTGACAACTGCAAGCAACCAGACGTACTTTGCACAAAACAGTGGGACAAAGCCAGCCACAAAATCCAGTTACCTAGAGTGGACACTCACTGGCTACAGTCCTTTTTCCTCCCCTGCCTTCCCCTACCTCAATTCTCATTGCCTTTGTGTTCAGCAACAGAAAACAGTGATGCAGTTCTGGTCCAGTCCCAGTTTGCCTCACTCTGTCCTGTAAAATAACTAAGTTCAAGTCCTCTAGGCAGAAATAGCATGCAACCTTATAATACTCTAACAATACAAGGTTCACAGGTAAAGATGGCATCTTTCATTTTCACACACAAACATCAAGTCTGCAATAGGTACAATTCTAATGACAGGCCATGAAGGCTGCACCAACATTACGACCGCATTACAATGCCAGCGCACCCAGCAAGAGACACTGCTGGCTGCTTAGCTTTGCATTTGTGACTTTCCCTGCAGACAGCATGTACAGTCCACAGTCTGTGTTGCAAACTACTGGCAAACAACCAATTAACTAGGGAAAGGGGGGGCAGGAAAGCTGAGGTTCAGCTACTGCGACTGGGGGAACAGAAATTATTTCCTACGTTCTTTCCTGTCCCCTGGGCCATAATTTTACTTTGTGACAAGCAGCACTAACAAAGTATTTACTATTTGTGGACTTCAAATTGCTTTTAAAAACAAAACGAAAGAGACTAAGTATTGGTATTCCCTCTAAAGAGTGTAGGACAGGAGCACACAGGCTGGTGACGGACACAAAAGTAAATTAAAAGAAAATACAAGACTTTGAAGTCCAAGCCCCTACCACAAGGTTCAAAATAAGTTATTTAAAATAAAAGCATGCTCATATCACACAGACACATCTTTGTCAGGAGGAAGAAAACAAACTGATCAAACCTACAGCAAAGGAAGGAATGCCAGGAATAATGTCACAGTGTGCCAAGCTGTAGATGGTGATACAAGGAGAAGATAATAAATCTGATTTATTAGTTTTTGGAATGCTTGTATTTTATGTGACTTGTAAAGAGACTGAAAGAAAAATACATTCAGTCTCCTGTGCTACTGAAGTACTGACTATGGAAGACCAGAAAATTAATACCCCCCCACACTTTTTTAATTTTTTGTTAATATTAGCTTTCCTCCTCTGACTTCAAAAGCAGGGGAGCCACTACCAAAATATAACTCTATTACGCAGGCTGCTGAAAACAGAGAGAGGCTCAGAGCTACATATTACAGCTCCGTTTCTGAAGTAAATTAACTCCTTGTGTCAGTGTCACGCAGAGGCACTATCCTCCAGAGTATCATAGCCAAGCCCAGGATCTCCTGGCTGAATGACCCATTCTCCATGATTAAACAAGCTAGATTCTCCCATGAGGTGCTGTGACTTCATATGGTCTGACAATATGGTAATGGTACAGCTTGTAACTTTTACATATTTTGCTTTCATCAATGATCTACCATATTATCCATGTGGCAAAAGGCTCTGAAATTCAAGGAGAATAAAGCAGAACAAAACTAATAGAGACAAGAAACATTCAGCTCTCTCAGTCAGAATTTATCCTGAAGGATAAATAGGAATAAGTGAAGGATAAATAGGAATTTATCCAATTTTTTTTTTAATTTTCAAGACAGGACTTTCTGTCTACTTTACTATGACTAATAATTGCACCGCTATGCAATTACCAGTGGTTCTCTGAATTGCACTATCGATAGGAAGCATTAATCTTCCCTCAAGAACAAGATTCCTTCTTTGCTATTAGTAAGATAAAGGCAAGTAAGGGGTTTTGTAGAGCTTGAGAAACATTTAGAGATATTTCTTATTTTCTGTATTAACTATTCCTAATGCACCTTCAATTTTTGCTGATTAATTTCCTTTCTTTTGAGTCAAAGGCAGGGTTTTGGTCTATATAAAAGTCTTTTTTTCTTCAAAGTACCAAGCCTAATTCTTTCCTCTTGTTAACTTGTCTTACACAGATGTAACATCCACAGTTCATCTGGTGTTACTGCTCAATTCACTCTTTTGAAAGCATGTAAAGAACCAAGTCTAGTCACTTCAGCTGAAGAAATAACAGTCTTTCTCTGCATCCAATACATTACAATAAATGGATTCCCAAATGAGAAAAAACTGCCCTTGTGCCACTTGTCCTCAAAAAGGACAAGGAAGGAAAGGAAAAAAGGCTAGGGGAAACGAGAAGAAAACTGGGAAGACCACATGCAAATGTAGTTCTACAGTACCATCTAAATACTATGATTGTCAGACCCTTCTGGGCAGACCCACGCTGGAAAGAGAGTGGTCAGGAAACACATGGCATGCATACCTCCAGGGAGAGTACATCTAAGGAAGGATCCCATGCTGCTGTGCTATCGCTTCTCTGGCTTCAGCCGGGAGGTCACGGGAGTGCAAGCAACTGAGAACAGTTACGACTCAGTAAGCCACTATGCTGTCCTAGGCTGGAAAAGGAGGAGATGGCAAAGTAAAAGAATTATGAACCAAGAATTCACAGAGGTAATGCCATAGAGTCAGAAGTCAACAATGTTTTTAATATCTTTTGTCAGGCTGTATAGCCAGAACCCAGATTTCAGACAACAATTGCTTCCTCTTCTGTACTATTGCCAGACATGCTTTGACAATGGACATATACTTTATATTTTCTGATGAAGATCTCCCCTTTCCAGCAAAAGTTACAAAAATGCTCTAACAACCACTCCTGCGAAGCCTATCTAGGTGCATCACTGGCAATATGGATGGACTCCCAGCATGCGTGCCCATGCACACGTACAGAGCAGGACTACCATTTCAGAGCTAAGCAGGAAGACTTACGGTCACAGATGCTCATGTTAACCAAAGGTCAGAACAAGATATTTTTGGACATAGACTTTTATTCTAAATATTTAGCATGGTGCCAATGAACAATGCAATGAGCCTTCACTTGCTTCCATATAACATTAAAAAGAAGATATTTTTACTTACATGCCAACAGAAGAAGGTTTATATCCAGATTTTAAGCACGCAGGGAACCTGAGCCTACCTCAGTACTCAGGTAGCCTACTAGTATTCTACCTTTTGACTGTAGGGTTCAGGAAAGCCTCATATAACTGTCAAGAATTAAAGTGGACTTCATATAAATTTTGTAAAAACTAAAATACAATTCCATTACATGAACTCCATTGAAAGTAATTTTTTATTTTTTTTTAATCAGATTTTATTTGCATCACAAAACATTTCACATTATTGCTAAAAGATACTGGCAGCTTACAATAGGCTAAAAAGATACATCAAACAAAAGCAAAACTAGACTACTTGCAAAACCATACTAGGAGAAACACAAAAGGTCAACATCATGCAGTCAAGAAAAAAGTATGTCCCCTAACAATCAAATACAAATAATTTAAGATAGCATTCCAAATATGTGAAAGGAAACTTTTTAAAGATAGATCAATTTAGCAGCATATAACCACTGCATTCAATAGGGCTAGCACAACTGATACCACCTGTAGTTCTCCCCCCACCTTTTTATTCTTCTGAACACACCCACTTGGTATCCTTGTATTAGATTAATCGCAGATAAAAACTTTACAGATATTTTAAGTCATCTTGTTCCCATTAAGCAAAACAGAATAGCAACCAAGTGATTAGATACAGCTGCTCCCAGCATAGTTAAACTGACATAGTTAGCTAATAGCAACTTCCACCATAACTGAACATTAACAGACTTCCATAATGAAAAATTACAAAGGATATTTTCCCTCCATTGCTCTCTGAAGACCTCTTCAAAGAGCTTCTCAGAGATAGAACAAGCATACTCTATCAATAATGTAATACAGCTGTGCCTTACACTTAATCTGAATTTGTCCATAGTCCTTCCACCATGAAGTATTTTCATAGTTTCACAGAAAGCTCATGCTCCAGATTACTTTGTGGGCTTTTGCCTAAAACTTTACAGTGAAGAGAAGAATCTGGTGAAAAATGTTTACCGTATTCATTTGGGAATAAAGGTAGAGAGAGTAATTTTTTCCCCAGCTACAGAATAAAATTATATCTTAAAAAAATCAGAAGTTCTAAACTAATGTCGTCAAAAAAGTAGGGTTACTGGCATCAAATGCATGTATAGGAAACACATCTCTAAAGATTTTTGCCATTAATATCAACAGAAACAAAATGAGATATTTTACTTACTTTCTAGTTATTTTCTGGACCATTAAGTCAAAGAAGGATTATGCTTGTGCTACCTATTGTACTATCATACTGATCTAGTTTCTAAACACTAAGACCGTGCACAGAACAGCCTGCAAAGCTCATTGGAGCCTGTCATCACAATTTCTTGTGTAAGCAGCCATTTGGGCATTACACAAACTGCTATTTACAAGTAAATGTGCTCAGTTTGCAGTGGGTGGATTACAGAGTACCTCCTAAATTACATGTATAGATTAATTAGGATGTCAGTTCTTGCATGGTGCCAAAGGCCCTTGGCCTGTAACACCTGTCATTTCAAACACTTCTATCTGTTTAAACAACATGCAATTTGTTAAAACAGGAACTGTATAAAAAATACCCTTTTCTCAGCAATTGTATTGATTCACATCACTAATGACTAGACAAAGTTCTTCTGGCCCTCAGTGATGCCCTACTACTGCCACTGCCTAGGTCCTCTCAGAGCCAGAGGTACCACTCTCATTGACCTTAATGGAAGGATGACTGACTGCCCCTTCAGTTGTTTTACACGGGCACTTATTTAATCTCATTTCTGCAGTATTTTTATGCTCTCTAGTACTACATTCAAGAACACGCTGGGCATATGGTATATGGTGGCTTATTTTCCCTCTCTTTCCTTCTAAGATAGATTATCAGAGTGTCAGAAGTCTGCAAGTAACTTGTGTCTGCCCCAAGCACACGCATGTAAAGCCAAAGTCTCAACTCGGGTAAATCAGCAGTAAATTCACCAGGGTAAGTATCAGCTACTTTGGAATCTGTTCACCAATCATGAACTAACACTCTCTCACCAAATTTTGCTTTCAATGACATTTGTGCTTTGGAAGTGTTTTACAATGTGGTCCATCAGAACTGCTCTTTTGACGGTCACAACATGAAAATGGGGAGATCTACAAAAAGGAGAAAAATAAAACAGGGTAAACTTTGCAAAGATAGTCAACAAAAGCAGGCTTTAAACTTGTCAAAGTGGACTCAGCTGTTGTCATGTGTCAGTTCATGCCTCCCTACCTCCTCCCAACCCTGAGAAACAAAGCAGCAAAGCAGTAGTAAGGAAAACATGTTCACCAACATGAGAAATGCAATAGAGAAGGGAATAATGATACATCTGGAAGAAATAAGATTTTCAGAAGTGACTACTGATTTAGATTTGTCTGTTTCTGGGCATTCAGCTAGGGGTATTTTAAACAGCCAAGATTTCAGGAAGTGCTGGACATCCAAATATAAAAATGGCACCCTGGAAAAGACCTCGAATTGAGCATCTAGCAATAGCAAAAGGATTAATTTAATTTTTTTTTTCCATACATACCACTACTATTAACACTCTGCTTGATCCAGTCAACAAAAACACCAACATTTGTGTATACTCCTGGGTAGCTCTTCTTTCCACATCCCAAGCCCCAGCTAGTGATGCCATGAAGGGTGTAAAATCCCAAGTTATCTTCTGAAGGACAAACTAACGGGCCACCAGAATCACCCTGCACACGGACAAAGGAATCTTGTTACGAGCTAACGTCACTCCTCATGTTTTTAAAATATCAGTTCAGCTACAAGAGGTCCCAGCTGGTCATATGTTTGGGGCTTTCTGTTTTTAAAAGGCAGAGAAAGAAATAACCTGTGTTCAAGGGAAGTACCTGTTTTTGCAATATGAGTAATTAAAATCCTACTATTAAGGAGACTTTCACTGTAAATCACCTACAGCCTGTTTGCAAGAAAACAGCTTAGTGAGGTTTTAACACCCCCCTTTTCAGAACCTATCTGGCCATACCCCAAGTGTCAGAAGGCAACAGTGGTGTGCGCAACTTACTGTGCATGAGTCCTTGCCTTCTTCCAGAGGGAATCCAGCACAGATCATCCTCTGGGTTACTTTACTGGGAAGATTTATGTAATAGCTCTGACATGTGTCAAGCACCAGGATGGGGACTTCCAGCTGATGCAGTTTTTTCCCCTTTTCTCTGTCTTGAAGTAAAAGACATCTCAGAAACCAGTAGAGGCATGAATTAGTGATTCCAGAAAGAAGCTTTACTCTTCCCCTTTTCAAATGGTCTCAATCTAAATTACTTGATTTCTTTCCTCCCAGCCATTTCCCTGCATGTCTAGCTGAGCTTACACAAGTGAAAACTTTTTAACACATATGTTCTCCAGAAACTAATGTATAGACAGAATGATTGTTACAACACAGAACATAGTACTTAAAACACAGCTACAGCATACTCAACCTTCCAAATAGCAAATGCTGCATACCTTCTTCATGTGCACCCCATCCTGTGACAACACAGACCCTCGAGGGCTGAACCGCCTCCTCCTTGGCAGGGAGGCACACTGGGCGCACGTAGTGGTTGAATTCTAAGGGCTCGGCCAGTTGCAGTAAGGCGATATCAGAATCCATAGTGGTCTTGTTAAAACTTGGATGTATAATATACTGCTTTACTGAGCTTTTCTAGGAAGGCAAGGACATTGACATTTTCTGAATGACTTGGGAATTTGATTCTTTACGTAACTTCAGTTTTATAAATTTTCAGGCCATATGCAAGATGCCTTAAGAGGAGGAAACATTTAAAAGCAGCTGCTGAAGCCACCAACTTTCTTATATTAACAAGTCAAGATTATGCTTCTTGGACATGGATCAGGGAACACGCAGGAAACTCCATTCAGCAAGTGTAGGAAGAGGGTCTTGGAAAAACATTTGTCCAGTCTGAGCAAAGTGGAATGTTGTGCCCCAATTTTCTGTCTTAGTAATAGTCACCAGGGAATTGAGAGACAATACACTCCTCACTCACACATCCTCCAGGATACGGAGCTTTGGAGTTCATTACTGGTGAAGGCACAGATCTGTGGTGATACAATTTCTCTGACAGTCACACAAAAGCTGTTGTGTAAATGCAGATTAAGGTCAGCATGCAGGCTGTTAGACTGCTGCATCATGAACAATTTGGGAGATGCATTTACATTAAAAACTATTTTGCAAGATTGATTTATATTTTATTATTAAGCAGAACTTACAGTACCTGTCTGTATTCTTGCTCTCTAAGATCATGAAGTCCTGTTACCACCATCCATAAGTCTCTGTATAGTTCCCTAAATAAAATAAAATAATAACAACAACAAAAAAGGCTAAGTACATTCTCAGGCTGGTATAACAACATTCTTGAAACCTGTGAATCTTAAAATATCCACGACCCAAAATAGATACTAGGGCCCTACATATTCCTGGGCCAACAACTCCTGAGGCCTATACTCCCATACAAATCTATGGAAATCTTCCCACTGACTTCTAGGGATCATGAAATATTGTCATGATGAGGCAGTAGGATCTCTCAAACACATAGCGAACTGAGAGAAAGGTCACTTTTATAAGGACTGGGGGTGCCTGATGCAGAACACAAGGCCTGCATGGTTCACATCATCAAGGGACAGTGCTGGTCCCTATCTTCTTAGTGAAAAAATGGGTGACCTCTAAAACATTACTACCTGTCAAATAATATAAAGAAATGCAACAAAAATTTCACCCTTTGGTTTCTAACCAAACCCTCTCGCTGCCTGAAAACTGTCATAACTCCCTGATGAAATTAGTTGTGTAGAATCATTAAGCCACGTATGCAAATTCTGATGTGATGGCAACATGCAATAGAGAATTCCTCCTTAATACGGCTCTTAAAGAAGTACCTTCAACACAGCACAACAATGCTCCTGACATAAAATTTTGCAAACTAATATTTAGAAACTTAGAAGCCAAAGTCCAAAATCCAAAACAGCACTTGCATTTCAGATCCCCAGTTTTGTGGGGGTGGAGAAGAGAATCAAAGAAATGGAGAATGTAGATGTCTAAGCATCTTTGGCATTTGGGGCTGTTGAAAGCTTGCCCTCATTTTCAAGTAATTGCAACTTTATTTGAAAGCAGGCCAGAATACCTAATTATCAACAAACCTGTGAGGATTTTTAAAAAATATTTTAATGACCCAATGTACGTGAATTTTAAATTAGTGTACTTGTGATTAATTTGAACTTTAAAACAGGTAGTGTTCAGCCTAAGAGATGAATAACAAATTGCAGTTTAGAAAGTATTTTAAAGAGTCTGAAAGTCACACAGACTACTTTTGTCTCCTCTCAATAAAGACAGAAAAATTTCCATGTAATCTGATTTTACAGATTGGTAGGTTCTTAATAAGTGAATGGCATCAACCCTGTGCACAAAAGCCTCCTGTATGTCCTCCAAAATCTACACAAATTCAGTAATTTTAAAATTTTTGGATAGGTTGATTCTACCTGGATGAAAACATGCTCTGTAAATGACCCAAACACAAAGAAGTTACCTAAGAGTAAGTGACGGATGACAAGGGACTTAGTACCTTGTCATCTCTTCTGAAAACTGATATGAATGAAAACCAAGCCTACAGAAGCAAGCTGTTTACTTCCTTAGTAGCCACTATGATCCTAGTACATGTATGTGGAGCAAAAGAATCCAGTGCCAGCGTGAGCTGTAAGTAGGTGGTAACCGAAAATGTGCCAGCCACCCTGGGCAGAACCACCATGCTGCAGAGACGCACCATGCAATTACAGACGTTCCCAGGGAAGGGTTCATCCCAGTGTACTTACTTAGAATTAAAGCAGTGAGCAGCTGTGACAACCCATTCTTTGGCAAGAATTGCTCCTCCACAGATATGCTCATCTGAAATTTGTACACTGACCTGCCAAGGCCATGAGTATGGTACAGCTTCTTCACCTCCAATTATCCTACTGAAGATGAACCTGGGCTGATTTGAAGGCATTCCACAAATATCATCTGAAACAGAAAGCACTGATGTCTCAAGAAGTCTTCAGAGGTTAAGATTTGGAGAAGCAAAGGACAGTTCGTTTAAGAGCTACCCCTCAGCTTCTCAAGCTTCTCCCCTCCCCTTGTTTGCTAAATCTTCCAACTTCCCTCATTACAAAGGATCCAAATGTTTAGAGGTAGCATAAGAAGATGATCTTAGCAAAAACAGAGCTTCACCATGATGAAAGCAACTGCTTACCTTCAAAAGTTTTAGCCTCAAACCTACAATGAATATGGACTCATCCCATTCTCCATAAATGACTGGAGGGAAAAAGGGAAGTTCTAAAATGCTGGTTATTATTTTCAACTACCCTGTACTCTTTGCAATTATTTTCACCAAAGCAAGTAGGTGTAAACTGACATACAAGCTGAAATAATGTCATTGCATTGCTGTAAATACCTTAACAAGATGAAGGAAACAAGAAAAAATAGGTTCTGCTATTCTAAAGCCAAAGCATAGAAGTGTTACTATTCATCTTTTTATTTCCTCAAAATATCTTAATGAAAAATTCTGGGACCGCTGCATCCATTAAATATTTGGAGAAAACACCATTTAAATTCTAGTCCAAAAAAGGTACTCCCTATTCCCACGAAGAAAATATAACTCAGGTTGGCTTACCTGTTGTAACCTGTATTTTTTCTTCAGTCATAACCATATCTTCAAATTCTTCTTCACTAGTTGAATCCAAAGTATCTAAATCTAGCAAATGAAAATAGCAAATGTGTTAGCAGGCTGTCTTGAGTGATATCTTTATTACAAAATCACTTTTATTTCCTTGATTATAATTTTTGTACAAGGAATAGATTTCTACAGTAGGGATCTGTGCTATTACATCTTCACATGGTAGTAAAGTGCCATTTAAGATGCACCAAAATACTCTTACACAAAATAAAACTCTCAGGTTTTGGGTAGATTCATTGTTTCTCTTCACCCACTCAACAGGCCCTTTGTTTAATGCCTCAATAGGTTCACAATACAGTCTTTTCACTGAAACAATTTGTTAGATGAGAATCTCCTAGAATCTCCTAATTCTGAATAGCCAGATTCACTGAAGAGCCCTTTGTGCTGCCCCAAAGAGGCAGTTTCCCAAGTTACTTCTATTACCTGTTACATGAACAAAAGAGATTGTAGCTCTGAATCCTCCAAAGGTCTCTGTTTCGTCAGAGTGAAAGACAACCAGCATCATAGCAGAGGAGCTTAGAACAGGTGCTGGTAGGGCAAATCCACAAGACTTAGCTAAAGATGAGAAAGCAAAGGTTCACTGCAGATTGACATGTACTTTTTCATCCTTATCTCTTTCAACAGTGAGTACCCAATATTCTGTGTATTCCAGCTCTCACACAGGAGGGTAAAAAATAACTATGCACAACAGAGGAGTAGAGATAAGCAGACTGAGGCTGAAGGACTGTTCTATTATTCCTGACAGTCTGTTCTTGTTCAGTAATTATCTCATAAGAACAAAGAGACTCTTGCTTTATTTCACAAGAGTGTATTGCAGCACTCATGCTCATAGGTTGCCATTGCATATAGAATACAGTGGAAACATGATTTCCCCTTGTTAGTGTTTCAGCACTAGCATCTGCTAGTGCTAATCTAAGCACCAGCCTCAAGCAAGTGCTGAAATCAGTTGATTGGGACAGGTCTTCCTCTCATTCAATGTAAGCCAGGGGAATCTCCAGCAAGGTGGTAAGAATTACATGAATGCTCATCTGGAGTGAAGAACAACCGGACTCTGAAAAGGAGACCTCTTGGGTGCTTTCTGTGTGCGATCATTACTATAAAAACAAATTATTGTGTTATGCCCTTTTCTTCATTTACATGAATTCAGAACTGCATTTCAAATAGAATTTAAATACACAAAACTGTTCTGTTCAAAGTGTTTTTGCCTCTAAGTGGAACAGAAGCAGTAATACCTGCAAGTATTTTTCACGGCACTGAAACTAGTTCCTATAACATCACCTGAGACTCTAGAGGTGAACTTGATTTTAGACAGTAAAACAGGGCTAGTGAAAGTCATAAAAGAAATAGGTCATCCCCAAAATATGTCAAAAACCAAAAGTCAAACCGATTTCCTCCTCTTTTCCCACATCTTCATACACAGTCACGGCATCATAAGAGCAATCTTCACTCTCTTCTACTTCAAAAGACTGGTATGTAAGCTTTAAATAAAAAATGAAAAAGTGAACCTTGTTAAATTCACACAGAAAAAATTCAAAGATCTATAATAAGGTCTTCAGTATTCTCAATGATTCCTTTAGAGTTTGGTCTCTGTGACATTCAGACCTCTCACAGGTGATACATAGCATATTACATTTGCCAGAAGAATCTATTATGATAAAATTTAAACCAGGAAATCCTATTTTACTATAACCTAAAGGAGAAATCAAAACCTGTCCGGCTTTTGGGATGGAAAGTTATTTCTCTTAACTGCATCCAGCAGCACTATTCAAGCTTATGTTGCTTGGCCTTGCTTGTCCTTAGCTGCATAGTTTCTTGTTAACTCAATGGTGCCCACTTCTATTCTGTAGACACAAGAAGGGCTCATATTATACCTTGATTACATGGTCCTCTGGCGCACAAATAATCCATTGACAGTCTGCCATGTTGCTGTAGCGCTCTGGATAGTGCATACTTTGTAACACTCCTTCTTCAAAAAGGACAGCTAAGGACTCACAGCCAGAATCTGGAAATCCAGGAAAACAAAAATGGAGGCACCGTGATTCCTATTAAATCATTCACAAAAAAAAATTTAAATCCAGAAAAACTCTTGTGGTGCTTTCACACAGCTGAGAAAGAGAACAGGACAAGAGCAGCAAGCCAAATCCTTCTGTCTGAAAAGGATGCAAAGAAAATTTTTAGTCTGTTCCCAGGCAGAAGAGCAATTCAACTCATGACTATAGCGTTCCCCTTTGGCTACAGGCAGTGCACTGCAGGCACAGGTACCTGTGTGGGCTGATAGAAGAGCAGGACACGGGGATGTCAGAAGAACATTTGCCAACTTTCTTTGGAGAGGAAAGTGGAGACATAAAAGACAAGCAGAGGACATGTCTTCCTGATGGGCTATGCAGTGGCAAGGCCCCTCAGAGAGGATTCCTCCCTACATTCCGCCCTTACACTCTGCAACAGAAAGAAACTAGCTGGAAAAGCTGCAGAAAGAGGAACAACAGGTGTCTGTCTGTAACTGGATTGTTCAGACTCACCAGGTGGCCCTCGGGCCTGCTCCCTAGTGATGGTGAACTGCTCTGCACAGCAAAACTAAAATAAATTCTTCACAACATATATCTTAGCATTAGCTGCCTCCCTCAGGGCCCCTCCATGAAAGCATGCTTGGGACTAGCAAAGCAGCTTTCATCTGGAAATTCTGCTTAGTTGACTAATCTTATTAATTGAGTTTTCAAACATTCTGGAAGCAGGGAAGGAAATGAGATCTTGTATAAAGTGGATGGAGAAGAGGCAAAGTTAAAGGAGGGCTTCTCTCAACAGCATCTATCCCATCTCTTTCTGGCATCCCAGTTTCTCCACAATGTCACAGGGCAGCCTAACCACGCTTACCTTGTTCATACAATCATCCATATAGAAATATCATAGGAGCTTCCTCTGATTTATTTTCTCCTGAACATTTTTTTCAGGTCATCACCGAAGAGTGCAGACAGGTATATCACTAGACTTAGACTTACCAGGAAGAATATCTGGTGTAAGAGCTTTGTACGTCATGGAAAAACCAGTTCCATAATCCTTGCTGTCAGAAACAAATTTCAGCCTTAGACTATGGGAGCCAATCAAAATAGGTAGTGGAAGATCTCCTCCACAGAATTTCCCTGAAATATAATATTAGAGAATAATAACTGTTTCAAGTCTTTAGTCACTTGAGAAAAGTTGCATGTACCATTTTTAGTACTTAGCTATAAAAATTTTATGATGAAAAGGAAATTGCCTATTCGTTCCTCTACATTCCCTATTAATCCATTAGACCAAATAGATGCACACGATTAAAAATTGAAAATCCTTGACACCAGAAAGGCGTATGCTGACACAGTTCCCTACCAGGCATTTTCCATTCTTTTCTCCTCCCACACTCTTTGTCTTTTATTTTAGATCATATGTCACAATGTATTCATCATGAAAACGTAAGTAAAACAGAATCAACCGCAATGTCCTCATTGGGTGTACTTGCTGTTAGAATGAAAGAGTACACTGACAGATTATTTCAAAGAATAAGGGGATGGCAACTCACCAACAAGTCTGTTGTCTTTTGAATAGACTGATAAAGAATCATAGTCACAAAATGTTTCTGGCTCTATATCAAAGTGGGAAAAACGAAGCAATATATAATTCCCTTCTGGTACAAACAGAGTCCATACACACAATCTGGAACAACAAGTTAGTTCCCATTCACAAAACTGCAACAAAAAACCAACTACACCGGTATGGGGAATAGTTTCTGGGGAAAAACTGTGTTTTGTCTACTTACTGGTCGTTTTGGTAGAACTGTTTGGGACTTCCAGGAAAATGTAATTCTCCTTCACTGTCAGGGAGTTTGCCATCCTGAATGCTACAAAATGCTGCATTGTAGAGTTAAAACAAAATAGAAGGAATCAGGTTTGAGACATATGCAATTATCTGTTCCACCAAAAAGCTCAAACATCTAGAGAATATTGTGAGACTCAAGATTTCTCAGCTGTACCTTGTTTCTGCTGGCAGACTGATGCTGGGTATTCTGTCTTCTCTCTTTTATTTGGAATTATGGTAAATCGGTTTTAAAACACATAATTTGGGAGCAAAAATGAAGCACTCCCAACGCGCTATCATATTTTATTGTAAAAATGGCAGTGCTTGCTTTTTACCTTAAAGAAACTATTTGTTAAATGAGGATTTCAGTATAAATATTTCTCAGGGAGGAAAAATGCATCCCTCAGGACATAAGAAAAGCGTTCATTGCAGCCCATTTGTAATAACATCCTTAGCTATGTTACAGCAGGAGACTTTTGCAACAGTACAATATGGTATTAAAGACACTTTAATAGAAGCAGCAGAAGCTTTCCTCTCCAGATAAGTGTCTCTAGAAACACAATTACTTAGAAAAATTATCTCCTCTTGCCTTTCTTTCTCCTTGCAAGATAACCCAGTAAGACATTTATCAACAACTACGTATAAGAAAACAAATTTAAGGAATCATGTACTTATAAGATTATCTTACCTGAAGTGTCCTAGGAAGACCAGTAAAAATTCTCAAAAAGACACAAACCTAATACCCAATTCTCACTGGCCACAGCAAGTCTATACAAAATGACCGTGTGCTCAAGCTCATTTATCATCTAAGAAATCTCACTCTAGATTACTAAAATTAAAATTTCAAGATCTAGTTCACAAGAGTTGTTTCTAGTATCTTTATGTGAACTTGTACGTAGATGAACAGAGTGTCCAACAAGAACATAAACATGGCAGAATCAAAGTAAGACTTCAACTTTAAAACATGTTGCATTTGGGGTTCGGTTTCGTGGGGAGTTTTTTTTGCATTTTATTCATAGAAATAGACACCAGACAAGTCGCTAGATTCATCATAGACTGAGCAAAAGTACTACTAATTTACCTCATACTTTCTATTTAGAATCTATATTTTTATACAGAATCAACCTCACTAACTAGATTTCGTGCATTGCTTGAGGTTCTGTTCTACATTTTTCCCATTAATTTTATTTGCATTTCAATAAAACTATGGCTTTATATTTGTAGCTGTCTTAAGGAAAATTCCTTTTTGAAGTCACCAGTACATAAGTGCAACTCTACATAAGTAATTTCTTTTTACAGAACCAGGAGGAAAAAAGTGTATATTTAAAGTATACATTTAAAAGTGCTTTGATGAGTCAAGCTTCTTCACGTTTCTTCCTTCATAGATTATATATCAGACTATTTTGGGGGTCTTTTTATGCTCTAACACAGATAGAAGATACTGAAAAAATACCGTACTCACCTGTGGAGCTTTTCATTTTCAGATCTAATAAAGGAGGGGTAGGGAAGGGGGTGAAAAAGAACAATAAATTACTGTAGTTTCATATTCACAATGTAGGCTTTATTTTTATCCATGTGAAATGGTAATTTTATACAGCTAGCACTGAGGCAAACTCAAAGGCTTCTTGGGGACATAGTGCCTACAATAAACTAGGCTTAGAATTAAAACAAAATTACAAGTTCAGGCAATGCTGACTTTGGAATAAACAATTCTGGAGTAGCCACTTCTAGAATTAATCGTACATTGATAGGCCACTGCTCAGTCTGAGCAGCACAGTACGCTCTTTCTACGTCCTTGTTGAGTGAATACTATACATTTTAGGTAAGGGTAGCAGAATCCAACTGCTAGCATCACATCAGGGACACAGAGACATTAAGCCTGACAGCAATAACAGTGAAGATCTTTTGGACCAGTGTGACAGTATAAAAGAGCGAGCAAGCAAAACCTAGTGCAATGCACTTGAGAATTGTGTTTTCACTTTACCTACCAAATCGCTTTTTCTGTTCATTGGAGCCAACACATTTTAATTACTACAATGGCTAATCATATTATTTTTTCCTGATAATAAAATGGGCCAACTAGTAAATTTTTAATAAAAAGACCCTGTCTCTCTTCCCTTTCTTTTTTCTAAATTGAAAAACAAAATATTTTTCAGAAGCTAAACCCTTTTCATTTTTCCTCTGACAGTATGAGGGTTTCTTTTTGCAATCACCAGTTGAAGCTGGTTTCTAATGGGAAAGTTGTGGGTTCCCCCCCCCCCATTTTTTTTTCTGATAATTGACTAGCAAAACCTCTTAAACACCCCTCCTCAGTTTTTCAGTTCTCTGCGTAAATTTTAACACAATCATCTCCAATACCTTTTAATGAAAATAGTCCAAACTGGAAGAAAATATTAATTTAGTTTCTTAATGCTCTGAGTGAAGTTCACCCCTGGACAGACTGTCATTTATATCTCCAGCTCCATGACTTCGGAAGTGATGGATAATTTTCATGCTGTTCCCCTGCACAGAGGGCATATGTAGCCTTTTGGGCAGAGTAAGCAAAAACACTTCCGAGAGCATGACTTTTCCCCATGTAGGCAAATGCCTGATCCAACATGCTTTAGCTGAGAAAAATGACGAGGGACTTCAAAGAGGTGTGTATTGAATTTCAGACACTTTCAACTGGTGAATTTCCACTTAAAAACCAAAATACCAGGCTAACTGGATAAAAGGACCATTCTTGAAGTTAAAATACACACACACACACATAGTCCAAGCAGGAGGCGAAGTGTAAGAGAAGCAAACATTTACAATGCTCTCAATTTGGTTTTGGCAACTTCCAATCAGTACCACATACTGAAAGGCATTGTGAAATGCTATAGTGCTTTGCCAGGAAAAATAAGGAAAATATAAGTGCTGTATCTGGAAAAAGATAAAATGAAATGAAATATTATTATGAGACAGAGGAGTTGTCAAAAGCGAGGGACACATTACTGTGGAGACTTAATACCAGCACTCATGTTCTCTTGAATCCAGGAGAGCACTGCACTGAGGTCTGTGAATATTCCCGGAGATCCTCTGTTGTAATGTTTCTTCTTCTCATTACTTATCCAGCCACGAGCACATCCCATCCCCCAGGAGATCACACCAGCGAGAGTCCAGGCACCATGCTTACGTCGGCACAAAAGAGGGCCTCCTGAGTCTCCCTGTGAAAATACAAGGAAAAGCCCACAACCCACAGCTTACAAAAGTGCGTGCGTACCACTGAGAGACTTAAAGAGTTGAGTTCCCTTTAGTGCCACACTAACAAACCTGCAACATAGGGAATAGTAATTTTTAAAAGCTGTGAAGAAAGACACTTGCTTTTTTATTGTGTTTAGTCAGGATTGTCAAGAGGGGGAGAGATAAAACTAATTCCGTCATGGGTGCACATCTGTTGTGTTTCAGCATGTACAAAGGAGCAAGGAGCTTTTTTTTTTTTTACCCCTGTGACAAGGAACAATCACTCAACCTTCATCTCACTTCCTTTCCTTCCTGCAATTCAAGGCAATACTTTCTACTTTCCTCTTTAGGATCTTAGCAACGTTAACTACTTAATTTATGAAGTGTTCTGAAGTTAGAAAGCCCCAAGCATTATTGCACTGGGATATACTGCAAAATATGCTCTTAGGAACCTGTCATACAACTCATACAATAATTAAAATAGAATCGTGTAATTAAGTGCATTGCCCCATACAGAACCTTTGAAAGGATTCACCCATCAGAATAAATACACTCCAAATATCGCATTTTAGAGTGTATTTATTCACTTAGGCACACGGAGCCTTGAGCTTCTGAGAAACACTTGTAAGTACACAAGGCCCTCTGCTCAGCTGACCTGGCAGGCATCTTTTCCTCCATCTGGAAATCCAGCACACATTATAGTATCGCCTTGGATGGGTTTCTTTAAAGTTGATAATGCTCTTGAACACTCCCTACTGTTTAGGATTGGCAGATTGACCTCATATAAGACCTGAGGGAGTAGTCCATCTGAAATACAAAAAAAATTGTTCATAAGAAATGCTGAAAGGTGAACTGGTGAACTTAATGTCACTGCTAATACACACACACACAAAAAGAAGAGTTGTAAACTTGCTCCAAGCCATTTTATGGTTCCATAAACATCCAGGTTTGTGTACATAAGCAGTTTTACTTGAATAAATTTCAAAATGTTTCAAAATCGAAATACAGGTCTATATATCATAGTGATCCATTTTTAGTTAATTCACTGGTAGGCATAGGAGCTAGCAAAGATCCCATTTTGAGATTACAATTCTTACGACCAGTTGATGGTTTTTTCTGCTCTGCCTATGACCTATGCAATCAAGCTCTTAGCTTCAGAAATAAGATACTGAGAAACCGGAATGTCAAAGAGCAATTCCAGTGGCTTACTCTCATTTAAACGGCCCCAGCCACAAGCAGTGCAGATATATCCTGCTTCAAACTTTTCACCCGGATCAGGAAGACATGCTGGCAAAACTGATGAACCTGCCACACATGGACATGAATTTTATTGATCAGTATTTGAAAGAGCAACAACAAAAAGCTTCCTTTCTTAGTTAGTTTTTTTTTTAAACTAAAAAGTATTGTTATTTTTGTGGCATCTGAAAAATTAATCTGGCATTTGACTATTTATCTGTGCCTCCACTTTGTAGGGTTTTGGAATGGAAAAAGAAAGCCAGGAGCACCACAAACTTCAGCCCAGGCCTTGCCATTCAGCTTAAACTTAGCTGCTATCATGATCCAAACTTCCATTAGAAAAAGTAGTCGCTCACCTTTGTGGGGGCAAACAAAGAGCAACCTAGTGACATGAGCTGGAGCCTTTGGAAGAGCAAAGTGTATGCACCGCAATATTATGTAAAACTGACGTGAAGTAGCCTTTCAGAAAACCTGACCGTAAGGCAAAGTTAGCGTACAGCTGAGAAATGGCTGGCTCACAGGCCAGGACGCAGGGATGAACAGCTGTCCTCCCCTCTCCTCCCCTCCCCTCCCCTCCCGTCCCAGCCCCAGATGGAGCCTTCTGCCACCGCTAAAGATAATGCCATGCTCCTTTCTGCAGTCTGCCGGAAGGGAAAAGAGGGCAACTAGCAGAGGGGGTGTGAGTAAGGTACAGACAGTACTGCGGCACGCTCTGAGCTCTGCTCTGCCTTTGACTGGCTTCACTGTTCACCAGAGGCAGAAATCTCCACCTACAACCTTAGATAAAAAATAAAGACACCTATTTGGTCAAATTTTCGTCTCCTGCATACAAAGAACAATACCTTTTTATTCAAGGGACTATTAAGTCTGAAGAAGACCATTTAATTCAACTGATACATTTTCTGACTTACGTCTGGTATTTTAAACACTTCAGTTGCAAAATACTCTGGAGATTTTTAGTGGTATAGTCTGGCAGCTGGGAAATGGGTTTAAACTGAGTTTCGAGACTTTTTACAGCATGCGGGAGAAACAAAGGCCTTACCTTCCCCACTGAAAAAGATCACAGATAACTATGGCCTTACTGAAGTTGAAGGCTCCATCCAGCTTCAGAAGGGCAATGTCATAGTTCATCGGCCTTCTGGGGTCAAAGTTTGGATGCTTAATGACGTATTTAACAGGGAGCGTCTGCTCGCCATTCTCCCTGATCCTCAAATCATGCTCTCCTGCAGTGACATTCAAGTACTGGAGTAGGTTCCTGTAGAATAGAAGAATAAAAGTTCAGCTACAGAATCTTCAAAATGAAAGGAAAAAATATAGTTGTTTTTAAACAGAAAAGTTATTGCTACTAATACCTAATAGCTTTCATCTTCGGATTTTAGAGCATTTAATATGTACAGTCAACAAGAGCCGAGTATGACCCGCAGTAGAAACTGGGAGATGAAAAGGACTGAGAAGAAAGATGATTTAGCTACACTCCTGACTGTGGTTTGGTGGTCCACTAAGGAACCAGGTCCTCTTACGGTGTTTAAAAATGTTCAGTCACACTGCTTTTTGAAGAAGGAGGGAAGATTTGGACATAGGAAAGTACAGAAAAAATAAGACCACTTCTCTAGCATTCTCAGTTTATACCTTAAAAACATAGTGAATCCTGCTTTAGGGCTTCTAGTACCAGATCAGATGTGCAGCAAGGAAATACAAAAGCAATCATTATAAATGTTTTATTCTGCTTCAAATTTGTTCACCAGACTTGAATAATTACTCTTGTGTCAGGAGGCTTTATGCTGATTTAGATTTTGCCTGTCCTTCTGTAGCTAATATAAACTCTGCAGTTATTGGCTAATTTGACCAAGATGTGATCACATACAATGCCAGATACAGATCAAATTTATAATTCCAGGTGACCCATTAGTACAAAGATTCAGTATTAACTATAAAGGAATTAGAATCTTGGTGAAGCCACTACAGAATCAGGACTGAAACCTTCCTTCCATACAACATTCACAGACTTTTTTTTTTTCTTTTTTCTTTTTTCTTTTTCTTTTTTTTTTTTCCACAAAGGCTGAAAATCATCAGCATGCAAGAGGTCAGTACTATACCCATTAACCATTTAGTTGCATATACTCTGCCAGTTGCTACCTCTGGAAAAAAAAAATTGCAGGCACCTGACAATTATAGTTAGGTACAGATTTTTACCTACACTTCCAAAATCAGTCTCCACTAATCCCTGTAAGTTTATTTTATCCTTAATTATTTTTGAGATGTTCAAAGCTTTTGTTTTTTCTCCCTTTCTGTTAAAACATGGAAAACATTGGTTACAAATGAAAGGATAGCACCTGTAAATAATTGCCACAAAAAGATGCTACAGCACACACACACTTTTACAACCAATGTTTTTCTGCACCTGCAGCCTGCTCCTGAAATATCACATCCATACCTGTCTAAGATGCAGTGAGCTGCCGTGACCACCCACTGAGCAGAAACAATGGTGCCTCCACAGAAGTGCTTTTGCCTTCGTTTCAAGGAAACCTGCATCACATAAAGAAGGCATGTCAAATAAAGAAAATCTTTATATCTGCTCTGATTGCATTTGAGGGAGAAAGGAGAAAGTATATGCGTGTACTCTCTGAAGATTCACATAGCTAAAGTACACGCTGCATTTCAAGCAAACACACTTTCACGGCATTCTTAATGGTCCTTGAATCTAAGAGATCCTAAACCTTGCTGTTCCCCTCAGCTGTGACTTGGTAGCTGGCTAAAAGCAACATACATGTAATAAATGCCGAGTCACTGAGGTACTCGGCACGCTGTAAAGGTTACTAGTTAGTTGAGAACTTCTCCTTTGCAGGTCGCTGGGAGCACTGGAAATCCATGATGCCTGACAATAGCCGGGGGCTGGGTGTGGTGTCCTTTGGTGTCCTTCTGTTTTTGAGTAGTTTCACCCATGCCTCTTTACAATAGGCTAATCTACAGATGCTCTTTCAGAAAGAATGATACAAAATCATAAATTATATGCAAAGGTTTCTTAGAGAGCAGGACAGGTTCCGTCTCCTCTCCGCCTGCTTCACTGCTTTTCATAAAAGCAGAGTGGAGCTCAATGATACACCATAAGTGTCAGTAAGCACAAAATACCCCTGGTTTCTTCTTTTGTCATTTCTATGAAACGTCAGGACTTTGTTCTGAAGATAAAACCACATTTGCTTGTGCAAACCTGCCATGGATGCGAGCCTTGTTTCACCTGGTTTCCGCCAACAATCCGAGTGAAAAGGTTAAGGTAACTCCATGGTTTTGCCTCTTGAACCTTCTGCCCACACTTAGGATCTGAGGAGTAAAAGGGGGAAAAGAAGGAAAGATTCAGTCTGGATTTAAATTTTTCTACCTTTTAGTAACATAGAATTGGAAGGCATGGCCTGGCACAGAGGTCAATGCAATCTCTCTGCCACGACAGGAACCTTCTTATAATTCCTAATACAAACTGCCCAGACTAAGGCTAAATTGGGCTAAGAAAAAGGCTATGTACTTTATTTTGCAGAAGTTCTCCAGATGAGCACTTTTTGGTTTAATTGTATCACAAATATTAAATTTTGCCTTCCATGAGCAAGTGTGTGTATATGTATATATTAACGATCTTGTTAGGTCTATGCTTATTTGAGATTTCGGAATGCCAACATTCTCTTTCAAGCAAGTTTTGGAATTATCTGGGGACTAAATCACTGTTTCATTATCAGTTTCAGAAATCTCTTTACACCCAGAATTAGTACTTAAAATATTTTGGACAAACGGGGTCAAAATGCACAACATACAGGCCTTGATGACCAACAACAGTGGCTGAATTCCTCCAGAACATCTACTACTGGGCCAACTTTATTTCTTCTTAACTCATTGTTGTTATCATCTACTACGGCTAAGTAAAGCTGATAATATTTATGTATTTGTAAAGGAGTATATTTATAGAAACAAATATTTGTGGTGATAACTACTGATTTGGTAGCATTTTAAGAAAGATAGAAACACAGCAACCAATTCTGCCAAGCAGCACATTGTAACAGGAATTCTTTCTAGTGCACTTCCCACACCCAGCAGTGGCCACAAGTATTTTTTCCTTAAAGCTATATGAAAACTCAATGAAGCCAGACACATCTCTAGTACATTTTACTACAAATTCCGTTGAACACTACTTTGGGAAAAATTTAGCATCCATAAACTTGGAACATTTTGTTGTTGTTCTGGCAGATAGGTGGCTGTATTTAAAGGATGGAGGACCAATACTTGTATACACTGTCTGGAAAATGTGGAAACCTTAAAACCATAAAATGCAGCTTACAACACCTATAAAAAGGGGTTTGCAATCATCCTCATGATTAGCATGGCTGATGCAAGTGATTACAGTTTCACAATAATGCTGACACAATGCTACTTACCCTAGCTTTTAAATAAAGAAGGCTTTATATAGAAATGATCCAGTTCATTTATCTGATTTTTTTCATTCTTTCCTAATTCTCACTGCACCCACCTTTTTCCCATGTTCAAAGATACAGTGAGGAAAGGGGCAAGAGGAAAATGAGATAAATTTTTTAAAAATAGGATTTAGGTTTTACCAAAAGGAATTTGGTACTGGGGAAATGGGAAAAAATACATAAATAAAATAAAAAATCAGATTCACAAACTAAAACTTTCCTTTTTTCTTTTAACATTGAATAAGTCTATTCTCCTAACATATGCAACATTCGTTTAAAAGTTACAAGTTAATATTTATATTAATATTATACCAAACTTATATTATCTATATTTTGACAAACTCTAAAGTCTTCTGCTCCGCGGCATTTGTAAACCCAAGAGATTCCTGGCTGCTTTACAGGCTGCTTCAGGACCAATGTCATTCACTGGTCGGAGGAGAGATTTCTCTGTGAACTGCATCACATCCATCTGCATGGCAGGATGCTGAAGCAAGAGAATACCATTCTACAGAATGCTATGCTTTGGACTGCTTAAGTGAGCAACTTATGATGATGATTTAGATACCACACCTGTTTTGACACTCAAAATAGAGTTTTTACAGTGAAAACAAGTGATTTGCAGAATTTAGGAAATCAAGCTGTAAATTTCCCTTTTTTACTACTGCAAATTTAAAATGGAAGCAAAAGGGTTATGCAAACAGCCAAGATCTGATTTCCATTCCAGTTTGCTATAAATCAGCAAATCTTCATGAGGAAACAGGAACAATTGGAATCATTAATTGTTCCAAAAAAAGAATACTCTGGAGTTTAAGATGCAAGACAATGGAAGAGAGGACTCACTGTATTTTGTTTGCAGCCCATGGGTAACATGCTAAACCATGACCTTCATTAACCTGCTGCAAATTGGAGAGTATTGAATTTTATTTATTTAATTATAAATCATATTTATTTAATGTTATTCATTCTGCATCATCAAGGAATCAGACAAAAGTTTCGTAAGAATTACTCATTAAAAGATAACTTTCAGTTACAGACTTGGATCGGAACAAAAGCAAAGAATGAAAGCTAGACCAATTATTGTAATGCTACCTTGTGTCTAGGTCTACGTGCTCTTAGGGTCAAAAACTTAGGGGTGAAACTAGTGCAGCTTCTTTATTTCAGCACTGATTCCCATGCTTGTCACTGCCTAAGAACAAATCCGTTAGTACTTAGAAGACTGTTAAAGCTAGATGTGAAATTTTCATCCTACCTTTCTGAAGAGTGGATGGCACAGCACGAAACTCTGTAATACAAACTATCCCAGTCAGGAGTAACTGCAGCTTACTGGGGGCAATGCGCATCTTGGGGTGCTAAATGACTGAGTGAAAACAAGGAGAGTTTTTATAGGGAAAAAGAAGCAGCCCAAATACTACGCTGCAGGAGAACAGCAACTAATTGAAGTAGAAGTTACTCATTAATCCAGCCATAAAGCACTTACCCGCACAAATAAGTTTTCCAAATTTAATGGAGCATGATTCTTTTATCCGCCATTAATGAAGTCTTTGCTGTAAAATACTAGCTAAAATCCTCCCCGAAACTATTTTTTTCAGGCAAAGTGACAAAATGAAGTTACCATTGCATGCTTTGCTAGCAACACTTACCCTACACATTGAAGTAAAACACACATGAACAGAATGTCAACTGCTATTTGCCCCTACGATTTCTACAGCTCTTGAAGAGGCAATACTCTATATTTCCTGCACACTTTATAGTTAGCTAATTTCACAGTCCTGAGGAACATAAGAAAAGTTTATAATTTTGTTGGCAGCATGCTCAGTGTTGTATGAGACAAAGATAGCTCTCTGCATCGAAGTGTCATTTTTTCAAAAGAGCAGTGCTTACATCCCATTTTTGAAAGGTGACTAAGGAGGACAGGGCTCAGCTTTTTAAAAATATTTCAGTATTGCTGCCATCAGCAGTGCCAGTTCCGAGTCGCTTTGATGGCTAAGCTCCACTTTTAAGAGCAATTTAAGTGCAAGTCTCTTAGAAGGCTATTCAAATCCTAAATAAGGAACACATCAGCAGCTAAATTACAACATTTCACAAAACAGAAAGCATCAGTTAAATTACCCTGCGAATTCACCACTTAAAACTTTTGCCTCATCAGTTTTAGCAAGTATTGCCTGACTTGGAAATGAATGAACAAAGTGCTGAATACAATTAAAATACTATCTGAACTATCTTGAATTCATATAAAATACATAAGCACCAAGTAAGACATTAAAGTCATCAAGAAAAGCAACAGATTTACTTTGGATGACAGAAGCCACAAGTTCCTTTGTACCAGAAAGGGCAAGGGATATTTATACCTGGGAACAAAGAAATATTTACACAGGACAGGGAAAAACATTGTTTGTTTGTTTTCTTGGCTTAACTGGTTGAGATTCTCAGCTTCCCCTCTCTTTGTAAAGAATAATTCAATATTTCCATCTTCAATATTCCCACAAGAAATGTAATTTTCACACGGGAAATGCATGAAACTTTGAAGACAGAAACATGGGGTAAATAATACATGCATGTTAATACAAATTTCAGTCTTGAACACCTTCATAGACATAACCTATTAAAAGTACATTTTTTCAAGATGCCAACAGGTAAATGCAAAATATATCTTCTTTTAAAATAAGTTGCAACAGTAATTAAAGTTTCTCTTTTTGTGGTTACCATCACTATGGACAAGACTCACATTTTTTAATTCTGCTCAGGCTCTCAAAGAAAACAATCTTATATGTGACCCATTAGCCCCAGTCTATTGAATATGTTCTATTATTTGGCCAAGGATTTCACAATACACCCCCAGTCCACCATCAGTCAATGTCCCAACAATCATTTATTTATTTATTCCATTCTAGGTTTTTGTTGTTCTTTTCCTCTGCTAGTCAGGGGATAACAAAAAACAGCTTTTACTCTAAATATGTAATTTCATAACAAACAACTGAATACAAACCCTGTCCTAAAAACTTTGACTTGCAGTTGTTTTTTCTGTTATAAATATACAGAACTTCTTAAGACTGCAGTTTTCCTACAAGTCCTGTGGAGATTCCTAATCCTGCAACTTCTGAACCCTGCATCACCAACGTAATTCCAGTTATAATAAAAAACCTTGAAGGCTGCTTTCCTTTATTAATTCCTTTGTATTTTGCAGGGACAAAACAAAAACCCCACACCCCCAAATCAGTTCCATGTACAGTAGAGCTCTCTGATCACCCGCCACAATGCCATCCTTTGGAATGATGCCATCCAACAGGATGATATAAAACCAAGAATAAAAGATCTCTGCAGTTATAAGCGACACTGTGCAAACTACATCTGTCACATTACCGATGAGAAATAGAAACCTCCAGCCCACTGGCAAATGGAGAAACAATCAGCTAATTGCAAATTTATGACAGAGAGGCAACACTTACTGTGCAGCAGCCAAAGATGTCAGAAAAAGCATAGAAGGGCACGTTCTGTACAACCTGCTCCTTGTCTGGGATGGCAAAACAGAAGTGCAGGCTTTCTTGTCCTACTATTCTTTGTTCTCCTCTTTTGCTACCTATTTATCTTTCTCCTGAAGCTGTTATCTCTATCCTGTGTGCAGACAGAGGCACTAATGACTTTACCTACTTCCCGACTGGATAGCTGCCGTTGCTCCTAAAACTCGCAGCTTTGGCAAAAGCTGCGAGTTCCTCAAAGAAAGGCAAAGGTCAAATCTTACGACTTGATCTCCATCCATGCGTGTGCTCCGAATCTCAAGGCAGGGCTGGCTTCGTAACCTGTTAGTGTCCTGTACCTTTGTAGTAAGACAAATCAAAGTCATTAAATCACCAAGTGTCCAAAATGACCATGAGGCCTGATCCATGGTTTAGCAGGTAGAGCCAGTCCCTAGCCCCAGATTAATGGTGCTAATCGATGCTTGTCAGTCTGGCCTGCCCCTTCTTTTGCTGTGCATTTGACTTAAAAGCATTTTATTCCCCAAAGTATGCTTGATGCTGTAGAAATATATATAGCTTCTTCCTATGAGATTATTAAAAACACAAACATGCACACATACAAATAAGTTTAAGACCAAAAGAACGCAAAGAATATAGATAGAATAGAATAGACTAATATTCATCATCAGAACCTTCCAGAATAGTTGCTCTGTTTTTCTGGTTTTGAGGGGTTTTTAAAGGGGGTTGAGGGCTGGTGGGAGGGAACGCAGGTTGCTTTTCAGTGAAGGTTGGCAGAGAACTGAGATGGCCAGACTGCAAGATGTAAAAACCCACTTTCTATTCTTGCTAGAGAAGTTGCTTCGTGTTGCTCCTCCTGTCCGAGGAGGAAGAAAGGTGGAAAATTTATTCACTGAGTGACAATGTGAAGTTTAAGAGAAGAGGGAACGAGGAGTGAAGGACAGAGGGTGGGGAGGGTAAAACAAGCAGCAAATGCTGGTTAGCAATTAACCTGTCAGAAGATCAGTAGAAAAGACACATTTAAAGCGGAGGGGGTTTTGTTGGGTTTGGTTATGGGTTGGTTTTGGTTTTTTTAAACACAATGAGCTGTGCTTTCAAGGGTCACTGATCATATCCGAACCGTTTGCAAGGTCACTGCTGGAAAACCTGTTAGCTCAATGAAATTAACAGTTTCATATTTTAAACAAGATATAATGTCTTGAAATATTAAACTTCATAAATCTTACCATTCATGTATTATATTTATGAATCCAGTAGTTCTTAACTGAAAGCAGATTTAGTTTTAATAGGGATTAAATGTGTTTACATTTTGATAGTTGTGCATAAATTTTGGTTTTCCAAACTTATTTTTCACCAGTTTTAGCCTACTGTAATTCCAATGACTTGATTCAAATTATGCCAGTTTGATGTAACAAGAAAATCAAGTTTCGTTCTCAAGATAAGCCCATTATTGCCTACCATTTCCCTAAAATGAAAGAAGGCATTAAGATGCATATAAAAGACCCTGAATAGCACCAGAACAAAAATCACTTTTAATATGCTAAAAAACCATCACCACCACCACCCACCCACCCATTGAGAGAGGTTAACTTTTCATTCACTTTTTTCAGCCAAAGCCTTCATATTATTTCAAAGATCAATGTATTGAAAAGCTGAGGGAATTACCTCCTTGAAATTCTCCATTGCTAGAATCAAAACATTAAATAACTCTTCAACTCACAAACATGTTTTTCCCTCTCCCTCTCTACAAATATAGTCTCATCTCAGAGCAGAACCATGCTGTTCTGCCACGTTACACCTTCAGTTGGGATTCATGTACTTTTTTAGATCATGTTGCCACAGTGCTTGTAGGTTCATGATAGCTTTAAATCAAGACAAGTTTAGGCTGCTACTAAAAGGGCAGTTGTGCCCCATCTCCCATGAAAGTGCCTGTTGCTGCCATTCCCCTTGTGCTAGCTCCAGTTCTGGTCAGGCTGTGTGGAGAGCTGACTACTCTTCTTTTTTTACATAGCTGGATTTGCTTTTGTAGCTGGATTGGTTTCTTGATCAAAGCTGTTGCTCAAAAATTGAACGCTAGTGCCAATGCAAAGGAGGAAGAATTAATGCATGCACTAGACAGATCAGTCCATTCCTTTTGATTGCAGCCTCCACTTACAATTTAAAATATCTAAAGCAATCATGAAACTTCAGCCAGACTGGGTTTTAGATGCAGTATTGTCCTAAAAACAGACCCATAGTTTTCAGTTTTGTTCCAAGCTTTGTTACAACCTCCTGTCTGGTTCTGGTTAGTAAACATGTTTCAGCTAAATGTTCTGCAATATTTAAGTATCAACTATCACACTCTGGGGATCATGAAGTCCCTTTTCTTAAGGTGTGGAGATCCCTGAAAGGGCAAAGTATCTTGATAGACTTTTAGCAGCATAGCAGAAGTTAAAAGATGCAGTCACCTAGTAACTCCATAGTTCAAATAGGAAAGTTGCTACCACCCCTGCACAACTTACGTCCGTTCCACATCGTCCCAAGTATTAGTCAGCCTAATATATCAGATTCCCTTGGATGCAGACTACTTTCTAAGGCTTCGTGCTTTTAACATTTCCTCCCCTGCTACCACTGTGTTCCCATTACAGCCCTCCACATAACTGAAAGGGCCAGTGTTCTTGCCTCACAGAGAGACATTTAGTTATGTTTTATTGCCTCTAATTAACTACGGTAAGGACTCAGAGGGAGCAGTAAAACAAGAAAGGTTGGCTTCTGATAATGTTTTTACTTCAACTTGCTACATCCTCCTAAATTCTTCAGTTGACCTGTCAGGGCACAGAACAAAGCGTACAATAGCAAGAATGTTCGAAAGAGTACTCCGTGGAATGAGAACCCACAGAAACCCGCTAAGACAATGTTTCCCAGAACATTCGGTCTTTAATTCAGGCTTTTGATTATGCATCAAGATCTATTTGAGTTTCCTGTGCAAAAAAGGAGCACAACTTTGGAGGAAAATGCACTAAGCTCTTTTTCATTAGGCAAAGCAAAGCTCAATAGCTGCTATACTAGCCAAAAGTAACCAGTAACCACGAACTAAAAGAAACACCTGCTGGCCCTTTCCCACTTTTCACAACAGCTCCATTTTTCCTGCTTTCAGAGCTCAGCAATATATGCGAATGGTAGATACAGGCTCAGTTACTTGCATCTGCGATGAGTAATGCTATGGCATACATTTTCCTTTTGTAGCTGTCTTCTTATGGACAGAGATTTTACCTTTCAAGGTAAACAAGACCAAAACCAAACAAGATGAACAATGTCAACAAATGCAAAAATACTGCAGGCTACGAAAAGCACAATGTGTTAAGATACGGGCCAAAGCTTCCCCTGAACAGAGTCCAGCCTTATATCTACAGCATAACTGATTAATTGGGAAAGGACAAATGAAGGAAGAGAAAGATACAGAATTGCACATAGCTCAAGTATTTGGCCTGAATATCTCAAAATGCTTTGTAAGGAAAGATCGATGCTAGCGCTTTTCAGCTAGGGAAAATCTGGCATATGGATTAAGCTAACCAGTGGCAGTTAGAAGTATGCTGGTTGCTTAGCTCCCAAACATATAGCATGCCCTCAGGAATGTTTTGTTGCTAATGAAATACATAGTCTTTAGCACAGTGGCAGCTCCTCAGTGTAAACATAAATCAAAACCAGAGGAAGACTAAAGCATTAATTTCATGTAACTAAGTGCACTGTTTTACACTGAGCTAACATATCAGCAATTACTGGGTTTGTCCTGCAGGTATCTAGACGCTCTATTTGGCGTCCTCTCACATCCAGGAGAATAAAGCCTGAAATGCAATGAACCTGAGCTCACGAGGTTGCACCACAGAGAAGTTATTGCACCACAGAGAAGTTATTGTGAGCACAAAGGGCTCTCCTCACTCAGCAGGCACCCCGACTACGTGAGCTGTAAGGCACTGGAGAAACAGGCCCTCCGTTGCTGCCAGCTGTCTCAGCTGTTCTGCACTGCCTCGCACACAGACAACAGTCGAGTGCATCCATCCCTTCCTCCATCCCTCCTCAATCTCCTTCCCACTGTTGGTATTGTGTGCATGGAGAAGAGCCCTAAGGGTGCCTCATACGGCTCACTGCTGCAAGGCAAGTACGCCAGTTAACAAGCGCTTTTTTATATCATACCACACTTTGACGAAGACAGTTGAAACGATGCTAGTGCAATCTGGCATGATTTGGCTGAACAAACGTTCATCAAGCAGGCTTTGTACATTAGGAGACAGAATTTTTTTTCCAAGAATGTAATTTCTTCTCTCAGCATGACCAATGATAAAGAATCAAATGCTTTCTAGTGTAACTAGTTAAGCCACTTAAAAAAAAAACAATATATATACACCTATTAAGATTTATCATTTGTTCCCTTGCCATCCTCTTGATAGGAATCATTCCGATATGTTTATTTTAACCATCTCGTAGGAATAAATCTCCAGCTCACCTGTACAAATACCAGCTCGTGCTTTGCTTATGGCTTCTCTCATCTTTGGGCCTGATACTAGGAAATCGTAACTGGACACGCTAGATTTTCGAGGTCTGAACGCCCATTCTGATTAAGCATTTCTATGATGGCATTAGCATTTTTATTATGAAACACAAACAGCTCCTGAACATAGGAGCTGAGCATAAGGAACCACCTTTGGTATAGCCTTTTGATGATTGCATTATTTTTTTAAACTTGACACTATAAATGAGGTATATACTGGTAAGCGACAGATGCAACAGTAGCATCAGGTAGAAGGGGCCATACAACCTTTTCCCTGTCATTGGTGTGAAACAAATACGAGTGAGACTACAGTCCTAACCTGTCTCCCATCCCCAGCCTTAGGTACTCTTGCCCCAGACACATATTTGCCAGCAAACTCTGATTATATACTAACTTCCAACAAGGTTCAAAATATCGTAATAGAGCAAGGTATAAAAGGAAAATTTGCCTGCTACCTGGAAGACATTCATAATAATTACATTGAATCAACCGCACATCTCTTATTAAATTGATGCATAACAGACACATGGTCCAAAATAAATCCAACAAATTACTTTGGATTTTTGGAGAGCACAGTGAATACATTTTAATATCCAATGTTAACATGGGAAAAACATTTACAGTATTACAGTGCTTAAAAAATGCATAAATACACCATCTCAGGCAAACAGCGAGGAGATGAATTCTTGCATGCTTTTTCAGAAACATACTGAAGATAAAAATGTGTTATGTTAGCGTGGCCATGCTGCCAGTACAGTGTCTGTACTTCATATCACATCAAGAAGAGGACATAGAAGAACAGCACTCCAGGTGCCTGCTAAGGTCAGCACTGGAAGTCCAAAACTCTTGGTATCAGTGCACAGCCTATTTCACAGAGGGTACCACTGCCTTACAAGGAGATGGAACTGAGTCCAAATGGTAGGCGATCAGAGATGAATGATTTGTCAAAGTAGCTTGAAAATCCAGGAGAAGGAAGTCCAGAAGTAATCTGTGTATTTGCTCTTGATCAGTCAGCGGAGACCAGCTTCCACTGTTACAGAAAACTGGCACATAACCACGGTCTGTTTGCTCTTGGCCAGGCTTGGTCTCCATGGCTAAATAATTTATTTTCAGGACCCAGGGGAAAATGCCATCAGCATCAGGAGAATCAGAGAGCAGGTTCACAGCCCTCAGCTACTGGTTTAGACTGAGAGGTCAAAGCCAGAAAAGAGGGGAGAACAGTGACTAAGTAGCATGCTCATAGAGCTATTTATGTTGTGCCAGAACTGTAGAAAGGTGGATTTAAAAAAAATCTTTGGGGGTACTTTCCAGGCTGAAATCTGGGTAGTGGGTTTTGGGTTTCTTTGTGAAAGATTGCAAGATTCACAGTCCCCACCTTTAACTATGGAAATGGAGACACAGAGAAAAAGACAGCCAAAGAGGAAGTCTGAAACAAAGTTAAAAACAGAACTTAGTCTTCTCTCTACTATCTTCTGCTACCAGAGTAATGTAGGAGCGCGGAAAGCACAAGCCAAGTCAGCCCAAGCCCAAAGAGAAAGCCATTTCAGAGAGATGGGGAAAGCCAAGCCAAACAGGATTAATGAACAATGATGGGATATTTCCTTTTTTTATAATTAAAATACAGCAAATAGCAGAATCAACTGCATTCATATTTATTCTTCTAGTTGCCCCACGTTAATATGCATAGAGTAATCATTGAAACTAAAGTAGGAAGTGTTGTGTTCAGTTTTCAGCTCTGCCATAAGATGGCATAGCAACACCATCTCTGTCATGGAGGTGGTTGATCTACAGCTGACAGTTTGATATTGCCTGGTGTAGTACACATCCAGCCGTGCAAGCAGCTGTAGAAATAAAAATCAATTATTTCCCCTCTGTACTGCAAGACAAGCCTCATTCAAATCCAGTGAGATATCTAAAGTCACAGAAAGTCTAGTTCAAAATCCTCTTAGACTGTGCAGAAATAAGTTTTCAACTGTTTTCATGATTGCAGAGAAGGCTTAAGGAAAACCAAGAAATCTGCAATGTTATCTAATCATAATAAGGAACTGCATTATGAGTAACAGTGACACACAGTCAGCACAGATCTTGCTGCAGGAGTTCTGCATGGCTTTTCTAGTTTTGTACCTCATTCTCAGTGTTGAGTGTACAAGGGACAGTAATTTGCAAACCCTTTCTGCCCCATAGCAAACCTAAGTAGGATTCATCCTAGTACAGGTATACGCACCGATACAAAATCATCTGGGTTTAAGCTTTAGCTAGCTTAGAATTCTCAAGTTGAATTAACATGCCTATTTCCCCATTTTAATAACTAGCCTCCTGCTTCCAAGCAGCAAAGACTTAGGAAGCAGCTTGTATCAATGCAACCACCCGGAATATTTTCTGCCCCAGGGGACTCACTGCTTAGGTATTACCAGCCAGCAATGAAACTACTAGTTCTCTCCTTCAGGGAAAGATGCAGCATACATTGTGCTACAGTGAATACTACACAGTAGGATGAAAGAGGGGAAGTAGAAAACTTTTCTGTTAAAACTGAGGGGATTCCTTGTACCTGCAATGGTAGATGTAGTTCTAAATACTAAGTAGGAAATGAGAAGTCTGCTTTACAAAATATTAGGTACTTCGAATGTGCAAACACAACTGAAGCCTCTGTAAAAATAATCGAGGTGAGAAGAGGCAAAAAGAGCCAAAGCAAAAAAGCTAAGTAATGGAGCTACTAAAAAACCATTGCTGTACATAAGTAACGTGATCACACATACCGTAGAGACAAGACATGGATGTACAGCCATTCCATCACACCTCTGCTTTGGAAGGGATAAATTTCAACTGTCTCAGAAAGATTTGGCAAAGTTGCCAGAGTCTGAGGGTTTAGGTTACTACTATCACATCTGCCAGAACAACTATCACAGGCCAGAGCAAGCTCCACACGGGCCAGAGCAAGCTCCAAGCAGCACATTGCAACAAAATGATCATGGTGGAGTCTTAATAGCTCAAGAAAATGAATTTACAGGAGTTCCAGGGCTGATGTGAAACTTCAGTAGGTAGAAAACTGAACTATGCCACTAGTCAATTCTCTTGCAGCAATACAGTCAAAACTTGGAGGCCTTTAATGAACATCACAGAACACTACAGAAACCACATTATGCTCAAAGACAGGAAATGGCTGTTGCCTCTCATCAGCAGATGCATGATATTCCGCGTGACATTCCACACAATCAGCATTAATTGAAGCTGCTAAATTCTTTCCACTCAGAACAACTGCAGTACAACCCACCTAAGCTAAGCAGGCAAGTTTTAACATCAGCTCTTTCTTCAAGACACAGTTATTCCTAACATGGCAGTAGGAGACTGGTCAGTATGTTTATTCATGGCTCAAAAAGACACGTGAATTCAACCAGTACACACATAGTGTTAAATTAAAATGAACAAGCTTTATTCTTAAAGCTGTAAACAGGAGATAGAACTAAACCACCTGCAAATTCTGTACATGCTTAAGACTTCATTGCCATGGGGGACGGCCACATATTTGTGAGCAGCAGCACTGTGCTGATCATGCAAGATCTCTGGCCAGTTCTAAAAAAAAAAAAAAAAAAAAAACAAACCAAAAAACCCCAACCACAAAACCCACAACAAAAAACAAACTAGACAGCAAATACTAACTCCCTACAGATAAACAGCTGAAACACACTGAATGGCAGTGTTTCTTTCACATCTTTGTGCACAATGCAACCTTTTTTATGTAGGAAAGGGCCATGTCAAGCCCTCAGAACACTGCAGTTCACAAATACTGCAGAATACTGTAATTTTGTGCCACTCTGTGCTAGTTTATATTGAATTCGCACACATCACTTGCTGCACTGTTCCTTGCCCTAATGCAATATGCATGGGGTTGCATTGCTAATTCATGATTTAGGAACTCTCTACCTTCTCTAGAGCAGAGGTCGGGGTAAACTGTACTTTTTGGTATCTTTTCATGCAAAAAAAGCTCCAACATACAAAGCTTGAGTGGCATATGTGTGTATGGGCAGATGGATGAAAGGAAATGGGGTAGGACAGATAAATCTGCAACCCAAGTACAGCAGACTTCAGTGTGGCACATCTTAACCTCCAGGGTAACCTCAAAAAAAAAAAAAAAAAAAAGCTTCCAGAGGCTGAAACCATGTGTGGTGTTGAGAACAGGAGACATAACAGGGCTGTGGACTAACATCACAAACCAGCCAGTGGAAGTACTGCCATGGACATTCAAGAAGATCTTACCAACAGGCAACTCCTTCAGTTTAGCAGCTTCTGCATCTTTTGCATGCTTTTCTCCACCAAGATGAACAGAGCCATTTTCCTTCTGCACTGTATTTCTACCTGCAATGTTAGAGGTCCTCTGTGGGCCTTGTATATTCTTTGGAATCATGAACTGCTCCCAGGTAGCAAGACAGCAAACCAAAAGGTTTCTGCAGCTTCAGACCCCCTCTCAATTTGCAGGAAGGGTGCCAGATTTAGGACTAGGAAGAGTTAATAATTCAAGTAGCCTCCAATTGTTACAGGCAGGAAAGAATTATGCAAGAAACTAGTGGTTACTTAATAGGTGCGTTCAGTGTGAGTCATTCAAACACCAGATAAATTGGAGAGTTTAATGCTGCAGTGCCACAAAGCCTATCCTGTGGACCTGGCTTCAACACACTGAGCACAAGAAGCTTCTGGTTACAGTCTGATTTTCTGTGCTTTCACAGCCTTTATCACTTTGAACTGTATTTAGCCGAGGTTCTCCTACTTCCTAGATTAAGTTAAAAATAAAGTTGACACACACAAAGCAACAGTCTAGACTTCATAACTGTAGAAAAAAACTTGACAGCAGAATTTGGGTATACTTTGGCTTAAAACATCTTAAAATTGAGTTTTAATTCTTTTGTTACCCTCATTCATTCCTCACTCTGAAATACCTGGTTTGCTGTACAAAATTCTATTATTGATACAATTAAATAAACAAAACCAGAATTTCATCTCTCAACATTGCGTGAGTGGCCACTTGCAAGTGTCAGAATAGCAGAATAACTAAATTAACTTAGAAAAAAAAACAAAAAGTCATTCATTTTACACGTGTTTGACCATATGGACATCCAGAAACTTCAATATCTGAAACTCCTTTAGTTCAGCTGAGGCAAATAATCTTGCTTTCTTGGCAGAACAACTGAGCACAGAGGAAGCTCCATTCCCAAACTTCCCAGCAAGCACTCCACTCTTCACTAGTGTAAAGCTCTCTATAGTAGAGAGCTTACGATTCTTGAAGTAAAAAATGCTGCTTTTAGAATTTAAGTTTTTGGGGTATCAAATAATCTGCTGCAGTGTAGCTTTAATTAACCAACCTCAAACAGCACCTGAGCTGGGTTGTTTGCCCGTTCAGTCATTTTTTTCCTCTCAGGAAAATTCTCTTTAATAAGAACAACCCTCTTCCCCAACAGAATGTTAAGAGTGTCTGTGTGCACAATAATCCTTGGAAAGAGTTGTTTTTGCCATGCAAAGTATCCTTGATGCAATACCTGTTTCAAAACCCCCAGAATCACTTTGCTCCTTCAGTCTGTGATCCTGCAGTTGAGCTCAGTGGCAGCAAAATCAGGCCTGGCCTTTTTGCCAAGTTCCACCCTGAAGGGCTTCAGGCTGCAGACCCAGGGTTTACTATGGAAACACCGACAGTCTCCCAACAACGGGCTCTGAGCGACGTTGCAGGAATGGGAGCAACTTGGAGCCGGTCGTCAGAATTTCCTCTGTCTGCAGGCAGAGCGTTCAGAGCAGCACCAACAGTGACCGAGTATTACCACGTAACAGAGAAATAGCTGCGCGGAAGAAAATATTAGATACCTGCCTCGAGGCATCTAACCACAGTTCTATTACACAAGTGAAGTTAAATAACCGGCTAACAGCAGCCCCTGCAGTAGTAACGCTGTATTTGTCAGAAGGCACAATTAAGTTTTCAAAACAGAGCACACAATAATTGCCATCAACATGCAGTCTTTATCTATTTACCACTGCTTACCTAACAGTCTGCATGCAACAACAGTCCATTGTATCACCCCTGTTTTAAAACCTCCTCTTTCGGCTTGCTCTCTGTTCAAATGAATTGTCAGTCCATAAACTCAATGAAGCAACAGCATCTGCA
Organism: Ciconia boyciana; assembly: GCF_034638445.1. Taxonomy (NCBI): domain Eukaryota; kingdom Metazoa; phylum Chordata; class Aves; order Ciconiiformes; family Ciconiidae; genus Ciconia; species Ciconia boyciana. The sequence continues at coordinate 10,834,956 of NC_132939.1, forward strand.
ATATCGTTCTTAATGGTGTATCACCACTTTCACTCACCCGCTGCTTAGCTGTGCATCCAAGTTTGCTCTAAAATTAACTCTAGAATACAGCTCCTACAGAGCTGTAGAAAAAGTAAACTTAAAATTATTTTTTTTCCCCCTCAAATGTGTGCAGTTACAAGCTTCCAGGTTGTTTTTGTTAACTGACAGGAGGAAAGTACCTTTCGTGGAACTTGCTCCTCTCACCGTACTGCTACCTGCTCAAGCACATGCAGAGAGCATTTTTAAGACTGACACTGTCTCTCTGCAAGGTCGTCAAGCTTTCAAACCCATCAGTAAACAAACTTGAGCCTACACATCTTAATGCAGTCATGAAAATAGTTCTTATGACATAGTTTTTAATTTTTCAGTCTGTTTATTAATCCTTTCTATTCAAAACTCAATTGTTCTGGAGCAGAACTTACCGACAATACATGCACCAGCTTCTCTATGTGCAGTAACTAACTTAAAAATAGAACTATAAGGCTTCAAACTGCATACTGCATGTAATATACGTATAATGATGAAATGGAGATGATAAACCTTTTAGTTCTCTAAAGCAGTGAAAATCCTCTCATACGCCTTGCACTGCAAGCATTTAAGCTTTTGCTAAAGATTGAAATTGAAAAGCCATTCATCCATTTGTGTACATATACACGTGTGTCTACACACATATATACGCTTGTAGAGTTTACACAAAAAATAAGCAAATCGTAGTTTAGAGAGGATGATTTTTATTTGGAAATACTTAAGTTGGGGCTAGTATTTTAATCTTCTATTCAATAATGACATGGAAAATGTTTAATTCTATTACAATTAGAACTGTCTGCCTAAATATCACAATATAGCAGGTATTGTCTGTACAGTGTTAAACTTCAATTAATTTGAAAAGTATTGACTGTGTAGATTATTTACTTCAGTCCATTTTAAAATGCTATATTGGTAGACATGCACCACTTACAAACAGTCTCCTGAGGCAAGCCTCTTCCCTAAAGAAGTTAATTGCCAGGTAAGAGAGATCTGGGCTCTGTGTTTCTCAGTTTCCAACAAACAACTAATCTTCAGTCATTCTTTTCTAAAGAAAAGAGGTGAAAGAACAGGAGTGTCAGAAAATCTGCTATGATAATGTTACAGTCTGACTACAGAAAGAGAGTAACCGTGTGTCACTTCTTCAGAACACTGAATAATGCTTTTCTAGTAAGCTTACTAATGCACGCAGTTCAAAATGATAGTGCAGTTAAATCTAAGCAGATCTTACCCATTAACATCACATGTATTCAAACTGCTTGAGCTCCAAGACATCCCAGCCAGGAGTCTGTTGTTCAAAACCTGCAATACAATCAACATTTCAATTACAGCCTTCGTACCTTTTATCTTTCCTCAGATACTTCATTTTGGCAGAACAGAATTAAACAGCCCAAGAGATATCATCCTACAGCAATTTTATCGATAAACTATAACCAATTCCTGCAGGAGCAAAAAAATCAGTGTCTGCAATAACTTAGTAGGAGTGTTTACTTTCAAAATGCAATCTCTAAAGCAGTTATATTTTCCACCCTAAAGAAAAGGACAACAGTAGAAATATTTTAAGAGCAGCGATTCATCATCCACCTTCCATTTTAACTCTCATGTCCCACTTCTCTTTCAGACAAGTGCAAACACTACCACAAGATATACAAGTTTTATTTAATGCAATTGTATGAAGTTTGACACCTTTTTTAACACTTTCCCATTTCTTTTATGCACGTGTACTTCTTGCTTTCAAAAGGTAGCAGGGCAGAAGGCTTGAAACAAGTTATCAAGAAGTAATTTCTGCAATAAGGATGAAATGTTTCTTCCCATCTTCCACATCTATGTCGAGACACTCATGATAACCCATGCACCACTTCTGGTGCCCCCAGATAAATCATAAGCTTGTCAAATCTATTAATATTTTAGCATCTATCATTGGTGTATACTTCAAAAGCCTCCTTTAGAAGCTCACCAGTGGACACAAGCTTAAAAGTACTTAATTCTATAGCATAGCATCAGTCAGCAGCCCCACAGAATTTCAAATAATGCTGTATCCAGACTAGCTTCATGTTTTCTCCTCAGACCAAACTGTGCTCTTTCATACGGCCAGCATGAAGACCATGGCATCAACACAGCAAAAGGACTTAAGAAAGCACTGGACTAGGGCAGTTCTGACGCAAGCCAAGCACCCAACAGATGGCACAAGTTAGCACAGGCATTCTATATTTAGCCTTCTTGTAAAGCAGTTATGTTTTGAAAATAGTAATGGTTAAGTGCTTCCTCCCTCAGTTCCAGAAAAAGCCACAGATAGAACAGCAAATCAGAAGTCATGAACAAAAACAGAAGAGAAGAGGAAAAACTGGCAATATATATTGCTCTTTATACATATGTACATGTTTATGGAGATTGAGACATGTACACATTAAACGCTTTGGAAATTTTTCAAATTATTATACAATGCTTGCAAATTACTATGTATGTTCATAATGTGATTAATGCAACTGAGTAATATTTTAAAGAAACATGAGGACTCAGAGCTCCTGTGGATATACCTGTTCTAAATAAAATTATGTCAAAAAAGACTATTTCCAGGGAACATAAAACCAGCAATAAACCAGAAGGCTGGACAACAGAGGCCATGTGCACTTTATATACTTTGAGAAGTCCTATAAAATCCAACAATTAATAGACAGCATAGTATTACAGATAGCTGGAAGGAAAACAAGTAAAAACACCAGTAGTTTTTCACTTCGCACATTTTACATTTAAAAAGTCACTTCTTATCTTACAAGTTGGAGTGCTGACTATGTGCACATGAAATCACGACATTTTCCTGGTGAGCTATGTCTAGGAATTTGCACTAGCCTCCCAAGCTAAGGATACTGAAGTACTGAGAAGACAGAAAGCACTACACAAAGGAAGCCACTTGCAGTTCATTTAGTAGGACATTCAAAAAGTTCTACAAAATCCAGAAGCTGTGAAACATATTTGAACACCCACCAACACACTATATATGCTCCAATAGAAAGAAGAAAAATTGCTGCCCGAGATCAAAAGAACTATGGCAGCAAAAGGCCTGCAGCTGAGGACAGATACTTTAACTGAACACAGTGAAGCGGAGGAAGCAAGCAGTCCCTCTGGAAGCAAGTGTTTACAAGTCAACATGGAGGGGGCACATGGATGATGCAGAAAAGATGAACAAGTAGAGCAGCAAGTTCACAGTGGGTCAGTTCAAACAAGCCACTACTCAGAGGAGCCTCCGAGCCTTTTCTGTTCTTTCCTTATGGAAACTGCTCATTTGTGCTTTTCTCTTACCTGAATCATGGAATCATAGAATCATTAAGGTTGGAAAAGACCTCTAAGATCATCTAGTCTAACCATCAACCCAACAGCTCCATGCCTACTAAACCATGTCCCGAAGTGCCACATCTACTCGTTTTTGAATTCCTCCAGGGATGGTGACTCCACCACCTCTCTGGGCAGCCTCATCCAATGCTTGACCACCCTTTCAGTAAAGAAATTTTTCCTAATATCCAATCTAAACCTCCCCTGGTGCAACTTGAGGCCATTTCCTCTTGTCCTATCACTTGTTACCTGGGAGAAGAGACCGACCCCCACCTCTCTACAACCTCCTTTCAGGCAGTTGTAGAGAGCAATAAGGTCTCCCCTCAGCCTCCTTTTCTCCAGGCTAAACAACCCCAGCTCCCTCAGCCGCTCCTCATAAGACTTGTGCTCCAGACCCTTCACCAGCTTTGTTGCCCTTCTCTGGACACGCTCCAGCACCTCAATGTCTCTCTTGTAGTGAGGGGCCCAAAACTGAACACAGTATTCGAGGTGCGGCCTCACCAGTGCTGAGTACAGGGGGACGATCCCTTCCCTAGTCCTGCTGGCCACACTATTTCCGATACAAGCCAGGATGCTATTGGCCTTCTTGGCCACCTGGGCACGCTGCCAGCTCATATTCAGGTGGCTGTCAACCAACACCCCCAGGTCCTTTTCTGCCTGGCAGCTTTCCAGCCACTCTTCCCCAAGCCTGTAGCGTTGCATGGGGTTGTTGTGACCCAAGTGCAGGACCCGACACTTGGCCTTGGTTGAACCCCATACAATTGGCCTTGGCCCATCGATCCAGCCTGTCCAGGTCCCTCTGCAGAGCCTTCCTCCCCTCCAGCAGATCAACACTCCCGCCCAGCTTGTGTCATCTGCAAACTTACTGAGGGTGCACTCGATCCCTTCGTCCAGATGATTGATAAAGATATTAAACAGGACTGGCCCCAACACAGAGCCCTGGGGGACACCATTTGTGACCGGCCACCAACCGGATTTAACTCCATTCACCACAACTCTCTGGGCTCGGCCATCCAGCCAGTTCTTTACCCAGTGAAGAGTACACTTGCCTAAGCCATGAGCTGCCAGCTTCTCTAGGAGAATGCTGCGGGAGACAGTGTCAAAGGCTTTACTAAAGTCCATGTAGACAACATCCACAGCCTTTCCCCCATCCACTAGGTGAGCCACCTGGTCGTAGAAGGAGATCAGGTTGGTCAAGCAGGACTTGCCTTTCATGAACCCGTGCTGGCTGGGCCTGACCCCCTGGTTGGCCTGCACATGCCTGCTGAGCGCACTCAAGATGAACCGCTCCATAATTTTCCCTGGTACCGAGGTCAGACTGACAGGTCTGTAGTTCCCCGGATCCTCCTTCCAGCCCTTCTTGTAGATGGGCGTCACATTGGCGAGCCTCCAGTCGTCTGGGACCTCCCCTGCTAACCAAGACTGCTGATAAATGATGGAGAGTGGCTTGGCAAGCTCCTCCGCCAGCTCCTTCAGTACTCTCGGGTGGATCCCATCCAGCCCCATAGACTTGTGAGCGTCCAGGTGGTGTAGCAGGTTGTTCACTGCTTCCTCCTGGATTATGGGGGGTTTATTCAGCTCCTCCATCCCTGTCTTCCAGCTCAGAGGGCTGAGTACCCTGGGGATAACTGGTCTGACTATTGAAGACTGAGGCAAAGAAGGCATGAAGTACCTCAGCCTTTTCCTCATCCTTGGTGGCAATGTTCCCCCCCGCATCCAATAAAGGAGGGAGATTCTCCTTGGCTCTCTTTGTTGTTAATCTATTTGTAAAAGCATTTTTTACTGCCTCTTACAACAGTGGCCAGATTGAGTTCTAGCTGGGCTTTTGCCTTTCTAATCTTCTCTCTGCATGACTTGACAAGATCCCTGTACTCTTCTTGAGTTGCCTGCCCCTTCTTCCAAAAGTGGTAAACTCTCCTTTTCCCCCCGCTGAGTCCCAGCCAAAGCTCCCTGTTCAGCCAGGCCAGTCATCTTCCCTGTCAGTGCTGTAAAACGAACGTGGGGAGGGCCTGCTCCTGCACCTTTAAGACTTCCTTCTTGAAGAATGTCCAGCCTTCCTGGACCCCTTTGCCCTTCAGGACTGCTTCCCAAGGGACTCTGTCAACTAGTGTCCTGAACAGGCCAAAGTCTGCCCTCTGGAAGTCCATGGTAGTGGCTTTGCTCATCCCCCTCCTTACTTCTCCACGAATCGAGAACTCTATCATATCATGGTTGCTAAGCCCAAGATGGCCTCCAACCACCACATCTCCCACCAGTCCTTCTCTGTTTGTAAACAGCAGGTCAAGCGAGGCACCTCCCCTGGTGGGCTCACTTACCAGCTGTGTCAGGAAGTTATCTTCTGCACATTCCAGGAACCTCCTAGACTGTTTCCTTCTCTGCTGTGTTGTATCTCCAGCAGACGTCTGGTAAATTGAAGTCCCCCACAAGAACAAGGGCTAGCAATTGTGAAACTCCTGCAGCTCTTTATAGAATGCTTCATCTGCCTCTTCATCCTGGTTGGGTGGTCTATAACAGTCACCCAGCAGGTTATCTGCCTTGTCGGCTTTCCCCCTCATCCTTACTCCATAAGCACTTGACCGTATCATCATAATCACCAAGTTCTACACAATCGAAACACTCCTTAATGTACAGAGCCACCCCACCACCTCTCCTTCCTTGCGTATCCCTTCTGAAGAGCTTATAGCCATCCATTGCAGCACTCCAGTCATGAGAGTCCTCCCACCACCTTTCTGTGATGGTGACTAAGTCATAGCTATCCTGCTGTACAATGGCTTCCAGCTCCTCCTGTTTGTTGCCCATGCTGTGTGCATTGGTGTAGATGCATTTGAGCTGGGCTATCGATTTCACTCCCAACATTGGCATGCCACCCTTAGGCTCCTCTCTAGTGAGCCTGGCTACATCCCCTTCCCCCTTCAAGCCTAGTTTAAAGCCCCCTCAGTGAGCCCCGCCAACTCATGGGCAAGAATACTTTTCACCCTTTGAGATAGCTGAACTCTATCCATCGCCAGCAGGCCCAGTGCCATGTAAACATCTCCATGATCAAAAAACCCAAAATTCCACCAATGGCACCAGCCTCTGAGCCACATGTTGAGCAGGTGAGTTTCCCTGTTCCTTTCAGTATTCTTCCCTGCCACTGCTGGGATTGAGGAAAACACTACCTGTGCTCCTGATCCCTCAACCAATCGGCCCAATGCCCTGAAGTCCCTTTTGATCGCTTTTGGACTTCTCTCCGCAACCTCATCATAGCCAACCTGCATAACCAACAGCAGGTAATAATCAGAGGACCATACCAGATCAGGGAGTTTCCTAGTGATGTCTCTAACCCAGGGCCCAGGGAGGCAGCAGACTTCCCTGTGGGTTGGGTCTGGTCTGAAGTCTGTGTCCATCTCCTGACCAACATCCTGAGGAATCCTATGAGACTGCTGCTGAAGAAGAGAACAAGCAAAAGCTTCTCAAAGAGTGATCAAGAAGATGCAACAGAAATCAACCCTGAAAATCCCATGAAAGGAACTGGAGGCAAATTGGGCAGGAAGACTAACAGCAGGTGCTCTCAGTTTTAAGTGGAGGCAGCCCATTCTTTCACCATCACTTGAGGCCCAAGTGAGCTTGTTCTCCTACACCAAAGCCCCAACAGTTAATGTGCAGCAGCTGTGTCTTTTTGCAGCACTACATGCTAATAACTACCTGTTCTAAACTCTCCCACCTGGGTTTCTAAGGTGATCTTAAAATAGGAGCCACCCAATGTTTCATAGGTGGGAAGAGGAGTTAAGAGAAAGATGACCTGTAAGCAGATTTCATGCTTTAAAGATTATAATCATTCATCAAGATGCAAGTCATCATTTTTACTTGTCATGCTTCAATAGCTTTCTAACAGGAAATGCAAAACACATTCTGATATGGTGACAATGCCTCAGGATTTAGAAAAGGTATTACTTTAAGTATGCAGGTGACACTGGCTTCCCACTTAGCTTTTTTTTTTTTTTTTTTTTAAAGTGCCTGAAGAGATGGGCCTTTCAGGCAAGCTATCTTACCATGCCATCACATATCCAACTTACCCTAAAAGATGCCTGACATAAAAAGATTATTAAACCTACATGCCAAGCACCTGTAAAGCTACCATGAGTGAAGGGAGCACCTGTTTCCAGATTCCTCATTCAGCTTCTATGCCAGCTACCCCGATCACTGCTGGCACCCAGGGTAATAACTCCTGACATTTCAACAAAAGACAAACAAGAGGCACAAAACCCAAGACTTTCCAACAGGATGACTAAAGCGGCAAGATTGCATTTAATTCTAAAACAAAGAAAGAAAGAAGTGCCAAGAAGAACTGGCTGATTTTTTTTTTGCACTTGCTTTCTCATCTTAGCATTTTTTGCTTACAAAAGTTACAGTAAAGTTCTAATTAGAAGCAAGGTTATTTGATAGGTATTAGCACAACCTTTAAAGAGAAAAGCACCAACTGCTTCTATATTCTGTGGCTCTGAGTTTTTCCAGTACTTCTGTATCAAATCTGATTAAAAATATTTTAACTCATTAATTCAGACATAGCTAGTATTTCCTACCAGTGGTTTAACTCATGTCTGTACTTTCCTCTTTCTCTACAGTAACAGTGGAGACTGATAGAACAGTGAGATCACTTAACATTTAAAAAAACAGAACTGTTCTGTCTCTAACCAGAGAGGATCGCTACAAGAAAAGCCTTCACAGAATACTACTGGAGTGTAAGTCCCTAAAATATCTTCAGCCACCTAATGTTCTGTAGAATTTCAAGTCACATTTCATGCTCTTTGAACTCATATATAGGTGCTAAGCACCTACTGGCTCTGAAACACAGAAACCACATTGAATGCAGAAACCAGCACAGAAGTAGCTAATTCTTCCAGAAGGTGACTTACTAGGCTAAGTGCAGCACTTTCCCATTAAAAATGGATAGACTTGGTTTTAAATTAGAGTCACAAAGAGTGGAAGTTACCTTGCATGTTTGTCTTTCCAAATCAAATATTTAACAGAGGAAAACCACAGGTGTCACTGACAAGGAAAGATTGGTTGTGGCTTAAAAGCACACAAATGGACTGAAAAGTAGCGAGACATGCTCTGCTCACTAAGTTACCTTACAAGTGCATAATTTAGACTGATACTTGTTGTCACAGGAGCATTAGAAGCCTTTCATTTGTTTCCAAGAATCAGAATTTAGATATCAGGGAAATGGCCACTTCGGTTTTTTAAGAATATTACAGTGCCTGGCATTCATAAAGCGTTTACAACCAAAAGCATACTATCTTTTCATGTCACGAGGCCTAGTACTACAACTACAGTCAGCTGAGTGGGTGGCAAGAGCAGGGGAACCAATGGTAGCATCTGGTGGGGGAAGAAAACAAAGGAGCCAACAGTTTTTAAGAGTTTCTTTGCTCAGTGCAAACTAACCCACCATAAAATACTCCAAACATACCAGATCTTAGTGAAGCACAGATCCAGAGCTCTGGTCTTCCTTTTAAAAAAGCCCCTTCACCAAGGGGAGATTAGACCTAAGACCCAAACATGGAAGCAGCCTACTGGATTGTCACTCTTGCAACATGATACAGAGGAAAAAGGTGATTATTACAAGTCCTACATTAGATTGTGTTAAGTAGCTGATTACAGACAAGTGCTCTTCCAGCAAACAAACAGAATGCCAGGGGAAATCAGTTTATGGGTTCTCCACTGCTGTATTTGGAAGAGAGCTCTTTCACTTGCAGGCTTGGAGAAGGTTGCATTAACAGTCAGAATAGCATATAGTGTTAATTCACAGTTACTCAGTGAAAGCTCAACAGCTTCAGGAGGATTGTGCTGCTCTGGCCTGAAGCAGACTTGAATCCTTACCCTAGTTACTAGGCACAAGATTCTGAAAGTATGTGCTGTGTGCTTTATGCAACAAATACCAGGTCTCTGACCTAAATTGGGAGAGCCTTCACAAAACAGGAAAGGTAAGATGGATTTGAAAGATACAAGCAAACAAAACACAACTAGTCTCTTTCAAAGTAAAAGTAACTTCACATAATTGGAGAATTATACTTAAGTACAGCTTAAAAATTAAGCATATCAAGTAAAAAGTCCTTGAAGGAACATGAAGCAAGAAATTGTACAGCACAGCAAGTGGATCAGGAAATTTCCATTCTTCCCGCTAAGGACTTACAGTAGCTGTCAAGTCCTCTTGTTCTAGCCTATGCAATTTGTTCAAAATTAATTACCTCCTTGAAGTACAAGAAATTTTTTAAAGCCTATTTGAACAGACTGGGAGTCTGTTCATGGCAGTCTAATCATGGGAGTGATTAACATGTGTGTTTGTGGGTCACACTGCTGCACTTTATGCCATGTAAATAACTTAACTTGCAAGAAGACTCCTATCCTGTAAATTGCAAAGAAAACCTCATCTTCCACAGACTCTACAAACTTTCATACACTGTCAGCAAGATTCCAAACATCTCTTTAGCTACTATCCCTCTCCAAACTGAATCTGAATCTTTTAAGTTGAATAAGCACTGTCCTAGGAGAGTACATTAAGTGAGAAGTGCCGGATGACAGACTTGCTCACTTAGACTCAGAGTTAACTTCTTGTCTGATTTATCTGTTTGGACCACAAGCTTTATATACAATGCAGATCATGAGCCACATGACACAATACAGTGTCAATACAGCCTCAATTCCACATACATACATAACAAGTATTAACAATATTCAGTCTGCTCCCATAATTTAACCATTTTGTTTCACTTCCACAGGTATTTCTCTCCCCACCCCACGATGTGACTGCCTTTGACAAGTCCCTGCTTATTTTAAGCATTTGCCTTATGATTCTGAATCATACTGAGAAAGCTGTATAATAGAGGAAATCAAGCCTCCTAACTTTAGATTCTTGAATTCCATCTAAGTTAGGTGCCTAAAGCAGTAAGTGTAACTATTTGTGTCCCTAGACATCCAGTTCTGGGATAATTTCATCAGGAATGAAGGAAAGTATGAGATATCAAGTTTCATAAGGATTAAAATATTCAACTATATGATGCTGTCGTAAATCTGGATTAAGGCTCACATGATACATAAAAGTTAATAGTGGCTAAGTACTGAATCGTTTTCACTTAAGTGGTAAATCAGATGTTTGTTGATTAAAACAAGAATACCACAACTACTTGCTGACACTCCTGGTGGTAGACTGAATTGCTGTTTCTACAGTAGAGATAGGGCATACACAGAGGATGTAGTGGAAACTCCTACCATATGAGGCAAGCGCAATTTCAGATTTAATGTTCATTCCACATCACAGAAAATTTCAACCAAGTGGTGGTTTTAATTTTTTCATTTCAAAGAATCTTATGGTAAGTTCATACTTTAGTTTTTTCATATGCTTATAAAGAAGCAAAACAGGCCTTGCTTCTACCTGTCAAGATACTAATTTTTTCAGATTTCTGACAGTGGCTACAGAATTACCATCCTGAAAAGTATAACAATTCAACTAGAATGAAATTAAAGGCTTCTGGTAATAATCACTACACTTGTAGTTAATGGATATAACTGAATCAAGAGTAAAAAAGTCCCATTCACCCTACTTAGAGCCCATGGCTCTAAGCATTCCAGTTTTATAATGTGTTGGAACTTTTGCTTTCACCAATTAGTCACAGTTTCTCCTGCTTCTCCTAGGAAGAATAAAAGCTGCTCAAAGCTGTCATTGTTCCATATTCCAGAAAAGACAGTTGCATAATTACTAATTATCTATCAGTGAGTCATATTTGTTGCAGAGCAGGGAAAGCCAAAGTGAATGCCAACTCTGCCCTGAAGAAAAGTACTAAGATAACATCAAGGAGGAAAGCATTTATAAATATCTTGAAGGTGGAAGCAGGGTTAAATTTAGTTTGAGACAGCAGAGAAGCAGCTCACAGTTTGGTTAAGTAACCTTTAACTTGCAGTCATCTGCAGACAGAAAGGAGAACAGAGTTGTCTGAAGAAGTTCTGAAGAATATTCTAGAAGAAAGCAAGAAAACCTAGAATTTAAAGTGATGAGACCTGTCAACCTTCACTTCTAGATTTATGATGGTACAGCACATATTAAAAATAAGAGCAGACAATTCGTATCAGCTCCACTGGAGCTATTTTACAGCTTCTAGAGATTTACTCAAACACACAGTGAATGTCACCAGCCTAGACAAAATAAATTGCACATACTTCAGCACAAAAAGATTGACAAACTGCAATAATACACTTTAAAGCAATTCACTTACATTCCTCCAGAGCAGCCATTCTTCGTGACTTTTCTTCATTTCTGTTTTAAAGTCTGCTCAGCAGATTGTGAAATATGTAAAAATATTGTGAAAAGTTACACTTCCCAGCTCTGTGCAGGGTACTTCTCAGACCCAAGTTACCTCTATAAACATGTGCTTTGTTTTTGAACAACATACGATGTAATACTGCACTATGAAGAAAGGGCAAAATGTTTAGCAGCACAAAGACACATAAGGGATAACATCTTAAAACTTTTTTTTGTTCCTTGCTTCCAATTTTGAATCAACTAAAGAGACCAACAAAAACTGTCTACATTTGGTAGTTTAAGTCTTAAAGTCAGGTAAAGGAAAGTTATGCTTTAAAGCTGGTACAAACCAGCTTGTGGTACAAACCACAACTTACAGATCATGCATGATCTCCAGAACTGTGCTCTTGAAAAAGGAGGAAGAATCCATGAAATCTGAAGATTCCAAGGAACTAAGGTTAAAAAAACCCCACAAGCCATTTTGGTGATGCACTAACTTAATGATACCTTTTCCTCCCTCACCACAAAATGTAGATACTACAAATAGCTGTAGTTGCTTGCAGTTCCTTGAAATGTTAATCCAAAAGCTACTAGCAAAACCACAGTACCCTTTTAAACCATATGAAAATGCACCCATCTATTTAATAGCTGACATACAAGAAAGTCACCACGACCAAGCATACCTCACCATGTGTTCTGATAATCACCCCATGAAGGTTTAGATTGTGGGAGTTTTGTTTGTTGTTTTTTTTGTTTTGTGATTGTGAAGGTTTTTCTGTTTTGTTTTTTTAAAATGCAGTATTAGTCATTAACTTGATTTTCAAAGTTTCTCACAAAGGAAAGAGCATGTTCATGTGTATTAAGATGGCATTTACACTATCCAGTTATTTTCCATAAATTAGACTAAAAACATGCAAAAATACAATAAACACTGTAACAACACTTTCAAGGGATTTGTTTATTTTTGGTTTACAAACAAAGGCACCCAATATTTCTGTTTATGTCTTATAAAAGCTCACAGATTTAGCATTTCTTTCCAAACATCTGTTCCTACAGCAGAGAAAAACATTACAGGAAAATGTAATTTTTTCCCTGGTTGCAAATCTAAATACCAATAACTGTTAAGTGATCATGCTGTTTCAGACTGTTCTTCTTCCTATTTAACCAACTGGAATACCTCCTGTAACTTGCTAGTCAGTACAGTGAGTCTAGCTTACTGTATCAAAATATAGTTCCAGTATATTTTTGATCAACACCTGTTATGTGCAAACACTGGTATGAAGAACTGCAAGAGAACAGGGTTCTGATATGGAAAAAACCCATAGTTTCAGATAGAATTTCACAGACTGACCACAGGAAGTGACAAAACTAATGTAATAAATGTGACACTGAATCTATTGTCAGTTAAATAGGATGACTGATGAATTTGTGTAACATACCAATAGTGCACAGAACCACGGTCTCCAAAGAGGGAAAAAATTTGGGTTTCTAATTGGAAAAATGTTTAAAGAGTAGAGGTTAAATATCCTTATGTTTAAAGTAATCCTTTTCTTTGTTATTTATTCAAAAGAATAGATTTCTAAGCAGTGTTTTGGACCAGAAATAATCAGTTCACTGGCTTCATAGTTCTTGGTATTAACAAATCAGCATTAAAAGTATCATGTATAACAGTTATAAACAACCAAAATTCATAAGTGAATTGCTTCACAGAATCATTTTCAGAATATGATGTATTTGTCTTTTGCAAACTTCAGCCACATGCCAACATGGGACAAGGGTGGATAGTAGGCACCTCGGAAAAAAAGTCTACAATGCAGGGATGCTTAAGCATACTTTCAGGTCTAGTAAGATACTTGGGGAGGCAACTAAAGATGTAATACACCTAATGTATTTGTTAAAGTGTAACATCTTCAATCATGGAAGCCATAATTTATTTTCAGCCACAGTCAGAGGTCTCTCACACAAGGTGTGGTCCTAGACCATTTAGGCTTTTCATCACTAGCTTTATATATACACAGGTAATTTTAAAAAGGAATTACAACTTAACTACTTACTACAGAATATTTAGCTTCAGCAAGGAAGCCATTATCTTTTCAAAATGAGATATACACCTGCAGGAAAGGTGTTCTCTTTAAGAGTTCTCACAAGAATAGCAAAATAAGTTCTTTACATACTTAATTCAAATAGGACAAAAAACTATGAAGGGCAAGTATAATGTAGCTCTTGTGTAATTAAGTCATTATTTGCCTTTCCAAGCAGATTCAAGAACATATTCATCAGTATAAACTAATTTTAATGAACGAACACTGGGCAAGGGTGCTGGTCAGTGCATCAATTAGAGGAACATTACAGTGTTCTCAGATAGAATTCTGTGCAACCAAAATTTAAAGGGATCTTCATGTATTGCCTTAAACAAGGATTCAATCTTTTCTTAAAACTTGCTATTTTTACAAATGTTTTCCCTACTGAAACAAAGTAACATGCAGAAAAAACAGATTTCTTCAGATTTAAACCTAATAATTTAAATTAAAAGATAGATGGAAGAATTGTTAACATACTTTCATTTTGAAGCAAGGTGCATCTTGCTCTGCTTGCCCAGTGAAACGAGAGGTTTTGTTGGGGCAGGGATGAGAAAGTGTGCTTATGCCTTGGTGTTGTCCACGCATCAAATTTCATAGCTCAGAGATTTAAAAAATTATTAATTCATTAAGTATTTGCTAACATTGCTTAGAATTTAAAAACAGGTATATCGCTTAACAAATGCCTATAGTTTGTCCAACTACTATTACCAGTAATACAAATAGCAACTGAGCATAATAAATTCCTTTCAAATACATCTACCTTTGAAGTTAGAAGTGTAACAATCAAGTGCTGGCTCTGTGTTCTCAATAAAAATCATTAAAAAAAGAGGACGGTCAATGACTTTATTTTTGCCCCCCTCAGGGTTATATTTCCTTTTATCTAGTCAATGATACGATCAATTCTGCTTTCAGAGAAGCAAATTGTTCATGCTGACATAAATGCAAGTTGGATGCAGCCAGTTTCGAGCACAGAACTGAATCCCTAAGTGCATTCTGAAGACCAGATCAGACAAAAGGCCTTTCAGTAATTAAGGAAGGCTGTTTTTTTTTTTTTTCTCCTTTTTTTCTTTCAAAGCAAAGTAGGCACCATTATTGCATCCCTACTTTGAGAAGGGAAGAAGTGGCAAAAAGTAAAGACAAATTACAAAAAGTCCTCAAATAATTTTTTTCAGGAGATCCACCATCATTTATACACTTTTGCGACTTGTAAAACCCTTTGTAATTTAGAAGAATTTCAAATAAATAGGTCTACAGCAACTAGCAACTACTAAGTCAATATCTATCTTGCTCAATGTGGAGTAAAACTTAAAAGAAAAAAATCACGTTAAGGCAGATTTAAATCAAACACGTTCCAAATTGCACAGTTACGTTGGTCAGTGGTCTAAAATGTTTTCCCCAGGTTAAACAGTTAAAGTTATTTAAATGCTTGTCTAATGCCAATTCAACCTGGCACTTGACCATTTTATTTTCCTCTGTTTTCAGGAAGATACACAACTAACATTACATATAACATACCGTGTATTTCATACTCCAATTTAAGATGAAATTATGCTTTTACAAAACGTGAGATGACTACATGTTACAGGCTCTGTGCAGTTAGACCACCATATGCATAGATGTCCTAATGCTAAATTATCTTCTTCAGTATCTCATAGTACTGGAGGCTCTGAAGTAGGAGAGGAACTTGTAACACAGACTAACCACAAAGTACCAGATATTTCTTGCCATTTGTGATCTTGCAATAAAGATACGCCAGATCAGGATCACAAGAACGGTATTGAAGCCATAGCGTATATTCCTTAACCTAAGGAAAAACAAAATAAATAATTAAAAGCCAAGGTACCAATACTTACAGGAAACAAGAACACTCTAAAAATTAATTTTAATTTGTGGAATTTAATTTGTTCATCTATTCATCTCAAGATACATTATCAGTGGTATTAAGTGAATGACGGAAGTAAACTGGTAATTGAAGGACCAAACAAAAAAGGCTTTTCCATAGTTCACTGCTGAAAAGTGGAACACATGAAAACTAAGGAACAGAGCCAGCCCTGTAGCTAACCACATGTACTTCTGCTTTACAGCTGCTTGATAAAAAACTCTTAAAGCCAAGGTCACACACAGTAACTTACCTATAGAAGGCTGCCATCCACCCCAAAACTAAGGAAATATTTAACACTATGAACTCCCCTCCTCCCCTCCATGTATTTAAAACTTGATATATATGTAGAAGTAACTTGAACTGCTGCTGACAAAAGCAGCCCCACATCATAGGATTTTCCAGCCACAGAGCCTGGAGTCTTCACTGCAATTTTAAACTCATTCCTTCTCAGGGAACTATATTTAAAGATTAGGAGAAACTGAGTGTCCTTTTAGGGCACCTGTGACTTTTGGCAACCTTCTCACATGTAAAGGTGGAAGCTTCAAGACAAACGGCAACCAGAATTTGCTCAGATTTCTTTGAAACAGAGCAATCTCTTTGGTTCAGTGGATCATGACAATTTGTATTTTAAAGGCAGCTCTTTTTAAGGAAATACTCACTGCCCTTATCTTGTTTTACAGGTAGTCTGGGGGTTACCAAACCAGACCTTCCTCTACATACCTTATTCATAGAAAAAACAGTCTAAGTTTCTGTATTACAAAAGTAAAGCCCACTTTTCTATTTGAGGTAAAATTCTACTCGGTAGTTTCGTAGAGAAGCCAGGTTCCCTAGGCTGCCACATCTGTTTGATATTGAAGCAATGGACTCAAGTTCGGATTAGATAGAGTTGAGAGCTAGATAGTAACAGAAGTGACCAACTTAACACCTCAGAGTAAATACATGTTAGAATCTAAATCTCTTGCAAAACAATCCACTTAAGAAAGCTGGGAGCAAACAGATGCTGTTGCAATACAAGACTATTTCTCAGGTTATTTTTGGTATGATCCTTTGTACATAGGATAGCAACTGTATAACTCCTATGCATTTTTTTAACAGCATCTAAATTTAAAAAAATCAGAAGGGGACACCTCTTCAGCCATCCTCACCATTATCAAAGATTACCATCTTTCAAAAGTATATTTGAAATTGTAACATATGATGCCAATCCACTCTACAACTTAAAATCCGTGTCTTTAGAAGAATGACACAAGTAATGACCTAGATCACTTCTCTTTGTGATTAAATCACTTTTATTTCACTCTTTAAAGAGACATATCAATAAGTCTACAACTGTCATTATGAATCAGCCAAGAACAAAACAAGGGCAACTGTGCCAGTAAAATTCTGGACAATAACAATGCATTCAAATTGGAGGAGTTAAGCCACAGGTAAAAGGCTAAGAGAAGTCATCTTAGAGCAACCACATCAAAGTTTCCTGCTCTGAGGTGGAGAGTCCATGCCTGTTTACTCACCTGCTTCAAAAGATCACATTCCCAGAAGAAACAACTATTGTTCTATTAAATCTCCTTAACTAAACAAGCCATTCTGACCTTGTGTTACTGTGTACCTTTTTACCTTCCAAAAGATACTTGGGTAAAATCAGAAACCTGGATTACAGTATACACTACTGATCAGAGCTACAACCATAATCCCAGACTAATACTGTAACTATTAATACTGAGAGCAACTCAGGAGCAACAAATAGAACAAGAAAGATGACATCTCACTTCTTTAGAAAACGCTTCAGATCACTGGACTGGAACAGAAGAATTATGGAGGACCTAAGCAGGTGCTATAAAGAACAATTAAGTCATAACATGGAAAAGAAAAACTTGACAAGGGCAGGAAAACACGAAAAATATAAACAGAGGAAAATAAAAATTTATACTTACTTATTCAAGTGTTTCCTAGCTGCAGGGAGGCCAGACATTTCTTCATTCAGCACATACTTCTTCATTCCCATGCAGTAATTTTCCATGTATTCTGCCCAATGTAGTTGTCGAACATCAAAATTAAATGTCTGCATAAAATAAAAGCTTTCACTGTTAGTTGCTTAAAAATTCACCTGCTATATGTAACAGAGGAAAATAAATGCCTTTATACCAGATAATTCCAGTTTGTCTTTGATGCAAGAAAGTTATCTTGTCCTTAATCATAAGAATGATCCAGACTTAGATCCCATTTCTGACTCAACCACCAGCTTCTTACACCATCTCATTCAAATTTCAACCATTTCATGCCTTATTTCTCCTCCTCAGCAGTAATATTCTTCCCTCCACTTCCAAGTGCACTACTCTCCCATTTCATCTGTCTGTAAGGAATTCTACTCTAGAAATAACTATTTTATATTATGTTGTTTCCTTTTAAGCAACAAAATAATTCTAATATGCTATAAACACTGCTTTGAACACTGCCAAGTTCACTGTTTGATAAATGCAGAGTTCTTTTAGCTGTGCTTATAGTTGTACAGCTATATTTTAAAAAGAACCATGTGAGCATCTTCCTCAGGAGAGGAAGTTACTACAGTAAATTCACAACACAGGTTTTTCACTGATGTATTGATTTCCTCATCTCAAGATTCTACAATAACAGCCATTTAAGTCCCAATAAATACCAAGATATTCCTAGCAGGCTTTTAACTCTGCCAATTTTGTTTCAGGTAAAAGAATAACCAAGATCATTACAGGAACAAGAGATAAGTAAACAGTTTTGCGCAGCGAAACTGTATTCAGCTTTAGAAGTTGTTATACATACACTAAATCCCCAAGTCCATGCTTCCAAATAAGCTGCTCAACAGCATGGCAGGTGTGTTACAAGGTATGATGAAAAATAAACCCATTACAGTTCTGAAGACAATCCCTCACAGTGAGTCTTTGTAGTTTAGCATTGTTTGTAAGTTAAAGGTCAGCATTTAGTTCTAGTCATGACATAATACATACCAGTACTAGAAGGCTGTGTAGCATGTAAGTTATCAGACTCTCTCAGTCAAACTATTTTCCACAATATATCATTATAGCAAGAATGTAAAAGTAAAGAAAGTGAAGTTTCAACTGTTATTTCAACTAGTTCTTTATTGCTGTATGCACATCTTATCGAAAATTCAGCTATTCAAAAATACTAACAGTCCAAAGCTCTGGGGTTATTTTGGTTTTGTTTTTTAAACTTTTCCCAAACTCAGGTTGCTGGGGGGAGGTGAGAGGGGGGGAAGGGGTGGAAATCTTCTCCACACAAGAATCACAAAAGGTATTCTATTTCCTACTTTAGACAGTTTATTTAGAACTTTGGCAGCTTTTCTTCAACTTAACTATAGAACTAGATTCTGGAAAACAATTGAATAGGAAAGACATCTTAAAGATGACAAAACTGTTCCAAATGCATAAGGGAGTTTGAGTTTTTAAAACTGTAACTGATGATTTTTATGATTTTTATCCTGCTGAATATTAACCAAAAAAATGATAGCAGAATGGAAGTTCAGTTAAATGCGGGGGGTGGGGGGCACAGAAACTGATCTCAGTTGCAATACTTCTCTATTTTAATGCCTACATGTATCTTCCTGTGAGACACACTGGGGGGGGAGAGGGGAAGGGAAGAACAACTCCATTCCATTACAGCTTCACTATTGCACAAATATATTTTGAATAACTTGGAATGAATCCAGTAAGATTTGCATAACTTTTCCCAGCCATATGAGGGGTGGGGAGGGGGGAATCTGGCAGCACAGGCACACATACAGGAAAAAAAGGTAGCTTCAGTCAGTACTAGTCACCAGGATGAACCAGCTAGCCACATCCAGGCATTTCTGTTAGGGATTGGTAAACACAGCACAAAAATAGAGACTCACATAGATGGTCAACCACCACACACAGTGGGAAGATGAAGACTTTTCCTTTGAGCTTTTTCATTCATTCTTACTCAGACCCTACACTCAACAACAGTCTTCATTCTTCCTCAACAGCTTTCAGGACTATTCTGTCATCCTGCTTCTGTTACACTTTTCTCCTTGTACAGAGCAGTTTTAGTCACACAGCAAGAGTGTACTTCAGAAAGAAGTGAGAGAATTTACACTTACATTTCTTTGAATACATGGGCTCTGTGGCCAAACCATGAAAAGGGTATATAAAAGTTGTTACTAGTTTAAAAACAAGCAAAAGAGTCCCTCAAAACCTACCTCCTGTTCCTCAGAGAAGAGGTAGTGGTCAGGAAGTAAAGCCTTGTTTTATTCATGATATAGGTAAAACCGTAACAGCTTGGCCACTTGCTTGATATATGGGCAACACCAGATCACATGATCAGGCCACTCCAAAGACAACCATATTTTACATAAGCTCTCCTTCAAGGGGCTCCTGCCCTTCCTCATCTCTGATCACATCACTGATAGAGCTCATAACACAGCCCTGGCACAACTGAAAGGATGTGACAGGAATCTCCAGTGCTGAGTTAGTACTAGGTTTAGCTCTACATTATAGTAAGGAGCATTACCAGTTCATGTCCTTATTCAATCTTAAATGAATGAGCTTATATTTCACTTTCAGTCCCCACACCCACATCACAGAGCTACTTGCCTTTTTGTCTTGGGGGTTTAGCTGGTTCATTAGCATAGTCATATTTTCAGTATTCCAGATCCAAGAATTGCTTGTAAAGTATTCTAACATCATCATGGCCTTATGAAGACGTGTTATTGTTTTCATCATCCTACAGTCCAAGGCATGGAATGTGCAGGTTACAGTGGTAAAGATTAGTTCAAACAAAACCAGACAGTAAGATTGTAAATTTTTTACCCTCCAACCCCACACCCCTATGTTAACATATCCCATCTTGCTCTGTACCGAAAGCATGTTATATTAGATCAACAGGTTGTTTCTGCATATTATTAAAGTGGACTTTGGCTGTCCAATATTTATATAGAATCAGAAATTACAGGACAGTGCTTTTTTCCTAGTCCTACTTCCCAGTGCAATAGTAAGTTTCTTCCCTAAAAAAAAGAAGAGAAAGTAAAATGTTGTCTTCTGCTGGTAACTCTTATTTTAGGACACAGTCACAGAACACACTTCACTTCAGCATACTGAAATATCTAGCTGCACTGAACAATGTGACTTGATGAAAGAGTCAAATTGCACAGTGCAGAACATATGCACATGACAACTTTAAGCAAGGGAGTAAGTTTCCCTGATCTTCCTGCACACTGTGCAAGACCAGATCTCTGTAAGAAAACAAAATAGGTTTATTATGGTCACTAAGAGATCAAGGCTTAAAACCACCAGAAATATGGCTTAGCCCCTTAACCCTACTGCTTCTGTAGCAAAGGGCAGGAAAATACTTAAGGGCACAGATAGACCACAGCAGATCCTGCTAGTTAGGTGATCAGTTCTATGCTACTTCAAAATATGCAGAAATACCTTCCATCATCCCTTATTATGCAGAGGAAGCAACTCTACAAAACCATCACATGGAATACAGAGAAATTATGTTATAAGGATCAATTTGGGCAAGTTTCTCTTTGATCAGACTACCTGAAGTGGACCCAAAAAATGTGAGTCATCCAGTGTCTCAGATGTAAAGTTCCCACATTTATGACAAGAAAATTGTTTCAAGTGTTACAGTGCTACATATGGTCACTTAATTTTAATAAGTACTAACCAGTACCACATAACCTAATGCTATTAAATTCCTGCTTTGGGTGCTTGAAGTATTTCCATCTTGCAGAACTGCTTCCAATTTGATCCTTATAGCAGGATACACTGATTATTTTAAGCGCGGGGGGGGGGGGGGGGCAGGAGGCAAAAAAAGCAGAACAACCCAGCACTAACAGGAAATGTCTTTCTGAAGGTAAGTTTTGTTCAATAAAGTTCACAGAAGTAAAAAAAAACACTGATTTTTCTCTGAAAGCTGCCTTGATGCATTCATACTTGTAGAAGGGATATAGCACATTGTCCCAGAAATTATTCTAAAGAAAGTATTTTGCATCACATTAGTGTCCCCTACTGTCAACTAATGGCTGGCATCTCAGCATCTAAGAGAATATCAAAATTGCCTCTTTTTCTTCTCATGAAATGGAGTCATACAAATTGCAGAGACCACTGAAAAAGTAGAGTATCTCTAAAGCACAAAAAGCACAAATATTTTTTCTTAAACCCCCAGAGGAACCTATCTACAGATTAAAATTCAGAATTGTATTCAAATTTTAGACCACCAGCTAATTTTATTAGTAGACATTTCTAGATGCTTTCAAACACCTGTTTATAGTTTCACCAGTTGGGGAAGGTGGCAACAGTGGGAGCTGAGTTGAACCAGAGTTCCTCTGATTAAAAAATAAGTAGGAATATAGACTGTGCATCCAAACCATATCCTGTGCTAACAAGACTGAACTGAACATTAAGATAAGCCAGAAAGACCTCATAGCAAAATGGCCTGGATAAAAACAGTGCCAAAGAGGACACGGTGGCTACATGCTTACCCTTTTTGCAGAGGTGTGTCCCCAGCCAGTCTTAAGATTATTTAACTTAGTTGACTTGCCCTTTTGTGCCTCCCCAATTTGTGTTCTTATGCTAAGCTGGAAGAGCAGCTGAGTTTTAGTTAGAGTGTTTAGACTGCTACAGTTTAAGAAAACTTGTGCCCCTGCAAAATACTAAATGGTGCAAATGAGTATCTGATTAGACAAGTGTAGATTTTGAGCTTGTTACTGGCCACTGACATTGGTTTTCACTCTTTTCTGTAAATAAAAACTAAACTAAATTTAAACTAATGTAAAGACTAACCTCTGCTGGGAATCTTGCTGTCTCTACTTACAGATATGGTTTTAGAGCATAGCTAAGCTGATTTAAAGTAAAAAAAAAAATCAAGTGGCTAAAAAGAGGAGTTCTACCTCAGCTGCAGATTTTTTTCCCTCCCTCCAACTCAAATTGGATTTAGCAACTGGCCACAGAACCAGCTGATTCAATTCATCAGTGGAAAATTGGGGTTTTAGTTTGTAGGTTTAGTTTCTTGATCTATCAGCCAAAAGAATCAAATGTCTCCAAATTCTCTAAACTGCTAGATCAATTACAAAGTTGGCAGAAAAGGACCAACTTTCTTGGTGACAGCTTGTTAGTTTGCACTAAATCAACATGAAGCTACACTTATTTTTTTGAGAAGAAAAAGAAGTATGGTGACAGCCTCTCATATTCAGAGATGTCAATGAGTGTCATTTAGTGGACACTTGCGTAGCTCTGGCAGACTAAGTTTTATAACTTCAATGGCACCATATTCCTCCTGCAAATGGGAATACACACACAACTCAAAAAAGAGCATGAATACACATAATGGAACTTTATCTCTCAACCTGAAGTTTTGAAATATATACTTCACAGGTTGTTCCAGAGATAGCCATTGGATACAAGTCATAAATATCAAAGCCATATATAACCAGTCAGTATAATACCAAGCATTGCATCACACCTTCTTCATAAGCTGAAGACAGAAAAAAGTCAGACCTGCTGATCATCATAAAGAATTGAACATCAGCAGCAGTCAGCTAGTCAGTGTGACAGCATGCAAGACTTTCACCTAGATACTAAGTAGAATTTTGCCTCTACTAGGCAGTCCTTACTGCCATTAACACAAAATACATTACAACAGTTTGAGAAGCACATCACAGGAATTAAAAGTTTTAAGCAATAGTTAATTCAATTATCCAAAAGTTAGGTGGGCATGTTTCTATACCAGACAATTGAAAGCGACCTGGCTTAAGGCTATGACTGTGTTTTGAAGAAGTCTTACACACAACCTATTGTCTCCAGGCTAAAAACAGTTCTGATGCTAAATACAGACTGATCCTTCCATGGATCTACAGGCTGCCAATCTGCATGTCTCTGCATAAGCATTAGAGATAGTTAATTATATTTTTTTCAAAAAAAGTCTCCTCTAAAATACATAAAACAAGCTTTCGGATTTGTCTTTGTTCAGATTTTCATTTGGCTGTAAATTTTGAAGTGTAAGACACACTACTGGAATTCTTACCTTCCCAGCAGCTCTGGGGTTCCTTTAAGTGCACAACTTAAAAGTACTTCCAAGAGGAAAAACCATATTAATCTATTCAATAAAAGTGTACTCTTTACTCATTTCTGGTTTGTAAGACAGTAACTATGTGAAAGGTGCTTCATGTTAAGTTTTTAAAAGCTTTAAATTGAAATGATAGATATGAAATTATGTCCTTTACACCTCCCTGCATACATCAACCACATCTTCCCTTCAGCTTTCTAAGAAGCAGTAACAAAAAATGAATTGCTGAAGAATATGAAATATTCTCCAGCAATACTTTAAATATTTAATGCCACATTCTGTTCTTCCAGAGTAATTGGAAAGATCTGCATGTGTATTTTTAAAGGCTTTAAGATTTCAAATATACCAAATTGTTTTCAAATAACATACAGTTTTGTTGTGCTAAGCACTATGCAAAGTTAAGACAGAACTATGCCTTATATTAAAGTTAATTAGACAATTAATAAGCTTTGCTACGCAACAAAGTATATATGGCAAGCTACTGACAACACTATCCTTAAACTTGGATGCTAAGGATTATTACCACTATTTGTGTAATTGCACAATGCTATAATAGTCTTAAGTATTTAGTATAAAATATTAAATCTTCATTATGCCAATCTCCATTGTACATGTTATTTCTATAAAATTTGGAAGAAATATTATATGCATTATTTCTTCCATCCCTTTCCTTAATTGTTAATATTATCAGAGAATTGTTAAATCGAGTAACCTTCAACTAGATGCAAAAACAGCAAAAAGACTTCCATGTCACTAAACATATTGCTTCCACAAGTAAGGTGGAAAAAAGAATTATTTCATATTGAAGAAAGATTTCAACAGATAAATTTTCAAAAAAATCCTGAACAGAAAGATTTTCTTTTTAATTAACATAATCCTTTAGTTCTGAAGGGTCATAGGCCTGATCTATTTCTTCCACTTGTTAAAAATTTCTCATTCAGTTGCAGTACAATATCCTGACAGTATGACAACAGTGCAGTTAAACCTACACAGTAATTTCATTGCTTAAGAGTTTTTCCTACATTGTATGCAATAAAGACCTCGGAAGTGTATTCAGACTCAGCACAGAGGGCAGACTATTGACCATGTGAAGTCAAGTTAGCACAGTATTTGAATTTTCTTGTGCTGATTTTACTACATTTTTACTATACTGCTCAAGTTTTTCTGCTGAATCATGGTGGAAAAGGTCACATTGTAGATTAAGCCAGCCCTTCTTCACTCAGAACAGCATTATATTGAGTTTAAGAATCTCCAATAATGTTTCCAAGGCTTTAGAAGTTTCCTAGTACATGCCACCTGGTAATTAAAACCATTCTGTCAACTGGACAGAATGACTACAGCAACAGTAGTACATCCCTACACCATGACTGTCTCCAGCCCATCAGTTAAAGCAGCTTTTGAGCCAGAAGACTAGAAAAGAGTCAAGAGTAAAGATCAGTCTCATATTTCTTCTATTATTAAACAACACATGAAGCCCATTAGGATTTAACACTGCATGTCTTGCTTGCATCTATGTTTATTTGCTTCTACTGCTCCTATTGCAGGCTCCCATTTTTTAAATGCTTTAAAAAAAAAAAAAAAAGAGCACTATATAATGAAAGCTATATTCCTGTAAGTGGGCTGTGTATCAGACTTAAAAGCTTTTCTTTCAAGTGCATTTGAGTGACCTTAGTGACTGAACAACAGCTTGTTTTAGTTGAATCTCTCCTCTTTCCTCCAAACTGGAAATCTTGTGCATGATAGGAGACTCACCTACGCACTGTTATATTAAACTAATTAGGAATACTCCTATTGGTAATACTTCACAGGCTAGAAAATACATATTTAATGTCACCAATTGTACTAGTACTGATTAAAGTTCTAAATTCCATCTTTGGAGATCAAGTAAGAATTCCAGGAAAAGCAAAACCAAGATTCAACATTCCCAGTGTTATAACATAAAACTGCAAAGAGCATTCTGAACAACATGATTATTCACAGCCTTGTTTTACTCCTACTGGTCAAATACTTAAAAGAATAGACACCTTTTAAAGACTGACAAGATTCTGGCAGTACTATTTCCTAACCATTTGAAAGACAGTAGATTGGCATTTATAGTGTAACTATTTTTAGTGAGTGATGAAGTCTTCACATCTGTCACAGAATTTCTATCAATTTTTATTAAGAATAACTTAAAACTGCAGAAGAATCTAAAAGCTAGGAACTTGTACATTCAATACCTTCTTTTGATCTGAAGAGCTTACATCTTTTTAATGGGGAAGATTACTATACAGGCACAGCCTCCTGCCACTACTGTTGCTGTATTACACTATTGAGTAGGCTTGGAACAACAGAATCCAGGCAGTTTAGAATTTTTCTCCTACAAACCACTTACATGTCTTCCTTCTACTGATCCAGTGCCAAGTCTGTTACATAACTTTTCCCCTCCTTGTAAGACAGACCTAGACTACAGGACAATGAATGAATACTCACATGCGTTAATACACTGTCACCACAGTGGAGATTTTAGAGTCTGAAGAAAAATACTTTTGAAAACATAACATATGCAATGAGTTAAGATCATATGGCTTGGCAAATCTGGAACAAATTGAAGTGACATCTTATATTCCTTCTACGTAATTTAGTTTAGCCTATTTAGCAGGGCTATGCCATTTTCGCCACTTAAGAAGTTAGCCAGAGACTAGTGTAAATATTATAAACTGAATGGAATGTTGAGATGCTAAAAACCAACATAGCAGATCAAGTTGTATCATCTACAGGAATAACCCGCAATTAACAACTCTCTCTCTCGTTCCATTTTCAGTTTATAATAGCAACAACAATCTTAATGCAAGCCACTTCCTAGAGTTTAACGACTGACTAGGATTCTGATCCGAGACATATCTTGGACAACATTGTTGAGCCAGTCGTTAATCCCTTAGAAACACCACCACTGGATTGTTATTGCTTATAGTTAGTAAATCTAGATAGTGCCTATGCCATGTCTTCTTCACAAGTCTCCACCACCTTAACAGCAAGATATTTTTAGCCCTGTCGTCCTTACCATGGTTCATGACCTCTCAATCTGAGCAAAAGATCATGAAAAAATGCAGGCACTGTATTTCTGACTGCAATCCAATATTGACTCAAGGGGATGGAATGGAATCTTAAGCCAGGGCAACTTACTGCACCTTCTAATGGATTTATCTTGAAATTCAAATTAATGTGGTATCCTAATGTGTGGAGGAAAAAATAAGGATCAACATATTTTGAATATTTATTATTCAAATACAAAAATCACTTGC
This sequence comes from Ciconia boyciana, assembly GCF_034638445.1. NCBI lineage: Eukaryota > Metazoa > Chordata > Aves > Ciconiiformes > Ciconiidae > Ciconia > Ciconia boyciana. The sequence continues at coordinate 10,861,929 of NC_132939.1, forward strand.
TAGATCTTGTAATTCTGTTTACCTGGACTACTTAAGCCCCCAAACTATCCAACAAAAACATCCTCATTGTTGCTAGAAAGTTCAAAGTCACTTTGAATTCAAGGACCTGTTCTCAGGAAAAAAAGGCTGAGTTTTAGTCACAAAGCATTCGGGGGGGGGGGGGAATCAATATACATAATAGCATAAGCATAGCTTTGTTTAAAAGTCAGAGGAACAGACAAGACAGAGCTAGTCACCGTTACCTTGGGCTTCTTCCAGTAATCCTGAGGTAGATATCATACAGGAATGCTGGGGCCTTATGGCTTACAGCAATCCAGTACTGATATAAAAGGTGATTGGAAGTTAGATTTACATTGGGCCGTCTGAAGGCCTGTTCGAGAGGATTCCTCTTGAAAGTAGAAATTACATGGTATTCTGAGAAAGAAAAGTTGTGTAACAGCTTTGATAATAACCATGTAAAATTTAATGGTTTTCAAAGTACATTACAGTGTACAATATTTACTTCAGTATGTTATTTAAATAGCCACCCTAACTCTTCTACAATCCACAGAAACTAAACCAAAGTCATAAGCTCTTAAGCTAAAATACTGTTAAACTGGTTCTTATTATAATCAAGAGGTCTTTTATGCCTTCATCTTCAGTATATTTTATTGTAGCTTCTCTCTTTCTGTTCCTCTTCCCTACCTTAGAAGCTGTTGATTTCAAAAATTCACAGCAATTTCAGTTTATATACCATGTAAAGCTATTTAAATAGTCATCTTTATTTCATGAAGAAGGCTATGAAGAAGACTATTCTAATCTGTTGTGTGAAGAGTAATTTAAAAACAGACTTAGAACTCCGCAAGCATCTGAAGTGTATTTCAAATGACATTTTTAAACAACTTATCCATATTTAAGTATTAAGAAAAAAGTAATTAGGATGGGACTCCATGAGAAACTCCTGCTGACACCTGAAAATTATGTACATGACAGATGCAGGATCAGAGTCTTAAAAAGTTATGTTCAAATTCACCTCATCTTTGTAATCATCTCCTGTAACTTTATGCTGTTGTTATAGACAGTGTTTAAATACCCTGATTCAAATTGGGATATAAATTAAGTCAGCAATATTCCAAGTTTGACTGAAGTAATAACGTTTATAAATACAGATATGTGTAAAATGGGCAAAAGCAAGTAAAAAGCATGAAGAAAGTAGTCAAGAGAAGTAAAATAGATTTAAGTACTTAACTGAAAGAAAAAAATAATAATCTGATCTTAAGAACTCTATTTCTAAAAAAACTGAAAGCTAATAAACAGCTTTACCATGCCAGTCAGCTTGTATTGCTATTTATAACAAAAACTATTACAAAGCTTTTGGCATGTCAGTTACACTCTAGTCTGGATATCTAAGAGTTGAAAAGAGGTGGCCATACTTTCTTAAAGATTACTTTTCCCTGTACATGAATAGTTGAAGTCTCATGTAGCTATCTGAAAATTAAAAAAGCCACCTCAACCAACAATTAACTTAAGCCAAAAATAACAAAGAGCTACACATGTGCAAAAGTATTATCATACCTCTCAATAATGCAGATGTACAAAACATCTAATTGTGGGCTGTTTATCCATATGTATTTAGTAAAGTTGGCATTAAACCCAACATCACTACTGCTCCTCTGAGCAATGCTTTTCTCTGCACACTACCCACACTCTGAAGATTTGGTCATGGCAGCATCAAAACAGAAAAATCAGTTCTCCCATAGTTTAATATAACAGAATGAAAAAAAAAAACAAAACCCAAGAACAAAATGAAACAGTGATAATGCTACAAGGGAAGAGAATTAACAGTGGAAGATAATGAAAAAGCACAATACACTGCAAAATTGAGAGGTATGGCTACATAATATGACCTACTGATTATAGCCTGTGCTTTTATTATTTGACCTTATTTTCTATTAAGGCTTATGAAAAAAAAAGAAACATGACATACCAACTTCACCCCAGTGGAAAGGATTGGTGCCACCTGTTGTACAGTTATATACCATGACATTTCTTGGTCTGGGGGGAAAAAAAGACAAAAGAGCAAGTTAGAATACAAACAACCTTTTAAAAACACAGAAAAAAGACATACCCAAAGTTATCCTTTCCCGCAACAGCATCATTTACATAAAGCAGAAAGAGTCAGTCCTGTGTTAGATTTTTTGCTTCCTATATAATCTTCCAGTATTTTTCTCCTTCTTTAACTATTATATTCCTTTTCTTTCAGAGAAAGTGTCACCTACATTACTGCAGATTGTATTGATTACAACAAGGCCCAGGAAAGAATTTTCAGGCATAGCTTGTACAACATATCAGTAGGTGATGTCTTCGTCTTTGGCATAAGGAAGTTACACTTTAAGCAACTAACACTGTTAGAACCTTAGATTCCTTTGTCCTGGGGGAACAGCAGGACACTGATTAGAAGTTCAATAGAAAACTGATTTATTAAAATACACAATATAATTTCAAAATACTTAATACTCTATTGTCACCTGTTATACCTATTAACTCCAGAATACCAGGCTGCAGCCAGTGTCATATTGACAACAACGTCTACTGGAACAAGATCTGCTACTGCACTGTTGGAAGCTCTCATTGTTCGCAGAATTCCTTTTCCTGCCTTAAAGAAGAGAACAACAACAACAACAAAAAAGAGACAGAAGACCCACCAGTAAGACATAGGAAGCTTTGTTGCCTTCAAAAAGGAGGAAAAAAAAAAGTAAGTATATTCATTACTTACAGCAATGAAGAAACCACTAGGTCCATTGATGTTATCAATCCATCCCTATTATGAACAGGGGAGAGGGAAATGATTTGGTTAGAGCATACTGAAGTCAGCAGTTTCAAGTCGAAAATTTCAGAAGTTTCTACAAGTGTATTCTTCTCCCTCCACCCCTTAAAGAGGAAAGAGATATTAATTTCCATATCTCTAAATGAAGTTCTTCCATAGCAAAATCTGGTGATGCAACGAGTTGCTATGACTCAGACAAGAGATCTACCCATAGATTCACTGGTCCTTCAAAGTGAGATGCTAGCTTGTTCATTTCTTAGTGAATAAACTGCAGGGCATTGTCTGTATAAATATGTTTATGTTGAAAGTATTCAAGTTTACAAGTATTTTTAGACTAGCTTCTAGCAACTCATAGAAAACAGATAAGCAGTTTTGCTATTGATTATTATTTTTTTCATTTTTCAAACAGAAGACATTCTTGCTCATCTTTAATGACAGTATTTAGACAGTATATACTTACTGGTTTGACATACACATTGTACATACTCAAAAAGGTATGCAAAGTCAATTATATCGATTTTAAGGGCTTGAGAGACATTCAGTCTTGAACTGGAAAAGCTATTCCAACACCAAGCTCCCACACAGGAGGAAGTATATAGCATATAAGCCATATATCAATATAGCATACAGTACATAGAACTTATGCCATCCCCTGCAAAGCTTACAGGGTTTGACTAAAAGAAGCAGAGCCAAAACATCTTTATGTCCTGCAGTCCCCAGTTTTCTTAGTCATCCTTTGCAGCTATTGACATACCAAAGCATCTTGAAGAGGTAAAAACAGATGAAGATACACCGAATCATGAAGTAAAAAGCTGACCATTTATTTCATGTGTGAAATAGTATCTCCCATTGTGATAGAAGTGTATTGTTCTATGACTAGAAGTAACTTACCCCTAAACTTCCCACATAAGAATACTGTATTTGGCAGGTTTTGTATCAGAGTTGTTATCCAGAAGCAACCAAGCCACAACTTCATACTCTAAAAGATTTTATTCTACGAAGGTCACTAGATAAACAGGCTGTCAGTATGTACTACAGTTTACAGGCAAGACCATCAGGTGAAAACTCAATGACTTACAGGAAAAGGCTCCTTCCAGCTAGCACCAACAATAGACGGCCTTATGATGGCTGTGTTTAATTTTGCACCTTCTTGTTGTACTACATATTCGGCTAAGGCTTTTGTATATATGTAAGTATTACGTCTGTTGCCTATCAGTTTAGGAGTAATATCTTCCACTAGACCATCATCCATCCACCTAAAGAAACAAAATAAGAGGCAAGTGTAAATTACTGCATGCTGCTTCACCAGGGATGGGGGGCACAGGGTCAAAAGCAATATGTAAAAAAGATAACCCAGATAAATTAAAAATACTTCAGAAAGTAAAATTAAAATCCAATCTCTTCTTCAAAACACCACCCAAGGCAAAACACCACTCAATGAAAAAAGCACACTAAAACCACCAAAGCATTATCATTCCCCTAGAAGCTGCATAAGCACAGTGGAACAAGAAATTCTGTGAAGAAATTTAAGCAATAATTAAAAACTCAGTTCTATATTTCATGTTTCTGCAACAACCCCAGTATCGAACACTAAACTAGTACACTTTAAATCTCAGCTTGATTTTCAGAATTTAATACCAACTCCCACTGAAGTTAGCCTGTCACATATTTCCTTCTACTTTAAACAGCTAGAAGTTGTAAAATATTTCCACAAGCATCTGTGTATCAAACAATAAATGTCTGCTGACAGCTTATACTGCGCTTAACTTTAAAATCACATAGCCTCCTGTCCTAGTTTCGGCTGGGACAGAGTTAATTTTCTTCCTAGTAGCTGGTATAGTGCTGTGTTTTGGATTTTAGTACAAGAATAATATTGACAACACACTGATGTTTTGGCTGTTGCTAAGTGGTGCTTACACTGGTCACAGACTTTTCAGCTTCCCATGCTCTGCCAGGTGCACAAGAAGCTGGGAGGGGGCACAGCCAGGACAGTTGATCCAAACTGGCCCAAGGGCTATTCCATACCATATGACATCATGCTCAGTATAGAAACTGGGGGAGTTGGCCAGGGGGGTAGCAATCACTGCTCAGGGACTGGCTGGGCATCGGTCAGCAGGTGGTGAGCAGTTGTATCACTGGTTTTTTTTTTCCCCCTGGGTTTTGTTCCCCTCTCTCTCTCTCATCTCTCTTCTCATTACAATTTATGATTATTATTTTTTTGTTGTTGTTCCAATTATTAAACTGTTGTTGTGGTTTAACCCCAGCCAGCAACTAAGCACCACACAGCTGCTTGCTCACTCTCCCCGGTGGGATGGGTGAAGAGAATCAGAAGAGTAACCACCAAAACCAGCACAACTGTTCTTATCTCAAGCCACAAGTTTTCTTATTGAGTGAAAGTAAGCTGCTCTTCCAATTCTCTCCCCCATCCCACTGGGGGGCGGGGGGGAGGCAGAGGTGAGCAAGCAGCTGTGTGGTGCTTAATTGCAGACTGGGGCTAAACTACACCACCTCCTAAAATACCTTTCATCAAGAGTTAGGGAAGGCCAATCCCAGAGGCCAGAAAAATCAAGCTGAATAGAGCCTGTCTATTACTCATTTTGCTTATACAATAGTATTTAAATTAAGATGGCAACTGCCTATGTAGAACCCTTCTGAAAAGGGATCTTAAGGAAGAATGTTGTATTTGAGATCCTACAGCAGCACTATAGTTAAGCTGGTTTAAGGACATTGCAACCAACTTAAAGACGACTGTTTATACTGACTTCATGCTCATTTTGTTTCAAGTTAAACCATAAAATCTAACATTTGAATGTAAATGGCACAAACAACAACAAATCTTTCACCAGAACATGTGCCCAGTTCCAAAGTGTTTTGGAACTATTTCATATGGTGTACTGTAGAAAGTATGTATGTTTATGAACTTCATTAAATATAGATTTTTTTCTTTTGTTGTTAAAGTTACCATGAATTTTTCTCCTTTAAAGAAAAAGGGATACAGACTGAAATGAAAACGAGTTTCTCAGTAAGAGAGAGGAGGGTTACACATTCAGTGTCCACTGAAAGAAGCATACTGCTATTTACTTTTTTGCCCAAGTAATTCATTTATTACCCACCAACTACAGAGCAAATAGTACATTTCTTTACTATAATCCTAATTCTATCAACTAACTTCTCAAACATGAAGTGCAGACACAGCAAGTTAGTCTTTGGGACACAGGCGTGCTGCTCCTCAGTTAGCATTAAGTGATCTAGAAAGTGCTGCCACTGCATTACAAGCATCACCTCCACCTTTGTGGTGTTATGCAATCTCACACCTCTGAAGCAAGCTGGATCACCATATTTCTCCACTTAAAGTACTTGAGTCTTGCAATTTCATCTTGCTTCAATTCATTCAGCAGTTTGTATTTAAAATTGTAATAACCTTCAGTCATAGCATACAAGCACAACAGAGATGTGCCTTAAACTATTGCTACTGTGGTGCTCTCCACTTCAGAACAGGATTTGGATTTTATTTGCCTCAGCCACCCAGCATCTTAACATAAATGGAATTTAGCCAACATTGTTATTCTCGTTCACCAATGTTCCATTACAGTCAAAGCTGATGTGCATCAGACTGCCTTGATGATATGAATTGGGGTGGGAAGAGGAGTAGTGTCCTGGTTTCAGCTGAGATAGAGTTAATTTTCTTTATAGTGGCTGGTATGGGGCTATGTGTTGGATTTGTGCAGAAAACAGTGTTGATAATACAGAGATGTTTTAGTTGTTGCTGCACTAGTCAAGGACTTTTCAGCTTTCCGTGCTCTGCCAGGTGCAGAAGAAGCTGGGAGGGGACACAGCCAGGATAGTTGATCCAAACTGACCAAAGGGCTATTCCATACCACATGACGTCATGCTCAGTATATAAAGCTGGGGAAGAAGAAGGAAGGGGGGAACATTCAGAGTGATGGCGTTTTGTCTTCCCAAGTAACTGTTATGTGTGATGGAGCCCTGCTTTCCTGGAGATGGCTGAACAGCTGCCTGCCCCTGGGAAGGAGTGAATGAATTCCTTGCTTTGCTTGTGTGTGTGGCTTTTGCTTTACCTATTAAACTGTCTTTACCTCAACCCTCAAGTTTTCTTACTTTTGCTCTTCTGATTCTCCCCCCCATCCCACCATGGGGGAGTGAGCAAGCAGCTGCGTGGTGCTTAGTTCCCAGCTGGGGCTAAGCCACAACAAGTAGAAAAGCCCAGAAAGGGACACAAATCTGTTTCTGTGTCTCAGTCAGCTGTTGGCTAGAGAGATCACTCTTGCATAAGTTTACAAAAGCCTTCCCTCATTGCCATGAGTTCTAAAATAGAGACAGCTGTCCAAGCCCAAAGTTTAAGTTGTATTTATCCTGCTTGTGAAAAGAAAAGATAGACAAAAATTACTATTTCAGAATATCTCATTTGAAAGTGTATCTAAAGTCAACATTATAAAAACAGGTTGTCTCAATGTGGATTCTAGGTAGTAGCTCATTTGTCTTCAATGTTAGTGCTCTTCCATCTATAACAAGTTAAAGAAGATATTTTACTTTTTAATTAGTTATTTTTGGTTTTGTACTTCTCTTACAAGGGGTGATATTTTGTATGACAGGGAAGAAGGGAGAGACTGATTTAGAGATGAGATTATTATTTATTACATTACACTTGACTTATCCCATATTTGCCACCTGTTTCAGTTAGGGTTTGACAGCTACTAAATAAGACCTCAGGACAGCTAATGTACGCAGAAAAAAATACAGAACGAGTAATTCTTTTCCCCCCAGTAATGCCCAAATCAAAACTAAAAAGGTACAGAAACAGATTTTTAATGTTTGCGCTCTCTGAATACCCAATGGAACTCCTTCTACTGTTGTGTTTGAAGAGTTAAGTAATATTATTTCAGTACCTCAGACTGATCTTGCTATGGCATTTAGGTGGATGTAGTGCAGGCTGCTGTAGGGGACTATCTTGTTTTTATCCCTTTCCTTCACAATGCTGGTGCTAGCATACTTGTAACAGACCAGCTTTTTTGTTTTTAATAGCTCCTGATTCAGCTCTTCATACAGCTGCAAAACTTGCCACTCAGCATATAGGAGGCATCATGAATAGATACCAGCATCCCACTCCTTCAGTACTACTCCACACCCAGCTCAGCTGAAAGCAACCATAAAACCTTAGCCCATCTCCTTTACAGAAAAGGGAAGCATCAGTCATGCTGTCAGACTTACAGAACAGCATAAGCTAATTCCTTCATCTTTCAGGTTTCTAACCATTTCTTGGTACTTCATTACTAGGAAGCAAGTGGTCACAGATTACTGAAGTAGCTTCATAAAACATAACACATACTCGAGAGAATCTATCAGTTTCCTGGGATCAACAGGAGGTGGATAAACAATTTCCTCAATCTGTTTTCGATCGCAATATGCATAAGCAGTCGAAACGTGCATGAACACTTCCAGATTCTTCATTTGCTGTGCCAAGAAGAGGAGCTGTAGTGTGGCAATCACGTTTAACTGAACAGCATCTCTGTTGATTAAGCAGAAGTTTGATTAGCAGAAAGCAAGACAAAAACAAGCAAAAAGAAATAACTAGTCAATTCACTCCTAAATGCCTCAGTGATAGGTATATAAAGTATTCCTAAACACTCCACCCTTCTCAAAAAAGCATCATAGACAGTGTCCTAACTTTCTGCTTAGAACAATATGCCAGTGCCTTAATCTAGACCATCTCTCAATGTTTAGGATAATTTTCCTAAGTTTTACCCTATTCTTATTGTCATCCTCATGCTCCATTAAGAGAGTGGGAAAGTAAGCATACCTTTGATCTCCTCAAGATAAATCCCAATCCTATATTTTTAATAAAAGGTGAAGGAAATAACGCAACACAACACCTAGCTGCCACATGAGATGCGAGTCAGTTTTAAACTTTCTAGTTCAAGTTGAGTTAGGTCAACAACTCGGAAGGCTCAGAGGGCTAGTAAGTTGGAGACTGGCATCTTCTTGTAGGATAGCACAAGGCTCAATAGCACAACAGGATTACAGGAAAGAAGAAAAAAAAAGGAAAACCACCAAGAACCACACTTTCATCCTCCAACTTCACTGCTTCTCATTAAAATAGAGTCCTTAAGGACACTGTAGAAGAGTATGCAAGTTTCTACGATTACCACAAGAACACAGCTTACTGACCAACTACTATGATTATTTTATACAATTCAAATTTTATAGGCTGGAGAGAATATCTAATATGGGCACTAGTTTTCTTGTACACAGTGTACTAATCGATTAAGTTTCAAGAATATAGCTGAATAAAGCTTTATCAAAGTCTTTGCAATGAAGTGTTACATTAACAAAGAAATCTTGGTCCCCCCCCAATAAGCACTAAGTTTAAGACTACTTTATCACACATTATTACTGAAGTGTTGGGGGGACAAGAGAGAGGGGACCACTATCCCAAAGCAATTAAAATCAGTGGAAAATGTTACTTCTCAATAAATTTCTTTTATCTTAGAAAGAAAGTATTATTGTCAGTCTTCACTACCTCTTTCAAGAAGTCAAAGGAAGGAGTTCATAATCAGAGCTGTACGCACCATTTTAAGATACAGAAGTGTATAGCAAATACAAACCAGGAAAGGTTCCAAAATAAGCTCAAGTATTTTGCTTTCTTGACTTTATTCCTACCACTGGCCCCAAGCCAAGTATTTTGAACTTTACATTAGTTATTCCTGTTAAATATCTGATGAAGGCTGCTCTAGGTGGTCTTCAGATTTGTAAGGTTCCTCCAACCATTCCAGCACATCTGTTATGAAAGAGTTGAGGCCAGAGCATCCAAGAAATGCTCACATTTTCTATTTTGCTAAACAAAATACTGGGCCTGCCAAGAAAGCAGAAACTGCCAGAGGCTTTTTGTACCAAGACCCCATTCCACCAGTCTTTCAAATTGTTTTGAAGTGCCTCTAGGCTTTTGTCAGGTTGGCAGCTCTTTAACATTTCAAGACCATGAAACAGTGATAAACATGGGCTACCTTATGACATGTCAGCATACTGTACAGCATTCTTAGAGAGGTAGTGCCAACCTCTGTAACAACTCAAAGAAAATCTGAATAGAGAAGTGTTTTATCTCAAACTTGCTTTACTTCCCCCACCCCCCTCAAAATTGGAGCTATTCCTCCGAGTCAGTTACCCAAACTGGATATTTCTTCAAGTGTTTAAACACTAAATCAAGTAATTGTTTTTGCTAAAAGACAAAAATTATATTTTCTTGCTTCTGGTACTCCTTTCTGTAGCATTTCCTTAATAGATTTTCTGTACAACATGGAAGTTTTCAACTTTTAGTTTTCACCTTTCTCCCTGTGCATCTAGTTCTCCCTACTCCCTGCAAACCTCTATTCTTCTTAATGAAGGACTTTCTGAAGACATGGAGAAAGCTGAGCAGTGTTTAGTCTCCTGTTTGTTCAGCAGGTAGAGAACAAGTGCTAGAACTTTCCCCACAGTTTTGCCAAAAGTTATCCTCTGAAAATGTGAGTTCCCCTTCTAACAAGGAAGGCTAAAGGAATAGCTTGTATTCCCTTCTACATACCAGGAAAAAGCGCTTTAACATTACTAGTGAGCACAGTACATGTACAGCTACAGCTTATTTGTATCCTTTCTACCCATCCCAGATATCAGAGCACCACATGATGTTAGGAAGACTTGGAGTAGCAACACGTTCCCTAGTCTCTTCAACTTCAATTTATTTAGTTTAAGCACTAATAATAGATTTATCTTTTTGCCTAAAGCTTTAAAAAGATATGAACTTTTCCATGTCGAATAGTGTAATTCTAACCTCTGGCAAAGCAGGTTTAAATAATATGCTTCCATCTTCCCAAGAACAAATGAAAACCCAACAGCTTAAGATAAGTTTAGAGGAAAGATGATTACCTTAAAGGGCATCATGAAATTGACCACGCACACAAACTTCAGAGTACATGAAGTAGCCCGACAGGCTGAATAGTCACAAGATTGTGCAGATACCTGCTTTACCCCCTCCCTTTGCATATCATTGGTTTACCAGATCAGAGTGTACAGAATTTGAGACTTACCTTAGTGTTGCATTGAATCTGACTGTAGCAGCACAATGAAATATAATATTAATGCATTCTAAAAGTTTTTCCTTGATTGGTTCACTAAGGTCCAGTTCAGGCTGTGTAAGTTCACTCGTAACTACTATTATTTTTGCTCTAAAGTCTGGCTGCTCATCTCTCAGCCTGTCAAAGAGCTGTCAAAAAAACAGGATTAAAAATTCAAACTAATAGCCAGTGAAGCCAAGAGATACATTTCATTTAAGTGAAGAACCCCCCCCCCATTTTCTGCCTATACAGAGTTATACTGATGATCCTGAGAAGTAAGGAGGTAAGTTAGGAAAGTGTGTTAGGAATATTACAACAACATGTTACTGACTTCCCGTGAACATATTTAGCGATGAAGCTGTGCACACTTTATCCCATACAGTGAAAGCAGCATTGCATGTGTTATATAGAAGGTAGTAAGGCTTCAATTTGCACTTAAAATTTCTTTGAGTCCTGATGTCTAATAGAGACCATTCCTTCTTTCTTCTAATATTGATAGACATCTTGTTTTAAGGATAGGGATGAGTATTAAAAAAATTTAAGTAGCAGTCTAAATACTGTAATCTCTTTTCTTTCAACAGAAGGAAAGGGAAAAGTCTGCCCACTTCCCAAGCTTGATAATAACTATTCAAATTCTTGTAGACTTGCACGAGTCATGCTTTTTTTTTTTAGGTTTAGAAAGCTTTCATCAAGCTTTAAAAATTTCCAGTGATTCAAGAAATGCTGTCCTGGAATTATGCCAGTTTTGGGGAACTTCCAGATGAAAAAAAATTGTTTCTCTGGCTAGGTAAAAGAAAAAGGCAGGGTTAAAGGCTGCATACTGTGTTAGAACATCTGATCAAGTCTAATCAAATTGGTGTTTCAACTATTCTCACTGAAAAAATCTCACCCATATTATAATCCATTATATATTCTCCTCATAATTAACTGGGTTCTAACCATGTGGCTTAACGCACACAGAAAAATTCTTGCCTCATCTTATTTACACTCATTAGTATGCAAGTTTTCCTGAGCAAAGTAGTACTGCGGGAATAAGACACACTTGAAAGTTTCACCAGAGCAGACCTCCTCTCTTCTTAATTGTACAGGGCCAATATCTTAGCATTGTATGACTCAACACAAGTCAATTAAAATGTATTAAAATCACAGCAGTGCTTTTCCCCCCTCCAAGCATGCAGTTATACTGAATACAAATAGTTAAAAGACATTTTCTTACAGAAAGAAGTCAATTCATTTTCAACTATAAATTAAGTCACCTAAAGGTACAGTTTCATGACTCTTAAGGCAACATAAGTTTGTACCGCTACCAAAGAGATTGGTCCCTCTCCTAACTTTTCCATTTCCACATAGCTTCTCCCGCACTGGAAATAGCAAGTAGCCTGATGGCTGTGTAAGCATACAAGCTTGCTGGTCCCAGCTGAAAAAAGATAGGATTTTGAATTTTTTTTTTCAGCTCAACTGAGAGCTAATGCAGCTCACTGTATGGCCACCTAAAGTAGTAGTGGTAATGCTATAGTGAGAATATGGGACATCTCCAGGGATAGAGGTCTTGAATTGATTTCCCAAAAATGCAGCTTCCCCTTAAAGGGCAAAGCTGCCAAGACAGCATTTAAAGCCTCTGCAATTCTTAGTTCACACCGTACAGCAAACAGTGCTTACCTATGGGCAGGAAGTTTTGTCATTTGCAAATAAACCTGCTATGGTTTTAGTTCAAATGATGGTGCCTGCCTCCAGGGAACTGAAGCAACTACCTTGTAACCATATTAATGCATGGTATGCATTATAATAGAAAAGCAGCCCCATGGATAAGCACTTAAACAAAGAACCGGTTTGGCGTAGTATGTTTTATTTGTTCTGCCCTTTTTCACATCCACAGCCATACATTATTCCTCCATACCTCATACTAGCACTGACACCAGTACAAAGAACAAACACCTAGAGCACATGCAATACATATGGCAAATTAACAGAGGAATTAGATATCTAAAGTCCAAAGGAAGTAGAAACTTCAACATTTTTTTGCCATTTGCAGCTCAATTTATTTTAATTATCATTCACCCATTTAGATTTTCAACACTTCTAGAAACAGAATATCCAAGTGTCTGTAGAACACAATGAGCCCATCCAAATGGTGAAAATTTACTGGCAGGGTCCTTACAACTGGACAACTTACAACAACATATCCTTTTCAAAATTTTCATAGTCTTTTGGAGGAATCTTGATTACATTAATGCCAGTTAAACAATACACTTTCAGTCTAATTTGTCTCACCATATGACGAAGACAGAACAAATATCTGGCCCTATCTACATCACTGCATAGATGTGCAACACCATCCCTTTATGCTCTCACTCTAGGGACTAAGATGCAGGTCTACCTCAAGCAGTAGCCCTGCTTACCAGGACTTTGTGAACCTGTTCCAGCAATAAGTACTCACCGAGACTCATAAAACACATCAGATTATACCAACTCCTGCTGAGGTAACAGACTACAAGCAGAAGATTTGGACTCAAATTTAAAAGCCTTTTATAACACATGAGATTCCCAAAAGCCATACTGAGGCTTAAGTCTTATTGAAGTTTAAGTCAGCCCACACTACTGTTACTCTCCCCCCTGCCTGAATATTCCCCACTTTTTATTTGGGTAATAGTATGCACAAAAAAGGAGATTGAGAAACTTTTCCATTCTCATCTCGGAGCTTAGTTTGGAGATCTTTTCCTTGTTTCATGGAGTGACAAATTGAGGGTTTTATGTAGAGAGAATTTGCAACTCTATTTAAGACAGAACCCCACTGATAACTCATTCTGCTGCATTCTATGACACTGCACAGGACTGCAAGCAGGTGCTTTTGAGCTATGAGCTAGAGTTTTGACATGGTTACAGAAAATAATTTACTAGGGACACAGCCATCCTCATGTCTGCTGTAAGCTTAACCAGAGTCGTAGAAATTCACTGCCTTACTTTAAACAAGTTACCCCTCCTAGCCTACATGCATTCATACTTTCTTATTGATTCCCTTTAAGCAGCTCCTAAGCACACATTTTGTAGAGATTACATTGCATCTCAACATACTTCCTAAGCCTGAAAAATTAAACTGCCAACTCCCACGTCCCATAAGAGAAAGACCTGGGTAGAAGTAAACAAACCCTGCTTTAACCAAGTTAATCCTAGAAATCTCTCCCCTTTCTGTTCATCCTTCTCATCATAAACAGGATACTCTGTATTAGAAATGGGCAACTCTGATGGATGGTTCTGCATGTAGTAAAATGCCCAGCCTAGCTCTCTAGAGTATTAAGGTAATGAGTCTTTTCAGGAAGAAAGTATCCCACCCAGCATGCACAGAAAGTCTTTTAGATAACCACTTTGGTACTTCCACACCACAGAATTTCAGTGCCTTTCCTTTATTGTCACAGGTTTATAGTAATCTCTATGACTAACAGAAATCCGTAATAGAATCTGTTAAGAAACATCTCTCTTCTGCTTATAAACAGAAGCTATTTAAACAACCTGTTAGATCACATATTCTTGCTTACTGGTAGATCCAATTCCAGAAAAAGGAAGTACTAAGCCTCATCTTACAGAAAAGAAAATAAGGCACAAGGAGAAAAACTGACTTGCTTGAGATCTTCAGAAGGGACTCAACCCCATCTTACAACTCCCAGTCCACACCACCTCTTGCACATTCTCTTAACAAGTTTTAACTCAGGTGTTTTACTTCTCAGTTCTGCATTACATCCTCCTCCTGAATTAAATACAGGATAATTTTCCACTACCAGCTTTACTAGAGACTAACAGCTTGAAAACGAGCCATAGAAGCACTGCCACGTCTTGGATTTTATATTTCTGTTAGAACAAAAAACATTTAATGACAATTATTTTGCTTTAGACAAACCAAAGTTGGTCTCAAAATGAAATGGGAACATTATAAAGAAGGACAAAAATGTATTTTGTGAGCATATGACACATACCTTGCAGCTGGTAATTTCTTCTACTCGTGCTTCAGGTGTCTGCCCTGCTTTGTGTCTTACCAATACATACACTGCTTTCACTTTAGGACAAGATCTGAGCAGTTTTTCCAGAAGCACTTTTCCCATGAAGCCTGTAGCTCCTGTCAGGAGGACATTCTTTCCTTCATAGTATTCAGGGATGGAAACCATTATGACCTTAACAAAAGTTAAAGACAAAAGTATATTAAAGAACTTCTAGGAGTTCAGATTCACAGAAGATATAAATGGCACAGATGCAAACATTCAACCTCATACCTGAAACAAACACTTAACAGCCCTTTTTTTTTTTTAACCTATAACCAGTACGTAAAGATGCCTTTTTTTCCACCACATTCCAAAAGAGTCCCACAGGGTCACTATAGTCATCTCAAATCTTCTTGTAAACTGCCCCTGTTAACAGTGGCTCAAGGAATTAGACACCCACTCAGTCTAGTAGAATAGCTCAACTTTAGTCTATTTTTATCTCTATGTGCATGGTCCTTTACCACTCTAAGTGGCTGTTCCACATAAATTAAAGGTCGTATCATTAAAATATAATCACGAGTAGATACTTCAAATACGTTGACAGAAGACAGGGAGCCAGGCATCTGCCAATTGCTGGCCCTGGTATTTTGCCTGTGTCAGCAAAATCCCCTGTCATGTCAAGCTGAGCCTTCCTACAAACACTGCTAGGCCAGAGAGAAGATATAGTCAGTTTCTTGGTATGAGACCTGCTAGTTCTACATTGATTACAAGAAAACCATACAGTTTCACAGATGATACAGGTTTCCAACCTTTTCATCAATTAAGTATTCTTTTTCCCAAATAAGTGATTAGAATTCTCACACAAACATGCCTCCTAATGAAACGAAGGGCAAGGGATTGTTACTCAAATCCAGCACAAAGCTCGAAAGTGTTGTATGTTTTGCTTCAGTTAGGAAGTTAACTATGAGAATTATTATTTCTTTCCCCTCAGGAAAACTATGCCACAGACTAACTTCAAACCATTCCATTAAGTCCAATATACCAACATCTTTACCATAACCCCTAAACAGCTTACTTTTCCTGTAGAAGACTGTAGCATGTGGATACACTTCCACCATGTTGTACCAATCTAACCAGACTTATAAAAATAACAAGCTGGTATAATGAAAGTCTAGTTGTAGTCTCCTATAGCAGATCGTCACACAAACCATTACAACCAAAACATTACCAAAAGGGACAGATTCCATAAAACCATGGTACTAAAAAACCCCAACAAAAATGAGTCTCCTTAAACACAGATGGAGGGTGTTTCTTAAGCAAGTAAAAATTACAACACCGAATACCTAAACAGGATGAGAGCCTTTCTTCACCTACCACCCAAGAATAAAGGAATGCAACTTCTAAATATGCTTAGTTCTTTTGAAACAGCAGGCTACTGCAAGCAGGAACTTATCAGGGAATACACATGAGATGTGGTATGTTAGGAGTGAACAACTACAGGCTTAATCTGCATTTTTTGCCTGAAAAGTCAGTCAATATTTTTGGAACACTTGTCTACACCACAGGTACCTGCCATATTAAAGCAGTTGTGCTGTGCTTTTCATGTGTTCATATCATGACAAAGCCTCTGAACAAGTTCTAAATGATTACTTGCCAGAAATGAGTTATGACCTGCACAAGCCCCAGTTTCAGCACTCTGGGTACAAAGTATTATGTTTTGTTGTCCAACACTCCAAATCTTATTTTTACTCCCTTCTTTGACAAGGTTAGCTCCTGCACTTATTAGTGAAGCATCTAAAAAACTAATGGGGGGATACAGTAGCAAGTTTAGAACAGAACAAGCACTACTATTTCCATTGGCCACAGTACATCATCCAAAATTGTTTATTTGAAGGTTGATGAGACCAAAAGAGTTGGATGGAGGGGAAAAAGCTATTTACATTAAACCACTTTCACCACATACTTAAGAGACTTTAATGCAAATTTCAAAGCACACCTCCTGCAATAAAGCATGGAGAGCAAGATACAGCATGCTTATGAGTCATTTTTCCTGTTCAATGTAAGATACAGGCCTATTGTCTTCACTGCGTCTCTTGAAGTCACAATTAATGCTCTCTACTATTCAATATGTCCTCACCATAACTTTCATTTTCCTGGTCTTTGCATACACCATTCAACTCAATTTCCTCCTAAAAATCTGCATGCTTGCTCCCACATATAGGGTAAAACTTCTGTTCCCTCAAAGAAGGAAGAGAAAACCCATGCAACCATTACCATACCATTTTTGTCACCAAGATTCAGTTTTGTTATGGTTCCTACATAATCTTGTTACTAATTTACCTGCCTAGCCATAATTCATATCTTTTACTCCTTAAGACTATGACAGTACTTTCATACCATCAGTTCACTTGCCCTTCCTCCACGGAAAGCTTAATACTACTTCTGACATAATGCCGTATCCCCAGTCTGCAAACCTGTTCACATGGGCACAGACAGTCTTTGGCTACGTAAACACAAGAACCTTGCTACACCACCCAGTATATGGGCTACAGTCCAACATCTGTTTCTAAAGCCTAAACAATGAAAAAAAAAAAATCACAGGGCCAGTGGAAATATCTGTGTTGCTAACTGAAAAAAATCTGACAATATATAGGGGTCATACGATGTAAAGAAAACTAGAAGCCGGAATAGATCAGAAAGTTTCCTGCCTCAGTTATTTCTGACCATGCTCCTTTGAGTATGAGGTTGATATCAGATCAAAATAATTATTCTCCTGAAACTCTTACAGAATACCAGACCTACAAAACATCCAGATCCAAAGCTATGATTAAGTATAATGATGAAATGGGTCCACTTAAAAAAACCACAAGCATACATAAATACTCATATTCACACTTGAGAGGCAGCAACATCTCTATGTTTGCAGGCTATTTTTTCTTTTTTTTTTAAATAGGATTGACAGAATTGTTTGAGAAACTCTCAACACCATTTCCCTTTACCCCACCCTCCGACAACTAGCCTCTTGGAGACTTTATTCATAGCAATCTTCCACACTACATTTGTCCTCTACTTCCATTCCTCTAGAAGATTCCAGCTAGAAAACAGAATTGGTGACCTTTCCAGAAGTACACATTGCTGCCAAAACTATAGCAATAAATATTGGTATTGTGAGGGAACTGCCTAGAAGCACCAAATTTGAACAAAGGATAAAAAACCATGTATGGAATCTAGATGTGAACAAAGCAAGCCTGAAATAAGCAGCCTATGTTTTGCCCTACTAGAAAGAGAGGTTACCTCAACTGCAGGAAAAGGAAAGAATGTTTCCATTCTCCACCTACCGTTCCCTGCCTTCTCTGAAAATGCATCTCCACATGCCAGTTAGCATAGCATTACTGGCAACTCCTAATTTCAAGCTCAGAAGGGACTTATCTCACAGGTATAATATTACCTGTGTTACCTTTTGAAGTTATTTATGGCAGCAAATTACTGAAGGACTACATCATAACTGTTTTTTTAAAAAAAAAATAATTAAGAAATAAGTGCAGTTCCCAGTAGAAATTTAGTTTGACCTCTAACACCTAACAGGCTGGAGTAGGTCCAGAAAAAGATACCAAACCTTGCAAGACAACATAGCAAAGTCAAATTTACCATTTTAAGGTTGATATTTAAGTGTCAGCAATCATTTTATCTAGTTTTAGAGTGCAACTTCTTGCATGTTTGCAATAGCTGAATTGTAGCTATTAATCAGCAATACATATCTTCACCAGGTGTCCAATGACTTGTTAACAGCTACTTCTTCAAATATGCAGGCAGGTAACTCCTATCAAACACAAAATTGTCTAATGCATACTTTGGAATATCCAAATCCCTGTATCATAGCTACTTTCTTGAGCTAATAAGTAAAAACAGTCAAGAAAAAAATCTGGCAGTTGAAAGGAGTAATAAGAGTTCTGTAAAGGATTCTTGCTCTAGAACAGGGATGATCAAAATTACCAGGTGACTTGTAGGCATAAACAGCCTTTAGTAGAGGAAGCTTCTGTTAAGCTGCTACAGAGAAACTGATGCTAGGATACTTCTGAATTCACAGGTTCAGAGCTAAACCAATGGTGACACTTTAAAGATATAACTTATTTGAAGGGTGCTGTCCTTTGACAAACCAAGAGCTCCTAAGCACTTCAGTAAAAAAATCCCACAGTGCAGGATCCTAGCCAACATTCCCCATCTTGTAAAAAATTCTAGTGTCCAAGGCTGAGCAAGTGCTATTATGGAGCAAACAACAGCAGCTCTGTTTGCCTTCAGAGCTACTGCAGCAATATTTAACTCATTGCTTTAAACAGAGGTCTCTGACTCTCAAAAGAAGGCCTGTTTTTAACAGGCAAAAGATCAATTCTCAGATTTGTCCAAACACAGATCAAGATGCTTAAAGATTTGCTTTCCAAGTGCCAGGAAAGCTTGCTGCAGTTCCACTGAATGTTTAAATGCTAAATCCAGCAACTAGAAAGAGTATGCATGTATGTCCTTGTTAGAGATTAAACGGTCTGTTTTCTAGTTTATCGCTGACAAACATTAGGTCAACATGCTCCCTCCAAATTCAATCATATTAAGATTATCACTCACAGGAAATACAAAACATGTATTTCCCAACCTCTCAAGCTTCAGCAACAAGCCACAAAGTTCTGCAAAAATACAGCCTGACAAACTAATTTCTCCCCTTCCCTCCAACAGCTTGAGCCTAGTGCTAGCAGCAGTACAACAGAAAAAAGGTCTAAGAGTAAGGTGGAAGAAACATTTTATTTATGTACATTCAGTAGATGAAGTCCACCTAAACATCAAGTCTGAATGCACCAAATATTTTTTTAAAATACCACACACACATGCATCCACACCAGACAAAAGTCACTACAGAAGTCCCTCATATAGAGCTTCAATTGCCACATTGCAAGGACACTCTAGCAAGCAAAAAAAAGAAATCTAAGAACTGGAGGCACTGGAGAGATTCAGGCAACAAAGGAAGTAATATTTAACTCATGTAAACAAGGTTACTGCCAGAAAGACAAGTCTGGGTCATATCATGATATCAGGTCTCATTTCATTTGGTGCTTTGTTTCCACAAAAGTAAATCAATGAATGCTATCAGCAGAATGTCCACACTTTCAACCACCACAAGGGTCAATGGTATGCCCTATTTGGACAATACCTATCCAGCATATCACCGAAGGATGACAGTTTGTCTTCACGGTCCAAGGTTATATCCATTGAGAAACCTTATCTGTGAAAGATACTGTTTTAGAAGATGAGTAGAGACTGAAGGGATGGAACAGAGCATTTCCTGTTATAAACTGCTTTTGGTGTAAGTTAACCTTAAAGCATACCTATTCCAAACTTCAAAATCATGTGGAAGACTTGGAATTCTTCCCACAGCTAGCAGAAAGACAAGCTTATCCATGTTTTAGACTTCATCAACGTTCTTATCTACTCTCTGCAAGGTCATTTTCTTTACTGGCTGTAAGCCACAGTCCCCTGCAGGATAAACCTGCCAAGAAAATTTAACACATCTCCAGGAGCTGAAAAACACATTGCCAGGTTTGGAAGCTAATTAGAACAACTAGGTTTTGAAGAACTACCAAAATGGGTCCACTAATATTAGGTAGCCAGTCTTTGCCTCCTGCCTGGTAGTATGCCAGATGGCAAGTGTCTCACTACCCACCTTCCAGACCAGTAACTGGAGTGGATTCAGGGTAATAGTAAGTTCCCTCATGTACACCAAACATGCCTTTATTGATGATCTCTACAAACAAGTGAAACACAACAAAACAAAATCAATCTGAGAGATTATACCTAAGTCATCACAACTGCAGTATAAGTGCCACCAGAAGACCTAAAGCTGTATGTGGAATATGGCAAACCTGTGGCTGACACTCAGTATATTAGAGAATTTCTGAAAAACAACAGGCTTTTCAAACTAGTTATGTTCTTCAATCTCAAAGATGTTCAAAGAGACTAACCTAGTACCAATTAAGAGATTTGTCTACTTTAAACCATTTCTCTATTGAAACCCAATACCAGTTAGAGTAACTAATATAGTTAGGTCAAAGTTTACGTAACTAAGTGTATAGCCTTATGTCCACAAATAAAGTAGACTTGCTTTTAAAAAACAATTCTCCTCCTTTACTATCCCTTTATAATTAGGTCATAAGTTGATGTTTTTCCAAATTGTTTACTGTTTGAGCTTAGTCTTCAAGTGCATGTTGAGGGAAAAAAATATCTTTTGGTATAATTAACCTCATTTCTCCAAGTTGCACAGAAGGCATAGATCAATCTAGAAATTAAGCTATTACAGTAAAGCACATACCACATAACAACATTTACTACAGCCCATCTCCAGTTCATGTGGAAACATGTTTAACACTTGTATCCAAAGAACCTTCAAACAAGTTTTAGGAAAACAAGAGGCAGGCAGATTCAAGATTCACTGAACAGGATCATAGTTCCAGATCATTTTATCTAAGTTAATTAGAAATCTGCATTAGAAATACCACTTGTGCTTTTGGTTATGAAAGGATTACAAGATAAAGCCTCAATGTTTATCAAGCTAGTTGCATAAGTCATGGCTCGAGTTAACCTTGAAAGGAGAGCAAAACCTTTCTGAAGAACCCACCTACAACATAATGAACAGAGTAACATTCACAGTTGACTACTACATGAACTGCTGAAGCTACAAGATCACTCAATTCTTATTCATTGCATTAAGCAAGCAAGCCAAGGCATCAATTTAGCCTTCATACAAGCACACTGATATCCAGTCCAGGTTATCACTAGGAAAAGCCTTAGCAGCAGGATTATTGCTCCAGTTGTTACTGTGATACTGTAATTTCACTGGGAGGGCATGTGGGGGGAGGTTTACAGTTCAAAGTATTTTGGAAAGCCAAAAACCAAGTAGAAGGAAGGGGGCAGGAGGGGAAAACAAACAACACTCAAGTGGCTCAGTTTGTTTAGTTTCACAGGTAAGAGACAAATCTAATTAGAACCCAGATGCACATTCCTCATACTGATCTGACCAGACAAAGGTAACTACCCAAAAACTGTACCTGCAATTACATTCTGTTCAAAACATTAGAAGGACAATATAAGCCATCTGAGCTAGTCTTTTACTACAATTGCCTAGGCATGTGCAATTACATTTATTAACAAAGCATTTACAATCAGAATACTTAATATTAAGAACAAAAAACCCAACTCTTATTCCTCCCTTGTTTTAAATTATACATATTATTACAGAGTTAGAAGGCTTGAGTCACATTTTACAGCAGACATTACACAATGAATTTGAAATCCTAGGAATCAACACTTCCAGACTCCTTCCATACTTTCCCATACATTTTACAATTGAAAAAAAATTCCAAAATTATCAACCTTGCTGATCCTCTCAACTGAAGAGTTTCAGGCAGTTTAAGAAAGATTTACCGGGGGGGGGCAAGGGGGGACAGACACGGGATGGGGACAGGACATAATTCATTATTTGACAGATACATGTGAATGTTTAATACTAATTCACTAACTATACTTCTGCAAGAAGATCCTCAAATGCCCTTGATCATGTTTCCCCAAATCCTGACTTCTAGTGCCTTTGTAGTAAAGAACACCCATAGTAAGCATACTCACAGCTGGTGAGCTGGTTGTTGAACAGCTGTAAAGGGTTCAAGTTTTAGAACTCTTCCTTAAAATTACAGTGAAGTCCTCCATAACCAAGAACTTAACTCCTTAATGTTTAGGTGAGCCATTTCAAAATTCTTCATGCAGAACCGCAGTCACACAATATAACTTCTTAACACTGTGCAATTCAATGGCTTTCCAATGCAAATCAATAAAGATATTTCCTCTCTCATTATGTTCCTGCAGAATTCCCAATAATTCTTCTGAAACCTAAGAATAACTCCTTTATCTGACAACTGCTCTATCAAGTTGTATTTGCAGCCTAATCACCTTCTTAAAAAAAACCCAACACAAACCCACACAAGTTTACCATTCCTTTTTTCCAATACACATACAACAAAACCCTGTCAAAAAGTTAAAAGCTCATTTTCACAACTTTATCTTTAGAAATAGCTTTAACACATAGTTAAAGCAAGTTCTACTAACAGATTGCCTACCTGTCCTACAAACAAGACAAATAAGAGTGAACGCCAGTTAAACAGGATGCATGAGGCTTCTCTCTTCCTTCTTAGAAGGACAGAGGTATTTACTCCACTCCTATAGCTGATACTGATCATGTAGACGCTCAATTCCTGTTTATGCTAATAGATGCGTTATTTGGATCTATCATTTATGCCTATTGCACAAGAAGCCCTACAAATTTACAAACATCAAGCTGAACAATGACATGGAAAGGTTGGTATGATGTAGTGAATATACAGCTACCAACACCAAATGGCAGCTTAGCAAGGTCTACTAAGCACTCTTTCTAACCACACCCAAAGGAAGAAAGTAATAGGGTACATCAATGAAGTCACACATTCGTTGAGAAAGTTTGGAAAAAGCTTAACAAAGGCAAAGAACAGCAGCTTTACAAAGAGGGCCTCACTATAAACCCTGGGTTGGAGACACTCAAAAGAAAAAAGGCAAATAGGAATACCTAGTCTCTTCAGAGAGACAGTATTTCTTAGGACTGTTTGCAACTCCCAAACTTTTAAACGTGTTGAGGCTAAACAAAGCATAGCTGGAGAACTGTATTACTGCAAGGTTCAGAATTAGCAACTGGGAGAAACACTATGGATGTACATGAAGGTACTAACCATGCCCAGCCATTAAAGGATTACATGAGGTAAGTCCTCTACCTACAGACAAGGTACCAACTAACCAAGTACAAATTTTGATGATATTGGTTCCTCTTCAGAAGTTTTTGTTTGCTTTAAGTTACCCAGCAGCTCTGCTTCCTGCAGATAAGTAACAGGCATACTGTACTGAACACAGACCCTCCTCAAACACTGACTATTTTGTGACAAACAACTGAAACGTACACACAAAACATGCAATTTCTGGCTGGAGAAGCTAACCAAACCTGAAATCACTGCAGTGATACAGCCACATCTTCAACAACATCTAGTATATTTTTTAGCACTTGCTTAAACTTTCCAAATTGCTGCATAACCATTTTAGCTTGTTATACATCCCTTCCAAGCACTGGAAGCACGGTGCTTGTGAGGAACTCTGAGTTCCTACAAGAGCTAGAACTCAGGAACAGGAAGATGACAAAGGATCTTTTGCTTTATAGTAGTCAGGAGGAGATTCAGTTTGGCCTCTCAGGAGCTAAGAGGTTCTATGGATGGCCTGATTCTCCATTTGTAGGAGAAATGTTAGTACAGGTATTTCAAGACATCTATTACCCCAGTTTTCAAAGATGACTCTCAAGTCGAATCATGGCATACGCTGTCAGGAGTTGCAGTATAAAACTGACACTTAGTGATGCTCTCTGCTCACATCTGGCTAGTAGATATCCCATACATTTTCAAAGTCTGAGTAACACTAAATACCAAATGAGGAGAAATCCTTTGCTATTATAACTGATAGTTTTGCTTCAATGCTAACTTTTTATTGACAAGTATCAGCTGCTTAGGATGATTAAGATGTCAACAGGTTGGTTTTTTGTAACTATAGGAAGGAAAAGTACTTATGTACAAAACATACCTCTACATTAGGCAGTCACAATTAATGGAAAACAATTGCTCCACTGTGCTTTTACTGTTGAAATTATTGTCTCTAGTAAATCTTCATTAGACCTGCAGTCCAGCATAAGGTAAATAAAGACTAAGTAGTTGCAGTAAAAAGTTACAGATCTAGATTTGCATATTACTTTATAGTTCTGCAGCAGCTAGGGGGAAAAAAAAAAAACCACCACCAAACCTGCAAAGTCAGTCTTTCTTATTCAGTTCTGGGAGGTTTTGGGTGGGGAAAGGGCTGATTTTTAAGCCACCTATATTTGAGGGGAGGGTACAAAAACAGGGTAGAAAAGCTGAAGAGTAGAGAGCCTAGAAATACATACCTAATACCATTATTTCAGCAATTTGGAGATTATGTATCTCAGATATGAAGCACAGACATGATACACAAGTCAGGGAAGTTGGGGGGTCAAGAAATTCGAGCCTGCTACAGTATAGATAAATGTCACAGATAGTAAAACTCCTACATGCTCTACTTCTGGTTTAATTATTATTGAAACAGTTATTAAAGTACTAAAGACTTTCAGTTGCTAAAGCTGTGAAGTAGGTTAAATGAAATTAAAGGTTTCTATTTCCATGGGATTCAAGCTGGTTTCAATTACAAGTTTGCTACCAATTTGGTGTATCTTTGCTATTAGCCACACTTTAAACTTCACTCAAGAAAGTCTTTCTGTAAACCCAGGCAGCTTCTGCTCCACAAGGACTCCAAGCCTCTACTCAGAGTCAGGGGCTGCTGCACGCACTAAGAGCTATCACAGCTCTCAATCTACTATTTCTTGATGCATGGACCCATTGAACTGGGACTCCTGTTTGAAGAAACTCCCCATACATTCTTCTAAGCGGGAGAGAAACTTGTGGCCTTTTCCTGTAAGGCTCTTCCTTGCACTAGCCGCAACTACACGGGCTCTGAGAAAGGGGAACTACCGTGGCAGTACAGCCGGAGCTGGGGGAAGCCAGAGCTGCTTCGCAGGAAGAGCCGGCGCGCCGCTGCTCGCAAGAGGCCCATCCAGCGACGGGAGGGCAAAGCAGACGGAGAGGCGGGCGGGCGAGGAAGAGCGCGGGGAGATGGGTGGTACCCTGCGGCTCCGGGCCCAGCGGCAGGTGAAGCGGGCCGCCACGGACTCCAGGGCTTTCGGCCTCGCCCACGCGAGAGCGCAGCGCGGCGGTGCCGAGACAGTCGCCCGGAAGAGCGTTTGGGGATCCCCCCCTTTTCTAAGCATCGATCCCAGCAACCGAGCTCCTCCGCCTGTAACGCGCCTCCGGCCTGGCCGCCTACCCGCCACCACGACGCACCTCAGAGCTCCCCGTCCCCAGCGCCTGCCTGCCTGCTTCCCTCCCCCCCCCACCTTCGCCCGCCCCCCCCCCGCGGCTCCCACCGCCCTCACTGCCCAGCAGCCTCCCGGAAACGCCCGACAGCGGCCGGCTCCCCCCGCGCCCCCCTCACGGACCGCAGGAGAGGATGGAGCGGCTCAGCCCGCGGCCCCCAGCCGCGCCGGCTCGCCCCGACTTCCCGCCGCAGCTCGGACGACCGCTACCTGCTCCGAGCGGCGACCCCCGCCGAGCCTCTCTCGCCCACTCGCCGCGCCGTCCCCCGCTGCTCTGAGGGGCTCAGATCAGCGGTCCTAAAAGAGCCGCTCCCGTTGGCCGTTGCGCACACGGTACCCGCCCGCCTATTGGCTCCTCGCTCCGCCGCTCGGAGGGACGAGGACGCCGGGGGTTGGCGGCTTGCAGGAGCCCCACCCAGTGCCGCGGGTCGGCGGGTGGGGCGGCCGGGCGCGTGCCGGGGGGCTCGCGGGGCGGGGCGGCGCGGGGGGCCGCGGCGGTGGTTCCGGCCTGAAGCCCACCCGCGCCCCCCTGCGCGGCGGTTGGGGCCGCCGCCGCCGCGCCGCCTGCCCGCGCCCCCGGCAGCGCAGGCGCGGCCTCGCCGCCGTGGGGGCGGCGTGGGAGGTGCCCAGCCGCCCCCGCGGCGGCCTCCATCCCCGTGGCGCTGTGAAACGGCCGCCCCGCTGTCCCCAGGCCTGCGCCGCGCCACCTCCGGCCCACCCGGAGGAGCTGCTCCGTCGCAGGCCGCCACCGGAGGAGCCCGCCCTACCTCCTTGGGGCTCTGCCGCGCTTCACGCCACCCGTGAGCAAAACACGGGCCCATCACGCTGTCGTATGCCCGTATGTGCGTGGCTGCTTTGTACATCTGACACCTGAGAGGGGTACCCAACGACTCGTCACTTGCCACAGTGATTTCACTTGTTTCTGTTAAATGTCTAAAACTTTGAATATTGAGATACTTCCGGTTGAAATTGAGATACAATTTCGGATGAAATCGGCCCAAAGGCCCAAAACCGATTGAGGCTTTATAAAGCAACCACAGCCTCCATAAAAACGAGCCCAGTTGTTAGAGGAGTTAGAGAGGGCCTGGGGCAGAGGTGGGCCATTCCCACTAGGCTGGCATTTCCACAGCAGCAACGCTGGAAACATTTTCAGCAGCGTGCACCTCCAAGCCAAAGCCTGAGGACCCCATGCAGCGTTACCTGTGCAATGTCAATGTTATCGGCATATTACTGATACACGTTGTACCTGTGCTACAAAAATCATTGCACTCCACTTACCTCACCGTTTGTGAGGTAAATACTGCTAGGCTACAAAGCAACACACCATTATGCCATGCCCTGTCCCCATACGCCGTCTGTTTCACAACTAAATATTGCACAGATGGACATGCATCAGATTAAAAAAAGAATAATCAAGCATTCAAAAGTTAGGAAACACCCCATATAAGCTTGTGCAAGCCATATTAATTCAGATTACAGTGCATATAAAGTATTCTATGAGAACTGTTGTACAGTCTTTGCTTATGCAACTGCATGTTACTGTTTAAGAATGGCTTCTGCCTGATCCAGGCCATGAAAATGGGAGCTGTGCTCACATAATCCGCAGCGATTCAATAATGATTTTATCCTTATTGTTAGATGTGTACTCTCATGATGTATCTACTCCATACTAGTTAAACCTAGTACCTAAGCACTTCTTGACAGAGTACTTAGAATCACTAAACTCTTTATTATAACTGATAGTGGACAGTTTTTCAGAGACACTATTCCTCGGAAAATACCTGCTCATTGAAGCTGAAGCGTTATCTGATCATCTAGGAAAACCAACTCAGGCAGTGCAAAGATTTGAGTCCAAATCTCCCACATTCCCGCTGAAAGGTTTCACTACTTTGTTGTACGCTATTAGGGCACCAGCGTTTCCTTTTTTGTTCTAGTGAAATCCTGACACATGGTAGGCAGCCTTACTGACTATAGGGATGAAGCTGTTTCATTTCAGATTCCCCAGTATGGAAGAGTCCACTGCAGCAGAAAGATGCAGATGCAGAATTGCAGTCAGTGCACATGGACTCTTCAGAAAATTTATTTTTTAAAAAATCTCTATTGGGTATATGCAAATTAAAGTTTCTCAAATTACTATAGAAGTTAAATTTGGGTGTGTTTTTCAGAAGTCACTTTGTAAAATGTGTCTGTGACACCAAATGGAAGTAATGGGGAAGATACCAGTAATATTTCAATGTGGGCACAGCAGTGTATTTTATCCAGTCTCATTTTTGGAAACAGCTAAAAAATGGTGGGGCTTTAAACCCTGTCTATAATAAATAGTGTATCATCTGATGATTGTCATAGCTCATTAATAATAAGTTATAATGCAGTGACAGTGCATTAACTGATGCACTCAACATAAATTGTTGTTTATAATAATAATTAAGCAATTTTGGTATCAGAATAGGGGAAAACCAGAAAAATACATGTAAAAGTTATCAAGCATGTATTCTGTAGGCTGAAAATACCTAAGCAGTGTGGTCTCTAACTGAGTGGCAAAGTACAGCATGAAAGTCACAGATTTTCTTCATTTTTGTGGGTTCTATGACCTCCATACCTCTGATGACAAGATCACTGTGCCATCACCATACATCAAATATGTGCATTACCACAAGCTGACCTAATGGCAACACAGCAGAGCACAGTATCACAAAATTATTTCAGATGCCATCAGAACATAAAATAGAGTATTCAGAGCACACTGTTGTCGGTTTGTGTTGATCATCGGTGCAGTATACAGTTCTGTTCAGTGAACTCAAAATATCAACATGTTGCAATGTACTATTATCTGTCTGCATCAGTCTTATACTGCACTAGGACAAAACATCTTGATAAAGCAGAGTATCACAATGATACAGCGTGAGTGCACAACGCTGATCTCAAGAGCCTCAGAAATTGTGGGGATACTGCGAGACATAATGATCTGATTTTTTTCCAGATTACTCTTTCAAAGTCACAATTAATTTATCCCTCCTAAATTATTTATCAGCAGGAAAACATCATGGTGATGTAGTGTCATGATGCATTTGCATTTTAATGTAGTAACATACGATTGCTTTTCAAAGAACCTACCAAACTGGTTATTCAAGGTAGCATTGTGAATTTTTCATCACAGGAAAAACTGAGAAGATATCAACACAAGCGTGCTCTAGTCTGGGAACACTGAATAAATTGTAAAAACAAACCAACATAGGCTTGCATTAGCTAATATTAAAAAAAAAAGTATTTGAAACTCTGTTACCCAAGACAAAGAGGTAGTGTGACACAAGGTTATGGAAATCTATAGGTAAATAACTACAAGCGCCTGCAAGGCCAAATCTTGGTTTGTTATCTGTGAGAGTACAAAACAGATGCCTGTATACTCACAACCAGAAAAAAGATTAAAAAAAAATAGAGAGATCCAGTTCATGTCTTTAAATCAGTCCACGTTTCTAAGCAATACTAGCACATTATTTCATTCACAGGAATCTTCCAGAGATTACTTCATTGTGTGTCTCCAATTTTAAGCAAGGCCAACAGTTGTAAAAACTTTGTGCCTTTTATTGACCAACTCATAGAAATCTTTGATTTTGCATCCACTGCCTGGACCAAGTTCCCCAGTCTCCCTGCTTTGGAAACTGAAAAAGGTGTCACTGGCAGAAGTGAGAGAGGACAAGTGCCAGACCAAAAACCTAAGTATCACTAGAAATGACAGCCATGCTACAGGAACACCCTGTTCATATAGAAACTTTGTTTCTCTGTGTATAGCTTCGTCACTATACACCTCAGAAGCAGAACTGGTTTTATGCAAACAATAGTCATGTAACTTTATTTCAGTAGGCTGTGGACATACTATGAAGAGTGGGGTTTTTTGCATAAACTAAGGCATGTATTTACCACAAGCTAGCTACTTGTGAGGGCTATATGGATGCTCACTTCTATTTCTTGGTAAATGCAACCCATTTAATGAAAGGATTGGTCAACAAAAAATTTACTTTCTGTGCTGCCAGAAGTATGTGCACAGGCAGTTTCTGTTCAGCAAACTTACACTCTCACAATATTTCATTTGTGCTCACGCTGGTAGGAGTTAACAGCCATACCTATGGAGGGTGTTTATAAAGGGTGTATTTATGATGTTCTGAGCATTAACAGCTCTTATCCTCAAGCTACAGTGCATTCCAGTCACAGTAATATAGGCTGGAATTTGCAAACTTACTTCTGTACATGATGTGATACCCAAGATACAGTTCTACTGGAGCTCAAAAACAGGGGCTTTCTATGAGCAGTAACTAATACAGTTAAAACTGTTTGTTTTCTAATTTGAGATACTATGGTTCAAAGACAAGGGTTTGATCAAAACTAGCTAAACCGGTTTAGGAAAAGTCCAGGAACTTATTTTCAGCTGTGTATTAAAGCTACTTAGAATATTTAAAGATATCCTTGGATTCAAAACAGAGCAAACACCTCATGAGAGGAAACGTACAATTTTACTCTCCAAAGAAATAATACAGTTTTTGGTCAAGTGCTGCTTTTGTCTTTTACTAATGAATTAACTGATTGAGCATACTTATTTAGTGTTCTGGGTGTTTTTTTAAATTTAATCCTGAATATATTTAACACATATTAGGTATCAGTGTACAAACTGGATGGGTAATGAATATATTGTTTGCAATTGAATGCATTCTGCTACCTTCTGTATGTTTTCCATGGTATTGTGCTAATTCTTTGGTTTTCAGTAGCAACTGTTAAGATTACAATGTATATTCAGTAAAGATTACTGAAACACCAAATCACAGAATGGAAGGGACCTCTGGAGATTGTCTAGTCCACCCCCCTGCTCAAAGCAGGGCCACCTAGAGCAGGTTCATAAGGGCCGTGTCCAGTTGGGTTTTGAGTATCCAAGGACAGAGACTCTACACCCGCTCTGGGCAACTTGTGCCAGTGTTTGACCACCTTCACAATAAAAAAAGTTTTTTTCTTTTGTTTAAACAGAATTTCCTGTATTTCTGTTTGTAGCCTCTTGTCCTATCACTGGACACCACTGAGAAGAGTCTGGCTCCGTCTTCTTCACTTCTCCGACCAGGTATTTACACACACTGGTAAGTTCCCCCTGAGCCTTCTCTTCTCCAGGCTGAACAGTCCCAGCTCTCTCTGCCTGTCCTTGCAGAACAGATGCTCCAGTCACTTGATCACCTTCATGGCCCTTCGCTGGACTCACTCCAGTATGTCCCCGTACTCTCTTGTACCCCAGAAATCTCACCAGTGCTGAGTAGAGGGGAAGGATCAACTCCCTCGACCTCCTGGCAATGCTCTTCCTGATGCAGTCCAGGAGGCTGCTGGCCTTCTTTGCCATGAGGGCGCACTGCTGGCTCATGGTCAATGTGCTGTCCACCCAGA
This sequence comes from Ciconia boyciana, assembly GCF_034638445.1. Lineage (NCBI taxonomy): Eukaryota > Metazoa > Chordata > Aves > Ciconiiformes > Ciconiidae > Ciconia > Ciconia boyciana. Next base: position 10,893,270 of record NC_132939.1, read on the forward strand.
TCCCCAGGGCCTTTTCTGCAAAGCTGCTTTTGCAAAGCTGCTTTCCACCTGGTTGGTCCCCAGTCTGTACTGGTGCATTAGGTGCACACCTCCCCAGGGGCAGGGCTTTGTATTTCCCTTTGCTGAACTTCATAAGGTTCCTGTTGGCTGACTCTCTTTTGCTGCATGACTACACACAAACATAATTCTTCCTTTTGTATTCTTGATACGGCACTTAAAAGCAGCAGAAATACCTGTCATGAGATCCAAAGTATGAAACTTAATTTCATACTCCTTATTTTGAAAAAACTGATTAAAACACCTCTTAACTGTACTGGCTACCGTGGTGAGTCCTGTCAGCTCGATATTAGTGATATTTATGTTTGATATTTTCTCTCTTCTTTATCATTTAAATTTTCTGGTGTAATTGCATTTTGGCATATCAATACATTTAATTGCATTTTAGTACACTGAGTATACCAATAAACCTGTGGGTGGTAGGAACAGTTGCTAGGAATGGCTGATATCTGTGAGGAGTGCTGTAGGGTGAACTGATCCTTTAAGAGGAAGGACGGAGGCTTCGTTACAACTTGATAGTGTAAGGCTTAGGTCATCACACCATTTAAGAAATGTGGCTATCTGGATCATACGACTAAAATAAAACAGCTCAGTAAAGAACAAATGTTGTACAGGATAGATTTGTTGAAAGGAACCAGATATTAAAGGTGTGAAAGTTATTGCTCAATTAGGAACAACAGACTGGCTGAAAAAAGTTGTAAGACAGGTAGCCCAGTTACGAACACAGGATTAAAGGGAGCCTAATGGGCCCATGGATCTGGTGCCCAGCTATCACAGGCACTGGGCCACAGAAGTCCCTTTGTAAAATGATTATGTTCCATTTTTAACACAGTTGTATTTTGCTTCTTCTAACCTTCTTTTGATTGTCCTTTAATTTGCAGTCTAAATGCATTTACCAATATACACCTTTGTTTCCCTGCCAACACTTGCTTTTTTATCCAATAATCCATTCCCACAGTGATACATTTGTAGAGAGCAATCTTATCCCATTTCAGATTTCATTTTGTTGGGCTAGAAGAGCCATGTTCTGCAAGCTTTCTCTTGTGTAGAGAATCTCTTTCTTAATCATTCCAGGATCCCATCTTCGCATCTTTTTTAGATTCAATTAATAATTTTATACAATACTCCAGATGAAGTTTTACTGAGATCTTACACAGCAAAAATATTTTCGTACCTCTGCTGAAAACAGATCTCTTGATGGCAGCTTAGGCTTATATTTGTTTTTCTCCTAACTACCTTATGTCAGCAGTTCATAAAAAGTGTGACTTCGATGAGTATATTTTGGTTTCCTCTTCTGTCATGTCAAACTGTTGAGGTTCTAGAACATAGTGTTGTTATTTGTTCCCAAGCACAAAACTACACGTTTCTATATACATGAAATTTCTTCTCATTTCTATTAGTCTAGGCCAACGGCTCTTTTAGTCTTAATTCTAATTGGGAATCGTTAATTATTTGTGTTGATGATGTTTCTTCACTTTATCAGTGAATTTCATTAACACATATCCACATGTCAACATTACTTGTAGCCATTTCCTTTTGTGTCAGCTAATTTCGTGCTTCACTTTTCCTCTTTATCTTACTTACTAGTTTTTTCATATCAAAATGTTGAAATCTGCTTACTCCTTTTGCTTAGTAATTACATAACATACCCTGAGATTGGATACCTTTGAATTCATGGTCAATTCTCCCTTCTATTTCTGTTTTAGTTACCCTTTTCTTGCATAAGCTTCATAATTGGTCCTCAAGGACTGATTACACAAAATCAACATCTAGCTCACAGAAACAAGAAGAGTCGTTTCTCTACCTGTAAAATTATATAAACTATACAAGTTCTTGTCTTATTGCTCACAATGATTACTTCATAATTTTTGCTGTTGTTCTATTAAGCACTTTAATAATATCCTTTAATATAATCAGAACATCCTGCCTCAATGGTATTTTCTCCAAAGCAATTTATTTTTAGCTTAGTGTTTCTGATTTTGTAGGTTCAAAATAATGAATATATTTCCCATGTTTACTCTGTCCAAAATAAGCCATTTCATGCTGTCGTGGTTTAACCCCAGCCAGCAACTAAGCACCACACAGCCACTCGCTCACTTCCTCCCAGTGGGATGGGGGAGAGAAGCAGAAGGGTAAAAGTGAGAACACTCATGGGTTGAGATAAAGACAGTTTAACAGGGAAAGCAAAAGCCACGCACACAAGCAAAGCAAAACAAGGAATTAATTCACTCCTTCCCATGGGCAGACAGATGTTCAGCCATCGCCAGGAAAGCAGGGCTCCATCACATGTAACAGTTACTTGGGAAGACAAACGCCATCGCTCCAAAGGTCCCCCTTTCCCTCTTCTTCCTCCAGCTTTATATGCTGAGCTTGACATCTTATGGTATGGAATATCCCTTTGGTCAGCTGGGGTCAGCTGTCCTGGCTGTGTCCTCTCCCAGTTTCTTGTGCACCCCCAGCCTACTTGCTGGTGGGGTGGTGTGAGAAGCAGAAAAGGCCTTGACTCTGTGTAAGCACTGCTCAGCAGTAATGAAAACATCCCTGTGTTACCAACACGTTTTTCAGCACAAATCCAAAACATAGCCCCATACTAGCTACTATAAAGAAAATTACCTCTACCCCAGCTAAAACCAGCACACATTATTTCAGCTGTGAAATAGCACAGTATCTCTTCCTCAGTCATATAATCACTGTTTCAAAAGTTTGCAGTTTGTAGGTGTTTATTGGATCTTTTATCCTTTGATTGATAATGTTGCATTATATTCATTGCAACTTGGCATGACAGGGGCAGATCAGAAGACTGAAGCAATCAGTGCTGAGGCCCCTCTTCACCAAAGGCATATGCGGAGGTGAGAAAAGCAAGCCTGTCAAATACAGGGTACTGTTCTGTTGCCTATGGTCTCTGTCCCCACAGTGCCCAGGTTCTCAAGAACAGGTTTCAGTATTGGAAGAAATGGGACAGAGCTATTTCTGCCTTGACTATCTGATGAGAAGGATGGGTGAAGTCATGTTCTGAAGATGATGATCTACCTAGTAGTGATAAGTTACCTTGATGCCATTGCCAGCATGCTGACCTAAGAGACTGTGTCTCCTGTGAAGTCTCCTGTGGATGCTTGTAGCAGAGCAATGTGGAATGGTAAGAGGCATCTGCAAAGGAGGAGAAAAGAGAGCAGAGAATTGGGATCCCTTATTTTTTGTAGCCTGCACTGAATGAAGAGTGCAGGCTACAAGCAGGAGTCAATAAACTCCTGCTTGTTCAGTTAACCCCAGGGATAGTTACTGGGTGAGGCCTTTGAGTGCAGACAAGGTATATTGTGACTGCTGGCCATCAGTTTGCTCATACAATGCTACTGCCTGTGCAAACTCTGTGCTGCTGGGATAGCCCAGAGAACTATAGTCTTGTGATCAGGTCAGCAATGTATATTACTTCTCCACAGCTCTGAGCTAATTGCTGTTATTCCACCAGAAGCCCCATGCTTTCCACCCTAGAGACACGTTCAAAAAGTATTACAGTTATTTTGGTTTTAATCAGGTGTGCTGACACAAGGAGTTGCTGATGCTGGTTGTGGTGGGGAGAAAGTTAAAGACATATCCCTTGCAGAGTCTTCTGTGGGATTAGGAATTGGATACCCAGAGCAATGCTGGAAGGTACACACTCTTCCACATTCTCCTGTGTAGCAACCATGGGACTGAGAGTGCAGAAGCCCAGATGAGCTGCCAGCTTGGCAGAGTGTTCCCACCTGAGGATGCCTTCAAGCTCTCTGTCATTGCTGCATCTGTTGTGGTCCCAAAGTGTAGTTAACATTCTTGGTCTTCAAGAACACTGCCCTTGTTCATTCAAATTTATTGAGGCAACAGTCCTCTCAAACCCAGCAGTTGTTGTGAGGTTAGCAACCCTCTGATACGGCCATGGAGTAATCCTGCTACCCAAGAAGCATGTGGCTTTCTTTTGACACAGGGAGTGTCATTTTCTTAAGGTTCCTGGTTGCACCTCTCTGAAATTTCCCTGAACTTGGAAAGATAGCTGTTGACATGGCAGAAGCAAGTAGATAAAGAGCAAAAAAGGAAAAGTAATAAAAGAAAGAAGGGCATCAGCAAGGGGGCAATGGCAACAGAAAGCAGGGCAGGGAAAAGGATTTCAAACATGAAGATGTGTAGATGCATGATGAAGAGCTGAAGACTAGCCATCAACAGCAAATGCAGTTGTTGACATGACACCTGAATCTTGAATGGGTTTGTGATGTGCCACTGACTTTTCAGACAGTGGAGGTAGAGAAAGGTGTTTAGAAAAGCCACGAGGCATGGAAATGAAGAATCATGGAAACTTTCCTTTGAGTGTGAATCCTTGAATGGGATGAGGAAAAATACATGTCTTATCTCACAGCTGCACTGTCAGCACTCATGTGATGTAGTTATGCTACTGAGCAAAGTTTTGTTATTCTTCATCAAGGTTTTCAGGCTGGCATAACACAAATAGCCCATAAGAACAGCCTCAGACTCATGGCAAATTACAGCTTCAACAGATGAATGAGAACAAGATCCCTGCCAAAGACACCAGGTTGTAACACACATTAAAGTATGGACAAATGCAAATCCTGCCTTAGGAAAGCACATCGTGATGAAGCAAGTGTTATGTTGAAGTGATTCCTATTGCTATTGTGAAATGGTTACTCTGCCAGCATCTCTGGCCAGAGCCTGGAAACTATCCCTAAATGATACTGCAGCAGATATAGCAGCACGAAGAAGAAAGGATCAATCTGGTATGTGCTCATCTTCTGGCTCTTAGGCACGGTCCCAGTACCCATTCTGAGATTTTTTTACTTTATTTCCACCTGCCTAAGACTGACTCTAGAATCTCATGTGATTCTTTGAGTGATATGACCTGGAACTTGATTAGAAATTAAAAATTAGAAAAATCCTTTTTTCCATAAATCCATAAGCAAAAAAGCTTATTCGACAATGGGTCAGGATCTCCAGTCTTTGGCCATACTCTGGATCTGACATTCAGGGCACAGTTGGAATTTAAATCTTTTTTTTCTTTTTCTCCTGCTCAATGCAGGACAGATTTTGCCAAAACTATTACGGCACAAAATTACAAAATAAAATTACGGCACAAAATTACAAAAAAATTACAACATTTTTGTACTGTGAATTTGGTCTATCAAATCCTGGTTTCCTTGATACTATATCAATCAACTGCATTCACCTTAACTATTTCCATTAGCTAAATGCCTTCACATTCCTTGGTATTTCATGGGAATGAAAACTGTAGCACTTGGTACCATTAATTTTGCCTGAAGTACAGCAATCCATTTGGTAGACAGAATTTGGAATAAATCAAGCCTCCATATTGTCTTAAAGAGGCTAACCTTTTCTTTCATTTCCTCCATTTCCCATTCTTATTTCCTCACTCCCGTATCTTCTCCTTGCCTTAGTAGGCTGGGTGCTACAGTATCTTGGAATCTCTTGGAATCATAGAATCACAGAAAAATTTTAGTTGGAAGGAACCTCATCTGGTCCGACCCCCCACTCAAAGCAGAGCCAACTCCAAGGCTTGACCAACTTCAAAGACAAATCTGCTGCTCACCCTCCCTCCTTCTATTACTCGAATTTACACTGATCTCATCTCTATTGTTTCTATAAATGCTTATACATGATAAAGGAGCTGTAGTTGTTTTGCAATTAACCTAGACACACTATAAGCATAGAATTTGGGTGTTTCATTTTGTTCTTTGCCATAGTGTGTAGGTGGTGAGTTCTGCCATGCATCTGTGAACAAAGGATCATGTACAACTGCACCACTGTAGGGCTCTATAATTTCCAAACCCTAAATTACAATGCAGCTAAGTGCACCCAGCAGTAATGTAGGACAAAATACACTACAGAGATCTTGAAATTAATCCTCAATCCAAGTATTACTGTGCTGGTTTTGGCTGGGATAGTTAATTTTCTTTATAGTAGCTAATGGGGCTATGTTTTCAATTTGTGCTGAAAACCGTGTTGATAATAAAGAGATGTTTTTGTTATTGCTGAGCAGTGCTTACACAGAGTCAAGGCCTTTTCTGCTTCTCACACCACCCCACCAGCGAGTAGCCTGGGGGTGCACAAGAAGTTGGGAGGGGACACAGCTGGGACAGCTGAACCCAGCTGACCAAAGGGATATTCCACACCATATGACATCAAGCTCAGCATATAAAGCTGGGGGAAGAAGAAAGAAGAGGGAGACATTTGGAGTGATGGCGTTTGTCTTCCCAAGTAACCATTACGTGTGATGGAGCCCTGCTTTCCTGGAGATGGCTGAACACTTGCCTGCCCATGGGAAGGAGTGAATGAATTCCTTGTTTTGCTTTGCTTGCGTGCATGGCTTTTGCTTTCCCTATTAAACTGTCTTTATCTCAACCCATGCGTTTTCTCACTTTTACCCTTCTGCTTCTCTCCCCCATCCCAGTGCGGGGGGAGTGAGCGAGCAGCTGTGTGGTGCTTAGTTGCCAGCTGGAGTTAAACCACGACAGTCATTTTTGGCACCCAATGTGGGGCTTGAAGGGTTCAAGATAACGACAGGTTTGATTGGAATGTGCTAGATTTAATTTATAGCTGTTATTGCTGTTTAGCTACTAATTGGCAGGCTCCTGCACTTGCCCTGGGGCTTGCTTTCCTTACTGTATATTACAGACTAGTGCTCGTTAGTGGCTGCTTTTTGCTTTCACTGCCTGCTGTACTGCTTATCATCTCTCTCTGCTGTACCCGGGAACATTTTGATAACAGCAATGGCCACGCGCCTGGGCTGGCAGATGGCCAGGGCAGCGCTGCTGTTTCTGTGCTACTGTACTGGATAGGCTGGAACTCCAGTGTGAACTCGAGTCGAAGGGACTGTGACCTGTGGATGAGTCCAAATGGGAGCAGGACACCACGAAGCATCTGTGGCCATGGATAAGTCCACAGCAAAGCAGGTACATCTCGAAGCATCTGTGGCCATGGTTATATCTGTGCTGCAGCAGGTATACCTCTGAAGGGATTGTGGCTCAAGGATAAGTCCACGCTGGAGAAGGTACACCTCGCAGCATCTGTGGCTGTGGGTAAGTCCATGCTGCAGCAGGTACACCTTGAAGCATCTGTGGCTGTGCATGAGGTCATGCCGGAGCACCTCAAAGTGTGTGGCCATGAGTAAGCTCATGACAGAGCAGGTACACCCCTGGAGGGATTGCAGCCATGGGTAAGGCCACGCTGGAGCAGGTCTGTCTCTGAAAGCATTGTGGCCCATGGATAAGGCCACACTGAACAGGTGCACCTCAAAGCCACTGTGGCTGTGGATAAGTCTATGCCACAGCAGGTATATCCCTGGAGAGACTGTGGGTCACAGATAAGGCTCCACCTGGAGCAGGCACACCCCTAAGGGACTGCAGTCTGTGGATAAGTCCAAGCCGGAGCAGGGGCAAGGGGAGGAGTTCACTGCAATGTTAAACCCGATGGTCTGGTGCAAAGGGACCGGGGTGGAGCTTGTAATGCAAATATCTTTAAATTGTTGTAACCCGGGATTTGAGTTGCATGTTGTGGGAATTACTATAGCAGGAACCCCTTGTTGCTAGCCAGGCTAGGAGCAAGGGGAGGAGTTCATTGCAATGTTAAACCCTATAATCTGGCCCAAAGGGACCAGGGGTGGAGATTGTAATGGATATACCTTTAAATTGTTGTAACCCGGGATTTGGGTTGCATGTTATAGGAATTACTATAGCAGAAACCACCCGAACCAGTGGAGGACAAGTCTTACAAGAAGCAGTGCAAATGCAGGTATGATCCGACCTGAGCTGGCTTTGATGCCCAATAACTCCACGACACACACCATCTCTCCTGTCCTGAGTGACCACCATAACAGATGGAGACCAAAGTCATGGACTAAATGAACTCAGTGGACATTTGTGGACATCTTATAGGCATTTTACGGACATTTTACAGGGGTGGTCCACATACTAAGGCAATGATATCTGTGTATTATATCAAAGCATGGGAAGGAGGATGGTGGTTAATGAGGTTGTATTGGATAGTGTGGGACCTGAGCATGACATAAATGGTATAGAATAAGGGGTGGAAAATGTGCTGGTTTTGGCTGGGATCGAATTAATTTCCTTCATAGTAGCTAGTATGGGGCTATGTTTTGGATTTGTGCTGAAAAACGTGTTGGTCACACAGGGATGTTTTCATTACTGCTGAGCAGTGCTTACACAGAGTCTGCTTCTCACACCACCCCACCAGCAAGTAGGCTGGGGGTGCACAAGAAATTGGGAGAGGACACAGCCAGGACAGCTGACCCCAGCTGACCAAAGGGATATTCCCTACCACATGACGTCATGCTCAGCATATAAAGCTGGGGGAAGAAGAGGGAAAGGGGGACCTTCGGAGCGATGGCGTTTGTCTTCCCAAGTAACCGTTACGTGTGATGGAGCCCTGCTTTCCTGGCAATGGCTGAACACCTGCCTGCCCATGGGAAGGAGTGAATGAATTCCTTGCTTTGCTTTGCTTGTGTGCATGGCTTTTGCTTTCCCTATTAAACTGTCTTTATCTCAACCCACGAGTGTTCTCACTTTTACCCTTCTGCTTCTCTCCCCCATCCCACCCAGGGGAGAGTGAGCAAGCGGCTGTGTGGTGCTTAGTTGCTGGCTGGGGTTAAACCATGACAATTACAAAACAAGAAAGTTCAGAACAAAGGTTATCTTGAAAAGAAAATCAAACTATGTCAGGATAGAGCAACACAGCTCTGGCACTCAGTGGTGATACCAGGCAGAAATTATGGGAGTGGCAGGTAAAGACGTTTTAGGGTTTGTGATCTCTGGTTAAATTTCATGTAGTAGCATGAAATGCCTCTGCTTGTCTGTTAAATCACTGATGGGGGGGGAAGATAAGGATGCAAACAGTTCTCAAAGCATAGCAACAGCACTGACCTGGTGGCTTTTTTACCAGGATCAGATGCTTGTCAGTGAGTTAGGAGACTAGTAGCCAGCTATGCTGAGAGCTACAGGCAGATCAATATCTATTTCTTCCCCTTAGAAATGTCATTAAATGGACCTGTGCCTTGTTGTGGTTTAACCCCAGCCAGCAACTGAGCACCACGCAGCCGCTCGCTTACTCCCTCCACAATAGGATGGGGGAGAGAATCAGAAGAGTAAAAGTGAGAAAACTCGTGGGTTGCAATAAAGACAGTTTAATAGGGAAAGCAAAAGCCACGCACACAAGCAAAGCAAGGAATTCATTCACTCCTTCCCATGGGCAGGCAGGTGTTCAGCCATCTCCAGGAAAGCAGGGCTCCATCACGCGTAATGGTTACTTGGGAAGACAAACACCATCATTCCAAATGTTCCCTCTTCCTTCTTCTTCCCCAGCTTTATATGCTGAGCATGACGTCATGTGGTATGGAATATCCCTTTGGTCAGCTGGGGTCAGCTGTCCCGGCTGCGTCCCCTCCCAACTTCTGCACTTGGCAGAGCATGGGAAGCTGAAAAGTCCTTGACTAGTGCAGCAACAACTAAAACATCTCTGTATTATCAACACTGTTTTCTGCACAAATCCAAAACATAGCCCCACACCAGCCACTATAAAGAAAATTAACTCTATCTCAGCTGAAATCAGGACAGTATCCACCCCTTATTCTATACCATTCACGTCATGCTCAGGTCTCACACTATCCAATACATTCTCATTACCCACCATCACCCTTCCCATCCTTTGATATAATACACACATATCATTCCCTTAGTCTATGGACCACCCCTATAAATTGTCTGTAAAATGTCCATAAATGTCCACAAGATGTCCACTGAGTTCATTTAGTCCATGCCTTTGGGCACCATCTCTTATGGTTGTTACTCAGGACAGGAGAGGTGGTGTGTTTCTTGGACTTATTGGGCACCAAAGCCAGCTCAGGTCGGGTCACTGCTGCACTTGCACTGCTTCTTGTAAGGCTTCTCCTCCATTTGTTCAGGTGGTTCCATCTGTAGTAATTCCTAAAACATGCAACTCAAATAATGGGTTACAACAATTTAAAGGTATATCCATTACAATCTCCACCCCTGGTCCCTTTGGACCAGGATATAGGGTTTAACATTGCAATGAACTCCTCCCCTTGCTCCTAGCCTGGCTAGCAACAAGGGGTTCCTGCTATAGTAATTCCCACAACATGCAACTCAAATCCTGGGTTACAACAATTTAAAGTTATTTCCATTACAGTCTCCACCCCTGCTCCCTTTGGACCAGACCATTGGGTTTAACATTGCAATGAACTCCTCCCCTTGCCCCTGCTCCGGCTTGGACTTATCCACAGACTGCAGTCCCTTCAGAAGTAAACTTTCTCCAACGTGGCCTCATGCACAGCCACTGATGCTTCAAGGTGTACCTGCTGCAGCATGGACTTCATCCACAGCCACAGATGCTTCGAGGTGTACCTGCTGCAGCATGGACTTCATCCACAGCCACAGATGCTTCGAGGTGCACCTTATCCAGCGTGGACTTATCCTTGGGCCACAATCCCTTCAGAGGTATACCTGCTGTGGCACAGACATAACCATGGCCACAGACATTTCAAGATATACCTGCTCTGGCATGGGCTTACCCATGGGCACAGACACTTCAGGGTGTCCTGCTCCCATGTGGACTCATCCACAGGTCACAGTCCCTTCGACTCGAGTTCACACCAGAGTTCCAGCCTGCCCAGTACAGCAGCACAGAAACAGCAGCGCTACCCTGGCCATCTGCCAGCCCAGGCGCACGGCCATTGCTGTTATCAAAATGTTCCCGGGTACAGCAGAGTAAGGTGATAAGCAGTACAGCAGCACAGCAAGCAGCAAAAGCAAAAAGCAGCCACTAACGAGCCCCAGACTCTAATATACAGTAAGGAAAGCGAGCCCTATGGCAAATTAACTCTATCTCAGCTGAAACCAGGGCAGCCTCCAGTTGAAGGCACAGGCAACCATGTGCTCTTCTTGCACTCCCTCTTACAGGCTTTTTTCCATTCCAAGGCCCTACCCAATCATGTAGTGTTGTCTGCTCAGGGCCTGACTGCACCCCACAGGAGGTAGCATGCAAAGACCCCTAAGCAAACTCCCAGCAGGCTAACAGAGACACATGTCCCAGAAGCAAGCAGAGTGAAGACATTTAGCTTAAGCTATAATATATTATAAATCACATGGCAAGCTGAAAAAGCCCTATCTCTCATCGCCCAGCTAATTAGCTTGAGTGCAGAGCCATGAGGATGCAGTGATACTGATTCCAGTTCTGGGGTTAGCACAGCCAGCTGGGCTATCTGATATCTCAGTTGCCTCAGACACAGATATAGTCACCTTATAAGGGACACTGACCTAATTATCTCCCTTCACAATTTTTACCCAGTCAAAGGACTACCTTTTGTCTGAAAGTCTGAAAAAAACTTAACACTTTTGGCGATCTTTTAATTGTAAATGCTGCAGGAGAAATAATCAAGAGTTGTACTCCCGAAAGTCTATGCTCTGGACAAAGTCACATATTCTCTTCAATATGACAGAATCTAGAAAAAAATAGATAACAGAGTTAGCTGGAACTAAGAAACGGTGCTAGGCTTTCCCCAGTGATCAAACTTGCTCCATTCTGGACATACAGAAGGTTTGGCTGATTCTTAGTCTTTCTGTCTATGTGTAGACGGTCTGGGAATGCCTTTGGGCTCACAAATACAGATGTGAGCTCCAGTTCTATCCTGATTCCACATCAGTGTGTGACTTGACTATACATCATCACTTCTGTACTTTTTTCTCATGCCTTGGTTTACATAGGAATAAAATCAGGGACTATGCATTAGAAAGAGGCTGCAGCACTCGTTAACTTTTCTATCTATGCGGTCAGGGGACAGGGACTCTGAGGTCAACCACAGTGCACATCTTCAATATAGACTTCTGAAACGGTCTCCATGGCTTTCCCTTCACATTTCTTTTAAAGTTTTTCTTCCTACAGAGAAGCTCCTTTCTAGTATTTTTTACTAATTTCCAGTTTTCCAGAATAGTTATGAAAGCCTATTTCCAGTCTTCATGTACCCAAAAGTTCTCCAAAGATGTAAATGGAAAATCTGCTTTTATTCTTCTTCCCTTGTTTATACATACAGGACCATCTTTTCAATATGAAAGAACTTATTTTTAGCCCTACTCTAAGCAAAAGACTTTGAGTTTCTGCTATAGGGCTTTAGCTTTTCCAGGCTGAGAAACAGTTGGATTTTCTTTTTTTTTTCATTTTGGTTTTCACATGTCATATGCAACATATGGTTTCACCCATCTTCTCTTTCATCTGCCTCTTTAATCTTCTTTTGGGGCAACTCGCAGTTACTCTGTCCCAGCCATTACAGTATTTCTTCATGAGTGTTGTTTGTTTCCCTCCAGTCAAAGGTGTTACTGCTTGTTGTGTTTATGTTACTTTTTGGCAGGCTAATCTTGCTTATAATTTATGTCTGGGGCCATATCCTAATTCTTCATCAAATGCATTTGGTTTTGGGGTTCTGCAAGGATTTATCCTATAGCAGGGCATTAATTTTACAAGCACTGCTTTGCTTGTCCTAGCTGCAGTAACCCTTTTTGTTAGTCCCTGGTGCATTAGTGGCTAGCTTTTTATACTGCAGTTCTCAGTGTAGTCAAGGCTACTATATCTGATATGTTCAGCCTTATCCTTTAGTAGAGGGTCAGACTCACTTTGCAAAATTTACTAGATTACCCAAATTACCAACTCTTACACATTCATTTATTCCAGTTTCTGGAGGAATCTTACCATACCCATTAGCATCCTCTGTCCTTTCCTGAACTGCTATCTTCAGTTTCTCCGGGATGTTATATTGTTTAGGACTTGTGTCTTTCTGTCTGAATTTCATAGTTTCTTACATTCTTTCTTTTAATAAGAGCTGCAGGCTGATTATTCTAGACATAATCCTCTAGTTCCTCAGACACATTTACCATACCCTGGAGCGTTCACCAGAATCCTGTATTGTTTGTGAAGCCACTTCATTTGCAGCTCCTGAACCCTTTTTGATTGTGATTTCCTTGTGACAGGCAATATGGTGCTTCTGGGATTCAGGGTCTGTCTTTTTTATTCCCAAGTTAGGCTATTTCTACTACCTAGACAGTGGTGGAAGACTTGTGCTCAGATGCAATTTAAAGTTATATAATCCCAGCTGAATGCTGAAGAGTTCATCTTTCAAGTAATAAAATACTCATTTGTTCCCACTGACATTTTAAAACACATTAAAGAAGCATTTATACTGATTTTCCCATTTGTTAAAGCTTGTGTTTAGAAAACTCACACTTGGATCATATTTAATCTGATGGCTTCTTTTAAAACTTTCAGAGTGATGGCTCACCTGTGTGAAACCAACATGACAACAGAAAATGCTGTGTTTTGAAAATGATTGTGATAATGATAATTTGATTTGAAAATATGAATATTGTTGAAATACTTCATAGAATCATAGAATCGTTTAGGTTGAAAAAGACCTTTAAGATCATCAAGTCCAACCATTAACCTGGCACTGCCAAGTCCACCACTACACCATGTCCCTAAGCCCCCCATCTACACATCTTTTAAATACCTCAGGGATGGTGACTCAACCACTTCCCTGGGCAGCCTGTTCCAATGCTTGACAACCCTTTCAGTGAAGAATTTTTTCCTAATATCCAATCTAAACCTCCCCTGGTGAAACTTGAGGCCATTTCCTCTTGTGCTAGCGCTTGCTACTTGGGAGAAGAGACCGACCCCCACCTTGCTACGGCCTCCTTTCAGGTAGCTGTAGAGAGCAATAAGGTCTCCCCTCAGCCTCCTTTTCTCCAGGGTAAACAACCCCAGTTCCCTCAGCTGCTCTTCATAAGACTTGTTCTCCAGACCCTTCACCAGCTTCATTGCCCTTCTCTGGACACGCTCCAGCACCTCTGGAGCGTGTCTTCCTTGTAGTGAGGGGCCCAAAACTGAACACAGTATTTGAGGTGCGGCCTCACCAGTGCCAAGTACAGCGGGACAATCACGTCCCTAGTCCTGCTGGCCACACTATTTCTGATACAAGCCAGGATGCTATTGGCCTTCTTGGCCACCTGGGCACACTGCTGGCTCATATTCAGGTGGCTGTCCACCAACACCCCCAGGTCCTTTTCTGTTGGACAGCTTTCCAGCCACTCTTCCCCAAGCCTGTAGCATTGCATGGGGTTGTTGTGACCCAAGTGCAGATGGCTGTTCATGTTAAATAAAGCACTCCTCCCTTGAAATAGAAGATATTTTTCTTTGAGTGTGACAGATCGCTCAGAAAGCTGTTATTTGCCACACTTTTGGTAAATATTAAAGACATAATCTTGGGTGAAAACAGTAATTGTTTATAGAAATATCTCATAAAACACAGAAAAAGATTCATCACTGTTGAATGGAGTTCTCTAGAAGGAAAACATTTTTCTAGTAATTCTTACCAAAAAATGTCTCAATAAAACACTTGATGTAATTTTCTTGTAAAATCCATGGAGCTTTTCATTAAGGAAAGTTAGAAAAATGTCATGGGTCAGTATATATTTTCTTGCTCATGGCTGTGTGATGGAATGGGCATAGTTCACACTGAGGTAAGTATAAAGAAGTTAAGGCTGATTCTAGGTGAAAGGAAGAAAACTTCCCCCCTCACAGAGAAATTCTCAGTGTTGCCAGGTACAAAAGGAAGGTATATACATGTAACTTTGGCATAGAGTACCCTGGGGAAGACAATTGATACAGGAAGCTCTAAACAATAAAAGAGCCTAGAAAGTTGCTGGAACTTGTTATTTTCTTAGATATTCAAGTTGTTGCATGAGGATAAGGAGGTTTTTGGTTCACAGAATGTTTCCTCTTTAGCTAAAGTTGTTTAAATCCTTCTGTGATGGAAGAAGTGACAAAGTTAGGGAGGACTCAGATTCTTGTTTCTCCTGGCAGGCTTAAAAGGTAAGAAAACAAGAGTAAGCTGACTACTTCTGCCAGGAGGAAAAAAAAATATCACAACTGATTCAAAAAGGAGCCTATATGCCATGTCCAAAGCCACGTTCCAGAGTCCAAACTGAAGGTAACAGAGAAAGTCAACTGCGTATTTGGAACTCCACTGAGTAAGATTTGCTTATTGTATCCTAGAACTCAGCACTTACCTTTCTGATATCTGGAAACCTATTTTCTTATTAAGAGCTGAGGGCATAATTTCATAGCTCGAAGGATGATGGCATGTGACATTTAGGCTTCCTCTGGAGAGTGTAGATCAAAACAAATCTTGTTCAGCACAGCCTTCAGATGTTAATTTAGAAGCAGTAAGAGTTGTGAGGATTTAGAGTGCAGCTACATTAGCATTTTACTTCAGATTAGGCGTGCACTTCCAAAGTAAATCTCCTGATCCTCTACAGTTATCATGCTTTGGTTCATGCAGTGGAGCAACCTGAAACTAGAAATTTACTCTGGGAGCCCTCCTCATGTGTCCCAACAACTAATTTAGTTGACATCACTAGAGTTAGTCTGGAGTAACCCCCACCCAAGACACATACAGACTGAAATCAGGCCCACAGAATCAACTGTTTTACTTTACAGATCCATTCCTGCTGTGCCATGGCACCTGCTAATACAAACAAGGCCACAGTCACAGATACATGTGTGTGTTTGTGTCTATGTATAATCACACTTGCCATCTCTACTCATTAAATAGTACATATGAGAAAAAGCATGAGACTGCTTTTTAGAGCGTGTTGGTTTGCACATATTGCAAACATTGGTTCCATTGTGGATATCTAAACAAACCAATTTCATTGTGGATGTTTATACAAGCATGAAATATTTCTTCTACGCATTAAGAAAAAAAGAACTTGGGGAAATTGGTGTTACAAAAAGAATGACACATAAACAGGGCTATAAATTGTATTCTATTAACTCATCCATTCTGCATGAAAGTAAATAGCACGCAGTGACTGTAGTTTCAGTGAGACTCCATACTCTAGATATGTGATAATTATTTGGGCTTGTAAAATCACAGGCTCCTGTAGTGTTTTTATGGTTCTCTTTCCAATGATTCCCCATCATAGGCAGAAAAGCAGAGCTGATCCAGTTGCTGTGCAAATGGGCTGCACTCTACAAGCATGAGACAAGATCACATGTTGAGGAGAGTGCACTTCATTCCAATGGCCAGGACATAACTGCTTGCAAATATTTATCCTTGCTATAGTATATTTGGTTCCTTGGACTCAACAACATTTATAAAGAAATCAGGTTACTACTTTAGTTTAACTGATAGTGAAACTGAGGCACAGTGTGCTAGTTTTGGCTGAGATAGAGTAAATTTTCTTTATAGTAGCTAGTATGGGGCTATGTTTTGGATTTGTGCTGAAAACAGTGTTCATAATACAGAGATGTTTTAGTTGTTGCTAAGTAGTGCTTATACTAAATCAAGGACTTTTCAGCTTCCCATGCTCTGCCAGGTGCCCAAGGAGTTGGGAGGGGGCACAGCTGGGACAGCTGACCCCAGCTGCCCAAAGGGCTATTCCATACCATATGACGTCATGCTCAGCATATAAAGCTGGCGAAGAGGAAGGAAGCGGGAGGACATTCGGAGTGATGGCGTTTGTCTTCCCAAGTAACCGTTACGCGTGATGGAGCCCTGCTTTCCTGGAGATGGCTGAACACCTGCCTGGCAATGGAAGGAGTGAATGAATTCCTTGTTTTGCTTTGCTTGTGTGTGTGGCTTTTGCTTTCCCTATTAAACTGTCTTTACCTCAACCCACGAGTGTTCTCACTTTTACCCTTCCGCTTCTCTCCTCCATCCCAGCGCAGGGGGAGTGAGTGAGCAGCTGTGTGGTGCTTAGTTGCCAGCTGGAGTTAAACAATGACACACAGAAAGGTTAACTGACTTGCTGAAGGCTAACAGCCTGCCAAGGTTAATAAGATTCAGCCTCCTAAGTCCACAGTTGCTGCTCTTCTTTCTAAGCCAAACTGCATCCAACTCTTCCCTACATACATATAGAAATACTATAGCATTAAGTTTATCTAATGGCTTCAGCAAACATAGCCATGACTACAGAAAAGCTGAGTACATGGAAAGGCTGAGTACATGGAAAGGCTGCTTGTAGGACTCTCCAAGTCCTACAGCCTTGGAGAGAAGATGCGTGTAGAAAAAAGAAATATGTACAGCATACTTATGAATCTTCCCAGAGAGAGTGACCCTGGGTGTTGTGCATTCTGTTGTGCCCTGCATTGATGCACCTGCTGTTGAAATATTGGTCTATATTTTCAGTTATATTTGTTCTTATGCACAACTAGGATTGTGAGGACATAGTTTACGTTACAGTTATCTTAGTTCTCCCATATTTGGGGCTAGCACACGGCCCAGCAATAGCCCAAATTACATTAGAGGAGCTCTGCAAGCAAAATGGATGCATCTACAGTGATAGCATTAAACCTTGATTTTTTTGATCATCTCTGTCCCTAAAATTATACAAGACTAACATGAAGCACAGTAGCTTAACTGAATATCTTTGTCACACTGAACTTATGTGTGCTGAGTGCACATTCAAGCATTTTAATAGTATGACTTTAAATCTAAGGACTCTTCTGTAGAGATGGTGCAGCACCTGAGGTAGTTCTGCTCTGTGTGTCTAAAACTGATCCTGTGTGTCCTCTCACACAAGATGTGTATTCTTCTTTTGTTGGCCTCAGTCTGAAAGGTTATTCTTTTTGAAAACATTTGCTTTCTCTCAGCAAACGGTGAGAGTGCTGGGCAGGTTTTTGTCCAGAGAGCAGGAAAGTAGCTGGAACGTCAGTTTTCTTTAATTCATTTTGTTCTGTCCAATTTATTATTGATAAGAAGTTATATACCTGATAGAGCCATCCACATAAAGGACTACTGTAAGTCATATTAATGAATGTGCTAGTTACGAGTAGAGCAAAGTGTATGTTGTGGATTGTTACTGATGACAAAACTCAATACTAATGACAATAAATTATGCTCTGTACTATGTACTGATTATAGGAAAATAGAACCCAATGAAATGGCTACCTGAATATCTGTATGAGTCACACTAAATACGGAGTATTAATGTTATCTTTCTCAAGGAAATTATGAACATCATTCTTAAGAGAGGAGAAAAGAAACGTCTTTCCATTCACAAAGATGACTCAGAAAATGGCTATGCATATCATAAAGCATGTTCATACAACTCTCAACATGATTTATAGGCCTCAGCTCCCTCTTTCCCACTGACTTTAAATCAACTTGTTAGCCTAACAGCAGTTAACTGCAAGAAACTGCCGCTGACATGAACCACGCTGCCTTTACCTAGATAAATGTATATATTTTGCACAATGTGATACCTTAAGGCAAGAAGCTAGAGAAGCAACTCTAGCGTGAAGTTTACACATTAATGCATTATGTTTGTATGTGGGCAGAGATGCAAAGAGTCTGTGTTTACTGTAATTTAAATCTTTAAGTTACTAATTCACCTCTGTCCATCTGCCTTATATGTATGAGCTTTATACTTGCTTCAGACCTGTGCTCTCTTTCCCAGCTAGCAAAATGGATTACAGCTACTGTATGATGGGCTCTGACCTACCAATTCTGATGGTGAGTACAAGTGCAGCTGTACACAGCCTTCTAGTCTAATTTCAATTCTCACCTCTACTTCCTTTCTGCCTACTTGCTCCCAAGTCTACTTGCTAGATTAGAAATATGTGACTGACATTTAACCCTTTCACCCCATGACATCTGTGTGTTCTCTGCTGTAGCTCAGAGGACAGAGAGGACAAAGAGGACATGAGGACAGAGAAAATAGTTGGGCTAATAAAACAGAAACCACCATTAGAGAAGCCATAATGTTGGCCAAACTCCAGCCTGGAACACAAGAACAGCTATGCCAGTGGATACCCTGGGATAATATTCCAAGGACCAGTTTAGAGGCAAATCTGGGAAGCAGCATGGTAAGGAAGTGGCATCAGCACTTCAGTCATATAAGTGGTATCTGTCATCTTAGTTTTTCATGTAGAGAAGACTATGAAAGTATTTCTGAAAGACGATTGATAAAATTACTGTTACGGAGTATCCTGCAATAGATTGATGTCATGCTAAAGATATTACTGTTAAAAATAATCTAATCTGTACCCCTTACTCTTAACAAAGTTTTCTGAAAAATACTTCTTGGTTAATTAAATCTGTAATTCTACAGATAAAACTATGAGAGGTGGAAATACTTCAATAGATTTGTACCTTCCATTTGATTTTTCTTTTCAAACAAAGAAGTTAGGTTAATAGCTCCTCTGACATCAAAGTCACACCTGGAAGAAATATTAATATTGGAGCATGGACTTTCACAATGCTATGTGCACTGATTTCCTGACATGATTAAATCCTGAAAGATGAAAAAGATTTGTATATGTTGAGTTAAGGAGATGTCCATCATGCTCATAAGAAGCATACACTTTTTAATGCATGAGTAACTTTGTTTGGGACTTTGCTGGGAATGTTTTTACAATTTTACTATGTTTAAATGATTTAGTATTTTAAATTATTGCAGGCAGAAAAACTTAGAGCAAAAGTGATCTGTTTTAAAAGTGGCTAATGAAGCAGATCCTAGAGAACAGAAGCTAAGTTACTCCTAATATCAGGTCTTACAGGAAAAAAATCCAATACTAGAACCACAGTGAACAAATATTCCTGAGCGTTCTCTCTGTATAGCTTTATTCACTGACAGTGTCACATTAAGGTTAGAAAAGCAGCTGTTGAGTCATTCCTGTCATTAAACAATGCTTCATACAATATTTTCTAGAATCTCTCATGTTGCAATCTCCAAGTTTCAGCTTTCTTTTCTTTGCTAACCGGGGTTAGCACAAACTAGAGACTCAGTTGCTTTTGTTCAATGCATTTGGATGTTAAAGGTAAAGGGCACACTAAATGCCAGCTTCGGATAATTTATAGCTCTGATCTTGTGCTATCTGAAAATAAATAGACTCTTTACATGTGGGAACACTGACTCTGCTGAAAAAGAATTTGACATCCTGATCTTCATCATGAACAACTGGGTGCTCCGCTTTACCTAGAACTGGAACAGCTTGTATGAAAGAGACTTAACGTCAAGGAAAAGAAGGGAAGGGATAAAGAATGGTATGTTGCAATAGGGCTTACTCTAATGTGAGCCTGGAATGAAAGGAACAAGATGGATCCTGCATAGTTGTCACAACAGGGGAGAGAGGACAGAAAAAAGTTTAGGATGGATATTAAGTTACTACAAAAAGTAGGCAAAGCTACTCATTCCCTAGGAGTAAACCTAAATTTCAGACTTATCAGCAAGACAGTGCTGGTCTCCAAAATCTTCTTTTGTTTCATTTTTAACCAAAATGTTCCTGTGTGTCACAGCTGCATGTGGCAGAAGAAATAGGAAGCAAATGGTGGGATCAAGACAGCCTCTTACTGGTGAATGCTACCTCAGTTAGAGCTCTCTCTGGGAAGGAACATGCAAGAGTAAGATGAGTTGCTTGTTGAAAATAAAGAAGAACCCAAAAGAATGCACAGCATTTCTAAACGATGTAAAAACTTGCCTTCTGCTCAAAGACAATGGACATTGTCAGAAATCTCTGAGACACATGAATCACCTCTACCTTCTGCCATAATATTTGCACCAATGTGAAGGAGAATGCTGAGTAGAAATATGCAAGTGCAGATCCACACAAACCACACAGCCAACAGCGGAATTCATTCTTAGAAGAAAGTATTGAGCTTCATTGCTAAAATGCCAAAGTTATGACCCAAGTCCTGTACTAGTTTGACACACTCAAAGACCACACTTGTGCAGCCAGTAGTGGTGGTAACTGTGAGGGAGAAATTCCAGCACCAGGGCAGTGGTAGACAGAAAGAGAATGAAATGTGGACATGTTGCATAGCTGTACAAGCTGGTATTGCTGTGACAGCCAGGAGAAATACGGCTTCTCAGCTGGAAGGCCCTTGGCTGTGCTCTTACACTACACTTATTCTCTGCTACGAAGCAGAGCCTAGTCATACTTTCTCCCTGGAAAGACATCAAGGAAGGACACTTTAGCAACATGGAAATCAATAGCTGTGGTCTCTATTTAAAATAGCAAGTGTTAAATCACCTACACACACACTCTGAGCACAATTTTCAAGACTTTGAGCAAAACAAGTAATCCCTTTACATTTGTTTTCCAGTTTGTAATGCTGGACTATTACCTGTTTGGAACTGATATTATTTAACCATGAAGGTATTGTTTAACTAATGCTCATCACACGGTTTAAAGTTTTATAGAATTTGCACCTTTATATTAAAGAGTATTACATGGTTTCAGTGCTGATTTTCCTAGAATTAAAATTACTTCCTTATACAATTTGGGGGATATCAGTTATCTGAAACTAACATATGGTACACTCGTATGCATTCTAGCAAGTTTTTTCCTTGCTCTTTTGAGAGGGTGTATGTTGATTTTGAAAGAATTATGAAAGCTGTAATGAAAAAGCTAATGGAACTCTTTAATCTCAACGTGCGAGCACCATCTAGAGGTAAATAACATGCCCCGTCCCAGGCTAAGTGTGCCCAAGATCGCAATAAACTGACAAATTGCTTTTGAATTTCATTTCAGAGTGCTTTGAGAAAATCTCAAACTTCTCTATTAAGGGATATTTTTTTCTCCTACAGTATTTGTTGTGAAATGGAATAAACTGGTGTGAAATCTCCAGTGACATTTGCAGAGAGATGTGAGAAATCAACAGCCAAAAAAGTATAATCATTTCATGACACCCATGGTTGACGAATGATGCAGTCTTTCTTCCAGTTCTCTGGAAGCATGATTACAGTTGCTCTGTATGCTGAAAATGTATGATATTTGTGTGCCCCAGTCTGAGACGGGTGTTAACACAGAGATTTCTTTAAGCAACAGTCCGTACTAGGAGTACTCCACCATTAGCATCCACCTGAGTGGTTAGACATCCTTTCACAGGCAGTAAAGACCATTTGTTTCTATTTTGATCATTTGTGAAGTTGTGCTTTATACAGTTAATATCTGATAGAGGATTATTGGAGTTGCTAGGTACTACTTGGCTTGGCAGTTCTTTTGCATAGGCAAACCAGTTGTAATCCCACTGAAATTGTGGAGTACCTTGGGTTTGAACTGCAATGAATAAGAAATAAAGCAAGACCTCTGTGTCCAGAACTTCGTATTTAGGAAGACTGGACATGTTTATGACTCCTTAGAGGATATTGATTTTTCACTGTGAGACATCTTGGGAAACACAAGATGCTACAATACATATGAGTGGAAAATTGTGTCTATATACTTTTGTTTTATGTGATAGACAATAAGCCTCTTGTCTTAACAAGTCAGATGCATCCATAAGATTCTGAAGTAATTTCAAAGTATGCACAACTGTCATGGAACGACTGATTAGACAGGGGCAATAATAGAATCATAGAATTGTTTAGGTTGAAAAAGACCTTTAAGATCATCAAGTCCAACCATTAACCTGGCACTGCCAAATCCATCGCTAAACCATGTCCCTAAGCACCACATCTACACATCTTTTAAATACCTCCAGGGATGGTGACTCAACCACTTCCCTGGGCAGCCTGTTCCAATGCCTGACAACCCGTTCGGTAAATAATTTTTTCCTAATATCCAATCTAAACCTCCCCTGGCGCAACTTGAGGCCATTTCCTCTTGTGCTATCGCTTGTTACCTGGGAGAAGAGACCGACCCCCACCTTGCTACAGCCTCCTTTCAGGTAGTTGTAGAGAGCAATAAGGTCTCCCCTGAGCCTCCTTTTCTCCAGGCTAAACAACCCCAGTTCCCTCAGCCGCTCACTCATAAGACTTGTGCTCTAGGCCCTTCACCAGCTTCATTGCCCTTCTTTGGACACACTCCAGCACCTCAATGTCTTTCTTGCAGTGAGGGGCCCAGTATTCAAGGCCGCACCTCGAACACAGTATTTGAGGTGCGGCCTCACCAGTGCCGACTACAGGGGGACAATCACTTCCCTCGTCCTGCTGGCCACACTATTTCTGATACAAGCCAGGATGCTATTGGCCTTCTTGGCCACCTGGGCACACTGCTGGCTCATATTCAGCCAGCTGTTGACCAACACTCCTAGGTCCTTTTCTGCCAGGCAGCCTTCCAGCCACTCTTCCCCAAGCCTGTAGCGTTGCATGGGGTTGTTGTGATTCAAGTGCAGGACCCAGCACTGAGCCTTGTTGAACCTCATACAATCAGCCTCAGCCCATCGATCCAGCCTGTCCAGATCCCTCTGTAGAGCCTTCCTACCCTCAAGCAGATCAACACTCCCACACAACTTGGTGTCATCTGCAAACTTACTGAAGGTGCACTCAATCTCCTCATCCAGATCATTGATAAAGTTATGAAACAGAACTGGCCCCCATACTGAGCCCTGGGGAACACCACTTGTGACTGGCCGCCAACTGGATTTAACTCCATTTACCACCATTCTTTGGGCCTGGCCATCCAGCCAGTTTTTTACCCAGCAAAGCGATACTAACTATATGGCTTCTGAACGCATCAGAAGGATGACCAGATTCCTAAGTTACTATGGGCTGTGTAGTATCACAAAGTATAACTACATCTCTGTCATGGAAAAATCACGTTTTAATTCAGTTCTGCATCATAGACCTGCTAGAGCTATATTTTCACAAAGGTACTCTTCTTTAGGTGTGGAGGAAATGCATAAAGCTCAGATATCATTAAAACACCTGAAAAAATCCTCATAAAATAGCTGTTAGTTAATACTTATTTTGCTTAAGTATAACTACATACCATTTCCTTAGGTAATTATTTTTTCTTTCAGAATTCTATTCTAGGTGCTTCCAGAGTGATGTTCAATATGCTTTTAATAAACATTCCCAAATTACCGTACACTCTCAAAAAATCACATTGTTGTATGAGATTTGCAGTTAATCAATTACCTATGCCTATCCAGCCCAGAAAGTGTCATTTTAGCCTGATAGGTTCATCCACACCACCTATATTATAGTTAGCTCAAGCCACACTAGCATCAATAAGAACATCTTCAGAGAGCTTAGTTTGGGTTGCCACACTGTGGTGAAGCTTGTGCCACTAGGCCTTCATTATGCTTGCTATATAAGTAGCTGGATTATAAGTAGCCTGAATGTGCCTACCCACGTTACTTTTGCAACTTCACCTAGCTGTGCAGATATGCCCTAGATATAGATTTTATGGCATTGCAGTCTACTTTGTAAATTCAGTGTAGGCCCACTGATAGCACAGCAATACTCAGTGGTTATGAGGATTCCTCCAAACTAGAGTAATGCAGCCCCCTGACTCTGGTGCTCTTTCACTTTCCACTTCTTGCTCTTACTCTTCCTGTAATTCTATTCCCTTCTACATCTTTCCATACTTAATAAGGGGTAAATTACTGTAAGTGCCATTTAAAGGTGATCAGCAAAGGACTTTCTAAAAACTGTAATTATTCTTTTTTGTTTCTTTACATTGGCTAAAGGAAAAACAAAAGGCCTTTTTTTTTGGCTAAAAAAGCCCAATAAACAAAAGTAGAAGAAAAGAGTTCCTTTCTCCTCCCACGTTCCTCCCTCTCCCCTCAATTTTACCAGCCTTTTCAGGTCTTGCTCAATCTCCTCCTGGAGACAGGTTTGTCCCCTTTTCTTGATCATGCACTGTACACATGGACAGTGAGATGACAAATCTCAAATAACTGTTTCCTTCTCCAGTTGATTCACTGCTTGCAGTGGTTAAACAAGAGCTAAAAAAAAAAAAATTAATGACCGTTTAGTGAAAAATTTATTTCAATTATTCAGCCTCCTACTTTCTTTCTCTGGGATGTCACTATCTCCTTTTCTGTCATCATTAAGTTTCCCAGGGTAGATAAGGTCTTCCTTTTATTATGAAAATACTTTTTACACTTTGTACTTTTAGTGCTTCCTTAGTATTTGCTAAGGAGAATAAAATCTGAGAGGTCAGGGATTACTTTTTCTTTTAGATTTATGTCTGGAAATTATCTGGCCTGCACACAGCACCTGCAGAGGGTTGAATATGTAGCATATGTTCCCTGCAGCTTGACTGGATTTAGTTTCCTGTTAAATTACATGAGCCCACTAAAAATGGAAGACACTAATCTGAACACCCTTTCCACAGAGATGTGACTTTTTTGCAATTTCATCTTCAAAGATGGGGGAGGCACTAGGAATCAGCTTTTACAGTATTGATTTGCAATGCCCTTCCCTTCTTTGTCAGGGTGAGAGCCTGAACTGTCAGTCTAGCAGCACAGTGCTAGGAACAAATGTCACTTGACAGAATGTCACAAAATGCAGTTGTGTCCACTCCTTGTAAGTCTAGCAGAGGACATAGTTAGCTTTGAAAGTTGGAGGAGAGTTAAGAATTTTCTGGGATTGCAGTTGAAATCTACTTGAAGTATAATTCCAGGTGTAATGATACCAGAAGATAACTGAAACCAAGGATATTCTAAGGATCAAATGATGTCCTTGAGGATATATGTGAATCTCCCTAGGGAAATCAACATAAAAGCTATACAAGTAAAATTTTATTCTCATTGGAAAATAAGAAACTGTCAGGGTATTTGGGGTTTGTTTTGTTGTGGGGGGTTTTTTTTGGTACTGGAGGAACTAGGTAGAGAGTAGGAAAATTAACATAGATCAGTGGTTCTCAATTCTTATATGTTGGATCACATGATATAGCCTAAGTCCTAAAAAAGTGAAAGATAAATGTTTTCAAAAGCTTCTTAATTATGTGTTTTTAAAGTATTTGAAGTTCTATTGCCATGAAAACCATGTGATAGTTATGAATAAGGAACAGTTTAACACAGTCTGTTTTCATAATGAACAGATCTTTGGAGATACATGATTTTGGAGGTTAAGATTGTATTACTGCATTGGAATACTGATATAAGTGCTATTGTGTGAATAAGATATTATGTGAATCACTATTACTAAATCTACTTGTTACTTATACCTCATTTATCTCAAATATCTACAAATTTTGCTCATATAGGCCTGGTTTCTGTTGGTTTATTCTGGCTAGAAATCTGACAGTCTTTGCTCTGTAGCTGAGTAGAAATGCTCATATGCCTAATTCATGCAGCTCAATATTTGTGGCAGTGACATCTAGCTGGGAGAAGGAGTCAACAAGTAAGGTGGTAACATCCTAAAGCGTTGTTTCTAAATCTGTAAGAGTTCATCTGTCAACACTTAAATTGAACACAGAAATTAGCTACATCACAGTCCAGATTCAACCTTTGTGCAACCACAGTTCCTTGACTTCATCAGGATTACTGCAGGGTTAACTTGGCCCAGTTTCTCTTTGTTAATACAGGAGTTACCATGGAAAGGTTCTGTCATATTCCGTATTATTTGCATAGCAAATCGTTCAGATATTTTTTCTTAGGAGTAGGCCTTTTGGCTATCTGTTTTCTTCTCACACACGTGAGAGATTTGTTTCTCAATAGTATGAATAAGGCATCCCTTATGTTTGGTTTCAGTAGCAAAAGGAAACCCATTGACTGTGTTCCTGCTGATAACTGGATGGCCACACAGTTAAGTTAAAGAAACCCTTTCCCTTCTCTCCACGGGAGGGCAGCGTTGCTAATGGCACACTCAGATGCAGCACTGTGCCTGCACTCAGATGCTTTTTTAGGTGTCGCTCAGTAGGTAACGATTTGCTCTGCAACTTTTGTGCGTGTAATAGAGAAACGTCTTTAAAATAAAATACAGAGGACAATGGTTTCTCTTTATGCGTATTTTATAACTATCATGGCCCCTCTAGCACTAAAATCTGGAAAAAAACATGTTTGATAGCATACTAATTAGGTCCTGATACACAAAAAAAGTGACCTTTCTCAGCTTTCTAATATATGCAAGAATTGAAGTATATCCATGTAAAGATTATAAGCAATTTTCTCCCGAAGCTTCTTACCATTTTTTCTCATTTCCCCAGCAAGAAAACTCCTATCCTTGCTGGTAGTACATGGGACACTTGAATCTTTTATTGTGGATGTCATCAAAGGAAACAGCCATAGAAAAGAAGGTCCCCAGGTCGAACATCAGTTCAACACTAAGTTCCAGAACTTACCTGTACACTAGGAGTTGGAGGGAGTCTCTTAGAAACCCATGGCCTCCCTAAAATTTCACCAGCTCCACAGGGGCACAATTTACAGACCTTTTTTAATTTAAACTTGCATGTTTTTGAATAAAACATAAGTCCATTGACGACATCAATAAACTGACATCATATATCAGAATTTAATATAAAATTGACTTCACTGTGATTAGACTTCCTGCTGTGCATCCCTACCTTTACAATGGTAAAAGAACTGTCTTTGTTAATGAATGCCCAGTTGCCTCTCGGAATGGAAAGCTGGGAGCTAGGGAATTTGATCTGTAGGCCAAATTCTCCTTTTAGGCACAAGTGAAGGGAGTTTCCCCAGTGAGAACATTAGGCTTGTAAGGGCAGTGCTCTCTGAGGAAACTTACATGAGGTTCTGTGCTTGTGAAGCTACCAATAAAAAAAAAGAAACAACCTGGCAGTCTGGTTTCACAGGCCACTCAAGAAAATTTGGTCCATCTAATTTACACTGAAGGAAGCCACTGCCACTGAACTCTTGAAAGTGTTGTCAGAGCTCTTTTGGGTCAGAAAACAAAAATATCGAATACATTATACTCTGTGTGCATACACTGAGTGAACAGAAAAGCGTTATAAAGTGCTGCTTCTCCTTGTTGCATGTGTGATTTAGACAGTATGATAAGTTCAAATGACACCTCCTCCCACATAATATTTTGTACCTTTGATTTGTTTTTCTGGTTCTAAGAAAGATATCTGAAGAAATCAATTAGCTGTACAGATGTAATGATAACATGAGCCAAGGAAAATGCATGCTAGGCAAAGAATGACCTTTGTGATACATCCATCTCAGCAGATCCACCCTTGATTACAAATATTCATGACTAATGGTATAGTTTTAATTATAATGGAGCACTTATTGTTGAGATGCTGCAAATGCATTGGATTTTCGAAAGCTTTTGTATTTGAATGTTTTGCCAGTATTTGCTGAAACTCCTTGAAGAGGCAATAATTTTCTATGAAACTTGCCAAAGCCAACTTGTAGCCAAGATACTGCATGATAAAAATCCTAAATGAGGTAAAACACATTGATTAAAAAAAAAATTAAATGCACAAGTATTCTTTCCTTTCACATGAATACTTTTTCAGTATCTGGATTCTTCTTCTGATGAAAACAGAAAGTGAGGGGACAAAATCTTTGTGGGAAACTCATGCTCCAGTGGATGACATCTCTTGACATGTGGTATTCTTAGGAATACAGAAATTACTAAATCAGGACATACTCAAGGTACATTTTTTCTTCTTTATCTACTACTTTATTAGCATATTTAAATAATTCTGAGAGATAAGTAAGGCGGGATCTTCTTTGTTCATTTCAGTTAATCTTGCAATCTTTTGTTATTCCATTTTAATTGTTAAGGCAACCAATGTACCTAAATAAAGCTTACTATTGTATAATACACCAGATCACCCCAAGAGCCTGTTTCAAAGACTGATACAACTGGTTTACTGTCCTCTGGAACAGAGACTATTTCTATTGAATGTTTTGCTTAGTATAAACAAAACTAAATACTGAAGATCCTTTAACTACCTTACATAACTTGCTTCTTTCTCTAGTTACGATATCACTTTCCTTGTAAATTAATGACATTTGAAATGCCCATTTCAGCTTCCTTTGTAGAGCTAAAATGTCATTATTTTCAATCAACATCTCTTTATATATCTTGAAATATAATATAGTCTTTTTTTCCCCTCTCTTTTTATTTTGCATATGAAACTGTTATGTAACAACCGCAGACTAGAATACTTTTTAAAAAAAAAAATTGCTGCAGAGACATGGTGGAAACTGTCATCTAACTTGTCTGCATGTCTTGCATTTTTTTTTCTTTGCTTCAAGAAGGATGATCCTGGGAACTACAGGTCAATCAATCAGCCTCGCCTTTGTTCCTGTACAATCATAGCATGAGTCTTGGAAGCCATTTCTGGCACATAAGGAGAAAAGTGACAGGGAATACCCATCACGGCATTGACCAACCTGATTGCCTTCTGTAATGAAATGACTGTGGGATGAGGAGAGAACAGTGGATGTTGTTTACTTTGACTTTAGCAAAGCTTTTGACACAATCTTCCACAGTATTCTTGTAGATGGAACTCAGTCTAGACAGATGGACTACTAGATGGATGAAAAACTTCCTGGATCATCAAGCTCAAAGAACAGTGGTTAAAGGTTTTTACTTCAGCTGAGGGCTGATTACAAGTGGAGTTCCTCAGGGGTCTACTTTGGGACCTATCTTTTTTCATAACTTTATCGATGACCCCAGAGGATCAGACAGAGTGTGTCTTCTGCAAACTTGTCAGTGACACCAAGCTGGGGAGTGGAGTTCATAGCTCAAAGGCAGGCTTGCCATTCAGAAGGACCTAGCATTAGGTTAGAGGAATGAGTTTACAGAAACCTCATGAAATTCAGCAGGGACAAATGCTAAGTCCTGCACCTGGGATGGACTAATGCCTTGCAATAGTAAAGGCTGGGGACTAACCAGATAGAGAGAACACTACTGAAAAGGACCTCAGGGTCCTGTGGTGGACAGTGAGCTAAACATGATTCAGCAGTATGCCCTGGCAGCAATGAAGGCTAATAGCATACGGGACTCTATCAACAGCAGCACAGCCAGCAGACTGAGAGAAGTGATTAGCCCCTGTTACTCAGCACACACTAGACCGCACCTGGAACACTGTGTCCAGTTTTGGGGCCCCCAGCACAGAAAAGATGATCAAGTCGACCAAATCCAGCAGAGGACCACCACGATGGTCAGGGGCTTGAAGTAGTTGCTCTGTGAAGAGAAGCTGAGAAAAGCTTATTCAGCCTAGAAAAGGCTTAGGAGCGCCTAATAACAGCCTTTCTGTAACTAAGAGGAGGCTACCAAGAAGACAGAGCCAGGCTTCTTACAAAGGTACATTGTGAGAGAATGAGGGGCAATGACCACAAATTGAAATATGTGAAATTCTGACTAAGGAAAAAAGTTTCCCCTTAAAGGTAGTTAAACACTGAAACAGGTTGCCCAGAGAGCTTCTGGGATCTTTGTCTTTGCAGATTTCAAGACCCAGCTGGATAAAGCCTTGAGCAACCTGGTCTGAATTCATTGTTGACCTTGCTTTGAGCAGGCAGTTGGACTACAGGATCTCTGAGAATCTAAATGATTCTGTGAAACAGGAGATAGTTGAAAGCCGCTTATTTTAAAAATATTACATGGACAGTAGTCTCTTCTGAACATTGAGAAATTTGAAAAGCCCTTTGTATTGTTTCATGGTCTGTGCTCAAAAATTAAAAATGGAAGATATTTCTTCAGAAATGCAAAATATTGATGTGATATCATCACCTGGTTAGTCTAATGCTATTTACAATGCAGCCACAGAAGCTAAGTGACTTGTTAACACCTGTGTTTCACCATCACAGAAGGACTAGGATGTAAATGCCTGTAACAAAGTATTTATCATACTTGTGCAGTGAGATAATACAGAGAAGTGTTTTATTACATGGAGGTGGGATTGGCACCAGCAATAACAGCTGTCAGTGTGAGGCTCCCCAGAAATCCAAAAAATGACAATCATTCCATTCAGTGTTCATATTTTTGCAAAGAGATTTTACTTCATGCTTCAAAAGAACAGAGCTATAAATTAAGCAGAACAATATGTATTTGTATTTCTTCAGAAATATGGTAGGTAGCGTGCCATAGGACTTATTATAAATTAGGAAAAAAAAAACAGGAGAGAACCATAACAGAGATGGAAAAAATAGTGAAGGCTGATGGAAAGAAAATAAGTATGTCTGGAGAGCGCAAAACATGAGACACACATAGAGTGAAAATCTAGTAACACCCAAGAAGCTTAAAAAAACCAGTCTGCAGATTTTGTTTAATTCCTCTGTGAAGATCAATACAGGGAAGAAAAGATGAGATTGCAACCCTAGTAGAGTGGGAAATATGTGCTTCTTGCAGGTGTTAGATGACTTGTGGCAAAGAGCTTGTAAACATTACATAATAGAGCAGTAATAGACTTGCAGCCCTGCGGTCTGCACTGCCGCCTGGAATGCAGGACT
The DNA here is from genome assembly GCF_034638445.1 of Ciconia boyciana. Classification (NCBI taxonomy): domain Eukaryota; kingdom Metazoa; phylum Chordata; class Aves; order Ciconiiformes; family Ciconiidae; genus Ciconia; species Ciconia boyciana. The sequence goes on from NC_132939.1 coordinate 10,924,507, forward strand.
TCACATACCAAACAAGTTCAGCTTTTGGTCTCTGCAACCATAATGTTACACAGTGTGGACCACTTTTATGGGAAAGTATCTTCACTTACATGCAGTGATGCAGGGGCCTTTTGGTGATCTTTCCTATTATTCTAGGTAGATTTCAGCTTTGAGATTTGTGGATATAGTTTTTCCTATTTCTGTTTGCTCATCTGTAAAATGTGTAAAGTAACTCTTTCCTTGAAGATGGTATGAGAATTACCATGAGCAAGAGACCTGTTCAGGTATTAGTGATAACACAGCTGTAGAGCACTCTTTCCTGGAAGGATACTATTCCTCTAAGTATATCCTTAATGTGATGAGGTCATATTTGAGCATGTGTGTCTTCAGATGTGCTCATTCCAATGCAATGTCCTCTCTTTACATTATTAGGCTTCTAGGCCACTGTAGCAGTGACATATGTGATTGCTCAGCTTGAGAAGGCAGTAACTACATGTAAAATTGCATGCATTAAGGACTCCTGTGGTGTTCTGTTTGCAAATACTTCCAATACACAACTTCACTGTAAAACGCCCTTAGAGTTTTGGAGAGTTAGCATTTGATCCAAGAATGGCATTTCCACTTATAATACACTGGGTCCAGATTTGTGTACAGTTGCTCCTTTAAGGACAGATTTCAGAACTCCAGAATGAGATCTTCCCTTTAGTATATGGTGCTTCTTAAATACTATTGTTTTCCAGAGATAGAAACACTTCTCCAGCTTCTGTTGTAACCTGAAGTTCAAGGACAGTCTTGCACATTTGTGCATGATTCAGCTTGAATATTTGCTCCCCCTCATATAACTCAGCCATGTGCATCCAGCCTAGTGTGTCAAAAATATGCCTTTTTGGCCCTACCTAATTTAACTTTAGAATCAGTGTTATAGTCTGATATTTCAGATCCGCTCTTCTTTTTAAATGCACTTCAACAAATATCTGCAGCCAAAGTCCAAATCCTCAGATGCTGAAAATGAGCATTGCTCCTTTGAGTTAGTATGACTATGTCAACTGAACAACTGCTCCAGTGAGTATTGAATGTAAGCTAGAGGGATGCACTAATTTTACAGTGGTGCGCAAAGAACCCAATTTGCAGAGTGCACGAGTATGTTTAGAGAACAGAGTTATGTAATTCATCTATTTTGGGGATTAGCCATCCCTGAAGTTCTGAAAAAGGTAACTGGGTTGGGCTATTTATAGAGTCTGTTCCTATAGTTACAGCACAGATGCTAGCATGGAACAAAAACAAACTGTTAGCTCAAGCCATCTCCTCTGTGCACCTTGGTAAATTTATACTCTCACAAATGTTTATAGATCTCTCAGATACAAAGAGATTTGGGGGTCTAGGATGCTACTATTGCCGCAGCATCTGTTTGCACATTAGTATGCCCTATTTCCTGTTAGCTTCTGACCATGCCTTTGTTTTTCAGGTCATTTGTATTAGAGAGATATGCAGAGTCTCCTTTTAAAGGAGTTTCCCTGTGTATGAGAGAGGAGAAGGGGCACTAATCTCGAGAAAACTAATGCAGTAATTGCTTAAATTATTCTGATCTTTAATTTCACAAGGCTGCTAGAGATAATGGCTCAGAATCCTTCCTTTACATGGTTCTCTGTTTTCTAAGATGCATTTGTAGGATCACTGTAAAACTATGAAGCCCATTGTTACTGCGACAGGATGATAACTGCATAAGAATTAATGAAAAAATACAATCCACACTCAAACAGTTCACAATCTTGAGGTCATGCAGAATTGTACAACTTACAGGAAGGGAAGGAACAGTTTGTAGTAGGATAGTGTCGGTTTGGGCTGCTTCTTATAGATTCTGCTTTTTTATATATAAATATTTGACTATATACAGTCATTGTTATTTTTTTCTTAAATATTGAAAAACAGCCAATTGTTTTGGTAGTAGGCAGTAAGAAGAGGGCAAAGGAGATAAGAGGAGGAAAGTTATCTGGCTAATGGAGAAAAGTCTGTTCCTAACATAGGGGTTACCACAGAAAAAATAAAGTTAGGGACAGGATTCTATAGGGATGACCATTTTAATAAGGACTATGAAGCATGGAAAATGAAGTGACTTGCTTAGGCAGAATTGGTTCATTCTTACCTTCACTAGTCTATCCTATGAGATAGGGAGATCACAATGCAAAACAAAGGGTAGCAGAAAATGAGGGCAGAAATATAGGGTTTAGGTCCTTCACTACTCAGCATTCTATATTGTCATTCATGCACAGCGCAAGCTAAGCAAATTTTGGTTTGTTCGTATCCTAGCCCAAACTGCAGAGATTAAAATGACAATGTGCAGTGCACAAAAGTGGGGATCTAGGCCTTTTACAAAAAGCCTAGAAAATTAAGATGAAGAGTCTGGATTTCATATGGAAGAAGAGACACAGCCTAGGAATAGATTTCAGCAGAGGCTAAGCAGAGAACTAAACAGTTTAACAAGAAAAATTTTAAATAGAGATAGTCTGTAAAGCTTTGTGAGAGAGGAGAATTACGCATGTCAGCAAGGAAGATCTAAAAGAGACATACTGACTAGTATAATCTATCTAATTCACTGAAACTACCACTACAGTTAATAATAATGCTCTCCTCTATTGAAGATCATAGTAGAAAAGGCCAGAGTGATGATCTGTAGAGCCAAACTCCAATTTTTCTTCTTCTGAATCTCACTGGCTCAACATAGAGAAACAAAGAAACAAAAGCAAATAACTGTTCAGCACTGAGACCCATACATCTTAACATGAAGTGCATTTTCTTGTAGACTACACTGTCAAATCCAACCAGAGAAAAGAATGAAGTAAAAAGCAGAACAGGAAGTGCCTGATGCTCAAAATGCATATAAGGTGCTAGACTTCTTGATGAACTAGATTATGAGTATTACTGTAAGAATTTAATGTTAGTACTGACATTTCAAGAAGGTCAGAGAAGAAAAAGGAGTTTTGAGAAAATTAGCAGTCAACGTAGAAGGATTTAAAATATACATATAATGCAAATAAAATGCATGTGTTTAAAATGTCTTTTGAGTTCTGTAAAAGAAAAATATTAATTCAAGAATTTGATTTTGACAACTATTAATAATCTGCTAATAATTTAGTGAAAAGGGTGGATTAAATAAAGCAGGGAAAATATAGAAAAAGTATTATCCCTTTAGAAAATAGTATAAATATATGTACAAATATATTAAGAAAATATCTTGAAGAAACTTCAGGTCAAAATATTTAACTACTGAGTTAATCTTCAAAAAGTCTTGTACCTAGAAGTTTTCATTTAAAAGAGTTTATTTCTGGGACAAGGTCTTTAATATAGAACTTAAAACATTTTATTTGCTGTAATTAATATCTCAAATAATGAAAAACTTTGTATAAAATCCAACACATTTTTTGTCCTTAGTAACACCATTATTAGAGGGTCTGCATCTTGTTGCATGTTTGCATAGCACCTAGCACAATATTTTCTTTCAAAACCCAAACAAAACAATGATTTTTGCCAGTTCTCTATGTTTTCAAGTTTTTCAGCTGACTATGGACTCAGATTTTTTCAGGACATTCACTGGATTGGAGGAAAGGTCTGAAATGTCATCATTCATTTGTAAATTGTACTTGTCATTCCCATGAGATTTCATCAAGCTCCAGATTGCTTACTTGCATGCTATCTGCTCATCTGCAGTGACTGCAAAAAACAGGGGAATATGAACTTGAAATGTTTTTTCAGTAGAAAGGATAGAAAAATATGTGGCTACCTGCATAAAACATGCAGACCTTCATTGTCCCATCCTGTATCATCCTGAGTCTTCATGGTTATTTTATGCAGAGCTAGCACATTCATTCTTATGACAGTTTTGTTAGATCAGACCTGATACTGGTAGATATCTGCTGCTCACTACCTCCCACTTTCAGGATCAAGTGGACACTACTATTTAATTACTCAAACCTTTTTTAGTAGATGTCTTAATTGCTTTTAAAATGATGATTTTATAGAATGTGCACGTATGTGCCTGTGTGTGCAGATGTATGCTGAAGAGAGGGTTCCTGAATCCTGACATCTTGAGTGAGGTGCTTCAGACTGAAAAAGGAGGGGGGGTGGATTTTAGGCTCACCCCTGTTTCAATGTTAGATGCATTTCCCTCTGGGATTACTTGTGCTCTCAAAACTGGTCTCCTTGTGTGGCTTGTCAGGGATGCCATGTCAGTTTCAAGGATGACAAAAAAGAACATGAGCCCTCATTAGAGCTCCAACTACATTGCATGTCATTAAAAGGGAACTCAAGCCTGCACAAAGTATTTAGAGCCAGTAATAGGCTAATAAACACTCTGGCCTATATATGACTATATATATGTGTGCATATGCGTATGCATAATTCAATTTGGTATTGATGACAAAAATCAGATGATCCAACAGCAGTTTTGAGTACTGTACCAGCTTCCTATCTACTGAAAAAGGTCATAAAGTACTATATTGCTCATCATATCAACAAATTCAGCGAAGCATTGACAGCATGGCATTTCAGTGCCATGAGGGCTAATATCCCACTAAGTGATTATTGACTGTAAAATAATTTACCAGAACCTTTGAATCCAAAGTAAAACCTATACTTTCACATGCAATTCTATAAATGCTCACATATTTAGTTTACAATTCACTAACAGTACTTTAAAAATGTGCCAATATGTATGTGTTGAAACTAACCACGGCTTTTCTTATTGTTCATGATGCACAATAGCATTTTTATTACTGACCACTGAAATATGTCTCTGTAGAGACTAAGAGGTACCTCATCTTCATGACTTTCCTTAACAGCCATTTTAGCATTCCTCCAGGATGCTCTGGGCTGTTTCATCAAGCTTCGGATTCTTCTCATGAGAGAGAGATGAGGTAAGCAGGGCTCTCCATTTGGGCTTCAAAACAGCCATGTAATGCTATGTGAAATTCTATGCAGCCATGGTATAGGGTGGCATGCAGAGAGCAAACACTCATACATTCATGATCATATCATCAAAGCCTGGTGTGTCCATGATAGGTCAATAGAGAAATTCCATGATAAACTGGATAGCTCTGTTAGATAACATGGCTAAGTTACATTGAGAGCAAAAGAGGGTGTCCATTCAGACGTTGTATATGTTTCACTTAATCAGTGAAAACTCTAGAAATAATCTGGACCACAATTATCATTACAGTGTCTAGTTTATCTCCCTAGGTAAGGAAGTGTACTTAAAGTTACGTGACTGGGACTAGAATCTTTCCTCAGAAAGAAATCAGGGAGATTCAGGAACATTGTGATTCTCAGATGAAAGATTTTATGTACTGGAGAAAAATATACTGGCAAGCAATTATTTCCAAATTCACATTTGCCAGTAGCTGCTAAAAACACATTGTGTGAAGCAGATTGGACACAAACTAAAATTGTGATAGGCCGTCTTTTGATTTTCACATAAGTCTCTGTGCTGGTTTTTATCTAATTGGAAACTGGCATGTAGTTGAAGCTTCATCTAGCTGCAAGAACCCAAAAAACACCTGAAGATACCCAACATTGCTTACATAAATTACCAAACACGCTGCTGTGGTATTTGAAAAGCCACAAATCTTGTCAATCAAATGAAGTTCTAAAGAGTTTACTGACTGTCACTTTGGCTCTTCATTGTGTCAAGGCAGAAACATTCCTTGGACACATTTAGAAAGGTTGCCTCACCAATCATCCAGTGTGTCACCAATTTGTTCCCTTGCTCAATGATCTACTAATATTCTCTAGCCATAGTTGCAGTTAGAAAGCATTTTATCTGGAACTACCCACTGGAACAAGCAAAGTGGAAAAAGTCTGGTTTTGTAAATAGCACAGAAATAATCTGACTGCAGTATTTAAGCCTTAAATCTAGAGGATGAAGAATTATGTAGGAATATTAAGACACCAGATCACATAATTGATTTGTGAAAATATGCTTTAGTCACTTAAGAGTATAATTCTAGAAAGCTTTGTGTCCTCTAACCATATTCGAGTAATGTATCTCAGAATGTGTTTAATTTCAAGATGCAGTATAATATTTTTCCCTGACAAAATGAACAGAATATATGAAGTAGATTATAAAGAATTCAGAATTTTTAGAATATGGCCATTGTTCACCTACCTGGCTGTAAAATCTGTCTAATTGCTTTCCCCTTGTTTTCAACCCTGGAGTCCGATTACGTTCAATGGCACAAATTCAACGTAAGTGGCACGCCACCTGCGAACAAAGCAACACGGAGATTTTTTCATGCACAGTTGATTCAAGTATCTGTACAATCTATAAGGGAAGGTCAGGGAAGGGTAGTCCTCTGACTAATCAAGAAAAAGTCTTGTCAGAGGAAAAGGCTGTGGTCAGCTCTTCCCTCCCACACTGTGATTCCAGCATCTTCAGTTCTTCAGCCCTCTCCCTCATCTTCAGAAGTGCCATGCCCTTGTTTGATGTCTGTAATGCCTCATGGCATAGAGAAGCCATTACTGTAATACTCTCTGGAGTATACTGCTATATTGTCTCATTTCCAGTATAACATTCTATGGTTTTAGATGATGATAAAGGAGAACACTCAGTTCAAGCTTAGATCTAGCCTGAGACAGTTTGCTAGCGTACATGAGGAAATAATCACAAATGTGAACTACAATCTTCTAAGCATTATTGTATTTCAGCCTAAGTCTCATAAAAAGTTACCTGCTCTCACTTCTTCCTCTTCCAAAGGAAAAGAAATTTCAGTATTGATAATGCAACATATACACCAATAGTTTGCAATCAATTTCTAAATCGGTTGCCTTTGTCTGGTAGATACCTGAAACATTTAATGGTTTATAGTTTCTTGACTGCTCTATTCAGTTGTACCCACGGTTTCATGCATTGGCCTATTCATAGCCTGCTGTTTTCAGAATACGGAAACTCAGAATCCACAGTGTCTTCCCTCCTCTCGTTCCAAGAGAAGCAAAAATTGTCTCCTGTAGGTCAGTCCTCATTTATAGGCACTAGAAATGTACCCTCACTAGGAGAAGGTAATTTTCTAAGAAACTTGGGAGGGTTTTTAACTCATATTTTGCCATTGTATTTATATACACAGTCTTATACATACAAAGGATCATGAAATGCCTTTTCATTGAGGAGATAATATTTTATGTTTTCTTTCTGTCATAAGAGTTTATGTACCTCTTTTTCACCGTAGTGTCTATAAATCTGGGTAGTCTTAAACCTCCTACTGAACAGCATTTCAGCAGATGTTAGCCCTCGTTTCCTGGGTTCGGCTCTTCCATTAAGTAGTGCCCAAAAGAGATCTGTATTTTTTAAAGGGATGCTTAAGAAAGAGAAAAAGTTTAATCTGAACATGAATCTTCATCTTTCTGAAACATTAAAAGAGGTCAATACCATTTTCAGCTCATAATTACACAGTGGATACGCTGTGTCCAAACAAAAATGTACACAATTACAGTATTTTGTAAAAGAACTACATTCATTTGGTCCCTTATCTGTCATTCCCACATTTTATATGCCAAGTTTAGCAAATATAGATGACATGGGATAAGTTATTAGCAGCTGTATGTTCAAATAACATTATTTCTGGATAGCAGGGATAATAATCCAAATCAAATAAATTATTTTTTCTGCATATACAGATAAAGCTATGCCAATTTTGAGCTGTAATTTAAAGTTTCTTTAATCACCATCACAGGCTCTATTTGTTTACAAATAGTGGGGTATATATTTTATATTTTTATTATTTTTATTGTTTTTGTATCTTCACTCATCTGAGGCAAATGGTGCAATTCTAATTTGTCTTGTGTATTTTTTTACATGTGAATATTTTTAAAGTATCAAGTTTAGCCATCTTTGTTTGAGATTTTAGGTACAACCTATTTAGTACCTTTGAATAAAAATGACAATGAATAAGAAATCCTATTTCAGAGTTGTTTTAAAGATCAGGTATGCAGCAAATAAGCCAGCTAAAATTACATCTTGTTTAAGGGCATCTGCACTAACACACTATTAGTTTTCTGAAATGAATTAAGTATTTTCAATTACAGCATTATACTCTGGTGTTTCCTCTGTTTCAGTTTTATTCAAAGCTCCGACCTGGGGTCTCTTCCAGACTTACATGCGTGTTGTAAGGGATGCTACTGCAACTAAAAGAATAATGTTGGCAACTCAAGTCTGCTAACACTCATTTTGCAATTGTTACTAATGGCTTTTTGCCAATTTTTGCTATCAGTTGCTGCCAGTTTATATGATAGCATGATTTTTTTGTATACAGACACTAGATTTTCTAATGCTTGTCCTTTAGTTAAGGCTTTGCTGTCATATGCTAGAGCTTCCATATGAATGCCCACCCTCTGTAAAAATACTGCCTTGAGGCTTTGCGTTAAAGGTTTTGCATATGTTTGTTATGGTAAAATCAAAAAAGTGGAGCCTTTCATTATCAACCGTGTAGAGATTTTTCAAATCCTTTCCTGGCATGCCATGTCCATTGTACATTTTTAGTCACTAAAGCCTTCAGGTTAGTATCCCTAGTGGCCACAGCAGATACAAATCTCCTAAAAAAACATATCATCCCCATAAACCTCTGTATGCTTTCTTTTTGTGTAGGTAGAAGGATATTGACAACTGACAGTATAATATTGGAAGCCATCTCCACCCTGTTTTCTTGAACTTGTTTAAGTGGATTATTTCTCTACTTCTCAGTTTACTATTTACTGAGGGAACCATGAGATCTCTTTAGAGCTTTTTGGAGTTTCTGGATCTTTCCTTCCTTTCCCCATGAGAATACCATCTACGTAAATCAATATTATAAAATATCTTCTTTACCTTTTTGTGAAATACAACAGGTATATAGCGTAACCGAAAAAGCATTCGTGGTAAAAGCAGTAATAGCTTCCAAATGGTGTGTTAAAATGTGCAGATGTAAACTTTTTTTTTTTCCTGGAGAAATATTCTGGAACTCAGAAGAAGCATCTAATGTAGGAAAATATCTTGCAGCCAAAAATAATCTTTCTTCATACATATGGGAAAGTATTGCTGATTTACACATTTCACTTCTTAGAATGTAGGCAAAGAGTTCTATATTTCTTTTCCAAAATTTATAAAGTACTAATTTATATTGCAGCCTCTTCAAATGCCTCCATTTTATCTAGTGCATTTGAGAGATTCAGGGATATTCATAGGTATAGGTATAACAGAACAGTGAGGGTCTAACACTGTATTTTAACAACTTTTCAGTACCACCAGCTTCTCATTAAAAACATGATCCTCTATCATCTTGGGGCTTCTGCTCCTCTCCAGTATATTCTTTCACAAAGAAACCTAGTATCTGACCTGAAGTGACTATTCTTATTTCCCACAAGTATTATAGATGTTAGCTTTTCAATATTTTGTTTTAATCTTGCATTTGTAGATCGCTAACCTCACTGCCTAATTTAAGTTTTACCTGCCAGCATTTAACAACACAAAGTTTTCCTTGCAAATCTTTCCAAAAGCTTCAGAGATCATGTTATCTTGGGCACAAATCTATGAGAAATAGGGAATCTGAATTTAAAAGTCCAACTTCTTCACAGCTACCCAGGATACTTTCTTTTTGCTGAGACCTTTCTTTTCCCTGTAAATGCCAAATTAACAAAAGCATCCGAGGGTGGGTACATGAGGGTCAGGAGGGTGTGTGTTGAGAGTGACATCAACTGAGACAATAAAAGGGCTTCTAAGTTACTTAGAAGCTCTATTTTAAAGTTACATTTAAGGGGTCCACTAAACCAATTCAGTAGTCTTTAAATATACTTGACATCAAGAGACAGTCATCTGCCGACATACCCAAACCAGAAATCTGTTCAAGATACTATCTGGTAAGTATACTCTTATTTTATTTCCAAGTTCTCTGGAAGACTTATTTAGAAAATTTTATCATTGATTCTTTATTAATTTTTACTTTAGCTTCTTTTCAGACTATCTTAAAAATAAAGTGAATATTAGTAAGATCAAACTGTTTTATTATCTGAACCAAATTTGTGAAATAAAAAAATCTGAGACAGTGAGTTAGAAATATTTTGAAGTGAATCCAACTCCTGAATTTATAATAATGGGTTAGATGGACTGCTAGGACCACATTCCTACTATCATGTAAGATACCATGTAATAAATGCTTTTCTGGCCTAGAGTAAAGCTGCAGAAAATATTGCAAAAATGGCATTATGGAGTTTTATATTTCTTAAGTTTCAGTTACTCTGTATCAATTTCTTAAGCTATAACAAAAAGATGCCTTTTCTGGCTGCCAATACTGAAAATCCAAACTGGAACCTGATATTTGGACTGTGTCATTTCTGCCTGTTGTAGCATCATCAGTAATACATATTTTTCAAATATATCCCAAGTGGCAGTTTTGCTGCTGATGTACAAAGCAGAGTGGAATTCATACTGGCAATGCAAGATTATCACTGAAAAAAATGAGGGACTCAATTCTGATTTCTCTTATGTGATTAAACGGGGAATGACATAACTCCGTAGAGTTATGCCTCTCTGCAAAATTGTCAAGAAAAGTATCAGCCTCTTCATTCTAAAGAATATGGAAAAGGAATAGATAAAAGAACAAAACTTTTCACTTGCATAGCTATATACAAGTATTTCAACATACTTGGAGCATATAAAGTATATTTGATTTTTTAATAATAATAGTATTATCGGAAGAACATGGTGCTTTTCACCCAATTATCCAAGAGATGGGTACCTATATGATGATGATGCAGGGCAACTAAGGCTGACCAAAGTTCTTAGACTTGCCTATGAAGTAACAGTAAGTTGCTCACAAAATTAGTATAAGAACTAAATTCTTCATTTGCATTCCTTGTTCTAACCCATTTCACACAAAAAAAATATTTTTCAAAACCACTTCTCTGATGTCTTTCTTCAACTTTTTTTCTACACTAAATTTCTTTGGAATTAACAGAAATTACTTGAAATACAGATTTATACATGTATTAATTTCTATCTTTGTAGACAAAATGACTTCTATAAAAAATCTGGCCAGGACTGCAATCATTTTATATGCCTTATGCTTTTTTACAAACTCTGATGGAAGACCAATGATGTAAGTACATTCTTATACACTTCTGAAGTTTGGAGGATGATTTTAGCTGTTCTTGAGAACATGGTTGATTTGTCTGTATGTAAGTTTATGTGTATGCGAGTCCTTCTGTCCCTGCTTTTGAACTGTTTGGCCAAATTCTGTCCTCTAGATACAGCTGTAGAGATCTCAGATACTGTGAGTTCTTACACATTTTTTGAAAATAGGCAGATGAGTAGAGGGAGAAAAATCATATAAGTGTTCTTTTAGGAGTATCATTGGGTAAGCTGCATCTCTTATTAGATGCTTGGGGGGGGATCTACACAGGACAGCATCTTTTTTACTGTGCAAGAATCTAGCTGGAGCTTACACTTAGAGACTAATATCAATCAGCATTGAGACACAAATCCACAGGAAATCATGCTTCCTTAGCTCTAGCATTCACAGAAAACTACCACTGAATAAATGCCATAGTTTTATTAATCAGTTACCTATTGTCATGTAAGTCCTAAGCTCATCTACAACAGCTAAAATAAATGATAAATATATAGTCAAACAATATTGTCACAAAACTGGACTACCTCCCATTTTTGATGCCTTCTCACTAATATATCCATTACCAATAACAAATCACCATCCACCCTCCTTCTCTTCTCCAGATGTCATTCTATCCCTTACAAATTAGAAAGGTAGGGTCTATGGCTCTGTATTGCGATACCTCACAAAAGTTCCCAAACCTGGGGTTTTGAGTGAAGATCTAGAATGCAAGAAGGGCCACTACGAGTCTCTTTCTTTGCTTTTCTTTCACGTAGGAAAAGATCAGTGAGTGAGATGCAATTAATGCATAATCTTGGAGAGCATCGACACACTGTGGAGAGACAGGACTGGCTTCAGATGAAACTGCAGGATGTGCACAGTGCCCTTGAGGATGCTAGAACCCAGAGGCCTCGAAACAAGGATGATATTGTCCTGGGTGAGATAAGAAGTCGGAGGCTGCTCCCTGAGCATTTGCGGGCAGCAATGCAGAAGAAATCCATCGATCTGGACAAAGCTTACATGGATGTACTCTTTAAAACAAAGCCATAATGAAAAAAGCCAGAGCATTATGTCTGTCCAAGTAAGCACATGTCTGTATATCATTGATCAAGTAGGGCATTTTATTATTATTTATTCAAGCTGCAATAAGGATTAAAGGCTCCATTCAAGATTGTAGCCCCATTGAGTTAGACATTTCACAACCAAATAATAAAATGTATTTACAGTCCACCCATGACCATTGCTGCTAATTTCTGGGTATCTTTTAAATGGCTAATGTATCTTATAAATTTCCATCATAAAAAGAAAAAGAAGCCCAAAACAGTAAGAAAGGTGAAAAATCATTTAAGACCAGTTCTACTACTCTTACATGGACAGCATTTGTATGTAATCACTAGGCCTACTTGTACTGTTAACCAACAATGAATAAATGCAGTAGAACCTGTCTCCAGAATAGGGCACCATTTTGCCTAGCATTAAATTTTGTTTAACTTTGTACTAATGAAAATATGTAAACTTAAATCCACATTTATTTTCAGAAGAAGGCCTAAAATCAGATGAACATTAATTACATAGCAAAAGCTGCATGATAATAATTTAGGATTAAAGAGTGCAAACATAAAAAATTGAAGTAGGAAGGCAAAGCTTAAGATTAAAGTACAATGGGATAAAATTAAAACAAATTCTGTACTAAGTAGAAGAATGAAATTTTGCAAAATACTGAAATGAAGGGAAGGTTTGATTACCTTCCCCTCCTCCAAAAGACGATAACCTATAATTAACTGCAGAAACAGTGGGAGCAGAGATGGTAGCATGTATCTAAGCATGGCCCTAACTATAGAACTAGGAAATTATTCTATACCAGACAATTACAATTGAAACAAAAATCTTGCAATATATTTTTTTTGTCCCTCATTTTCTCTGTAAACTATTTATCTCTGAATTTCTGTATGTTGTTAGGCCTCGTGTAAGTATTTTTTGTTTGTGAGACCAGTGGCTCTCATAAATAAAATTACTTATTTTCATAGACAATTTTTTGTAGCATTGGGATCTCAGTTTGCCAAATCCCCAAAATGAGAACCATTAACATGCAGAAGCCAACCTGGGAGAGGAACCATTAGCTGTAATACATTCAAACTCTAAGCAGGACTCAAAAACAATCGGACACGAATATGGATGGGAAAAAATCAGTTATGATAACAATAATTTTAAAAAGCAGCAAATACAAAAATTTTTTAAATGGTATATGCACATATGTGCTTAGGACCCTCAATCATTTCTGACTAATAAGAACGTTTTCTCAGTAGGAATAATGGTGGTTGCCTCCAAATTTGCCATTGCCAGAGCTCAAACTTAGATGAATTGTTGCTCTAAGCCAAAGTGTCTGTATGTATGTTCCCATATCACTTCTTATTTGTTTGTTTGATGTCTAGCATGCCTTGGGGAACGTAGTAAAAAACTCATAAATCAATCACAAATATAAATGCAATCTGCTGGAGGCTAGAAAGGTACTTGTAACTAGTGAACTGTAGTTCATAATCTTGGCTATACTTTTAGTAATGTAAAGGCCCTGATGCTACAAGCAGATGGTATGCCTGTGCACATCAGTGCGCCCCACACACAGGCAAGGGTTCCATACCACTTGTCTATTTGTAGAATCGAGGCCTTAAGGTGCACTTTCTATTTATTCTTTTATCAGACATCTGTGCTAACTTAAAGAAATAAAATTGCATTTTTGTACCTATGTCTCACTTATGTATTACCAAATAAAGTGGACCAAAAGCTCTTGGACATTATTTTAAAGCATAATAACTGACTGACCTGTAACTATTCTGATACAATTTAGCATTTGGGGCAAGATTATTAAGCCATTTTATTTTATTACAGCAATATAAATACAAAAATAACGATGAAAGCAATTTTTATTTTTCCTTTTGTCTTTCCTGCACACAAAATCATATTGATGGTTAAGCAAAAGGTATTTACCTAGCACAAACCTATTTATATCCCCTTACAAGAATGACACACATGCAGAAACTATATAATCTTCAAGTGACAAATTAATAAACTGTTTCATTTTTATATAAAAAATAATTCTATTATCTAAACAACTTGTTCTTCTTAATCTTCAGCTATCCAAGTAGATGAAAGATGCTTACATAAATATTTAAATTTTCTGTACACTTCCAAAAATACTTGTTGCTTACAAAGGGCTCCAGGGTCAGAGACAGATGATGCACCACTGAACATTGCTTAGCTAGAAATATGGCCACAGACAAACTATGCTCAGCACTGTCTCATTTATGGCTAAAATCATGTTTGCTTTGCCCACATACAGTATGATTTTTCAGAAGGACTAAAGACAGCACAGTGGCAGATGAATTAGTGCCAGGTAATGCCCATTAGAAAAAAGATGTAAGTTGAATGAAATTACTTACTAATGGTAATTATCTAGAAAACAGATTTGTTATGGCTTTTCAGCTTAAACCTCTGATGAGTGTAGCAGCAGTCAAAACAGAAAAATGCTTAGAGTGGGGCAGGGGATGTTATCAAAAATATTTTAATACCATGATATGTTGCAAAGATTCATCCTTACCTGGACTAACACATGCAATTTTGGTCATCTCTCTTTCACAGATTAAGGGGACTAGAAAGAGGATGGTAAGAAATAACGGGGCCAGTGAAACATTTATATATGATAATAAATGGTAACAACAGCAGTCAGAAAAGAAATAAATAACAAGAGGCATGATAAAGATATGATGAATGAACAGTACAGAGGGATAAATGATATTGCCTACCTATCTTTCTAAGAGAACAAGGAAAGAGAGGCGAAGAATTGAGCTTGCACATGGCTGAATATGGAGCTTTTAGCTAGTATGAGCCAAAATCTCATCTCCAGACAACATCACTGAAGGAGACAGTAGCTTGACTCTTGGGTATGGTCAAGTTCTTTTCCCACGCATGCACTGCAACATGCCTTACGTCTACGCCAGGTTGTGTACTTGCATGCAAACAATGTAAACACTAAGTGAGCCTGCACTTCACAACAGACTCAGACATGCATGTGACTGCCAGAGGAGACTTCCTATGTCCCCAGTTATAGTGAGATAAAGTTAGAAAAGTATTAGGTCTGCATCCCTTCACACCCACAGGATCAGCCTTCCAAAGATGGGGCATCTCTAGAAGGCCTCTTTCCTCCCTGAAGAATGTGGTTTCTTTGCACATACTTCCTTTCAAGGCAGAAAACCTTGCTTTATGATCTGACAAGGGCTTTCTGCTAAGACCTGTGTCCTTGAAGACCTATCCTGTGCAGATGGGTATCTATTGTACACACCTGTTTTTTATAAAATTCTCAGTGAAAAGAAATATAATCATGTCTCTCACTCATGACTCATTGAAACAAGAAGCACTAATATCAATATCTGTCCTCAGGGGAAGTAAAACAGTAGCATGTGAAAAAAAAAACAAACCCATGAAAAATGAACAAAGCCAAAATCACAAGAACTCTAATAAAAACTAGATAAATTGTAAGATCTGTAGGTAAAATCTACTGCTGGTGATTTAACTGCTAGTGATTTGGCTTTCTTAGCTGCTTCTAACTTTGGCTGCTGTAAAAAATGCTGTTTAATATTGCTCAGCTCACTGTTAAATCACTGTTAAAGCATGTAACATCTGACTCCTCGCCTAGTTAGCACATTCTAACAGCTTTTGTGGGGGCTGCTTGGCCATCATTGTTCTGCTGGTGGATTTCTAGAACTGTGTGGTTTATCTCTGTGGTTATTGTTAAAGGATGGAAAACAGAATTCATTTAACAGATTCATGTTTCGTGGTATATTGTAGCAAAGCTTGTCTCTTTTATGGGGCATTTCAATATAGCGAAGACACAAATCCTTGCTCTCTTGCCCCTCCTTTCCCTCCTCTCCCAATGAGCATAATGTGTACAACTTGCCTATCTCATATTCCCTGCCTGAAGCAGTCACATCTGCTAATGCATCAGGCAAGTCCAGAGGTGTACACTCACCAAACCTTTAGATTAATACTTCGGTGTCCCTGAAAGTGGAGGCTGCTCTGTAAGACATACAAGAAGCACACGAGAGGCATTGGCTGTAGAGTTCCAGTCTCTGGAATCTGATAGCAAATTTGTCAACTTCCTCCACCAGAGATTAAATCAGAACCCCTGCTCAAGGTGAATATACTCATCAGTAGGCTATCGATTCACGTTCCCTCTTACCTGCATGTTTTCCCTGGGAGGTCTGGTCCAACAGTGGCTTAGAATAGCATTTTATGTGACTCTGAGAAGACCCAATACATGGTGGTTGATCTTCACAGTGGGGCTGCCCCAAAATATCCACTGTACAACCAAACTGGCTTCCCACAGTGCAGAAAGAAGAACAGATAAACATCTGTTCTTCGGCAGAGATTCGCTCCTTCTCTTCCTCCTCCCAAACTCTCCACTAATTCCAATTTGCTTCAATATACTTATTGTCTAGAGTTCTACAGTCTTTTCACCTGATATGGAAGTCAAGTTCTGCCTGTATTTAATAATGACGCTATAGAGAATATCTCAGAAAAGAGACAAAGGTTGTCTTTAGATCTGGATACAGTTGGGGCTTGGTATCGTTTTATTCTCCCCCCATGAGGAGTGCAAAGGGTTTAAGTGTCATCTTAACAACTCTGACACTTCAGTACACTGACGTTGCCAACAATGAGGGACATGATAGTTCTGCCTGGGTATTATGGAATGAAAGCCACATCCACTAACTATATTCCTAAATAGACCGCAGATTACACAGACTATATAACCAATAGGGCTGTACAAACCTAAAAATTACAATTCTAATTTAAATCAGGAATCAGTTTTAGGATGAAAGTTGTGATAGCAAAGATGTCAGCTTGTCTAGCTAAACTGTATTATATCCATCTTTGGCTTTTTCTTCTACGCCAGGCAGGGATAGACGGATGATGGTGCCAGAGTACCACGGGGCTAGACGAGAGGCCTGGCTGCTGGGTACGTGCTGCCATGTACAACCGGTAATGGTTGTTCCTCAGAACACCTGTGTGTAAACACTGACAAGGGCTCCAGCGGAAAGGCAGCTGCCCAGTCCTCATCCCCTCAGTGTAGCTCTCTAGGGGAAAGCTTTGCTCATCTGCCTCATCTTTCTCAATTACCTTTCCGCGGCGGGCAGGCGGCAGGCGAGGAGCAGCTCTTCCCGCCGGCGGGCGGCGCTCGCTCTCCAGCACCGCCTCTCAGCCCTCAGACCGGCAGCCTCCACCCTCGGCGGAGGCTCCGCCTGTTTGGCCGCACACCCTGCGGCGGCGCCCGGCGGGATCGCCATCTGGCCCCCAGCCGCTGCCCGCGGCGCGACGCGGCCCCCCGGCGCGGCAGCGGCCCCCAGGCAGCCCCGGGCTCGGCCCGCCGCCGGACGGCGGCACCGTAGCAACCGCCGCCTCTCCGCGCCGGCCCGCCCCTAGCAACGGCGTCGCCTCGCGCCCCGCCTCGCCCCGCCCCCTGCTCCGCAAGTCTCGTGAGATCTCGGCGCCGCCACCTCCTCCTCCTCTGCGTGCTGGGCGACTCTCGCGAGAGGTGGCGGCGGCGGTTGCCGGGCCTGGGTGCAGCGGCCGGTGGCGGCGGGAGACGGTGGCTCGGTCGTGGCGCCGCGCGGGTGAGTGGCGGGCGGAGGCGCCGCGACGCGACGCGGAGGGGTGACTTGAGGGCTCGGCCCGGTCGGGCTGCGCGGAACGCCGCTCGGCGGAGGCTGTGTGCCGGGGCTGCGTGCCGGGGCTGCCGGGCCGCTCCCCCGCGGCCAGGGGCGATGCCGCTGCGGCGCAGCCGGCGGAAGGTGAGGGCGGCGGCGTGTCCGTCCGCCCCGGCTCTCGGTCGCGGCTCCTGGGCTGTCCTCCCTCAGGGCTTGCGGGAAGCCGGCCCGTCCGTGGGTCTGCCGTGCTGCCGGCCCGGGCGAGTGCCCCTGCCCCTGCGAGGGACCGGAGCGGCGCGGCGCTGTAGTCGCCCACCGGCGTTTCGGAGTACTTCGGCCGGCCTCGTGAGGCATGACATCTGTCCGCGGGCCTTGCTTCGGGTTTCCCTGTCGCCCGAGACAGATCGTGTGCTGAAGCTTTTACACTTCAAAAGCATCGTAGAAAGAGAACCTTCGTCAGGTCACTGTGCCTTGATAACTCTGTTACGTGTGGTGTCACGAGTAGGCTGAACACTACTTAAATGACTAGTTTTAGTCGTGTAATGATTATTGGTAAAACCTGCAACTGCTATGAGGGCTGTTCAGAAACAGTATTGTTGCTTAGGACTGCCTGACAGCTGTCATATAATTCCTGAGCATACTTACTTTGCATAATCCCAGAGCATCGATTTACCTACTCAAATGATTTTGTAATGAGCTCAATATCTTTATAAAACTTTTTTCCATATAACCATATTTTATTTGCAGAAAATTGTTTGTATGATAAATCTGTCATAGTACAATTATGTGTTGCAGTTGCCTATCATTACTTTTTTTTCTTTAAATTCACTTTTGTTTCTAGCTATTGCTTCTGCGTCTTTTTCCTTTTTATATCTGATCCCATCAAATGTGTCACTTTAGAACTCTTTTCTTTCAGAATTTGGATCCAGCTCCATCATAGACTTTTCCAGGCTTGTTTCTGTCACTTCTCTGGCTTCTTTGTCCAAAGTAGTGGTTGAGTATTGTATCTTTTTGTTCTTTATTGTTGGCTGCCTCTTACAAATTTGAGTACATGCTTAAAACCTGGCTTCTTGGTAGCCTTTTGACTGTCATCTTCTGTTGTCCTTATTTTTATTTGCCTTTTTTCTTTGTGAATCATCTTCAGTGATTCATTTAAAGAGTCCTTATCTCTGTTGTTGCCTCATCTTTGGTCACCTTTCCTTGGAAGACCCTCTCTTTCTGTCTTCAATTTGCCATTGAATTAGATGATCCAGAAATACAATTCAAATTATCAACTTAACACTATTCACAGTTCATAACCTGATAGTTCACGTTCATTTTCTTTCATGTGAACTAAAAATCTGTCTCTGCATCATCTTGTGTAGCTTACTTTGAATTCATATAACTTTAACTATACAGTACAGTAAAAAGGAACTGGCTGATCTTTTTTTTTTAACCATTTCTCTGTAGTTAAGGAAAACTGTTGCACTGTATTTGTTTTGCAGGTCTGTCAGTGTGGATTGGTCTTTCACTAGGTCTTTTTCTTGCAAAACATCACAGAGAATTTTTTTTTTCTATTAAGACACACAAGTCTCCTGCCAAAAGCCTTTGCATATTACCTCTCAGTTTGTCCCATTTCTGTTGCAAAAACTCTTAGTCCTGCCTGTGGTCATCATTGGTGCCTACTGATGATGCGGTTTGAGACTGAGACTGTTCTTAGGAGCTTTTTCAGCACATGTTTGTATTTGTGCTTTGGCCCAGTATGTTAATGCCAGGGAAACTGGGGGTTAAGAAAGACAGCAAGTTAAAGCAGCTCTCTTATCACACATTAAATTCCTTCTTGAAGCCCAGTTTTCCTATTAGGTGCCATTGCATTTGAAAATGGTGAACAGCTGATGTGTGGATGACACTGCTTATTAAATTAGCCACAAATGTCATCACTGTTGGTTTTTCTGTCACTTTGTTATAAACTGTATGCTTTTGTAGATTGTACGCTTGAGGCTGGGGCTCTTTTGTCCTGTATGCATACACAAAAATCAAAATCTCATTATGTGCTAATTTATTTCAGCACAGCTTTCCCTTAGCAGTGTTGCTGAAATCTTGGCCCAGTGCTGTTGCTTATCAATGAAAGTATGTATCTCTTTGAAATATGTATAAAATTAAAAGCTAATTTAGAATTCATTTAAAATGTGCAAAATTATTCAGGATTTTCCTGCTCACTGAGATGTATTGTTACTGCTGGATACAACCATGCGTATAGACCTTGCTTGTTTCTTCAAGAAATCTACCTGATAGTCTGTTTCATGCTATGCATCTTGTCACTGATGCTGAGTGTTATGAAGCCGTGTGTCTGTCTGCTTTCTGTTTTATATTGGTGAGCCACAGGGGATGGGGCTAGTAGTAGCAGCAAGAGGTTAGGTTCTGCTCCTTTTTCCTGCAGTAATAACCACGATTCTGCTTTTGTGTGGGAGAAGTTGCTCAATCTACTGAGTTTTTTACAGGTAGACCAAGGCTGATTTTACATGATGAATCCTAATACAGAGGGGGAGTTGGGCATCATCTGCCTCTCTGCTTTTTAGGCTTCCAGTATCAATAGGTGTTTTATCGTCATGTTCCTTTTAGGAATTACAGAGTTAAAGCTTGCAAGATAGTCACTGGATATCTGTTGCTCATGGTGCTATAGAACTAGGAATATCATCAGCTTCATGTGACTGCTCAATTTTTTCTTTTCTTTCTTTTTTTTTTTCCTTCTTACTTATTAAGAGAAGCTTCAATCCCGGCCTACTGTGTTAATGTTGAGACTGTATTGCAAAGGATGTTTCTTAGGTATGCTTTAATCAGTGTCAGTTTGATAACATTTCAATGATGATAATTTATAAAGCTACTTTATGTGGCTGAATTGTGGCTGACATCTGCACTAGTTTGCAAGAAACTCACTTGGCAGGTATGGAT
Organism: Ciconia boyciana; assembly: GCF_034638445.1. Classification (NCBI taxonomy): domain Eukaryota; kingdom Metazoa; phylum Chordata; class Aves; order Ciconiiformes; family Ciconiidae; genus Ciconia; species Ciconia boyciana. The sequence continues at coordinate 10,945,241 of NC_132939.1, forward strand.
TTCCATGATATATGGTGTTTGCGTTATGAGCATGTGTACTTTGAACTGTATTTCTTAATTAGGATGTAATGTCACTGTGCTTGCATTCTCAGTAAATCTTACTTGTAAGTTAGCCTTTGTTGTTGCTGCTTTTGTGCTTTGATGACTAGAGGCAGTGAACAGCAGACTGTCACCCCTTACAGAAAGTCTAAATAATCTGAGTCTTGGAGTTTCTCTGTCACAACTAATGCAGGTTTTGTCCTAGTTGGTTGCTTGTCTATTGGATCTTTCAGGTTATCCTAGTTCACCTTTACAGTGTATTTCACTGATGGAGCAGGTTAGAGCAGATGAGCTTCTGAAACCTGTCCTACTTCAGGAAATGCTTCTGACCAAGGCTTAAAGCTGAGTAGCTGCCTGAAGTATTATGTGTTAGTTATCTGAATGTTGTCTTCTGTACTGACAGCTGGAGCAATCAGTTCTTTGTTCCACCTGTTGAGCTGGTGTCCAGAAGATGACATCGTGGGCCTCTGCCTCAAAACTTCAGGCTATTTTAATCAACTTTTTTAGTAAGACTCCAGAACTTTGCAGCCTTACAAGTATTCTCAATAAATATGGTGTGGCTGGCTGGCTTGAAACATACTGATATTGGTTGAGATTAGCTTTACTTCTTTCCTGAAAGATTTCCAAAGAACGCTTTTTTCTCCCCACCTGCAGTACCTTGAAGAGTGCAAGTCCTGCATCTCACAAAAGTATATGTCCACTTCTGTCCAGCATCTGATGTTGTCTAAATCTTGCTTAATCTTTTGCATGTTTTGTGCGTTGTATTTTGTCATGGCACAGAACTGAATATGATTTAAGTGTTATTTAACATAATCTGTTCTACAGCTGTCACAAGTTAGTGTATGATACATCCTTTCATGAGCTCTTCAAGTAGTGGTGTAAACACATTAATTACTGTATTTTGCAATGCCTGGGGTGGCTCTACCACATGGGCTATTAGCTTCCCAAACCCAATGGGTGTCTGTCTTTACAATTCCCTTGTACTTCAGTAGCCTACAACTTTGATGAGTTAGTGATGATTCTGGCTTCAAGTTGGTGTTAGCAAATCTGAAGTGTTCTAGCTGTCTGTGTTGAAAGCTTTGGAAATTAAAGTCTGCTTCCTGATTTCCTATTTTACACGATTATTCCATGTGCTAATTCTCTGGAGCATTGCCTTTCTGCACGGGGGTAAGAAATCATTCTTTACACCTGTAGCATTGCTTATTAGCTAATTAGAATGGCAATCAGTTTGGCCACTGTGAGAGTGTTTTGTGATCTACAAAGGATATTTGGATTTTATTTTTTTCTTTATTTCATGTGCTCCTGGTGCCTTTTCGCCTTTACCAACTTTTCACAAGCAGTTCCTTGATTTCATGGGAGGCATTGGATAGCATTTGGGGCCACGTACTCTTGCGAAACATACTCTTTTCTATTGCAGAAAAAAGTGGATTTGCCGAAGTCTTTAAAAATTAATCAGGAGGACTAGTTAGTTACCTTACAAAATTTATACAGCATTTGCTAATTGAAAATTTCTATTTTCAATAGAGAAAAGCGTAAAAAAAATATTCCGTATTCATGGTCTTACAGGTTTGTTAAAACCTAAAATAAAATTGATAAATACATTTGTTTATAATCCACACAAAAGTGCTATCAACAATGGTCAAGAAGAAAAAAAATTACAGCAAATTGTTTCTTAGAGAAGTGTTATTTGTTAAGATCCTGCTGAGTGGAGGATGGAGGGAAGACTGTTTCTTGTTCACAAGTTCATAGTGTGACATACTTGGAACTATATTAGAAGTTTCACAAGATGTGGCTTTGGACACTTTCAGATTGTTTATCTTCTTTTCATAACTGTGCTCTAGTTCTGAGTTGTGTGCCCGTCTGGTACTCAGTCAGTGACACTGCTGGGGTTCCTCATATGCTTTAACCTGGGAAAAGGGAGTACTGTTGTTCACGAGGAGCAGTCCCATTTGTTTGTTTCTGTCCTTCTGTGTCATCTATTGTTTGTAATGGCTTAAGCATGTAGCTGCATAGCAAAGCAGATTGAGGAACTGATCCTACTCAAAACAGTTTTTTTTCTTTGAAGTTTGTGTGAACCTATACCCTCCTGTTGAATCTGGCACTTTCATTGAATGAAAGATGGGGAGAAGGCAGAAAGTGTGAGACAATTTAAGAAAGTTACTTTAAATTGTCCTTTCAGCTGCAGTTCTCATAAAAACAGCCACTTTTATATGTCTTTCCAGTGCTTCAGTGAAATGATTAAGAACTAGCTGCTGGATGACAACCTGTTTCTGATAAGGCACCTGCTTTGGTCCATACCTGAGAGAGTGAGGTGTTTATAAGTCTCTTAGATGGTTTTAAAGGGAAGAGAGAATTTGTGGAAACAAGCAAAAGCTTGAGAAGAAATGCGTGGTGCTAAATGAGCCTATCACTGTGGTGCTTCAGCAAATATGGGAGTCGAAGCAGCACCCTGTGGTAATCAGTAGCTGGGAGTGATTGCAGAACAGGAGCTGTGGTGTTCTGCTGGGAGGTTGCTGGTCTTTGCTTTTTGTTCTAAACCGTGTTGCCATGAGTAGTAAGACTCCCTGTGTATCTTGCTTGAGTGACTCAATCTAATGAACACAATTTGTTTCAATTCAGGACAAAAGGTGTCTATTTTTGTATTGCTTGTGTATGAAAATGGTACATCATATTGCACCCGAGTTCTGAATGACTGCTGCTGAAGTAACTTGCGACTGGATTTAGAAACCAGCCTTCCTTCCCCTTGTCTCCTTAATAATACTTTTTCTATTCTGAAATAGGTTGCAGGTTTCTACTTGTTAAGCCTCTAAACACACCTGATAAATGTGTGTAAATCCTATAACCTTCTATGTTTGTGTAGCATTGTCGCACATTGACCGTGCTTTGATAACCTACATTTCCAGGTAATACACAATGAAATGCTTATTGGGGCTTTTTGCTGCTTTTTTGCGTGAGAAAGTTGAGTATTTCCTGTAATTTTAAATAAAATGTTTTTTCCTTTCTTGAATCTATACAGACACCTGGCCATACGAGTCTTCCAATCAAAGTGTGTTTAATTGTAGAAACGGTAACAGGAAAAAAACCCCAGCCCTGTGGTAGAGATTGTATGCTTGGTATAAAATCTGTTTTCTTTGTTAGAACTGAACATGAAATAAAAACTCATATGCAACTAACATTTTCAAGAAGCTTGTTCTCTACCAGTACCCTGTAATAAAAAATATTGGGTCTAAATTTAGCTAAGAGAATCTAAATTTGTCAGAAGAGCTTTTCTGTTTTCCATGACTAGAGGGACTTGTTATTTGAGAAGCTACCTTGTTTTAAAGAAGTCTCAATTTCTTTGGGACTCTCTTCCAAAAAGGATAAGTTTCATTGAATATAATAGAAATGTAATAAAAGAGGAGAGGGGGGAAAGGAGATAAGATGTTTCTAAAATATTTAGCTTAAAATTTTAGAGTGACATAGTAGGCTTATCTTTCCATTACTTAGTAGGCTTATCTATCTGTCATTCGATTCCCCCCTGCCCCAGATGCTGTACAATCATCAGCTGTTCACTTGTGGCTACTTTTTTGTTTTTGTAACCAGGTCATTCTGAACTATACAACCCTCCTGACACAAGTGTTACTTATAGGTATGACTTGAACACCAGACATTTAAGAGTGGCTATGTTTATTGACAGTCACAAGGTTGTCTTATCTATGAGTGAATTTTGGTGGGATTTGAACATACTATTGGATCCCAGTCAAGGAAGGGTAGGCTTATAATGTCTATTTTTCTATTAAATTTTTGTGACTTTTCTGCAAAAGTCAGCGAAACTGGACTACATTGAGTGTTTCTAAGGTTTGCTGTTGATTCCATTTTGGAGTAAGGACTCAGATATAACTATTTGTTAATCTTAATTCTGTTTTGCTCTTGGGCAGCCATTCAAATTGTAAAACTGTTGGTCTCTCTCCTACAGTTGGGATTTTTCTTTGGATTAACTTTATACATTTGAAAGAAAATTATGATGTGTTCGCCTTGTGTTTTATAACCGGTGTCCAAATGGAAAACTCATAGTGAAATTAATTGTGGCAAAATTGAAATTGTCTGCCAACATTTATAGAACTATATTTCTTAAAACAAAATAATCTTTTTAGTGCAGGTATCAGCAAAATGTGTAGAATATTATTGTAATGCAATTTAGAATTTGTGCTTCAGTATATCCTATTTTCTCTAACCTTTATTTAAAAACACAAAACCTAACGACAGTACATTCTGCATGTCTAATTTTTTTTTCTGTGTGGCATTATTTAAAGGTAAACACTGCTTTCTTAATGTAGGTTGTGAGTGCTGCATGTGTGCTTTTCAGAGCAGTAGTGTGAGGAAGCTGGCAGTGGAATGGCAGGACGGCCTCATCCTTATGACAGTAACTCCAGTGATCCAGAGAATTGGGATCGGAAATTGCATAATAGACCTCGTAAACTTTGTAAACATTCAAGGTAGGTGCTATGTACCATCTATTGCATCTCAAAAACTACAATAAAAGTCCACTCTAAAGGCTACTGTATCTGGTTGTGGCAAGTCCTGTCATAAATTTTGTAGTAGTTCTTATAAGGAATGCTGCTTAATTCTTTTAAAAGATATTTTCTAATTTAACTGATTTGTCAGCTTCCCTAATCTGTGCTTAGATTTGTTTTGCCGTGGGTGGGATTTCCTTTCTCTTTAAAAAAAAAAAAACCAACCAACCAAATAAACAAACAAAAAACCCAACACTAAATGCCTTGTGTGCATATCAAGGCACCAGTTGAGTGACTAAATATGTGAATTTTTTGGGGGTGCTTACTAGCAGTTACTTCCTGTTCACGACTTTTTAGTTGTTGGTACTCTCTGTTAAGTAGCATACTTAATTATGTGCAGCTTCTTCATGGTGATAACTAATAGTTGCTTGCATGCAAGTACCACGCTCTATAGCACTTTCTTTGTAAAGCTGTGTGTCAGATCTTGCTTTCACCTGCATCCCTCACTGTAAGAATGTTTTTTTAAATTGTTCTTGATCTGGGGACATCATGAAGTTAATTAGTGTTTTTCCAGCATACAGTGTTCAAAAATGAACGAAGCAAAGCAGTTAGTCACCTAGCAAATGTATGTGAAGAAGCATGCTGCTGGAAATAAATATATAAGCATCCAAATAAGTCTGTATCTTCCAAGTACTTTGCCCTTTTAGAAGTGCTAAATATAACTAAAACATCTCTGTTAGCTAGCTAAAATTGTTAGTGATTTAAGCTTTCCCACTTGCAGGGTGATAGGAAAAGAGCTAAGGAGCACATTCAATAACAGCAACTTAATTCACGTTTTTATTGCATAGATTCAGATAAACTGGACTCAAGTGTTGCCCAAAGTATTCTATGGGCAATTAATATTGTGGGTTATTTTCCCGTCATTAAATCTTGGATAATTGTGAGACATCCAAAAGGGCAGGAAAAAAGAATGCACCGATAATTAAAAGGCTCACAAGGAGACCCACATAATTATAGGCCTGTCTGTGATGTGAATAATGGAGCGGTTAATACAGAACCGAAGAGGGTGGCTGCTGCCGCTGGTCAGTATAGGCTTATGAAATACAGCTTTGTACAGTTGATGTTTTTATTAAGATGATAGTGTCTGGTAAGTGGTTGATCTGTGCTTCTTATTTAGGATCAAAATGTGGTGCAGTATCAGCAAATGAGCAATATAGATATAATAGGGCATTGCATGCGAGTTGAGGACTGTTCGCTGTCAAGTCTCGGAGTGTGATTGTAAATGGGTGATTCATTGCTGAGTCCAGTTCATGCAGTTCATCTCTGATCCCGTGCTACCTCCCATGACTGGTGATCTGGAATAAAACCTAAAACTGATATTGATGCAGATGACCCATGATGGGGAGTGTTAAATAATGAAAAGGACTCGTTAATAGCATGTGATCTGAGTGGTTTGATAAACTGGGTGCAAATAACTGTGCATTCTTCATATGACTAAATGCAAAGTTAAACATTTAGGAACAAATAATGTAGGCCATTTGTGTAGACTACATCAACTCGCTATCATTGGTAGTGTTGGTACTGTAAAGAACACTGTCTCAAAGGGTAGTCATTTGAACATAACCCTCCAGTAACATCATATGGTCAAAAAAAGCTAATGCAGCTGTTAGATGTGTAGTGGAGTTATTGGAAGTCTGGTATCAGCAGTTCAGGGAAGATTTTGATTAGAGGGAATTCTGAAGACATAGAAGTTACTAAATATCTTTTGAGACAGGGAAAACTCAAGGTTAAATAACGATGTCTTGATCAGTCTCTAAAGATCCTTGCAGAAACAGCTTTATGATGATGAGCTTTAGTCAGCAGGCAAATTTGTAATGAAGTGTAGTAGCTGGAAGCTGAAGCTAGGTAAATCCAGTCCAGAGAAACAGTGCACGTCTTACCATGTGTGGTCTGTTGTGAACTATCTATTTTGGGGAAATGTTTAAATAAAAAGCTGTGCAGCTTTCTGAAGAGATTGTTTGATGCAGACAGACATTAACTTAAAGTAGTCTATGACGTATGCCTTTCAGAAAGGCTGCTGTTGATCACTTCGTATGATCTGAATTCAAGGTTCACACACCAGAAGGTATGAAATCTATGCCTCTAAAATAATTGCAGCTAAGTTGGACGTATTTCTGGCAAAACACAAGTTGTGTTTCCAATAAAATGCTAAACAGCCAGTGTTTTATGGAGGCTTTTAATGTGTATGGAGGGGATATAGTATTCAGGCTAACATCTAATTTTTTTTTTTTCCCCCCAAATAATGTAGGGCCATTTTGGAAAGCTTTGAGAATCCAACTAATAGTTTGAGGTCGTAATAGAATAAGGAATAAATTAAGGAGAAATATTTTGTTACCTTGTTCCTTTGAGATACTTGATTACTTCAGAGAATCCAATTATTGGAAAATAGTGTACTTTAGTCAAAAGCCTAAACAAAATAATTGCATTTAGACAATATTGAATATATTGACAACAGCTGAATATAGACATATTACTATAATTTCTGACTTAATTGACACTTTTTCTCCAGACAAGTGAAAGTCTGTGTGAAAAATGCAGTGTGAGGGGAAAAATGCTTTTGGAGACATAAATTTTAATGGTATAACTTGAACAGAACTGCTTTGTTGAAGGGTTTGAGTACTGCAGTCTTATTTATCTTGCACTTTCAAAATATGCCTTGTTATCATAAGGAAAAAAAAATACTTCAGGTTTGAAAAGTATAATGGTGAAATAAGAACTTGATAAATATTACTCCCTTGTTGAGATTTATTAAGATAGATGCTTAGCTTATCACTTCTTGGTGCTTTGGAGTGTTTAGTTGTCCAGCCTTAACATTCTTAAAACAGCTTAGATAATTTTCTAGACTCATAGAAAGCATAATCTAGGACTGTGAGCCGTCCTTCTGTGTGTAAGGCTTACGTGGCAGCAAGGATAGCCATAGGACTTGGCTCCCTTCACTGTGCCGTCTGTTTGACGGCAAAGGATGTGTGGCGGAAGTGTCTAAGGGGGTGTACGTACTAAACAGTTACACAGGTTAGCATTATATCTTTTTCTTTCTAGTTTGGCAAATGTCCAATTTTTGAAATGTCTCGCAAGTTTTACCGTTGTTTTCTCTCTTCCTCTTTCTTACTTGTTCTGAGATGGGCAATGTAACGGAAAACGCAGAAGGGAGAGATTCAGAAAATAAGGACCAAAAATATAATGCAAATGATCCCTTGTATAAATCCAAAGAGCCTGACAGGATAAAATTATATGGAGTTAAAGCTGACTGTAACTAATGATACAAACAGTCTTGTTTGACCAAGCTATTACAAAAATCTTTGAGATGCTTTTTATTTAAGTACCCGAATAAGACGGAAGAAGACTTTCAGGAACCATATGTTGACTAAATGGTGGCTAAGGTTTCAAGTAAATAGTCTCTGAATTCATATTTTCATTATTAGGTATTGCTGTTCTGTATTTTCTATATCATTTTTCATTGGTTATTAGCTTCCCACATGTAACTTCTCGATAGTGCTGTAGTTTTTGTTGTTGTTGGAAGACTTTAATTTTAATTCTGTTGTACTAAGTGCTTTCTCTGGAGTTGTGGTGAAAAGTCTGTGGCTTAAATTTGCTTCTTCCTTAAGATTTGTCCTGGATTTAATTTTCTAAATTGGCTTCTGTTTTAGTCCCATTTGATAGTTCCTTCTTTGTTCATTCTATTTAGATAGTACTAGATTGGAAGTCCTGCGTGCCCTACTGCATTCATGAACAAAATGTGGCTGTGCTGTGATTCTGTTGTCATGACTCTTGAATCTTTGAAAATCTTGAACTTCTTTGAAAAATTTTTCCATAGATGACAAGTTACTGTGCAGATGCTGAATGCTGAGAATTTTTTCCCCTAATATTATTTTTGCATGCTGGGAGGATGCATTCATGGGTTGTGAATGGAAGTGCCACTTGTCTCAGCATTTTGTAAGTGCATGAAGCATCCCCAGAAAGGTCCTTTTCTCATCTCTGGAATGATATCAGAACGTATAATCTGTTTTCCACTGCAGGACGGGTTTTATTTCTCTTCTTGTAAATTGGGTTTCTGCAGTTGAACATTTTTCTAGCATGGGGCAGGCCTACACAATGTATGACATGAAAATAATTAGGCCTACTTTCACCATGGGCTCAGGTCATAGTCTATGAATTACCGTGCATAGTCTGTTTTAAGTTAACTGCAAACATGCCTGCTCTTAATTGCAACCTGGTATTGGCAGATCAAGAGCTCTTCATCTAGATTTTATTGGCGCCAGGATGTAAAGCCCTCAGAAGAAACTGAGATGGGCTGGGAAGAGATGTTCTTGGAATCTAGAAAAATGGGCTGCAGTCAGTGATGCCTTTCAAAAACATCAGTCTACCAATCTTTTAAGTTATCTAAGATATAGTGAGTGGTCTTAAACAGGTGTGTGTTTGTCCATCCGTCCCCGTCCCCCCCCCCCCTTCCATTTTGCCATCCTTCATTTCTGAAACAGCAGTTTGTGAACACTGCTGAGAAGGAAAACTTAGTGACTTCCTGTGCAAAAGCACACACTAAATCCTGTTGAACTTCTTCAGCACACAAATGACCTTTTCCACATATCATCAGGTATTATTTGTGGTGGACTTTGGCATCATGCAAAACTTCATCAGACCCTGACTTTTAATTAAGACACAAAGCACTTCAGAGGTGAAGCTATTACGCTCAGAATTATTATGCCCTACAGTTTTTATGGACAACTCTTTTCTGCGTTGCTGTCTGCTCCTTTCTGCTCTGAGGGTAGAAACTATAATGCCTAGATACAGGTTCAGTAAGTGTTTGGACCCAGTTCTTTTTGAACTTGAACTTCTGAAGCTGGTTTTTAATAGATGGAGGTACTTTCGAGTTCCAAGGAGGAGAATATGCTTCTGAGTTTCTTAACCTTTGATTTTTACTTAACATCCCGTTTTGAAAATGGATTAGGAATTGGTATAAAAACAAAGGCAAGGAGTATTCTTTTATGAAGGTTGTGTATTTGGGTAGCTTGACAGAAGTTGTAAGGTGTGAATGTATACCTACCTAAAGATTAATTCCTTGCTGCTTGAAAAATCCCTTTGGCAGCTGAACACTCATGGGATTTTTTTGTTGGTTTCCTCCCTGAAATGGAACTGAATTACTAAGAAATATATTACTCATGGTTGAGAGAGCCCACTGAAGACCAAAATTATGTGAATATTTAAGAATTTTGGAGCAGGAAAGTGTTCACAGAGTTGCTGCGTTGAGCTGAGGGAAGATCCTGTAGCACTCCCCAAATTAAGCAGAGATAATTCTTTCCGAGGGCTTCCTTGGGGTGGAGTCCCAAGTTAAGTGTGACTGCTGGACTGTGCTTCTACAGGATTTTGATGGATGCATGTCCTGGCCTCGGGTAGTTTTGTGGCAATCGGGAGCTAATCCATCCATGGCATGTTCTTTCTACCTGAAATAGGAGTAAAGGAGAACAAAACATGCTGATTCTGCTATGGAGAAAAGACCCCGTATGGGGAACCAGTGCTGAAAGAACCTGGGTGCACTTGCACTTTTTCTTGCTGCTGGGGGACTGTTCTACTGGAGGCAAAAAAATGCCTGAGAAAGAAAAGAAGGTTTTTCCAGCATACTTTCTATACAGCTTATTATAGCCATGTCTTCCACGGCTTATTTTGAAGGGAAGAAAAGGCTTACAAGACTGTGATGGTTATTCTACCCCTGGTGCATGGGGAGGGTGGTTGTGTGAACCCTCACAAGACCCTAAAACCAGGAGAAAATTCACTGCTCAGGTAATTGAAATTGTGTGAAATTTTTCTTCCATGTCTAAAGATCTGACTCGTCAGTCTAGAATGCTGATGCTCTCTTGCTTTTCTAATCACAAGTCTGTTGTTTTTCTTACTGACTTTCTCTTTGTAACAGCAGTCTTTTGCTGAACAATCCCCTTATTCCTTCAGCTTTCATCATATTTTAATTTCCACTCTACCACTTATGACATCTTGATTTTTATTTATTGTTAAGACTTGTTTTTGAACTATTCCTCCAGTGTATTGTGGCTCCTTAAAACAGCCTACAGACATTCTAAAAAGAATCATTTAAAAAAAGCTGTAGCATAATGCTTACTTATCCTCCCCCAAAGAAAAAACCTCTAGAAAATCTTATCCTGACACATGTATTAATTTGCTTTGTTGCTTTTTGCACTCAGTGGGCTTGACTTGTCAAGCATTTGACCTAGTGATGTGAAGATGCACTACATCAGGACTTGGTTCTGATCAGTAAACATACTGGTTAGTATAACTATATACTAATATTGAGATTGTCACAAAGCATAGCACACTTTTCCTGGCTTAGACTTGCTGGAAAAGGGATGTTTGTAGTTAAAAAATGGAGGCTGTGCTGCCTTGTTCTCAAAAGGCTATTGCTTTACCTGCTTATGAACTCAGTGAAAGGTGAATTCATTTTAAATATTCATCCAGGCAGACTTTACAGGAACAAATTAACTGTCCCCTGAAACTTGCCTGGATTTGTCTAACTTGAATGATCACGAACACAAATGAGAGATGTGACAAGAGAAAGTTAGCAATAACCTTTTCAGATGTGGTGTTTGTGTGCTGAAACCCGACAAGCTGGCAGGACTAGAAATAGCTTCGCAGATGGTACTTGGCACGGTACCGAGCAGCCCTCCTCTCGCACGCTCCCCACCCTGCCTGTCAATCGCAGTACCCAATGGCTGCTTAGAGATGGGGAAACGGCAAGTATGAATTCAGCTCACAGGAGGCTGTGAGGTCAGACGTCAGTATTGCACTACGCATGGCTGAGTCAGTGACTGTGAGAAATTGAATTGAATTAATATCTAGAGGGGTTTGCGTCTTTGAACACTTAATGGACTGTATAGCTACAATCTCTTATCCTTGAGGGGAAGATGATGGAGGAAAAAGTAAGGCTTGCTGATGGTACAGTGAACTACTGAAGAAATGATGGAAATATCAAATATGCTGAACTTAACAAGTAATGCCAAAGGATGCTGATCTGGCTTTCAAAGCTGCCTTCTTGGAAGGAACAGAATTCCTTTGTGCTCTGATTTCAAAATTATTTCCATGCTTTTGTGTTTCCTCCCTGATAGATACAAGAGGAAGGTGCGTATCCGTTAACAGGAATAATCTGTGGGCATTATTCAGGAAAAGAACGAGGAAAAAGAAAAGTACTGTCCTTTGTGTGCACTGGTCAATTGAAATGTCTGCTGACAAAGAACAGACTTCAGGGGGAGGATGAGGGGCATAGCATTGTCATTGTGTAAGTCCTAGCAATATGAACAGAACAGATTTCTTTTCTTCTAAAGCCTTATAGCATTATATCTATAACTTAGTGTATAGATAAAGCTCTATATCCCTATTCTACAAGTGTTGATTATGTGAATCGTCCTAGGAAAGGATTGGATCTAAGTTAATATTTTAAGAAGAGTTAGTTAGTGTAAGTTTTAGAAGATAAAGGGAGGAAAAAAGGGTAAAAATCTTGGTTAATACTGCACTGCTGCGTCCTTTTCATTTAGATAAGGTTTTAGGGTGGTTTTGGAGGTAATAAGTATATTGGTTTAGCGCCGTAATTCTTTGTAGACAAGAGCCTGTTTTATAAAACAAGTATGTTTATTGGCAGTATTCAGTAGGATGCTCATGAAGTTTTTGTATTGGAATACATGCTAATTGTTTTAGCAGTAGAATTAATTCAGTTTAATGACTTCTTTTAATAATTAGTAATTTATTCAGAGCAATATGTTGTTATGTATAAAGACAAACTGAAGCTCTCCTTCCACAGATGACTCCAAAGCATCATTAAATTGAAGAGCATTTACATTTTTTAAAAACAGCTCTTCTCTTACTGCAAAAATAGGAAGCATACCAGTATGACAAGTGTGCCATTTTGATGGCACTCTTTTTCCTCCTTTACACCATATTAAATAGGTTTGCTTAAATAAAGCCTTGAGCTTATTTTGTTTTCTTTGTGAGGCAGCTGCTTTTAAAGAAAATGCCTTTTCCCTTTACAAAGGCAGAGCTTCCTTGATCCCTGACTGAGGGAGAAAATAAATTCTATCACTGACCTAAAGTTCTTGAATGGGTGCAGTGCTAGTGTCACAATGTTGCTTTGGAGCCTGGAAAAACTGTATATTGAATTTGTGAAGATTGTCTAAATATACCAATATTCATAGGGTTCGGTGTTTTTTTTTTTTTCCCCCTCCTGTAGGAAAGTAATTGGTAAAGCAAGACTCTCTTACCTTTCCTTTATAAACTTTTGGGTACTAGCGAGTCTACATATATGGGGCTTTTTCCAGCTTTAGTGAATGAGGAAATGAGTTGTGGGTTAAAAATGTTGGGGTTTTGTTCTCTCTTACAGTTTTACATTAAATGCAATATGTTATTAAGCATGCAGGAGAAAATTTTGCTTATAGGCTGGTGTTGTGCCTCAGTCATTGCCCATGGTTTCCATGGCACAGTGTGCAGCTGGTGGTCATCGGCTGGGAAATTAATTGAAAGTTGACATTGCAAATAGTTCTTTCCAGAGTGAGATAGAGGTCTGAAACTATAATGACTTTCTTGGAGGCTTGAAGTAATGCACTGTGCAGAGCACCATTGACTGTTGTAGGCTGAAATTACAGATTAATATAGCATGGCAGCCAGCTGCCGCATGAGACCAACGGCTTCCTGGCACTTCCAATTATCAGTGGCTCACTGCTGTTTGAGAAGTACTGGTGTTTTATCTGGTCTGCATAATGCTTCTCTGAACCACAATACTTCCTAACAGTTTGCCCATTCTTGCAAATGGGGCAGCTCTGCTTTTGTCGGTCACTTTTCCATCGGTGTAGGTAGGCAGCTGCGTCAACCCAACTGTGGAACTCCCTAGTGAATGCCAGTTTAGCTTGCCTGCATTGCTGGGGACAGGTTTGTAGTTAAAGTTCCATTTTCTACGAATGTTAGGACTTCTTGAACAAAATGCACTGCCAAGTCTTAGCAACTTAAGAAATCAGTATTTTAAAACTATGGAGAGAGAGAGAGAGAATGAATGTTTTTTGTCTTGGTAATGCATGAAGTGAAGTAACTTCTAACAAGTTTTGCATTGCTGGTATGGAGCAGAGGGTTTTTGCATTTTCCTGCAGAAACAACCTCCTGTCCCCAGTGGCTTTGTTGGGGGTGGGGAAGGATGATATTACTAACAAGTCCTTCTATCAAAAAAATCAAAATTATTTGGTAGTTCTGATATCTTCATTTTTTTTAACACTTGCAACTTCTTCTAAAGCCTCTTTACAGGAAATTATAAGCCACAGGTCTTCTTTCATATGTACTGGCCACAGATATAGCTTCTTTTTCAGACTAACTGACAGAGTAGCTCAGTGACACAGTTTTCCTAGTCAAATACTGCAGGGTAAAGCCAGTGACTGTCTCTTCTGACGTGCTAGGTTCCACCTCTTTATTTTCTCTTTGTTCACATTTAAACTCATTGTAGTTGCCTTGTTTATTGTAGAGCAAAGTTGTATTTCAGTGGTATTATTTATCTGAGTACACATGCTGTCGAACAAATGGAACTTCAGATTTTGTCAGGTATATATCCAACAGATCAAAGAAATTTATTTTTTTTGTGTACTGTGACTGAACAGTGATAAGATTGAAGATTGACATTTTAGATGGCTGTTATTAAGATGAGTGAAGATTCATGATTCAGATGGTGCTGTCTCAAGCCAAACTGCTCGAATTCTCAGAAATCTTGCAATTTTGGCTTGCATCTTGCATCTTCTGACTAATAGATAATGTGCCAGTCTCACAGTTAGCATTAATCTGTACATTAAAGGGAGGAAAGTACAACATAGAAGCAGAGCAAATGAATGGTGTGGGCAGCTGCAATTTGAACAGCTCTTTGAAATTATTTACTAATCTTATGTGTTTCAGAAACAATCGATTTCATATTGAAGGATCCTGTCCTCCTCCAGCTGGCAGCCTCTGCCTCTTTCGTAGTGCAGTGTGCTGAATTGATGGTTCATGTGTCCGTACTCCGAAGGGATGGACGTGGCTGGCAGCCGGAGCGCTGCCCCTCTCCTCCCAGGCTTGCTGGCTGTACGTACCAAGGCAGAAGTAGCCCCAGTTCCAATACTGGGAAGGTATAGCTGAAACAGTCGTGCCCGGCGTGTTTAGTCCTTAATTCAGACGTGACTAAGGAGGAAGTATGATGCCAGCTGAGTCAGTGTTACTTCCTGTAGCACCTGTTTTTCTCAACTCCTGTAAAGAGATTGTTAACTAGGGCTCGCCCTACTTCAGTGTGAACTCTGAATCACTGCTTAGAGGGTAATGTGGCTTTAGATAGTTTTCTGGATTAAGAATCGCATTTTAATTGCCTTCTCTGTTAAAGGGTAATTCATGTCTGCTCTGCCAAAATGCGTGATAAGCCTGCATATCCTTACAGTGGTTCAGTTTCATTTTCTACTGTGTTTCCCGTATTGAAAGCAACTAGAGTGCTTTACCTATTGAGAAATAGTGAGTCATACATTTTGATACCATAAAATGTGGCACCTGCAAAACTCTGGTTTCTCACAGCATGGTTAGAAATATTACCAGGGCTAGGATCAAAGCGCTGCTTTAACAAAGGCCTGATCACATGTGGCTTTATTAGGATTTGCTGAGATTTTGTCACAGGACTGCTATGTATGTGCTTGAGAACTCCACGCACACACACTCACCCACCCTCTTTATGGGATAGTTGGTTATACTGTGATGTGCAAATATAAACCCTTTGGGGCAGGTGAGATACAGAGGTTCTTTTTTGTTTTGTTTTTAAAGTTTGACCATTTCTTGGGAAGTTTAGCAGTAGTAGTAATGAATATCATCATGTATAAACAGGGGTCAGACTTTGGTTTTCAAGTTAGATTTTAATTATAGGCTGCAATCCACATTTCTGATAATTTTGGGGCATATTTTGTACCTATTAAAATGCTTATGTTTTGTATGCATATTATATATATGGAAGAAAAGGTGCAAAGGTTTTCCTAAATTGTTGATGTTCTTGAAAGGGAAGTTACAGATCTCACTCTTGCAAACTTTTGCACATTTCACTTTCATAATACAGAATTGACCTTTCTCTAATAGAGGTGTGAAATAGGTAAGACAGCATGTTAGCCATGCTGAAATGCTATGTATCTTAATACGTTCAGAATTGCATTGGAAGTCCTGAGGAAAATTCTGTTTCCTTTTAATGAAAGTGGTTGGATCATCTTTATTCTTGGACTGTAAATCTGAGTATTTCCAGCCATAAGCAAGGCTTGCAGTTCTTTAACCTTATTCAATAGACCTTTGGCTGACTTCACATCCTAAAGATGCATGTCTTATTGCAGCATATTTTAAGCTTGGCAGGAAACAGTATTGCAGTAGATTCTCTCTGCACCAAATTGCTTTATCGGATACAAGATCCTTCCCTCATTCCAATGGGGTGGGGAGAAGCTTGTGTTCTTTAGCTGAGAGGTATATTTCTTATTCTTTGCGTTGTGCTAATACTCATTTTGTGCCAACGTAAACTGCATGAGATCTATCATAGCCTTTTTGTTCCAATTTAAGCTCCTCTTCTTATTTGTCACTGAAACCTGAAGCTGAAACATATCATGCTAGATGTTCACTTTTTTGAATAGTCTTGATTTTTTCTTTTTTTTGGTCATTACTTCTAAGCAACTTAAAAAGAGGACATTCTGCTCAACTTCCTTGTACAGTTCATGCTTTTAAAATTCGTTGTGCTTTTCTTAGCTAGGTCATTATTCTTAATTCTTTGTGTTCTTGAATCCTACAGCATTCCTAGCAGTCATATTTAAGGTCTCTTGGTAAAAGTTGTGGGATTTGCAGGCTGTGAGCAAGTGGGGCATCGAGGCTCCTGTGGGAAATTATGACCCTTCTTTGTCTGTCAGACCTTGTAGTTGTGCAGATGTCTGTTTCAGTTATCCAGTACCTGAGGCTTTTGGAAAGTTCATCGGTTAAACCCATAAATAAGGAGTGTTGTCATGCCCACACTTGAGAAGCAAATAGCAAAGGAACTGCTTTAGGAATACCAGTGGGGTGCAGGGACACAAATATGTCTGTGCTGTCCTGATATAAAAATTTCTGTTTTAAAGAGTACAAATAAAAGGTGTAAGTATTTTTGGTAAAATTCAACAATAGCTGTTGCAAGTTGATATTTAATATTTAGATAGTTTCTGAGACTACTGGATCTTGAAACTGACTGGTTTTCTTGGTAGATTTAATAATTAATTGCAAAATGTAATCAGTATCTTAATTTATGGAATGTAACATAACAATCACAGTCTAAAAAAATCTTTAACTGTTACATTAAAATTTGCTAGTTTAGAACAAATGTCTGACTTGTTACTGACAGTGCTGTAGTTCCTGGCTTTAATAATACAGTTCATATGTTTGCTGTCTGGGTTGTGGTGGCTTACTATTGTTCCTTCTAAGAGTCACTGAACACTTAAGAAAGAATGTGCAGAAATAAACCCTTGGCTGGTGTGTCTTGATGTATCAACTAGTTTAAGGCTGACCACCTTTGTAAAGGGCAAGTTGCAAAAAAAGCGAAGTCAGTACTAAAAGCCTGTGCTCCGAGAAGGGTTTTCCAAACAGGTTTCATTGGAAAAAATTACCCCTAACTTTTAATTTAATGGTTTGATTAGAATACTTAATTTAATAGTAAGAATCAAAATAAAATGCTCAGTTGTATTTGACTTACCTGTTCTGGAAGGGATTTCTGTGGGTACAGGTTCACAGGCAGGCTCAACTGATCAGGCAGTGTCTTGGTAGATCACTCAGCAATAAACAGGTAATTCTTGTTGCCTACTTAATGCTCGAAATCACTGTTCATGTTTGTAAATATAAACATGAGTACAACAAAGAAAATGGAGGTGGATAATACTAGTCTTCAAAACATGTACGTGGACTGCGAATGCCTTTAAAATTTTAATATATAAAGTTTCTGAAATTTTGCAATGCTGAATATTTCTCTTATTTCTGTTTTCAGCACCTCATCTCGTATTGCTAAAGGAATAGACTACACAAAAATGAGTCTCCATGGTGCAAGTGGTGGACACGAGAGATCAAGGGACAGACGCAGATCAAGTGATAGATCTCGTGACTCATCCCATGAAAGAGCAGAATCTCAGCTCACTCCATGCATCAGGAATGTTACTTCACCAACAAGACAGTATCATTCTGGTGTGTTCAGATCTATAGCATTTCAGGCTTAAAATTCTTAAACTTAATTACTATTTTGTTAAAAGAAT
Organism: Ciconia boyciana; assembly: GCF_034638445.1. Lineage (NCBI taxonomy): Eukaryota > Metazoa > Chordata > Aves > Ciconiiformes > Ciconiidae > Ciconia > Ciconia boyciana. Next base: position 10,963,110 of record NC_132939.1, read on the forward strand.
ACAATAAAAAGCATTATTTGTTGATGCCACAACATACAGATTTCTTACATGTGCCCTGGGCTGGGAGTACCCTTTTTTGGTAGGTCATAACTTTTTCTTCAATCTGCAGTGTGTATTCCTACATGATGCTCTTATTTAGTTCAAATTACAAGAACAATTTAATTTTTCTAAGATAATTGACTGAACACTTCCGCTTTACTTGGTAGGGTTTAGATATTTAAAAATACAGGAAACACTACTTTTTTTTTTTTAAGTGACAAAACTTGGTTTCTTTCTTTGAACTACAGGAATAAACACCAACTGTGATGCATAGCTTCTATATTATGTTGAGTTGTTTTTTCAGTACTAGAATGCTAAATTTTTCTTGTAAAGACTTTGGGGAGATGAGCTGGCTTTGATGTCTAGGTGGTAGAAACTTCAGGATCTCATCCATGGATGGTTGTTTTTGAAGGTTTCTTTAACTAGAATAGACTTAATAAAAGAATTTGTACTTACCAAGTTGCCATGTTTTGTGTCTGGAAAGACATAAACTGCATAGAGCTCATATAAATCTGTAATTTCATTTCCTGTTTTTTCTCCTTCCACCTCATCCCCACTTAAGATCGAGAAAAGGATCACAGTTCATCTCGACCAAGCAGCCCTCGTCCTCAGAAGACTTCCCCTAATGGTTCTGTTGTTAGCATGGGGAACAGCAGCAGAAACAGTAGCCAGTCAAGTTCAGATGGGAGCTGCAAGGCTGGTGGGGAAATGGTATTTGTGTATGAAAATGGAAAAGAGGGAGCTCGGAATGTAAGAACTTCTGAACGAGTAACACTCATAGTGGACAACACCAGATTTGTTGTAGATCCTTCTATCTTTACTGCACAACCTAATACAATGTTGGGCAGGTTTGTATCTTTTTTTCCTTAATCTCTAACTAAAGAAGAGAGCCATAAATGCTTTGTAGATATTAAAACTGTTTAAATAGCTGTTGAACTCATATTGCTACAGCGGATCTGCTAACATTTAGTATTATCAGTTTGCAAAGGTCTTTAAGTAAAAATCAGATGTAAGTTCTCCTGTATTTGGCAGAGATGCCAATAGATGTCTATTACCTAGAGGCCAAAGAGTTCATAAGTAAATTAACATTTCATGATGTACTCATTTCCTTCTGTCTTGCTGGGCATTGCTTCTGTATTCAGTCTGCCTCATTCCATCTCTTGTTTTTAAAGCTAGTTGCTTCATAAAACAAAGTAGTGAGTATAGATACTCTCTTTCAAAGTAGCAAGGAGGAAAACCTTGAAGGAATTTATTTTGCCTAATGGGCCTACCCTGACAACATTCAAGCTCAGCACATTTATCTTCTGAAATGCTTTTTGGATAGGGGAATGTCAAATAGTCAGTATAACAGGTCAGAGCCGCTCAGCAAAGAGACCTAACACTCAAAGTGGTCAATAGTTGAATGAAAGTCTCTACAATATGTGTGTAATATTTTCTGTAGAAACTACAATGAGCAACATATTTAACATGTTTACTTGGTGGGAAAAGATTCTACACTTTACTTGCTCAAATACTGGCTGGTTTTGCATTGTCCAAATGTAGAGAGCACCGCTTCTAAACTTGTGGCAAGAAAGAAATGAAGGTTTATGTCTGTGTCACTTTGGATTTGGCTTTTTCACTAAGAAGTGGCTGCTTCTCAGCCCATAAGGATAAAATCATATTTTAAATACATATATATAAAGCTGTTTGCCAAGGTGCAGGTAATAAATATGAGTAAACAATTTCTGCTTTGTTTAAATCACTACTGTGTGGGAGAAATAGTACGTCGGTTCCCTATTTTGTGAAAAGTCAGGGGGAAGAGTTACAGAGAAAGCAAAAACTGCTTCTCTGTGTAAACAGTAAAGGGAAATACATAGAAGTAATCATTAATAGAATTAAATCATTGATGTAAGGCATTTGTATATGTGTAATACATGCATACATGTATACAGGTAAAGATCCAGACGAACAAACTGGGGGTCTATCAGTGTGAAGTTACGTGGAGAAACAGTTTCCTTTTTCATGCCCAGCGTCAGAGAAAGTGGTGGGTGCTGGCTAACACACTAGATTTTTTTGTGTGTGTGTTGCTGAGTTATTCTCCCTTTGGGATTGGTTCAAGGAACAAGCTTATTTTATCTTCTGCTAATTCAAAAGTAGGTTAATAAAGATGTGGAAATACTGCTCTAAAACACAAGTTATTTATAAACCTGCTTTCCCCCAATGTCACTTCATAGGACACTAAACAGGAACAGCTTAGCTAGTATGTTCTCGGAGGTAAAAGTAACTATAATAAGAATGTATTATTTGCCTTAAGCCTATATCCTGTTAAACTGCCTTTTCCCTAAATATTATTTCTGGTCTTGAAGAGTGGTCAGAAAACGCAAGTCAAATCATGAAGTGAAAAAAGTTACTTCATTATCTGTTATAAATGCGCACAGTACACGAACTCTGTTTCTTTGGGTTGTGTGTATGAAAGCAAAGCTTTGCCATTGGGGTATATTTGTAAATAGAGAGTAGATGGCAATACTTCTTGTAAGCATAGGGTGTAATTCTGTATCATAGGTGTGTTTTAAAAAGTCAGCTTTTTTTCCCAGTGATCTAATTGGGATATTGTAGATACTGTTTGGGACTTGTAGTTTTCTCCTTAGTGTAACTTTCCTTGCATCCTAGTGGGGAGAAATATGCTGTACATGCTACCCTTAAGTATGGGTATCTTCTATCAGAATGTTATTTTAACTTTTGAATTAACTAAATCTTTTAAATTAATTTGAGATGAGTTGCATGTACTTGAACGCTAAGTTCTGTTTCTTAAACTACCTCAAATGTCTTTAAATAATGAGAGTTCCACAACAAAACCTGTTCTTCTACTACATCACCTGACAAATGCCAAAGATGACTTGTTTCGGGCTCCCCCCACCTTTGGCACTGGTAGGAAATGGCGTGGTCTAACCTTTGTTTTGATCAAAGGATATTGGCAAGATAAGACTGAAGAATAAAACTAGACTTTCCTGAGTTGCACTACCCTGCTTTCTGTTTTCTAGTATTCTTGCTAAACATAAACCAAACTGAACAGTGTACATACATATGAGATAGAACAGATTGATTTTTCCCTGCCATTTCAGTACAATTTTTGACATTTTACTTTTCAGATTTACAAAAAAAAAAATTATAGTAAGGAATTCTAACCAAATTACTTTTATTCTTGAGCAGGATGTTTGGGTCAGGCAGAGAACATAACTTTACACGTCCTAATGAAAAAGGAGAATATGAAGTTGCTGAAGGAATTGGTTCCACTGTGTTTCGTGCTATTCTGGTGAGTTTTCTTTATGCAGGGGGAAAAAAGGCAGGGTCAAGTACTGTTAGGACAAGCACTATGAATATTAAGAGGCGTAACTTCTTGATTTAGCCTTACTTGCATATCTGGACTTTGTGGCTGGAATAATACTGCTCTTCTGTATTGTCCTCTAGAGGGGAAAAAATGTTTGATATGAAACCCCCCCTAGGTTTTCTAGGTATGTGCATGTGACTGGCAGGGAGAGAGAAAGCATGCATGAAATGGACCAAAAAACTATTGCCCGCCAGAAGTTTGTCCACGTTCTCCTATGCATCTAGTTCACCTAGTTCAGATATATTCAGCCCTTCTTGTGCTGAAATTAAATGAAACTGAGTACTGGAAGTCAACTTACTGCAGGTAAGAAGAGAAAAGCAAACTTCAGTCTAAGAAGATGGCTCCTTATGTATTTCATATCTACACAAAGAAGTACAGCTGCCATACTGCTTTGTCAGCAGAATCGGAATAGCAAAAGCTGAGTGAAGTATACATAAAAGACAGTATACACGCACCAAAACTATCAGTATCAATAGTTGTCACTTAAATAACAATTTTAACCAGAGCTTACTGCTCTGGAAGCAGCTCAGAAAAGTGATAAATTTGAGGACAATAAAATTCACGAAGTTTAACATATGTTGCTCTCTTATATTTTAGGAGGCTTGTTTGTGGAGAAAGCATCATAAATGAAATTATGAAATGTTTCTGTCCGTGAATGCTGAAGTGCATTTCGTTTTTTGTTTACTGCATTACTATAGGATTATTACAAGACTGGAGTGATACGCTGTCCTGATGGGATATCCATTCCTGAATTGAGAGAAGCGTGTGACTATCTCTGTATCTCTTTTGAGTACAGTACTATTAAATGCAGAGATCTCAGTAAGTACAGAATTTATTAAAATAATTTGAATTATACAGACTAACTTAAGCAAATATGGGGGGGGGGGGCTAATTCCATATTGTATCCTTTACTGAAGTAAGGAACATGGCTGATACTACATAAGCAAAATCCATCCTTTTTTATCTCTTATGTAATAAAGCTTTATGTAATAAAGACAATGATGTATACCTTTTGAAAAATAATGTTTCTGCTATTTCAATATCTGATATTCAGATATTTTTCTGCTGTGGTCAGCTCTGTGGAATACTTAAACTATTGATGCATTTGCAGTACAGATACAGTAACATTAAGTGGTATCTTTTTTTGCAGAGGAGAGGGAGAATAATTTATTCAACTCCTTGCTTAAGAGAATTAGCCTGTGTTGCTAACAAAAGTAGCACAGCTTTGCTGGTGGTGTAAGGGGCATCATGGTTCCCAGTGTGTGTTGTCTCTTCAGCTCCTTCCTTCCCTGAGCACAGCCAAAGTGGTGGCCAATGTTTAAATGACCTGGCCTGTGTCTTTGGTTCCTGTGATCTCATGGTGTTTGTGCAGAGCAGAGCCTGGTGCAGGGCCAAGCGGTGGTGTTCCAGCTGTGAGGTCTGCGTGGGGCACCTGTGCCTTCCCTGGCAGTGCTGTGACCTCACGGCATGTCACCTGCTGAGTCACAGTCTCTGTGCAGTTTGTCCTTAGCAGAAGGATTTAGCAGCTCATGCTGTGAGGGTTTTGAGAGGCTTTGTTTTTTAAGCTGCTGCTTATGAAAAGTGGGTTGCATGCTCTACTCTTTCAACAACTGGCTTAAATAATGTTTCTTTTAGGAAGCCTGAGAGGAGTCTTACACACAATTACCAAATGCTTAGCAGTAGTAAAACATGAAGGAGGTCTCCTCAAAGTCACTCCACTGTCTGCCCAACATAATGTTAATATCTGCAGGACAGTCCTATTAGTTTGAACTTCTGTTGTGGCTTCTGGTAAACATTTGAAAAAGTTCTGATCTTATACAAGCTGATAGACCAAATGTCTTTCCAGCTGTCTGCAGTAAATAGTACCAAATAAACACAACTGCTGTGTTTCTTATTCCTGCCTTCATTTCTTTACCAAGCTTTCAAATGTGCCTATGCTTAAAATTTTGTTCCAGGTGCTCTCATGCATGAATTGTCAAATGACGGTGCCCGCAAACAATTTGAGTTTTACCTAGAAGAAATGATTCTTCCATTAATGGTAGCCAGTGCCCAAAGTGGTGAGAGGGAGTGCCACATTGTTGTGCTGACAGATGATGATGTTGTTGACTGGGATGAAGAGTATCCTCCGCAAATGGGAGAGGAGTATTCACAAAGTAAGTTTATTTTGTTTCCACCGAGCCATGCTATGGTAGAGGTAGCCGTAAATGTGCTCATTTAACTAATCTGTACATAAGCGCTGTTAGTGAAGTCTTTACAACATCCCTAATGCCTCACAAAAACTTAGTTTTGGTAGTTCTGCTTAATATTTTGCTCACAAAAGCATGTTACGTTCAAGTCTAAAAAGAGAAGGTAATTTTTATTATTAAGGTATTGTCAATGAGGGGGAAGGAAATACTTTTTCAGAAAGAGCTTGATGAGAAAAATGGGTAGGAGTCATGTTTACTGTGGGAGAACAACTAGAGGGGTTTTTTTTTTGGGGGGGGGGGGAAGTGTCTGTTAGTATTTCGGAAGTGTAACAGTTCAGTGTAGAGATGAGTTAAAAGCACCTGTGAATGGAGTGCCCTTCCCTGTGTCAGTGCTGTCCCTGTATCTGAAAATGTTCCTTCACTGTGAAAACTTGAAATTCAGGATTTTGTGGGGGCATGTAGGAGCTTGAGACACTCTTTGTACTCCAGTAGTATAAAATCTTCTTAGAAGTCTCTCAGAATATTACAGTTTTTTGTTGTTTTGTTTTTTCTTTTTTTTTTAAATAAAAAACCAAACCACCAACACCAGCAAAAAAAAAAAAAAAAAAAATATTACATTTTTGGAGGATGCAAACCTGCATCTCCCAAAGAAGGAAGGGTTGCTGTGAATATAGATCAAATGTGGGAGTTCTAATGTAGTAACACAATTGGCTCAGGTTTCTAGGACCTTTATGTCTCAAAGAGGTCAAATAAAAATACCCGCTACCCTAAGTAATTAGTTAGGCACACACTTGCCTTTTATGTTTATACTTTTCATGAACAGTTGATTTGGATCTCTGCAGCTGTATGGGATTGATGGCCCCGGTCCCTTCTTTTAAGGTGCTATAATTGAAATTTCAAAGTTGTCCCTCTTGTTCTGCTTCACAAGTCTGGGTTTTCTGAAACTGATTTGCAGATCTCTCTTACATAATGGCAAACAGAATGGAAAGATTTTTTTTTTTTAATGTCTGCAGGAATTCCATCAAAAAGGGAAAAAATTGAGATGTCTTTTTTGCAGAGGTGGGGGTGGGAGTGTATAATGTGGCTTGCTCTGTGAATTGTCCTATTGCATTCCTAAATCCAACAAAAAACCCCTAGGTGTATAAAACAGACTAAATTGATGGAGGGAAACACATGTGCAACCAACCCATTTCACAGTCCCTTCAGCCATTTTTCTCTGATTTCTGTTTTGGGTATTTTGAGGAGTCCCTCCCCCTATCCTGAAACAGAAATACTGGAGTAAAGCAAAACAGTGAAAAAGATAAATCTTTGTGTTTTTAACACTAGGAGTTTAAACTTTGAACACTGTTTTTCCTCATTAAAATGTATTTTTAGTTATTTACAGCACGAAGTTGTATAGATTCTTCAAGTACATTGAAAATCGAGATGTGGCCAAATCAGTTCTGAAGGAAAGGGGCCTCAAGAAGATCCGACTGGGCATTGAAGGTAAGAGCAGCATTGCTAACTCTTTGGGGGGGGAAAAGGTCTGCTGCGCTTACCTGCTTTACGATTGTCTCTGCAGTTGAAGAAATAAGGGTTGGTATCGTCTTTCATATTGAGGTTAGATGATAAAACAGCCAGAGCGGGAGTGGTACCCAGTAAACAACTCGTCCAGCTAGAAAACCCGATTACAGGCTCATGACTGGTCTACAAGATGTATCTAGCTGCTAGACTGTTTGCAGAGTAACTTAGGTGGTTTCTACTGTCTTAGAACTTGTATCTTGTGCCATTTGTCCTTTAGTTTTCACACGAAATCTTCTCTGTACTCTATTTGAAGTAATGATGCATTTTTACAGCTTTGTGTATTCTTCTTGGTCTGGTGTCCTTTTCAGGGCTTGAAATGAAAAATTTCATGTTAAGTTGCAGGTAAATACTTTCTTTCAGGAAATACAAAACTATCAAATGGATCATTGAAGTGCAAAGAAATACTAATCTGAAATAAACATCCTGTAATTCAGGAGGCTGATCTGTGAAATGTCAGCTCTGGCTTTGTAAAAGACAACTACCTTAAGTAGTCTTAGATTTTTATTGTGAATGTAAAAACTGGGTTTCTCTGCATTTCATTTTCCTTCTGATTGTTGACCCAAATATTTAAAAATCCAGCCTTTATGATGTGCAGGATTTCTATCATTCACTCACCATGTTGTCATAGTTACGTTTCTAATTTGCCAACCAAAAGCAAATGCTTTTAACTGCTTGTGACCTCTAAAATAAGTAACTAAGTTCAGCTGAACAAGGTGTGAGCCTTCAGACTGACATGCCTTTCAACTAAACAAGGACTGGTTTTGTGTGTAATGCTGGCTAATACCAGATTATTTCTGCTGGCATGTCTTGTTTTAGACAAAGAACAGCTGTTTGACTAAACTTTAATGCTAGTGCCTCATAATATGTACCTTTCTAGTAGTGAAAATTATTGCTTAGGGAGAAGAGAGAGATGACTCGAACACAGCATAACCAGAATTGATAATTGGTCTAAAACAATGTATTTTCATCATTTGGGAGACCTGGGAGGAGTGTGCTAGGATTCTACTTGGAAACTTAAACCACAGATCAGAGCAATGCTGTTCTCTACTTTTGAGATCTCATTTCCTGCTTTCCATGCCATGGTGATTTAGAAACAGCTGGCTGCTTTGGGCTCAAAGAAGGAGCAACTAGCTTTGCCTGTAAAGTTTGGAAGAGTTGTCTTGTGGCAACATATTCGTTATCAATAGCACTGTAGCCTCCTTCCTTACAACTTGGTTGGTAGTTAAACTGCTGACTGTGTGTTCTCCTTGCATAGATAACATTAAGGACAACATGATGCCATCTGCTTCCATTCAGGATGTTGATGGTGACAACAACTGACCTTCACTATGCTTCCACATGCTGCCTTTTTGTAAAAGAAAACCCTGAAGTAAACAGTACAGGAAATGTTAACTTCTGCTGTGCTCTGTTTCTTAGGTTACCCTACATACAAAGAGAAAGTGAAAAAGCGACCGGGAGGAAGGCCGGAGGTGATTTACAACTATGTCCAAAGACCATTTATTCGGATGTCATGGGAGAAGGAGGAAGGAAAGAGTCGGCATGTTGACTTTCAGTGTGTGAAAAGCAAATCTATTACAAATTTAGCAGCAGCAGCAGCAGATATACCCCAGGACCAGCTTGTGGTAATGCATCCTACCCCCCAAGTAGATGAGCTGGATATTCTGCCTATTCATCCTCCACCTAATAACAGTGAGATGGATACGGAGGGACAAAACCCACCACTCTGATCTAGACTCTTACTAAAACAAAAGCATGCTACTTTAAAGTGACTCTGTACTCGACTCATACTACACTGCAAGTCAGTCTTTTCCATTGTGTAACAGTGTTTAGGGTATTGCAGTACAGGCCTTTGGAAAGACCACAGGGAGTACCTGACTGTTTTTGAAAGAGTACAGATCAAACATCCTGGGGTTACAGTTACATACATGTATGTGTTTACCAGTAGGTTTGTGACATTGGTGATTCGTATGCTGGACTGTCCTCACTCTTAAGCCCATCAAAAACAATGGGATGCTGGTGGCTAGTTGTACATCCATATTGTTACACAGGGGTTAGAATGCAGAATTGGAATTGATAGTAGCACTTTACAAATGGTTGATAAATGGAATTTGAAGCCATTTTTTATAAATGTATTGCACAATACTAACAAAGTGCTTCTATCAAGTATTAACTGTAAATAGATTGACCCTTTTAAAGTTACTGTATATGGTTGAGCACAAAACTACTTACTATTGGGTTTTTGGATTGAGGACATGATTCAATTACCCATGTAACATCTTGTTAAACTCTAAGTTCTTCAGTGAATTTTTTCACTTGTTTGCAGCGTGAGCCATGTTCAAAAATTGTGAACAATGGATAGGGGCTTTATCTTAAATTTTGCCTTACCTTAATCTGTTCACAAATATTTATTTAATACATTTTTCATAAGTGTCATGAAATAGGAAAATGCAAATGGTTCATTCTTCATTTATTAATGATTGTAAACAAGTTTTTCATGCAAATAAAGTTTCCATTATTTTAATGGGTTTGAACTATCTGTGCATGAGATTAAGTATGTGGATGAACTCTGAAAGTAGTTGCTTTGCTTTCCTCAGGGAAGGATGGTTAATAAGTGAAAAACAAGTATTTCTTACAGAGAAAGCTAGTAATATCAGACTATCTTAACCTACCTTACTGTTGTGTTTTTCTAAATCTCAACTTGAATCTAGGAGCTTCTCTAGAAACTTAGTGTAGTGACAAAATCATGTGTATGTAAGGCATTGTTTTTCCTCTCTTCTCCCCCAAGGCTAAAGAAACAATAAATAGGCAACTGCTTCTAGCATGCACCTTCAGCAGGGTTTTATCAAATTTATTTATCAAAGTAAATGCTCCATCTTAGAACAAGGGAAACATTTATTTTAAAAATATTTAACTGTCTAATACATTACACTTTAACAGTATTTATAGTAAAGGATTCTTACAAGAAAGAATAAACAGCTTTATGGTACAATTAGTATAAGAAATATCCACATGGGGACTGTTTTGCAGTGTAAAAACACACCATACATCTGAAATGGTCATTTGCATATAAAAGCTACCACTGATGCCAGTGAGTTGCACAGTGATTTAAAAAAAATTTCAAACAACAGAATCCAAAATATACAAGTATTGCAAGCTATACACAGCTAACCAAATCAACACAGAACACTGTAGCAGGTTATTCCACTTTGTCTGAAGTTACAACATGGTAGGATGAGTTGCATTCTGATACAGCTTTTATGAAATTCATACATAAAAGCTTCTCAGTCCAACAAGTTTCACAGACTGTAGAACTCCACCAATAAATGCACTTCGATATTTGGATGTTGAAGCCAGGTGTATCATTTACAAGGGCCATGGCAAATCACTGAAGTCTACAGGGCCACCCAGACCTGCATCTGCTTCAAGAAGGCTCATTATTACTGCCATTGCTGCTTCGTCATTGCTAGGGCTGCTTGATCCTTGATCGTTGTCAATCATATCAATGCCTATATGAGAGTTCTCCCCTGTAAGCATACATACAGTAAGTTGTCAGAAGTTCAGCTTTGTTTTGTTGACTTTAACTTGCTAGGGGCACTTGCCACATGACTTGGAGTAGAATATCTGAACAGGGAGTATTAGTCTGTTTGATATCCAGATTGCCACAGTTTCAGGCATACCACTGCTACCTGGGTGTCAGAATACAGAGGTTAGGTCACTCCTCAATGACCAGTATACCTAGTAAGGACAACCTTCAAAAATAAGTCTACATCAACATCTAGGTGTCAGCCTAGCCCTTCTTCTTGTCTTCAGTTGTTTAAAAGTGTTCACAAAAAGCAGGTGAGGAGTTCGACTAATTCACACTGATTCAGCAAAAGCAGAGAGGCAGAGGTATTATCTAAAAAAAATTACAATATAAAGTAACCTAGCAAAACAGAGTGCCAGGCTGCTCTTGTAGCCACCCTTTTAGGCAAACAGAGTGGTAGGTTATAGGCTTTATGCCTCAGCTATAGACTGCAGATAGTGAAAGCAAGTTATTGCTAAAACCAATCATCTTGTTACAGTTGTCTGTATGTGTTTAAGCTGGTATTGGACTTACCAAGAATAGAGGAGTTGTCAGAATAGGGGTAACCAGAGTTATCTTGGATTTGCCCAGACAGTAACCCAGCTGAAGAAATGTCTGGAGTGCCACCATTCAAGATCTTGAAAGAAAAAATAGAAGCCATAAACCAGCATGAAATGTTGCATTAAGTCTTAAATTGTCCTGTACTGGGATTTTTAATATAGGGAAGATGGACTTCCTGGGAAAAAAAACAACACAAGCCACAAAACACCAAACCAAAACCCCAACACCTAAAGGCTAGCTAATCAGACTAGTTGTAAACTAGGAACTACTTCCTCTGTATTATGCCCATCGAGCAGATGTCAGATGGATAGTATATCACTACCAGAAAGGAAGAGATCAAATCAGTACTACATGCTAAACTTCTGAAAGTAACTTCTGAAAAGCTACTAGAAAAAGTCCTCGGGGATTTCTGTGGGTCATCAGTGTAAGTATTCCATCTGCAAGTCATAGCAATTACAGCTAACACAGAATGCTTTTGAATTTACAAATACAGTGTATGTAAAGTACTGTCAACTAAGATCCTTCATTTGAGGAGTATAATCCTCCCAGGTAGAGACAGACTGCATGAGCTGAGCGTTGGATCATAAGTCTAACCATGTTTTGGTACAGAGCAGCACAGCAGTCCTGTGTACAGCAGAGCTCTCCAGAAATAAAAGAACCTTCTCCAGGATTCTTAAACAGCAAGGGAACAGCTGAACTTGAACCATAGTTTTGAACTGCTCAGATGCGTGTACACTGGAAGGTAAGTACTTGTGAGCTTCCTTCTGAAGGCAGCATCAGCTGGAGCTTGTGTTGTTTCTAGCAAACAGGCTAAGGAGAAATATTAAGGGGGTACCCTATTAGAAATACACAACTCTCCATGTGTATTTTCCTTTATTCTGTTACAGTAGCCCTTACTATACATAGGTGTTGAATTACTGTAGGGCAGAAGGAGCAAGAATATCGATTCCTAGAATTACAACTCAGTTTGTTCCAACTTCAAGTTTTATTTCAAGAACAAAGTAAGCCAGGAATAGACAAATATTTACTGTCAGCTATATGCTCTGGTACAAGCAATTCTTATGTATAGTCATCATCATTTCTGGCCAAAAAAAGATAAGTAAGTCTGAGGCAGTGTTCGAATGCACAGAATAAGGATAATAAGGATTTGGATAAGTGCTCTTCTTGCCTTGAATATAACTACCATAAGCAGCAATTTACTAGACAACTTAAATGCAGCCAGTGCAAGTGTTCAGGTGGTTAAGTGTTGGTAATGGTATGTGAGTGCTACTCAGGCAATCTTAGAACGTGGCATGGTACATGGTATTGATTCTAAAAGAAACTGTCAGTGCACAGTAAGGCATCCAATTGTCATATTTTGTGCTACAGAAGTACAGTAGAACTGTTGTGATTCATTTAAGCACAGTCAGTGCTCAAATGATAGCAATTCCAGTGTTCACCAGTACGTGGTGTTAAAGTGGTTTTGGAGGATCAAGAGATGAGAGCTGTTTCTTGCAGCTCTGTTAAAAAAAAAAAGTGAAAATCTAAAGAGCAGGTGGATTTCAAAAGCTGCCAGTGTTTAAGAACTACTGGTCTCTGCACTTCAGGGGCTACTGTAAAGGGATTTCGGCCACCAGAATACTTTGACTTGCTGTCAGACTTTTTCAGCCAAGCAGCCAGGAGGAGTTCAATACCACATGTAGTTTTATAAGCATGACCTTGTGTTGCTTGCCACTACTGCTACAAAACTGTTTGTAAAACTTGTTCTTACCTTCTTGCCCCCTGGGGAGGATGTGTCAGGTGGTGGTGTGCTGGTAATGTTCAGTGGACTTGAACCACAGCTAGAAGGTGATGATCCTCTTATCCTAAAACATGGAAAAAATAGGGAATTAATTTACCAGCAACTTTGAGACTCAGGTGCCAGAGACTTGGAGTTTCAAATGCCAACTTTAGTATCAGGTGGCATAAGGTGTTAAAAGCATGAACTTCATTTTTGTAATTTCCTCACTTTTTCAGTGTTACTCAAGTCAGCAGTAGCAACATTTTTATTTGCAGCTAGATAAGTAGTCGTGTGTAAACTGTCCAGCTTGCTGAGTCTGCAAGCTTTACCTCCTCCCCCTCTTTATTTGTTCCTGTAGAGCCTTCACAGAGAGTCAGAAGGAAAAGGTTCTGGGTACTGAGGAAAGCCTCATTTTTTGTATTTTACTTCAATTTAGACCAGCTAAGAACTCGAGCTGCCTCAATGGCAGTAACCTAGACTCCTTAAGTGAGCTACTGCTACAGAAGTACACTGGACACTTGATGCAGTTGTTAATTTTTTTTTTTAAAACTGTCCAAAGCAGCATTTTTCACTTCAATTTTCCATAGCTTGATCAAGTATCTTTTTTTAATTAATGAATAATGTACTAACTGTAGAACCAACAAGTCTCTGGACTAAAGGGAGGAGGTGTAGTTACAGAGGAAAGCAATGGAAATGGGTATCTTATCCTTGGCAGAGTTCTCCTGGGAAAGCTGAACAGAAGGCAGCTTTGGAAAATAGTAACAGCTGCTGAAAAAGGACTGGAACTAACCCAGGGTCTTGAAATAAAATGAAAGCATGGGTGGAAAGCTATACTACTACACTTACTGAGGCTAATTAAGTGTTTTACAGCTACTAAAAGGGATGGTTAAGTTTCAAAGTATTGGTTCAGCCTTGGTGTGGCTTCCCCCCCTTCCTTCTTCCTATTCTTACAGGCAGGAAAGAAGCCTTATGTGATAGGTCTGCTGTTCCCTTAAACAGCGATGTAAGTAGTCTCTGGCTTGCAGCAGAAACAAAACTATGGGAAACAGACTGAACGTTTTCCTGAATTGCAACTCAGTATGGTTAAATTACTGCCACTAAACATCTGCTGGATGAGGCTGGTTTTATGGGAAGGGGAACAATTCCCAAGAGGAAATTCATGAAGAACGGGGATCATTAGCCAGGAGAAATTAAGTGATACCCACTGAAAGTAGCTGCTCACACAGGTGAGAAAGACAAGATGGCTGTTCTGAGAAACAGCTACATGTTACTACAGTCCCTTACTGCAGGGTGCTACAAGACTTCTTGTTTACACCAGAGACCTACATCTTGACTTTTCGACAGACTGCCCCTGGGAAGGCAGAGCTAGCTTAATCATTGTGTCCTTGCTCAGAGAGCTGTGGGAGAACTGCACAAGCTGAACTTACATATCTAACAACTCTAAAAGCATCCGAGCAAAGTGGATCACATGAAAACAAACATTGCTTTTTTGGCACGTAGTCAATAGCTTTGGCATTGGAGGTTGTGCCACTTACACCCTTAAGTCATTGGAAAAAGAATAGTCTGGAAAGGAATTTGTTTCTAGTTAGCTGTTCTTTTTAACTACTGTTTCTGGTAAACAGATAATTACCACCATTACAAAAAATGTTCCAATATTAGTCTTTTACAGTAGAAAGCTGGAAGGCTGTAGCTTTTTCATTCTTTCACTATGGGCTTTGACTGCCTCAGGTATTCTGAATAGATATCTGTAGCTGTCTACTTATAAAATGCAATTGTATCATTCCATATTCAGCTTGAAGAAAGACTTCCTTAATTTCCTCTTAAAGAACAATACTGATTTTCCTCTAACTTCATACCATCTTCTCTCACCTGTGAATCTCCATGATTTCTTCAGCAATCATCCTCCCTATTTTACCTGCCCCAGCTCTTGTTCCACCTGGAATTCCAGGCACAGTAGGATGGGTCCTTTTTGGGCCACCTGAAATGAGTAGATATTTTAAGGTCAGATATGAGCTTGCAAACCTTTTACAAAAAGTATTTGTGTTTAGGCATGTTTTGACAAGCTGCAGGACCTTCTGAACTGTATTTATTTGCAATTCCACCAACTGGTGAGTACCTTCAAATGTATGGAAAGCTCTGACTTGCAGTGAGCTATGCTATGTCTCTTAGACATCCCTCTGTACCAGCAGGTACACAACATATCCTGACTCTTATCAGAATCTGGCCATTTCAAGCATCTGGTAGTACCACTCGTCCAGAGCTGGTAAAGAATAGCTTGTCAGACATGCTTTATTCTGTGCCTGAATAGGCTCATCTCCAAACATGTTTGTTCTTTGCTTTGTGTGAAAAACTTGCCAGCACATATTCTATTCAATATGGGATAAGCCCAAGTTACCTGGCCAACATAACCAAACCCCTTGTAGGTAACTGCAAGTAGCTAAGAATGGAGGAAAAAGTGAGGTCTGAACAGTTGGAAGCTCACTGTTACTTTAATGTGATTTGACACTTGCGAGGTAGTCAGGAAGGAGCCCGATATACTCCAAGGCATAGCAAAGAAAAGATCACGTACTGAAAGGGCAAGAAAGCCCTTAGCATTGCTTATGCATAATGGATAACTGCCTTCTTTTAGAAATTCCTATTGAACAATAGCAACCCTCAGTTTCTATGGCTCAGACCTATCAGGAGGTGAGAAGCTTCACCTAAAGGGTCATCAGATCCTTAGCAGAGCCAGAACCCCTTGAAATTAAACTTCACTAAATCAACTTTCTTTTCTGGGGACAAGAACTGTCAGTATGATGATATTATACATCTGTTTTCTTTTCAAAGGTTGTGTTGTGGCAAGAACAAGCTTATCCTATTGTAGGACAGTTTGTTCTGTATTTTTTTTCCATTCTCAGAAGGCCCAGACACCATGTTACTACTGTTACTCTACCTTCAATTACTAACCCTCATGCCTACACGACAGCTTCTCTTCCTGCCACTGTCAGCTGTCCCATGCTTTGCCACCCTTCCTCCTCCATAGTTTCAGTTACTGAACCTCATTTTTCAGAGCAGAGATAACTGAAAAGCCCAGCTTCACTGAAGTCTTGCACTGTTCTCCTAAGCATATTGTCTACAACTTATGAAGTAATTCCAGACATGCGCAATATCCTTGCTCTAGAGCTGTAAAAGCACAGCTGCTAGAAGTAGTATGTAGTAAATAGGGCCTCTAAAAGCAATGGTTCCCAACTCTTTGGAAAGAATCTCAGTATTTTCACCATCTTTCTTTCCCGTCTTTCATCCATGGGCTGTCACTGCATCCTTCTATTCTACCTCACTTCCACCCTGCTCCAGTAACACTTCATTATTAAATCAAGCTCTGCTCCACATTATGCTGCATGCCACCCGTTACAAAAGATGGTTCAGTGATCTGCAGCATTCATAACAAGACCATGGTGATTACCAGAAGTCAGTCTTCGTGTCTTGACAAAAAGTCAGTCAAATCAAGGGCAGGTGAGGGGCAATAAGCCAAATGGCCAAACTATATTTATGATCCATTCACCCTGAGTAGTCATCCGCACTGACCACAGCACGTGAATTCACTCTGGGACGATGTACAAATAGCGCCATGCATGAAGGCAAACGTTTCTCCTCTATGTCACTCCTCCAACACTGTTTATACTTGCTTCTTTTAACTGGCTCATTCACTTCTCTTTCACCAGCTTATATCCAAAGTTGGTATTTAAGTTCAACAGGGCAAGAACTGCATTAGTACTTTTTTGCCCTAAAATTTCTTTTTCTTTAGGATTTTAACAAATTCTCAATGCAAGCGTGCAGCAAACTTGTGCATGCAAGATTAGCTGCTAATAAGGCACGACTGCCAGTAACTTCCTCACTGTACAGTAGTTACCTTCTCCAGCCTGAAGCACACTGTCCATGCTGTGTGGAGAAGCTGCAAGCTGTGGAAAGGCTGCGTCTCCACTATCAAGTACGTTGGTGCTGTGGATTTAAAGAATTAGAAGAATCAGTGATAGAAAACCTTGCGAAACAGTCACTCTGCCAGCGTGTCAGAATGGAATGCTTCAGGGTTTAAGTAGTTTGTGAGTCACTATCACCTCTGAAAGAAGCACTGTGACTGACACCAAGGCTAGATAAACAACAGAAATAAAACACCATGTTACAACTCAAAGTGTGCAATGCAGAACCCAAACAGCTTCTCTCATAAGAAATTCCTCTACACCAATTATTCTACTGCAAAGTCAGTGCACCTGTACAGAACCCTCAAGGAAAAAGAAAAGGAGGGGGAAGTTCCTACATAAGCAAAGAAATGCATCTCTTGTAAGTCCCTACAAAGACTGGAACCCCAGGTTTTCCCAAAGAAAGAAAATATTTATATTTCTACAGGCTTTAATAAACAGATATTAAACTACTGTAATTATTAAACTAATTCCCCTCTCCCCAGGTATGCATTCTGGGTGTTATCTGGAGAAGACACCTATTGTCATATAGAAGATGTGACAAATCTCATCAGAAAACAGGGCAAAGCAATCAGCATTTACATGCATCTGCTAAGGGAAAAATACTTACGAAACGACTGTATTTGTTGAGACAATGTATTCTACTTCTTTGGTCCAAGGGTTCATGAAACTGAACCAGCGACTCCGCAATGTAATAAAAGAGCCATCTTTTATTTTAAACTTGTAGCAGTTAGTTGTAATTTTTTCTCTTGTCTGCAAGACTGAGGACAGACAGAAAGCAAGTAACCTTGCGTCAAACAGGCGCCATGACTACATAAACAGAGCCCTTACAGGGAAAACTCAGTTAATTCCTCCCTTCACCCCTGTTTCTGCAGTCATCCCCCTCACCCAACCTGAACCTCAAATATTCACTAAAAATCCATGGAAGTCCAAGATAATCATATTGTTTGGTGCGCACACAGCACAATGTTCTTAAATGAAAGCATTGGCAAACAGAGAGATATCCAAATCTTTTCAAGTTTGTTTGCTTTTCTTAATACACAATCGTTTCCAATATTTTTACAAAATTTCTTTACTGAATTATTAGTAATCATACCTTGCCTATGACATTCTGCAAGATGTCCTATATCGTCTTGATGAAAATATTCGTAACACGAAGTACCTAGAAGTTCCTGGGGTAAGTATGCCAGAATGGCTGTTGCCCTTGGGGAAGGGAGGTAGAGGAAAAAAAATAAGAGAAAAAAATTCATTTCAAGTTGAAGTATTAGTGACAGATTACTAAAACTCACACTGAATTTTGGTAAGGCTCAAGTAAGGCAGAAATTTTCAGCTTAGAAGGTAAAACAATGTATTAAGAATACTCTTTAATTATCAGGTAATTTAAGAAGTACATAACACCAACAGCCCTCAGGTATTACATTTGCCCTATCACCACTAGAGGGGATGTAAGACTTTCTAAATAGCTTTGGAGGTATATTGTAATTCTGAGAATTTAAACCCGAATAAAGCTGCCTTGTAGCAGCTACAAGATAATACAAAGCTTTCTGCATAAAATGCCATTGAAAAATAGATGTCAAAGGTTTGAGGAACTGCTGTGTTCCTCTGTGTACCCACGGTGCTGCTGCACAGAGGCCAAACTGTAGCATAGCAAGTGTTTCAGGTGCATTTTCGCCCCTCAAGACACAAGCCTTAAGAGTGGGACAAAATAACACCCCACCA
The DNA here is from genome assembly GCF_034638445.1 of Ciconia boyciana. Taxonomy (NCBI): domain Eukaryota; kingdom Metazoa; phylum Chordata; class Aves; order Ciconiiformes; family Ciconiidae; genus Ciconia; species Ciconia boyciana. The sequence continues at coordinate 10,981,822 of NC_132939.1, forward strand.
AACCCCGCACCCACACCCATAAAAAAGGTTAACAAATAGAATTTTCCTGAATAAGCACTAAGAGACCTACTTTGTGTCTCTATTTTAAATTAGACAGGAGCATGAAGCAACTTTTTGTTTCATCAGAACCAGCCACAAAGTCAACTCATTTTCTTCCTCATCAGAAAACTTTAGAATGAAATACACCTGCGATCTGCAAGATGGGAAAGACATGGATTCCTGATCTGCCTCTCAAGGTAGTGGTTCAAGGAGCTGTTGGCAAGGATGAAGGACATCTCAAGAAACCAGAAAAAAAAAAAAAGACTTTGTACATCAACTTAGTAACCCAAACTTTAAACTAAGTCCAAGAGGAAAAGGCAAAGCAGCACTGCAGGTAAGTGACAATGAGCTATACAACAGCCTAACACAAGGTGAAAGGGTCATTCTTGACAAGGAAGAAGCTATAGTGGGCCAGTATGCTAAACACCCTAAAGATCTGTATGTTAAAACAAGACAATTACTTCTTGAGTTGTTAATGATTTAGAAGCTGTAACAACTTTATTAGGATAACTCATCTAACCCAGAATACTAAGATGAAAAATAACAGATGTGGAGGGGTGGGCAGGGAAGAACTGCTGTCACCTTGTACATTAGGGACGTGTGTGCGCTTGCCTCCAGCCCCTAGAAGACAGCATAAGACAGACTTCTGAGGGTATCAGGGAGGGACGGTACATTACTGCTACCATGGTGCAAAGAACAGGGCCACCATCTGGGAAATCATTCTAAGACTTCCCGATGAAGGAAGAAACAGTTGAGAGAGGAACAAAGCAGGACAAGCCATCCAGGAAGACCCTGAAATGTGCACCATTTAATTTAGAAGATAGAGAACATGGTCAGAATCAAATCTGCAGGAGCCCTAGAGAAGCTGCTCAAGAACATCAGGATAGAAAGTAACATGGCTGAATGACTCCAGGGTAAGAGTCTGAGATCCTCACTAGAAGAATGGACAGCAAACAAAACGAGTGAGCTACAGTGAACTTTAATTTTGTACATTTCTTATAAGAAAATTTACTGAAGGAAAAGTGATAGTTCCTCAAAGAAATCAGTATACAATTCACAACTCCAAACTATTCCAGTGCAAATTAAATAGGAAGGGTAATAAGGAACAAACCTAGGTAGATCCATCACCTCTTCTGCAACCTCAAAAAAGCCCTAATGAAGTATTATAAAATATAGAAATTAGTACACATTAATAACTATGAATAAGAACAGCAGGAAAAGCATTGAAGCACAAAAAATGAAGTGCCACTGGCAAAAAAAAAGTGTTTAAATGCAGGGCGTTTTTGTATTTTCCCCACACACACTAAAAGCATTCAGCACCAACCACGTGGCTTACACCTGAAGTCCTCCTTGACAGGGAGCTCTAAGACCTCAGCCTTGGAGAAGGAAACATTACAAGTATTCATGAGAGAACTTTTCAAACTGGCTTTTGCCTGGTGAACCTTATCCCAAGACACTTAACCTGCCGACAGCTCCAAGACTGCTTTGATGAGTTATCTCTGAGAGCCTGTGGAGAACCACAAAGCAGCAAAACGTAGAGTCTATCTTTAAAAAGGAAGAGCCAGGAACCAAGTCAACCTTATTCCAAGAACTGAAGTAACCAAGCCTTTTAACAGCACTGCAGTGGTGGGGAAACCTGACATAGGTGGGTAACAACCAACACGGGCATCTGTAAGCAACTTGTCTAGCCTTTTAAATTTACTTCCATAGCAGGATAAACAGGCTTTTTGGAAAGAAGATGCACCAAATTACAGCAGATGTCAAAAGACTTAATGAATTCAAGATCTGATCATATTCTATTAAACAAGGAAGGAAATGGTTCTTGCCCTTCTTGAATTTCATCCTTTATATTTCCTTAGCTTGCTTCTCCAACTTATCAAGGCAACTTTGAATTCTGAAGCTGTATATGATATCATCTGCATATATAATAAATTTAATCTTATTCTCAAATTCACTATCCAGATTCATTAAAAGTACTGAGAAAGTAAGAGGTGAGATGGTTCTCTTTAAAACTCTATTCAGTGCAGCCTACCATTTTGACAGTGAACTGTTAAGTAGTTCTCTGATTGTGGTAGCCCAGCTAGTTAGTACCTAATCTATAGCAGTTCTTCTCCAGGGACCATGCAACCCATAAGGACAAAAAGTTAGGGTCACAGAGAGTTTAAGAAGTGTTTCTTTCCTGGATTCCCTTGGGCAAATAGTAAAGGAACCATGCAAGTTTTTTATATATTTATATTTTTATATATATATATATATATATATAAACCCAACGTAGAAATAAATTAATAGTTTTCAATTTTTTACAAGTGCCTAAATATTCTCCAGTGGAAGCATGGATCATAGGATGCCAAGTTTATGCCTACAGATGAGGCTTACTTCTTAAAAATTCCCTTTCAAAGAGCTCTTTCAAGTAGTATACACATTCAAGGTCTGTAAACAACAGAGCTGGAAAACAAATAAATAAGTGCATATGCTTTTAAATCCAATGGGTCAACATTTTTTGAGTCTTACTATTTTAGAAATACTTCAAAATTATCCATTGGGGAACGCTTCTGATCTTTTGAAAATCAGACTTGTTCATAAACTACCATACTTTGGCATGACAGAATGGCACACTTTCTGAGCAACAAACAGAAAGTCTACAAACGCTCTCATAGCTCCCAGAGTGACCACCAGCTCTAAGCACTGCTGCAGAAGAGCTGGTGTTTCAAAAAGCTTTCTATCAAATTAAAAACAAAAAACAAACAAACAAAACACTCAAACCCAAAAAATCCAACCACCTCACCCAAATAGATAACATTAAAAAACAGATTCTCCTTACAGCACTTCCTCCCAAGATTATCAGCTCTATTTCCTCTCAAAGTCCACTAAAAATCAGCTGACATACCCCTGAAACAAATTCCAGCAGGCAGATTCTGGCAGAGTTTGGAGCCTGAGCTTTTTTACACTGTAAGTAACTGAGCCTAAGCCACAGGCAACCTGAAACAGCCTCATCTCGGCAGTCTCAACCCATCTTGACAAGGAAGGGAAACAAACAAGTCCTCTCCAACCAATCCAACATAACCCCTCCATTAACATCCTTCGACCATCCTTTTTCCCTTGACGATGCCAGTTATTTTGAAGGAAGACCCAGGTCATGTGTCTCTGCTAATTAAGAAAATTCAAGCAATTTCTTTTGAGAAAGATAAGAATCAGCTTTTTAGATAATAAATAAAATTGATGCTTGAAAGAAGATATCACATTGGTACAAGTTCTCAAACCTGTTCCAAGAAGCAAAGCTTATGAAAAGCTTTCTTTCTTATAAATACAAAAGATCACATACAGAAGTATTATTTCAGCAGAATGTGTCAAAGTATATAGTTAAATAAATGTATATGCTATCAAAGTCTAATGCAGCCTGTGCAATAACTATGCAGTGTTTGCAAAAGTTTTCAACAAAAAAACAACAAAGAGGTAGTAATTACAAAGTCCAGTTTAAAAATAGGACAGCATATTCTTCTGAGGATTACATATACACATTCCCTTAACAAATGGGCAGAAGTGATCCCTGGATTATTCTGTCTAGTAAACCATATTTTTGGAATTTGTATTTATTCAGTATTATTGATTAAATTAAAAAAAAAACAAACCACAACAAAAAACCCCACAGTAATGGCTTTGAGCTGGGTCTCAAAAACCAAAATAACTTGCAGTCAGGATTTAGTAAAAAGCTGAAAAGAACAGTCATTTATTTTTTCAATAGTATTTACACTGCTTTAAGTAAAGCTGTCAGTAAAGCAATGTTGGGCAGTGACTTATTGTAGAAATTATTACAAGTATTCTTACCTCTGATCTACAAAAACAAATTTCCCATCTATTGCATGTCGAGAAACATATTCTGTAGGTTTCACCCTGATCTCACCGTTGACTGGCTGTGGTACTACATGAGGATGCAGCCGTCCAATTGCAACTAGACAGCTTAAATTACAACCCTCGTTATCTGGTTCATTATCTTCATCTAGTCCCATTTTTGTTGGCGGCCAGCTTTTTAAATATCCTGTACTATGAATAGTGCAAAAGCTTTTCCGGTCAGCTGTAAAAAGAAAAAAACACAAACACAAAAACCAAAAAAGCAGTTAGGTCATGGATATTGCTTTGGAGAACTTCCTCTCAGTTCTGCTAATAATGCATCTCCTCTCTTATCCAGGAAATTTGGGATACTGTTCACTAAGGGATTTTTCAGCACTCCTGCCTCAGTGCAGCTAATCTGAGATAGTTTATTAAACCATTTATCTCTGCAAAACTACTGTTTATACTTAAACACCACAAAGTTCAGACCAAGGTCACTTTTGATAATCTTTAAGTAGAAATTGCATCACATTTTATTTTTCAGCAAAGGATGCAAAAAACCTAAAGGATTATTCAAAGAAATTAGTATATTAATAAACAAGATGCCTTTTTCAACTTAACATGAAGCTCCTACAAAAACCAGGAACAATTTGTTTGGCAGAATATACGCTGTTTGGGGTGTACAGGGGATAGCTGTACATAGGGGTGAGGATGAGGATTCACAATGACAGGTAATACAGTTGGTATCTGAAAGGAGAACTCATATTCCTCGGCACTTAGCAGGCCTTAAAACTGAGAAGACGATGACTTGCATAGAGAGGCAGAGCAAAAGGCTTATGCCTAACTGCACAAACTGGTTTCCTCAGGGATGAGCACTAAAGCACGATCCTAGCAGGAAGTACTTGGGGAGCTACCGCATCCAGAGACAAAACACTGAAGTTGCCTTCTGTTCTCTCGTTGACTCTTTCCACTAACTAATATCAAATGTATTATCCAAAGTACTCAAAGAAGAAACTTTAAAATTTGAACTAATATATATTCCAACATGTCTAGAATAATACCCTGCAGAGGAAAAAAATATTACCAACTTTGATAATGTTATGACCAAATGCTTCTGGTGTAGAAATGCTACGTTTCCAGTACTCAGAATGTACCAAAACCACAGATGAACTCAGAATAAACTCATTTTTAAAGTTGGATATCCATCCAAATATCACTTGTCAAATATGGAGCAGAGAAAAAGAACAGGTAACAGCTCCCCTTTGTTGGAGACATTGGCTAGAAGGTCAAGACTGAATGTGATGAGCAGTGTCTGAAGAAGTTGCAATAACCACCCTAGAACTGTCAGCACAAACTGCCTGCAAAAATGTCAAGAAAGCAGAGAGGAGAATTTGGCTTTATATGCTGATACAGTGTTGTAAGAGTTACGGGGGGGGGGGAGGAAGAAGCATGAAGAGGTAACAGACCTAGACATAGTTCAATATCTTAATAAGAAACACTGACAGTGTTCAATAAATGTAAAAAATTTAACCACTGCAAATGAGCAACTGTATATAAAAAGCAGCCTGACAGCCATTACATTTGGTAATAAAATGCATAATTGTTACCTTTCTTCTTTGAACAGGTTGAAGGAAAATCCTTGTCTTCTACTTTCACTGAAGGTCTATTGCACTTCATCCTACAAAAGAAGGACCGTCTTGCTCCAGAACATAGTCGTGATGGCCCAGGTGTTATATCAGTTTTAACTGGAAGTCCAGCTGTAGCAAACAGAGGAAGTGAGGAAGCCTTCTTTGTCAGGTAAAAAGTTAACCATACAAATGATTACGTACAACCTAACTGTACGATGTTTCAACTTTGCTGGGACTTGCATGTTAGCCCTTTTATATCCTCCTTCAGAAGCAGAAGTCCTATTCTGGAGTTTTTCATATAAGTGAATACGTGGAGGACTCAACTGACCATATCAACATTAGAATTTCCGATTACACTTTCTAGCGTGAAAACATTGACACAAGCTTGAGAACACAGGGCTCTAAATGCAAAGATCAGCAAAAGATTGTGAAAATCCACAGAAGTTTTGCAATAAATGTTGTGATTTCTTTGAACACTAATCAACTGATTAAAAATACACAGAGATTATTTACGTATAACCAGAGCAGTACTTCATACATATAGCCACTCAACAGGCCCCAGACCCTTCAGACTGGAAGACTTCTCTGTCACAACACCCGCCCAGAGAGCACATACACATGCATAGAGCAGAAGAGGCCGTGTGACATTCCAGGTCCACCTCAACTGGTGTGTTCCTAAACACGAGATTTTTTCATTGTTCTAATGGAAGGGGGGGAAAGGTAGCATTGACCTACACGGGGACTACACAAATCCCCAAGATCTCCAGTTACGTGTAAGAAGTTCATATGCACTTATTTCTTTGAGGCTAGAGACATGTCCTAACAATAAGTCCTGACCTTCAACATATTCTTGCAGGACATTCTTAGATTCTTTTCTGTGGAAAGTAACTGGAGAAACACAGTACCAAAACACACATCAACTCTGGGAGCCAACAGCAGAGTACTGGTACAAACAGAGCTCCAGGAAGATGCCTGGCATGCATCAGGAGCACAGGTATCAGCAACGCCAGTGATGCAGCTGGAGCTCCAAGGGACAGTGCTCCAAGAGCTGATGGAAGATTTAAATCACATAGCAGCTTCTCCACAGCTTGCTATCCACTTCAACCATTTCTGCATGAGGATACATATAAACAAACAGCTATAAACATGTACAAAAAAAGCCTATAGGACTATAGGCTTTTAACTTAAGGAGGAAAACAATGATGCCAATGTTTTAGTGGAAAGTGTGTCTCCCTTAAAACTAAAATTGAATGAGGTCACCTCAAGGAGGTCAGACTGTCATAGAATCATAGAACTGTTTAGGTTGGAAAAGACCTTTAAGATCATCAAGTCCAACCATAAACCTAACACTGCCAAGTCCACCACTGAACCATGTCCCTAAGCACCACATCTACATGTCTTTTAAATACCTCCAAGGATGGTGACTCAACCACTTCCCTGGGCAGCCTGTTCCAATGCTTGACAACCCTTTCAGTGAAGAAATTTTTCCTAATATCCGGTCTAAACCTCCCCTGGCACAAGTTGAGGCCGTTTCCTTTTGTCCTATCGCTTGTTACTTGGGAGAACAGACCAACCCCCACCTTGCTACAGCCTCCTTTCAGGTAGTTGTAGAGAGCGATAAGGTCTCTCCTGGGCCTCCTTTTCTGTCCTGCACCACAGACACTCTAAACTGCTGTTCAGTGGTGAGAGTACAACCTGTGCCCAAGTCACTCATGCCAACAACAAAAAAAAATACATACATACATACTAGTACTCATAAGAATACGAGTCCTTGAAATTCTACCAATCCGTCTATCATAGCAGATGGGTAGACTGTAATTCATAGTATTTATTTTTGCCCTAACTTTGTCAGAGGCATACAAAAAAGGAGCTAGCACTGGATATACATGCTTGACAATCAGACAAAACCAGGAGCCAGAAAAACTTCATTTGATCCAGCTGGAGCCTCTAGGCTCACTGCCCTGGAATGACCTCTCTCAGCTTCAGTTTCTGAAGTTGAGCTGGTGGCTTCTTTGAGATGAGATCCTAGAGATTTCTGCTCCTGACAAGCATAAGACTTCATGACCTGGAAATCTGCAGTTGTAAGATACCATCTTCTACTTAAGCAATGCAGACTCCTGTTATGAGAGTGAATTAAACACCCACTCACCTCAAAAGCAGCACAGATAGAGAACTACTTTAAAACACCAGAGTCAGAGCTAAGAGACATAGTAGGAAATGACTCCAAGGACCAGGTTAAAAACCCTGGTTTTTAAGAGAAAGGCTAGGTCATTGATGGAAGTGGCAATAATAAATAAACAAATAAATAAATTCCTCTATCTTGACTGACAGCTAAGGATAACAAAAATAATACTGAGTGTATTCTGACCGTTGAGAATGACATATTAGAACAAATGCTTCAATGGGAAAAATTAAATCTTTGATGCCTGGAAAAGATAGAATACCTCACAAGTGAAGCCAGTTAAACAAATGCATCTATACTGCAGTGCATGTCAAACCTACTAGCTTCTACATTCAGGTATCTGGTTTGGTTTGGGGTTTTTTTTCCTCCTTTTTTTTTTCTTTAAGCTAAAACTTCCTTGGCATGACACACAATCCAAACAGCACCCCACACACACACTTTTGATATTAGTCAAATATTCCAGCTACATGACACTTTTTCAAAAGGTGATAATACTTACTTTTTGCATCTATAAGCCTTTCTCGTGGTGCAGTATCAGAAGAAGAGAGCTGCTCCTTCACTTTGGCAATGTCTTTAGGATGAAGATAATCAAATAAACTTTGACCAATCAAATCATTCTGTAGGGATTGAATATTCAGTCAAAAATTAAGATAATTGTTCGGTACATTTTCCCAATTTTAGCATCCATTATAAACAATTCTTTTACATATAGGTCTAACCAAGGAACATCAAACATCTGAGATCCAGGATTTAATGGAAGGTACGTTTTCTCTGTATATTTTGAAGTTAGGACTACATTACATGATAATTTCTTCCATTATTTTCAGTAAGAGTTTTGCAGAAATAGCATGCTCAATCCACCACCAAATATTCTGGTTTATCTTCAGTCTCACTTCACATGCTAGACATTTGAAGGAAAAAATCATAATGGCAAATGTTCTCTTTCAATATTTACATGATGAGGAGGTATTTAGTATATACCTAACTAAAGGCTGGCTGAGGAAAACTTTTGAAACTCATACAGTTTTTAAGTTTGGTAAGGAGGACAGATGACAGAAAGAATGAAGAATACAAGTTAAGCCTCATGTTAAGCATGTATTAAAACCCTGCCTTTGGTATAATTGCTTCCCAGTTTCCATTAGTAAGTATGCTAGCAAAACCAGAACAGACAGAAAGAAAACAAAGTCAAAACACTCACGTGACGCTACCGGAAGAACCTTAGACTGATTTTTCAATATTTGCTTACACTCCCAACTAGATAACGCTTTTACAAGCCTGAGGGTAAATCCCTGATCAGAATGCATCAATCAGTGAAGTAAAGTTAGCTCCTTTTGACCTCCTTAGTTTGAACGGAAACTAGAAACAATCTTTTCTAATGACATGGCAGAGAAAAGCTCTTTCTTTGCAATAAATCTCAGCTTTCAAGACAGACTAATCACATAAATACCCCTCCATATAAACATATAATCATAAAAAAAGCTTTCAAATCTTTTAAGGCCTAACATTACTTAAAATTGAAAAGAATACCTGACTGTAGTTGAGGATCTTGAAGACAGATTCTGAAACAAACAGTATCTTCCCTCTGTCACAGCCCACAACAAAAAGAAATCCATCTGCTGCCTAATTAGGGGGGTGAAGGGGGGGAAGTAAATTACTAAGTTATATGTAGAAACATAGAATTGTTTAGGTTGGAAAAGACCTTTAAGATCATCAAGTCCAAATCCTCATCCTCATTGCATCATTATAACATTTAAAAACACTTTGTGTACAGTAGAATTTCTACACTAGGAGAGCTGTCTTAACATTTAGAGATAACTGAGTCAACAGGCAAGATATGAAATTACAATAAAGGGGGTTTTTGCATCTGCAAACATTTTTGGCATCATTCTGGGCATCATGCCCAGAATTTAAAATCACTTGTATGGGAAGAGAGAATCCATATCTTGTCCAATAATATTATGATTATGTTTAATAATGCCTTCAAATTAAAATATTCTTTTAACTGTATTTATTCCATAGTTCCTCTTTTAGACACCAAACATAACCTGGATATTCATTTATGTGCCTATAGGCAAGTAATTCCCATTTCAATGCATTCTTTTTCAGTCACATACAAGCATGCAGGATTAGGCCCTAATTTTATAGCTTTAGAGTCACAATGCTGCAGAAATTAAATTCTGCATATGCTGCATCTGGACACTGCAGTGCTTCACAACTTACACAAGCTACTGGAAGAGCTTAACTATTGACAAGTGATACATACTCTCCACACTATAAAAGAAGTATACAGCAAGCAGCCAAACATACTAAGTCATGTTACCTCAGTGATTGCAAAAAAAAGGTGTTTGTTATATCATTATATACTGAAAATCATGTCAAGGTGGCCCATGGCAGAAAGTCTGCAAGAAAACAGTTTACGTAATTTTGGTTCATTCCATGAAATAACTGAAGATTCTGATGGTTACCATCAAAATATCAGAGTTTCCTCAGATCTCCCTCTTAAATCTTTCTGCTTAATTTAAGAGACACGAGTCATTGTTAAAACCCATTCACTTTATGCAGTAGTCTTGCAGATTACTACATTATCTTCCATAATCAGAACGTACTTAAGCTGAGATACAAGGCAGAAAAATACTGGTGTTTTGCTTTGGGAGAGTTACAGTCACAGCCATTAACCTCTCTTAATGAAAAGCTGAAACCTACCCTGAGAATAAGATGTTTTAATTCATCATCTGATAGAAAAGCAGGCTTATAGTTTGCTTCTGTATATGGGTTTGTAGCACCTACAGAAAACAAACAAACAATCCACATATCACAAACTTAACAATACACACTTAAAATGAGCAATTTTCCTTTGGCTCCTTCTTATACTGTTATTCATTGCAGGTGCTCTTTAAAGTGAAAGTTGCCTTTTTGTTTTGTTTTACAATCAACATGAGCTCTGTTGGTATTAATTCAAAAAAAGGATGAAGCTTTTTTGCTAAAACACAAATACTGCATTACATAGTAATGCAAATTATATGCCTTCTGTAAAAAAAACAAAAAACATCGAGGAACACTTTTATAACCCAAATGCTGTGCTTGATTTATGGTCTGTTCACAGAATTAGAAATGAAAACCAAGAGATTAAACCATAAAAACCTTCAAACTATTTCTTCTCTTTCTAACTTAGTAAAACATGACAAGGTCATGTAAACAGATTGTCAGTTAGGAACTTACAAATCAGTTCTCTCATTCCATGCCAAAGACAAAAAACAACATTACAATGACATCTCACAATGCCAAACCCCCAAAATTAGCGACAAATGAGGCAGCTATTTATTGAAGAGTAATTCTTCTCATTCTATTCCCTTCATGAAGACAAAAAAGAGTCCAATTAGTAACCACTGAAGTGCTATGAAGTACTAACCTCATCAAATGACAGTGGCAGAAAAAGTTAAACCTTTCAAAAATACTAGGATAAATATGATTGGAAGACACCAGGTCTCTTAGAAACTGGAACAGTGACTCTCTCTTTAAATTAGCTCCATCACTATCTTTTCTCAGGGGCATATTTCTTGAAGGCTTAAGCTTTCACCATCATCACTGATTGTACCCAAGCACTCTTATATGAAGCTTTAGGACATACAGGAATTTGCAACAACCCCAACTCTTCCAAACCCACGTTTCCTTTCAGGTGCTTGTAACAGAAACTGGTTAAAAAGACTAAAAATGAATTTTCAAAGTACTCTCCATTCTTTCACACAGAGCTAAAGGTATGAACACAAAACCTCAGAAGCCCTGTAGGAATATTACTTACACCTAAAGTCTAACCTCTCTATCCAACAAGTTTTGCACGTTGCCTGCTCAAGAGCACAGCTCAGCGTTACACAAGATTCAACTGCGCACTGCCACTTAAGCCCTTTGGTCCCTCCCCCCACCTGCCTCGCTTTTGTCAAATCTAGTGATGGTAATCAATCAGGTCAGAGGATGGAAAATTATTCTTTTCTCACCCACAAATTTCCCAGTCAGATCAGGATATTGGACCACGAGCCAGTAAGCTATAAATGAACGCGCAGCATCAAATGCTAGAAAAAGGGGAGAAGTGGGGAGAAGTCCTCCCAAAATGTATTAACTTACTCCTTTTTGGCAAGAGGGCAAGAAAGGGAGAGAAAAAGCATGGCTTTGGGGAAACCCCATTTTGCCACCCTCCTCCAGTCCTGTCCTGTGTCATCCCCCCCCAATCAACTTACCACGTAATGTTTTCATATGCTGGACAGCCATTCTCAATACAGTGAGTTTATCTAGCTTTCGAGACATAGCGTTGCATGTTGGTACCAAAGATGCCAGTTCATCTATAAAACTGTTCATTTTATCTCTACGCCTTTTTTCAATTTGACTGTGAGCCTCCCTAAACAAGTAAGGTGGTGAGGAAAAACAGAAAAAGCATGAGAAAATAAATCATATACTGGATTTGGGGATTTTTTTTTTTTAATAAAAAACCCACAAAAATAACCCCCTCCTGATAATTAAGTTACCCTCTTATCCTTGTGAAAAGGACATCCACATACAGAATTCTTCAGACATTTTATGTTCATTATTTGGGCGAGTAACAGTTATAAGCAATAGACAAGGCTGCAGCACATGGCTCTAATTTACCAGAACACACACATAATGTTGGCCATACAGTACACCAAATCCTCAGTTCTGAAACAATCCACCAAACAGTACAAAATTATCTAGGGATTTCTACTGCTGTACAACACTTTGTTCTTAGCATGTACACTTAAAACATAACTGGAATCATAAAGGTCACAGATAAGCAAATTCCAGTGTATATAAATATTGAATAAAGCATTCAATTAAGAATTTGTAATCAGTATACTATATGAATGTACTAAGTATTTAAAACTACCTTTTGCTGTGGCAATATAAGCCTTCCACTCATCCTACAGCTTTCCATTTGAAGTATTTGAGATCTCTCTGAACTAAACTCTTCCTAACCAGGAAAAATTATGATAAACACCAAGTTATTTTATCTTGGTTTTATATTGTCCCCATATTAAAGAGTCACTGTTAAAGCTTTTACAGCCCACTATGGGATTTGAAAGAAACAAGATTAAGAATGTAACATTATCAGAAACATTTACAGACCGGAATTTCAACATTAACAGAAGTGACTAAAGCCAAATTACCTACCAAGTTCACATTTTCACAAAACTATATGCAGTTTATACATGAAAAATGTGAACAGTGCAAAGATATGGAAAAATAAGAGGTCAAAGCTAGAAGAAAAAGATTTTTAGGATAAGAAACGCATGTAAATATTTTATTTATGGCAAGAGGCAAGAGATCAATTGTTTTCAATATATTTGTTTAGAGTATTACCTTGCATTTTTTATTCTGCCTTGTTGGTCTGTATACTCCAATCTGTTGAGAAATGGTATCACAAAGTTACAGTGTTGAAAACACTGGAAACAATTCTTTTAATGCATCTTACCTACTGATCCTCATTAAAATATATTTTTTTAAAAAATTTGAATATTTATTTAACCTTTCTTCAGAAAATATCATTATTTATAATAACGTGGCTCAAAGTGTTGGGGTTTTTTGTTTGTCTGCTTTAATTTGTTCAACAATCTTAAGCCTTTGACCCAGCAAAGAAACAATTTGGGACACCTGACCACAGTGACACTGAAAACAGATATCTACACACAGGATCCTATGTCAGTACTGTGGAACTAACATTTCAGTGACTGTATCAATAGTACCTTCCATGTTGGTCATCTTTATCTGTATCCATACCTTCCCTGCAGAAACAGAATAAAGCAATATATCACAAGTTAAGCAGAATTAGCAAAACCGTTATCAAACTATCATAAAATTAGAATAAAGTATTCCTACCATCTTTAAATCTTAAATACAAAAATAAGAATATAAGAGTGAAAACCTGGAAGGACTAAAGAAGTTGTGTAGTTTTTGTAATATTAAAACATTTTCTTAAATTAGTTGTGTCTCCTTTGGAGGTAGCAAAATGGCACAGTTTGATGTGTTTGACAGTAAAACATGCTGCAGTTCAAAGACATCATCTGTTATAAAAATGTTTTTCAGTTAACTAGAGGGAAAAAAAAAAGGACATATCAAAGCAGATATTTTTTCATGCCTTCATCAGAAGTAGGGCTACTAACTTGTATTTACTATAGTTAAAAGTTCAACCAGAGGCAGTTATCAAAGTACCTAGCATAAAATTCACAAATTGTCCTGAATTACTTTGTGCAGATGCCTGTGTGTTCTACACTTTAGTTTGCCTTATGGTAGTTGATTTTGGGGTAGGAGATGGTAATAATCTAGACCAACAAACCACTGGAAATAGCCAAGTCCATGGACAGAATGAGACACTGTATGAAACTAACCAGGCACATCTTAAATTAGTACAACTTTCAGTGTAGATACACGGCTTACTTTTGTCTCAAGATGAAAAAAAAAAGTAAGAAAGGAGGCATTAAGAATAAAAAGGATCCCCCTTATTACATTTTAATATTGTAACCATGTGTACAGAAATAATAAGAAGAAAGCGTAAAGTTTTCATGGCTGTATCTGGTGAATGCCTAAAGTTACAGCACTCAGACAAAAGAATTAGGAAAAGAATACTTTGATATAGATAAATCTGTGCTTAAATGTACACTCTTAAGCCTGGCTTATTCTGGTTTAATTTTTACCTGCAAATTTTAGGTAAAGGGGAGGGAAAGGCAAGGAAAAACACCAAGCATCTTTTTCAAGTGAAACTGATTATTGAAATATTTATACTTACTCAAAAGGAAAGCCATCAAGTCTGAAAAGAAAGAAAAATAAAGTACACCATATATAGGAAATAAGAATAACGTCTTACATTTTCTGTTGGAATTCTCAAGCTAATTTATATTCTATTTGAAATGAAAAGCACAATGAAAACAAGACAATAGCAGTGAACGTATTCTAAGGAGACAAGCTTGTTCAAATTAATACACTTTCTGAAAGAGTAGTTCTACTTTTTAAGAAAAGATAGCATAGTTCATTACACTTAATGTGAAAAACTAGTAAAACAACTAACCTAAATTACGTTATACAAATCATTGAGACATTGTTTCCTCTTCAGAAATGAAAGATCTGTGCTTTATGTGTGTTGCCCTTGTGGTTAGATAAATGGGATTTCAGAGGACTAAGGCCAGAAAATTAAAAAAAAAAACAAAAAACAACACAACCCTCAAGTTTCTCAGTTTTTGATTCTGCCCAGCAGGACAGATGAACATTTTCTTTTAGTCAGTACTAAAGTCCTGATTCTGAACTTTATCCAGACTTTATCATATCATAAGGAAATTAAACAGAATTTCTACATGCAAACTAACTGTTGGCATCACTTCAAGATGGTAAAGTGATCTGAAACACCACTGAGTTTTAACATGTTAAGAGGCTACACTTTATAAGAACCTTATGAAAAATCTTCTCTTATTAGCCATTAACATACTAGTTATTCCTGTTCAACATTGGACATTAGTCGTCTTAAAAATAAACGTGGTAGTCTTTCATATGCTATTCATTGCACTTTTAAATCAATTGTCTTTGTGATTAGTTTTTAAAAGAAGTTTGAATAATGCTAAAGGTTTTCTTCATCTCTCAATTTGCACATTTGAGTCACTGTCTTAGTAAGTGGCTCAAAGCAATTCTGATGCTCACAAAGAAATAGCATGCAGGTCTAGAACAGAACTTTAGGACAGAAATGAGGTATCAGTTTTCCACTTGCGATGCCCGCTATAGCTACAGGATGCTTGTTGTGACAAAGTTCATTTTAGCCTTAGAAAAACCCAGAAACCAAAATCTAAGAGGTACAAGGTAAGTTACAAATACTTCAGGATAGTTTGTTTTCTTATCATATATTATTTCAACTGAAAACACTACTCCCAAGAAAATAAATTGTTTATAGACCTGTGCATGAAGTCTTGGATTCCAGCATTTGACTAAAAGAGACCATAGTGGAGAACAGGCAACCTTTGCTGAAGTGATAGCAATAGGTTGGACAGGAATTTTCCTGGAGGACTGGCAGGAGAAAGAATTGAAAAGAACCTGGTGTGGAGAGCTGAAAGTGCAGCTGATCAATATGCTTGCTTGTACTTGAGAGGTGAATGAAGAACTGCACTAAAACAGTCAGGTTCTTCCTTCCTTATTCCCTGACTTCACTGGTAAATGAAACATAAAACCTGACACTCAGACAATTTATGTAAAAAAATAAATTGTTAACAGGCAGCAAAAGCTGAGCAGTAGCATTTCTGAACAACATTTACTGATACATACATATAGGAGGGATCAAGGAAGTCTACCTTAAGTTCTATTTTAAAAAAGGAATATTTACTAGCCACCATTTCCCTTGCAACACAACATGAACCGTGGTATGATGACAGCTGTTATAACCTTATTTTACTTAGGATTCAAGGAAACAGTGTTTTCACATATTTAATAAAATGCACACACAACCTAAAGGGCAGAATTATAACTTACAAGAGCAAGCTGTCTTTTGGAAAAGAGGACTTGAGCAATGCTTCCTACCCAGAAGAATAAAGATGGAGAAATCCTTTCTAGAGAAGAGGAAGTTGGTAAGATTGAGGCTGTTCACTGAATTTTGTAGTAGTCAATTCAACTAGAGGGAGTCATGTACTTTCCAGGAAGACAAAATGCATATTAGAGAAGGTATATGCGCCATATGTTTGTGGTCTTTAAGCAGTACTTAACGTTTTGCACGTAAGTTCTCCTAAAAAGAAGTCCTATGCACAGGGAACCTAATTCTTAATTTTCATGCTTGGCATGGATTAAAAATTCTACCCCTCCCTGTAAAAAGAACTGCCAACAATCCAAAGGCCCACAATGATACAATTTGTGCTAAGTTATGTAAAAATGGACTACGTAGCTGTATTAATAATGGATGGGATCCATTCACAAGTTAGCCTGCAGCTAGACTTTGTAAAGTTACAATATAAATGATGTTTGCACAGTGACTTGGAGTAAGTAGGTTGGTCTTGGTGTACCTAGTGCAGAAGACATTACATGTTCAGAAATCTGACAAACTTTACCACGACCTTCACTATTCTAAAGCAGAGTTGGTGTGATTTCTTTGTATTTCAAACACCTGCCCCAGGAGAGAAACTATGGCTTGGACAGTGCTCCTGAGCACTGTTATTAGCAAGCTTCCCTTAAAGAGAAGCAGATTTCTTGAAACAAAACCACATTCTACTACTGATTGAGAAGAAACTAAGTTTTTATTTTGTCAGGAATAACAGCCTACAGTCGAGGACGAACACAAGATTAAGTGAGTTGATTTAATGAAAGGCAGATCTACTGCTGCAAACCAGAGACTACTCCGATTCATATTCAACTGGGAGAAAATAGCTTCATCAGATAAAGGTTGGCAGCACACTGATAGGAAGTGACTAAAAAGGCAAAAAATAGGTGAGGAAAAGGAACTATTCCCAGTTTTGCTTCTGCTTTTTAATGAATTTATTATTTTCCCTCTCACTACTCAAACATTCTATTTCCTATGTAAACGGTCAATATAATCAACTTTCACACTGTACGTTTCATCAGTATTAATTTTTTCCCCCCTCATCAGCCAAAGGTTTCTTTTCTCAGCCTTACCCCATTTGATAGCCCTCAATTCTAGCTGCACCAAGATGAAGGCTTTATTTTTATTATTTAATAATGAACTTTCCTCTTAGTGCATAGTAGCTTTTTTCTTTATTAAAACCTTTACAACAGGTTGTCGAGAAAAGGTTATTTAAAAATTGCTATAAATATTTCTAACGTCTCTCCCATTGTATTGTTGTGTTACAACCTCTTTTTAGCAGCGTTAAATCAAGAGAAATCCAACTTACTGATAATCAGTAGAGCTTCCCTTTCTTTTCCTATTACAATCCATTCCTGAAGTGCTAAGGGAACTGGAGATCAAGTCAGCAGGGTCTGGTGACATAAAGTCACTAATTGTAGAAGATATGTCCATCCTTTGGTCTGCCATTGGATTGTCTAACATTGGAAAAAAAAAAAAACCACCACCAAAACCACACACACCAAAAAACCACTGCATTAATAGAAACAGAAATTTACATATTTTTAACCAAAATAACAAATCTCAAACTTAGTATTCTTAAAAATGGCAAAAATCACAATTCTATTATTTCCTTTTGTCATAAAACAGGTAATAGGCAATTCCTCCTTTTCCAGCTACTGGTGTATTGAATATTGCATACAAACCATGACCATTCTCAAAACACATTACTTAACACAAAGTTTTTTAAAGAATTGTCAGTGATCTTTAACTAAACCAGGTTTACTCTTATGTCAACTGGCCAGCCAACTGCTTCCACCTAACATAAATAAAGGGTAAGTTCTGTCTTTCACTGACTGGGAACACTAGTTTTAGTGTGTGTCTCCATTTGAAGATCATATTACCAAAGTTTATAAGCTTTGAGAGTTCTAATTCCACCGAATTTCATGGAACAGAATTCAGAAGATTTTCACAGAAAATCAGGTTAAACTCCTCAACCACAGCAAACCTCAAATAAAAAACTAATAACCCAATGATTGTCCAAGAAGACTAAAGGTACAAACAAATCTAATTAGCTTTTTCATCCAAAACATACACATTTTAACCCTCTAGACTGCAAATAATTATATTGTTGGAAGAAACCCTGTGAAAAGCTTATATATTACTAAATGGCATCAACTGTGAAACAGAACAGTTTTTACCTGAAAGCCTGTCTTGGAAGCCTAGATCAACCTGGGGAAAGATGATGATACTCAGCCTGAAGCAGTGAATCACCTTAAAACTCTTTCATGCCTCATATTCTGTTTGTTAGTCAAGTACTTCCAAAAACCTGAATGGGAAGAAAACCAGCAAGCTTAAAAAACACTTTCAGAACAAGTTTGTTTAGAATAATTGTTTTAGACACAGTTTACAACAGCAAATAGATGTTTCCTACTCAAGGACTGAATTTTAATTTCCTCATAAAGTATAGAAGCTTTATCCATCATCAAAGGGGTTACATGTCGGGATGTGCATCTCCAATGGCCCAAGCTTTGGAACAGAAGGAATCTCTTCAGCATCGCTTCCTTCTGGGCCCTGCTTATCATTCTTTGGTCTTTGCATAAAACCCCTCCGCTCACAAACAATGATGAGATCCAAACACATTTGTTGTCAGATGCTACCAGAATGAGTCAAACTGCTGCTACAGTGCAAAAGACAGACTTATCCCTTCACTCCTGGCTGCCTCACTTTTAAGGTGGACATAGCAGTGAAACAGTTTGGGCTTGGCTTACTATTTTCTCTTGTAAAAGCAGTTGACATTTTCAAAGGAAAGGGGTTTAAACATTGTTCTATTCTGCAGGCTTCAACCTTTAAATAAAATCCACACCCCATACTAACTCAAGTCCCCAGCTGTGTCTCCCAACTACACTGTACACTTAGTGGCTGGTCTGCAGGTGGATAGCCCTCCCTTCCAGATGTCTGTCACAAAACAAGTTTTTCAGCAAAACTTGCTATGCAAGTCTTAAAAACGGTTTTAAGCCTGCCTCTTCCAAAAAACTTTGAAAGTCTTCTGGATACACTGTTTTCTGGTAAACGCATCTGTGAATATTGTGACTGCCTTTCCAACCTGCGATGACAGCAGAACTTCTGAATTACACAGATCAGCAAGCCCCTATGATACTCTCAGAAGTTTTCAAGTCAAACAACCAGTATTCTGTCAACGTGACCACATTATAACCAATTCTACTGAATCACAAAGATAGACATGTTAAGAGTTATAAGCCAACAGAAATCTCACAAAATCCAAAGTCAATGGTATAATTTTCTTCAGCTCTGCCTGAATACCAAATTCAGAACTTATTTCAGAAGTTTAAATTATCTAAATCACTGGTCCTGTTACTGTTATTACAGTCAGGATCACAGCTCTTAAATCTAAGGTCAGGCAAGTCATTGCCTTAATACCACCAACTTCTGAACAGTGGATCATTGTTGTTCTAGAAGCAGAGCTTCCAAACTGCTCCTGAGGGCTCATCATTCTCCTGACCCAACTTCTCTGTGGTCCTTTCTCAAAAATGAAAAAGGAGTCAGGTATTTGTGAATGTGTGGACATACTGGTACAAGCAAGTTAAAAGGTCAGCTGACACCAGAAGGTCACTAACAAAAGCTAAATCAGTACAAATTTAAGTCAAATTATAAATTGCCATTGAATCCATAACCACAGTTTATTTAACAAGGCTTTAATTCACACTAATACCGCTACTTGTAGATCAGGCCTTACTTTCTTCCTATATCAGCCTTTTCCTAGTTGTCTCCTTTGTCTCTCTTACTCAAAGTAGTCCAACAACTATAAACTCAATTATGTTACTGTGGTTTATGAGACTACTGCAGCTTAATTTACAAGCCACCAGGTAAACCACAGTCACTGACCGTTTCTCTGTGCTTGGTTCAGATGCAAAAACATTATCTTCAACCTCAGTTGATGTGCGGAAGTTAGTTATAGCTAAACTTAGTGTGGCCCATGGCTAAGCCCTATGAATCCAGTGACAGAAGTACTGTCACACCAAACTACCCATGATGCCACTTTTTTTACACTGTCCAATTACCATGTATCCATGATTCAGTCTTAGAACCTAATATAAAACCCAAGCACTGTATAATGCACATACTAGAAACAAGTAGTTTCTAAAATTTCTGGCCCAACCACCCACAATTAACTTTCAAAAGTTCCTGAACACCTCTATATCTGAGCATACTTGTTGAACTCACATTTCAGTGCTTAATATAATTTCATGGACCACTTATGATGACTTCAGACAGAAGGTTGGGATGAGCTGGAATTAAAAAAAAAAGGGAAAAAAAGGGTTTGTAAGTTTAACACAGTCCTTTTCCTTTAAGAATGCCTGCAACAGTCAGCATTTTAACTTAATAATCAGAACACTGCAAAAGTCACTGGTGTGCTTTAATGAAAGAAAAAAAAAAATCGCTCTGTTGTTCATCTCAAAACAAAAACTTCAAAGCAGTTTTATAGAAAATTCTTGGAATCAAGTATCCATTCAACTGTGCTGCTATTTTAAATTATAACCAAGTGTCCAGATTTGATGGTTTCAAAGCAGCTATTTTAAGTGTCTTGACCATTTAAGCAGAACAAAATTACGTAAAAACCAGAATTCTCACTTTCTTTTCAAGTCAGCCCTTTCTCTACCATGTCCCAAATGCTCATCCCAGTTCTAACAACCACAGCCCTACATTTTAGCATTATAGGAGTTAAGAATCACACGTCTCTCAAAATGAGGTTTAAAGTTATGAAAATGTCAACCCAATGATCAGAGCAAAAATCAGCATGTCCCATAAATAGTGAACAATTCAGAGAAATGTTTTGTTGCAAGGCTTTCTTAAAATTCTGAAAAATTGAATATTTTACTATCTTTTCAGCCTCCAGCTGCTAGTTGTTCAACGGCTCAGAAAAATCCTCTATGAGAAGGAACACAGTTACCCATATATATAAGCAAAGTTCAAATCTTCCATTTATGATGCCCAGCCTGTTGCCAAAGTACTCCAAGGACCTACTTGAAAAAATGCCATGTAGTCCACTTCCTGATTAAATTCTCCTGTAGATGAGAATCAAATGATATTTTGTCATTGTATCGCATAACAGTGTCTCTCCCCAGCCTGTTTGGGACTACTTCCTTCAGGATTCCCCTCCCTTGCATTCAATCTTTCTCAACCCCCTGTAACAAGGCTAATGAGACAGTAAAAACAAATCTTGCTGTTCATCCCTTAAAAGTTAGATGACACGTGACTAGCTTAATCATGCAGTAAAGCTGATCACGAGTACATAAACACCCCTGAGCAAATCAAGGTCAGAGCTAAAGTAGGTCAACTACATCTGCCAAGCAGCCATCCGGGAGTCAAGACCGCTTTACACAAGCACCACCAGTTTTGGTTACCCCTAGGCAAGCAAGAGTCAACTACCTCCAACATATATACATATTTATTCTAAAAGAAATGCAATTCATAACTTTATGAATCAGAAGTGTCTCATATCTTAAAAGTACTATTTCGCAATGACAGAGGAAAACTGTGGTGTGGTTTCCTTAAGAAGTAATCAAAAAGTTATTCATTGTCCCTATGCGTAATGACTGGACCAAAAACAGCTACCGAAAGGAAATCATCTACTTCCCTTCATAGCAGTATTTCATCTCAGAAGTTAACTGTCACAGTACGAACTATTAAGAAACACGATAGGACTATTTATCTTCGTTATCTGTATTTCTTCACAAGGTGTTGTAGATGTATGTATACGCCAGATGCGCACACTTTCAGTAATGGTGGGAGATTTCTGCTCAGCAGCACAAGGACTGCAAGCATCCCTATGATGATTTCAAGATGCATGCTGGCACACATGGGCATGGCGGCTGCAAGTAACAAGCAGTTCCTACATCAGAATCTTTATTATGAAATATGCTGTATGAATCAAAGGAAGATCTCTGAAGTAAAGCAGTGGTATTTTCCTTTTCCTTCAGTACTCAAGGAGCAGCTGTCAGAATACTTCATATTTGCCCAATATATTGATACTGTTTTGTTTTAATGGCACATTTGTGTTCCTTGAACTCCCTGAACTACCCTAATATTATTTGCAAGAACACTCTGTACTCCCAGAAGATAAAAAGCCCTGTGGCTTCCTCTCACATGCAGATGCATCTCACCGCACCCTCTGGAGCAAAGAAGGGATTTTACTCTGGTTTGCTTGTTGAGGTCATCCTTTTACCACTCACTCATCAGCATGTTCACCAACCCCGGCAGCCTACAATCCACATCTGAGTTTTGGAACTCTTCCCGACCCAAGCTCTTAGCGACATCAGTAGTTCACGTTTCAACCCTGTCCTTAACCACACACACAGAGCAGCAGTGATCCAACAGCCTCCTGCACCTCTCATGTTAGCAGCTGCTGCTACCCAGCCCCTCATAACAGGGCACAAGTACCTCCTGCTCTGTGGAAGGCAGAGGCACAGCCTTCAGCTGCTCAAGCGACTGACCGTTCAAACAGCAGCTCCCCATCTTTCCTAAGGAAAAAGTAGCAGACTGGAGGGAAGCAACCCATGAATTTAAACCAGCCACAAAGCTACAAGATGAATCATTTTGATTTAGGGGGAAAAAAGTCTCCAATAAACAGAAGAAAAACTCTACAGGCACGAAGAACATCTTTCAGTTCTAGGAAGTTAATGTAAAGGCAGTTTCTCAATAGATCAATATACTGTCCACATGCACTCCCCTACCGAAAACAGGTCTGTTCATCACTAGTGTCTCTCAGAAAAGAGAGAATGAGTCATATCACGGCATCACCCCACAGGAGTTCTCCAGATTGTCATAGTGGTAATGGAGCCACAGGACAATATTCTGAATTCTGTCTTGTTCATAGAGCACTTAGACTTCCAGTTCAAGAGGGCCATCAGATCCCATCTCTCCTTGCTTAAAAGAGGAAGTACTTAAAACTTTTACTTCCAGCTATTTTAACAAAGGACTTCTCTGTTGCTCCACAATGAAGAACAAGTGGTAACTAAAATAACTTTCTCTTGCACTGGGGAGCTCAGAACCAGACCCAGGAACACAGAAGTGTCTCACCAGTGCTCAGTAAATGGGAATGATGACTTCCCTCAGCCTGCTGGCAACACCACTCCTAATGCAATCCAGGAGGCTGTTGGCTGCCTTTGCTGCAAGGGCACCATTGCTGGCTCATGGACCCCCAAGCTGTTTTCCAGATGGTTAGCCCCTTGTCTGTACTGGGGCATGGGGGTTTTCCTCTCCAGATGCCGCACTTGGCATTTCACTTTGTAGAACTTCATAAGGTTCTTGTCAGCCCTTTTCTCTGGCTTGTCAAGATCCCTCTGATTGGTAGCACAGCCATGTGGTGTATCAGTCACTCCTCCCTGTTTTGTATTATCTGTAAGGATGAAGCTTCAGACAGCATGGAAAGAAAGGAAAAGAGGCTGGTTCTCGAAAGAGAGCTAAACAGCTTTAACAACCCCCAAAAATCCTAGCTCACGTTCTTTTCTCAGTGAAGCAGATAAATGTTTGCTTCAAGGCTGGTGCAGTCCCATGGGAAGGCCTTGCAGATGGAGATATGGACCATCTTCACAGCAGAAAATGAAACCTGGAACAAAACCAAAGCCAATCCATGCCAATTCCAGGAATCAAACCTGTTTAGACTGAAAGGGGTCTGTCTGTGCTATGGATGAAGTATTTCCCTCCCTAGCAGAGGACTGGTACATACATCTTGCGATATAGCTAGAAGTCTACCATACAATTCTACAGAACAGCCATTGGGTCTGGAGATTGTATCATCATTAGAAGCAGCATCCTGACTAACCAGTTAACCCTCAGACACAGGAGATGTCATTTCCTCTCACATCTCAAGACCATTTGCCTCTACTTATTCCGTGAATCCCAGCTAAAAGTGTGTTTCAACAAAGCTTGCTAGTTTGCAATCATTATTGAAAGCTTGATCTAGTATAAGCTTCTCATCAGCCAAGATTAGACTCTTTGAGCTCTTATTCTCTGAAGTAAGCTTATGCTGGCCCCTTCAGATATTTCATTTTGGGCAGCCATCAAAAGGAAACATCACAAAGGAACTAATCAAGCCCTTGTGCAAAGGTGGTGATGCACACTCTTGGAAATCAGTACTAAGATGCTGCTGTTACCAAAAGAACTTGGCCCGCTTCAATAATCAATCCTCCGATACATGTTCTCCTTAGCTTTCCAGAAACTGCTTCCACAGGGAAAACAAAATGGACATGCCTTTCTTGGAAGACCAGGTTTCAAGGCATTTCTGCAGCACACCTACCAAACACAGTTGTAATCTACGCATGAAGCAAACTATAGCCTCTCTACAGGCTTCTCGAGGCAACAAGTACTGGTCCTCACATCACTAGATACCAAGTATAACTGTATCAGTGCTGAAGTAATTCCTAAGCTTAGCCACAGTGGCCAGAATGAGAGTGACCAGTTCAGATTTCTCTACTTAGAGCAGGAACCAGTGAATTCTGCCTCAGAGCTGTGCAAACATTTTACTGGGTGCCTTATGACATTTTACAGACACACCAAGATCCCCACAGGTATTCTAGTAACATATTTTCAGATTTCACCTCAAATGTCAAGAAGATAGATATTTTAAGGGGTCTTTTACAAAAAAGTATAGCTGTCATACAAAATCTGTAAGATAACAGCCAATCTCCTACAAAGTGTAAGAAAAATTACACTAAGAATTACCCCCAGGTATAACCACCAACTCTCAATCAGCACACTCCTTCATGCCTTTGGGTGCCTTATTTCAACAGGTCCTACTGATCAAAAACATCCCATTTGATTTCACTGGAAATGGATACAACCAAAATGGAATAAAAATTAGCTATTCTAAGTACAGCTGCTTGTACAAAAAGGACTGAGCTCAAATATCATAAGTGTTTTAATTATTTACAAAAAAACACAAACAACCAAACCAACTTACTTTAAGACAATGTTGCAGACATTTTGTTCAGCACAGCACCCCAGAATTTCTGTAGTGTAAGTTACAGAACAAAAAACCCCTGTATTTTACATTTAAAAATAGGGTCCACCAATGTTAAATGCTGGTAAAGTAAGTTCACAAAAATCTATGTTAAGATGTAGTATTTAACATTCATTTATTCCAGTCCTTCAGAAGGCTTTGTGCATGCGTGGGAAGGAACAAAGCATTGGATTTTCAACATTGGGAGGGGAAGACTTAATTAATAGACAACAGAAACTTTAAGTCCTTTGGGCCAGATATCTAATTTTACCCATTTAACACCAAAATCAATTATTCTTTTAGTAATGACAGACCCATACACAGTTAAAGTAAAAAAAACAAACACACACAAAAATCTACTCCCTCAATTACTGAAATATAAACTTCATTGAAGTTCTCAAACTGAGATTCCAAGCCAGGTCCAGCCTCCAATGTGTGAAAGATGTACTGTTTCACATCCACTGAATGCAATCCTTGTTCATCAACCCTAAGCCACCCAAGGGATTTGGAGGGGGGCATGAGGGGGTATGTGAAAGACAGAGGGAAATCCATCCTACCATGTGGGTAAATCAATTATCCAGCATTAATATGCTTTAAGTAAAAACTTTGATTTAAGTTATTGTTGACTTCTTTAAGTAGCTTATGTACTTTCAGCATGCTTTGATCAGAACCCTTAAAAACAAAAACAAAACAAAACCACAAAACAACAAAACCCCTCTCAATTGAGGCAGCAGTGGTTCTGTGAAGTCTCTCAAGTTGTACACATTGCTTCTGATCTGTCAACAAAATAAGATGTCTTATCTTGTGCTGCACTGTAGAGTCAACTTCAAAGCAAAAATTTTTAGAAAATTAGAAATTTTTCCTTAAGAGGACTGTACACAACCTGGGCTGACATTTCCAGAGCAGGAAAAGCATACAAGATAACAAGTAGGTAAGCTATTTAACTCGCTCCTCGTGTTTACACAAACAGTGGTAATTTACAAATCAGAGCATCTTTAACTCACAACTGGGGATGCCTACCTTTTGCACTTGCAGTCCAAACGATGCAGCTTTCTGTTCCAAGATTTCATCTGACTCCTAAATATGAGCAGTAGTTTATAGCAGACAGATGCTTTAGATACAAGTTTTAAGGATATCTTCACCCTTCAATTACCCAAACTGAACAAGCTAAGTTTCATACAGTTAACTATACATCTTCTAATGCAGAGCTTACGAATAAGCGTCCCAAAGCCTAACTGTTCATTGTAAGTATTATTATGACCATGGTACGCTCTGGGCAAGTTTAATTTCCTCACTGCAGCTAAGCGAAGCTCCTGTATCCTCAACAATTTGGCAAATATTCTTCCTGTAGTTCATAATCTCCAAAGTTGCCTTTCAATGGCAAGAAGGCAAAATCCTCTCACAAGAAGTTCTAAGAAATGTGTCATCTAGAAAGTACCCATATGAAATACCAGTCTAGCAAAACACTTTCTCATTTACTTCAAAGGTAGAAGCTGTATGTCAGATCCCACTCTAATACTTATCCAGCCTGATCGGTGACTTGGCACACCATGGAACCCATTCTAGGATTTCTTCCTCAAGCTTGTAACTACTGCTTGTGCTTTAATATAACTTGCAATACGATGTCTTGATTTAAAGATTTCAAGTGAGACCAAGCTTTAACTCAATCCACTCTTCTCACTGGCAAAGCACTATTTTAGTACTCTATTAGTTACTCCAGCTTCCAGTCACCGAATCCTTCTGTGCTTTTGTCAGGTTTTCATTTTCTTCTTCCCTCATCCTGGAGTATTGTTGGCATCAAAACTAGACAATACACTGAAGCTCTGGCATGACTAATACTACCCAAGTAATATTTCCTCACTTGACTTTTAAAGTTTATGCATTCAGCGATGTTAGCCATTTTTCAGTTTAATAGGTTGAACCACTACACACTTCTTTTAGTCTCTGAAGTGCATTTATTAAGGTGACAAACCTAGTTTCCTGCATTTTCCTTTGGGTTGAATCACCTGGTCCAAATATTGTTAGACATACTGCGTCCAGTTGATTGTGTTTTCCAGTCACATTATTACTACAACAAACCCAAACACACTTGGCATGTGTGAGACCTTTCATTCAGAGATCTACTGCCAAACTACAACTAAAGAGTTTATATCTTCAGGGAACAAAGCACAGAAACAAAAGGGCAAAAATATCACAAAAAGGAGTGTAGACACAGGTGATTATATTTATACCTTATACTTTCATTTCCAGTTTTTGCACACTCCCTCTGATCCTGCTAAATTCCGTCTCTGGCTGGAAGAAGCCATCCCTGCTCTCAGCACTCTGCCAGCCTGACAAAGAAAAGTTGACAGCCTGTCAGTTCTCCTTCGATCCTGAAGTAAGCTTTGGGAAAAGGAAGATATTCTCACCCTCCCTGGAACCAAGCTGGGGTATTCCCCACTCGGCTGCCTCTCTACTGTATCCTATAATATCCCTGACAGGTTCATTTTTCCCCACTGGTTTCTTAAAAACTCTTTTTGACTTAACTTTACACAATATCAGCTGTCAAACACATATGCATCACATCCATATGAACATCAATATTTCTTCCTTCAGACTATCTCAGTACTATATTAGAGACTCAACTTCATTTTTGTTCTCCCACTATACCACTGGTTTTTGGATAGGAAAGCATCACAGCTTTTTGTTAAGTATATGAGTAGGTAGTCTGCTAAAAAAAAAGCTGCAGAAGAACATACAATGATGGCATAGCTACTGTATGTGTTAAGTTAACAAAGTTTATGTGTGGAAATGGAGAAATTTACAACTTAGAATCATTTACAAAAGTCTAGTTTTGAGAAAATAGCCCCTCCCCACACACAGTCATGCAAATAGCCTCAGCTACTTGACTCTGCACCTGGAATCCCTTTGATATATGTGGAGCAACGATAAACACTAACATAAACAAATTCAGCAGTTTGGTTTCCTGAAGTCACACTATTTGCCAGTTAAATCCAAATCAAAGTAGTGAAAACTGAGACACTGCGACAATTTAGCACTTGCATGTTTTCTGTAAAATCTGCAGACACAAACATAAAAAAATACACATGCCATTTTCAGTCTTGTTCAATGCTTCAGAAATAATAACCTCTCCCATTCCTGAAATCCTGGTTTTTAAATGAGCAATCTGCTGCTAACACTGAGAAAGGCAGCATTTCAGAGTTAAGACAGCTCATACTGTGGCATTATCCAATACTCGGCTCTTCAGAGAGATTCACATAAAACAGTTAGGAACCGCAGCAATAGTGAACATCAAGAAGTAGGGCAAGTTCCCAACACTCCCCTAGGGCCAGCACTAATATTGATACAGTGCATTATGAGCAGAATTGCTATAGCTGAAAACTGCCCATTCAGCTGCCAAACCAACAGTCATGCTTAGTACTGCCACAGGACAAGGCAAGCATGACTGCAGGACAGCTTTTTCCAGTCTCACATCCCACTTTCACCAGTTTCAAGTGACTGTGAAACCAAAATGACAATTAAAAGTAGTCCTTTAACAGGACATTAAAAGTAAAGTTAGATGTGTCATCATACCATATATTGAATGTGTAAGTGACATGCTCTTGGCTGCTTCTGCCACAGCACTAGCTACTTTTTATGTTTCCTTCTCTCTTACTTGGATAAACTGGAATTTCTGTGCAATGTGACACATCTCCAAGGTAAGCCCCAAATACCCTACGAAGCACACTTAGCACCTAGGAAATTTTTGCTTCTGAGACTTTGTAAATCACAGCATTCAAAGTAAGACTTGGTAGAGCAAATCAAGTGATAATTTAGGGAGAAACCATGCAGAATATCTCCTGTCTCTTACATTCATGTCCAGAGTGATAAGTACCTCAATAACAGCTATGTGGCTTGGAAAAAAGCTATATTTGTCTAGCTCAGGATAAGCACAAGATACTGTTGAAAACCTCACAGCAAAGTTCCACAGAACAGCTGATACAGCTGATATAACATCTTGCCATCAAAGTGCCATCAAAGGGGTGGCTTCACTGCCTTTTTTCTTCTCTTCCTTGTCACCCTTCCCCCAGATTTCCCTTCCAGTACTCCACATAGACTTTATACAGTCCCCAGAGCGTGTCCGTATAGCGCGTCAAATCAATCTGCTCACCAGGCTGAATAATAACAACTTGACAGAAAGCAGTCTTCTGGGGCGTTAGCAAGCTCAACCATCTTACTGGAAGGTCAGATGATACCCAAGAACCAGCACAAAGCAAGGGGGTGAGACATGCCAGAAGAGGGGAAGGGGCAGAACTGTCCCTTTCAACAGCAGTGAGTGGTTAAAATATCCCTGTTACATCCCTTAACTGCACTTTCAGCTTACTCACAGCACTCCAGCAGGATTTGTTTTCAACATGCAAATCCCTGCATGGTTCAAGCAAGGCAAGGTGTGCTGAAACCTTTCTACTGATCCACACCTGCACTGTGACATTTTTTCTGTTTAGGAGTTTGTTCTTTTGTGAATGACAAGTTATGAATATATAGGCACAGTAGCGGAGCATTCCTATCCACTCTGCATTCATTGCTTCAGTGGGAGTATAACCTTTATTTTCTTCAGAACGGCCTACAGCAATAGGAAAGCCCTTTACAGAAATGGCTGATGAAACATACTTCTTTTTTTGTGCATCTATACATTAATGCTGACTTTGAACCACCAAATTTCCAAACCTGTGACATTCAGCTGCCAGAGGTACATCTGAATGCAAGCCTCAGACTTGTGTTTTTCCGGGCAGGTTTTAAATCTGTGATTTCTAATGTAAATCAACAGTCAAGTCTGAATGCATACTTTTACATTACAACTGAAACTGAAAAAGTGTTTTAAAATTGCTGTTATATTTAGAACAAAGACTCACATTACCAAATCAAGAAATCAAGACAGCCCTTAATAAAGGCACAGTAATGATAAGGGAATACCAGCAATTCACTTAATAGGGTCCTTATGC
This sequence comes from Ciconia boyciana, assembly GCF_034638445.1. NCBI lineage: Eukaryota > Metazoa > Chordata > Aves > Ciconiiformes > Ciconiidae > Ciconia > Ciconia boyciana. Next base: position 11,012,051 of record NC_132939.1, read on the forward strand.
TATGCAGACATCTTGACTGTTACAAAAAAAAAAAAAGAAAATATAGCAGGGAAGAACAGTATGTCATCCACAGAAAAAAAACCAGAAAAAATCCTGCCAACACCCAACATGGGCAAAAGAGAAAGAAAACTTGCTCAGAAAAAAAACAAAACAAAACACAGCCACACACACCACAAAAGGACCCTTGGTAAAACTGAAGGCTGCATTTTTTATTTTTAATGATTGCTTTTGCTTGGATCAAAGACCCACCCATGCAACACCCACCCCCACCCCCCCAAAATGAAGAGGGGATACAATACAGAGCAAAGGGACATCTGACTAATAGTTGCAAGCAGAAGTTTTTCCAACCCATTGTTTTATTCCAAAAGAGAACATTCCACGACCTACGCAGTCTGATCCCAAAGGACCTAGGAAGGATCACTAGACAGTTCACATTCCTCCACAAAAAGTTTAAGTAGGTTTAGATGATCTTATTTCCGCAAGTAGCAGGTTTGTGCCAAATATTAATAATGCAGTCCCTTAGTTACCACTTACAAATGCTCATAATCATTTACAGCTCCTGAACAGTACGGAGGACGACTTGGATATCATCCAACAAATCCACAGCAATTAAATTTATTAGAAAATGGAAAACTTTCCAGTTTCACTCAGTGGAACAAGACAGGCAATGAGTTCTGTATAAGGAACAATGAAGTAAGCTAGTACTCTTCAGCTTAGAAAACTGACAGGACCAAAGTCTACAAAATCATCAAATATCACAGGGACATCAAACGAAGCTTGGCTGAAAGGCTGAAAACAACACAGCTTTTCACACGAGGTGGTAGGCTGTGGAAACTCTCTGCCAACTAACAGGAAGGCTAGAAGTTCACGTGGTTTCCAAAGAGAGGTAGGACCAGTTCATGGAAAGGAATTCTGCTGAGGGTTACCACATCTGCTTTGTGAAGTCCCTGAGCTGAAAATAACTGTGGGCCAGTATGGGAGTACACATGCTTGCCCTAATCTTACTCTTTGCCAAGCAGCTACTCACAGCCACTGCTCTAGATGGGACTCTACAGGAACTGGGTCTTCGTTATGGCATGCAACGGTCACTGTTACCTTCTTTCAGTATTGGCAAAAGAATTATCTTGATTTCTAAGTATTCAGAGAAAACTTCTACTTACAAGAATGACATACATGGAATACCCATAGTGAAAGTGTACAACATCCTCAAAAAAACCTTTCTAGGTTACCTCTGGTTTAAGTCAACTAACCTGCAGTTATCACCATAACATCTCTTAACACCAGGTAGAAGATTTAAATTCAGTCAGTACACATTACACTGAGTTTAGCAATGTAAATGTGAAAGCTTAGTTTATCAGAAAAAATAGGTATCTTGTTCCCTATATTAGACTATGTTAGGTATCTGCTTTCATAAGTGGAATTTCAAACCCAGTTTAAACAACTAAATTCCTATGCAGCGCCTAGAAAGAATAGCACTGAGCAGGGAACTATGTAAAAGTCAGTAGGCACAAACCACCCAAAACACACACTCAGGATGGCCCTCCCACACTTCACCTTGCTAAGCACTTCAGTTAATACACACAGTTCTCCACTCACCTGAAGTCGTGCCTACAGTATGAAATTAAATTTCAAATCATCAAGCAGAGCTCACAATTCTCTTTTAAAGAGGCTAAAGGAGCCAGCAAAGTAGGGAAGCTGTAACACACGGGGAAAATCCCAACCAGACAAACATGCTTAGAACAGAATAGAAAAGAATCACATATTTCAGGGGATCGTATACTAGATATAAATATTTCTGGCTTTTTTCAGAGTCCTATTTTTCTGCAATGTTCACTTCAGAACACGATCTAGAGTCTCATGCACTATTTTACCCTGACTTTACTAGAGAAATACACACCCTTTTTGTATGTGTTTTTGCCTCAGTCACTCATCCGATGCTCAACTGACATTTTTTTAAGGATATCTGCTAAAGCCCCTTCAGCTGTCTTCAAGGGTTCTGTTGTCTCTTCCATATGTGTTGAATTTATTCTTTGTCCCTAGAGGTACAAGCTTAAGTTTATATTCAATAAATTCTGAAGTAACTGACTAAACACAAAATATTTACCTTGAGTAACTTAACCAACAAATACAAATGTCCATAAATCCATTATATAAAGATAAATTCGTTATCTTCATGTTAAAATCACTACATCTGTTTTTCCTGAATATGGACATCAACCCCTCAGGTTTCTCTCCCCCTTGTGCCTCCATCAAATATCAGTGCTTGAAATGTTGTTCTTATACAATTAATTGGTATTAAAACTTGACATTCTTATTTCAAAATAGAGAAGTTGTATTTTGCTCCCCTTAATTAGCAAGATTACAGATCGAAGGCAATGTTTGCTTTGCTTTTTAGTATTGCTGAACAAAACTCTTAGATATTACATTTTTCCTATGCCTTACAGAATAACAATATGAGAATCCCCAGTAGTATTTTTAACCTTTTAACTTTTCAGTTGTTTTGAACAAAGGTTGCAAGAATCTTTATAGATGGTCCCCTCCTCCCTGCTACAAGTTTTTCTGGCCCTCCCTCTCTTTTACAGTCTGATTAAAGCTGCATGTCCCTCAGCTTCCTTCTACTCAAGCACATCGCAGCGTAGAGAAAAGTACGTAAGTGTTCTCTTAATACTGATACCAGATTCATTCAGATTTGTTCCCTTGTATGATCATGTATCCTGATCTCCTCTGCAATAGGAGGCAACCTCATCTACTATTTTATACAACATACTGATATGCTGTAATTCAGGCCAAAGTTTATTTTAGAAAGATACCCTGGATGAACTGATAGGTTGCAAGAATCTATTACCCTCCTCCTATCTTTTCTGCTCCAAAGCCTAGTTCCTCTTGTTCAAAACTTCCGACTTTTCTAGTCTGAATTTGAGTAGGTCACCTATCAGCTACCAAATCTCATTTCATTTTCTCCTACCAAGTCATCAACTGAAGGATGAATTCAGTGAATTGCTTTTTCCTCATTTAACTAGTTTAGATGCATTTGTTTGATCTCCCATTGTAAGGTTGTGTTTGGAAAACACAGTTCATCCCTCGAACTCTTTTCAGTTTTCTACAAACACTTTATGAAGTACGGGAAAGTATTAAAATTATGACATGAATAACATCACACATAGATCAAACTGCTTTTGTATCCAGCTTGATATCCTTGTTTACCAAGCAAAAAAATCGTTTGTCCACTTCTCTGTAACACAGCACTGGGAACTGCCAATTAGCAACATCCTCCCACCCTCAGCCACTTCAAACCTTCATCCCAGAAGTGTGATATACCGGTATATGACTGTTTGGCAGCTAGTTAGAAATGGCACATGTATTTCTTAAGGAAGATCTTATCAAGCCACATAGGCTGTTGGAGTGATAACTAAACAGACCAACCTGCACCACTTTGCTCTCTCACCAGTAAGAGTCTCTTCTGCCATCATAGAATCGATTCAGATCCTGACTAGTGTAAAATCAGGGACAAAGCCAAGTGGAAATTGCCAGAAACAATGCTACTGACTAATCTTTGCTTAGATCACAAACAGTCACTGTATGAATCAGTTAGCTAGTTTATTAATATGGGGCTATATGGATTTTTACAGTGCAGCATAAGCCTCTCTTTGGGAGATTCATGTGACAGAATTCTTACTTTTTATTAGATGATAAGTTCCAAGTCTAAACATTTAACCCTTTGTAACTGAAGTGTGACTGCAGGAGCTGTTAACCTCCTAGCTTCATCTTTCAGCTTTGTACGCCCATATAGCACTGGTACTGATCTAAACCCACGGTGAACTGTTCAGAGATCCAAAACAGATTAAAACTAATCCTGCCAAAAAATAATTTTTACAAGAGCTACAAGTCTGAGTAGATCACAGTAAGGTGATTCAGGGAGTCAAACAAGTACCAGCATTGTACAAAGGAGGGGGAGAAAGGATGAGCTGAACAGTAAGTGTACATATAACTTACCTAGCAAACACACACCTGAACATGAGAACACACAGGTTATCTTCTATAGGGATATTATAGCAAGAATAAGCCTACAAAGCCTCCAATGTAATAGAAATGTTCAAGAAACAGTCTGAAAAGTGGGTTGGTGGTTTTTTGGGGGTTTTTTTGTGAGCTGCTGCTTTGAATAAATTTACTCCTTTTATAGGAGGCTCTTTTATCAACACCCAAGTTAAAACAAATCAATCTAATACATAAGAGCACAGTCAAGAAAGAACCTGTATGAATGCTATTCAACATCCAGGTAAGTTAGGTTTAAGAAACATTGTTCTGTATTAGAATGGTACATAAAAACATCCAAATATAATTGTACCAAGATGACTGATGTTTACAGACTGAGAAGTAGGAATGTGAAAACTAGGAAGACAAGCAGAACACAATAATACAGGAAGCCAGCAGGAACTATCTAACCACCCCTTTTAAGAGTGGAAGACAACGATTAGCTCAAGTGCAAATGATTCTGATGAGCACACTTTTGGAAGGATGCGTGGAAAATACAGAACTACACCATAAAGAACGATTGAAGAGAAACTTCCATGCTGTTGCCGAACAAAGACTTAGCCAAATTACATCATAGGGAGGAGTTAAAAGGGATATGTTGTGTTGTATTTGAAGGTGGGAAATTATGGTACTTCGCTACAACATGCAATTAGGTTTGCTAGAAAGGGAAATTCAAGTTAACTGTGTTTATCCCTAACTTTTCTTAAGTAGAAACCTGCTGGTGCATCAAGGTTCTTCCAGGTGTTGGAAGGCCGGGGCAGTTCCTTTTTCTGCTTCCTGAAATTCTCTGAAATCCACTCACCAGCCCCTTCTACAGACAAACCTGAGAACTTGTACCAATATTATTCTCTGACCTGGTTGCCAACACAGTATCATTCCAAAACATCACCATCACCACAAAACACACACACAAAAGCAAACAAAGCGCTCACAGAACTGAGACAAAAGGATAACAAAAAGACACATACAGGCAACTTTAAGGGATGAAAAATTAATTTATTTTTTTTTGTAAATCAAGTCAGAGACCAGTTACCAGGTTTTCCAAAGTCACCAAACAAAATCCAGCAGAAAAACTGAAAAATAGGTTTTACTGAAAAATAACAGAAACCAGTACTTTCCCAGGTTTCTCAGGGGACACCATCATTCCAGCATGTTTAGGGCTACAGGGAACTAGCAAGCCACAGAAATAGCCTAAAACTAGAAGTCACATGACTGACAAAATATTTGTTTTAAAAAATAAGAAGTATGCATCTGAAAGCCGTGCCAAAGGAAGTAGATTACACAAGTTCTACAGCACACTATGAATGAATCCATGAAGGCTTTACTTGCCTGAACAAATCTTGTTCTAAAAGGCACATTAATTTTGCCTAAAAAGCGCACGGAACTTTGCTAGACTAACTAAAGCATTTAAAGGAACCTCAAAAGTTTTTTAAGGCTGGATAATGATCAGTTCACCTAGAGACAGAAGATCGTCGATACGCTACAATGCTAACTAGGTCTCTAATGAGATACCAATAGCTGCTTTCTCCTCGCTTTTTTGCTGCATGGAGGATTTTTTTTGTCCCGCTTCTGAGATGTGTAACTATTTGGTCCTTACTAGTGTTCATATGCTCTAGGGGGGGGGGGGGGGGGGGAAGGCATTAATTCATTTTAAGTAGAAGGCACGGATTCTCCTGTTATCAGCCAACTTAAACCTTTCCTTACTTTCTATTTATATTCCAAATGAAGTTCAAAAGTTTTAGCAAATCTTTTTAAAAAGTGTACATCACAGCCTTACAGAAAACAGATTTTCACGTCACTGAACACAAGGACAATTCTCCTGAACAGCTATTTGATAAGAACATCAAGAACAAACTAAGGTGCCAATATTTCTCTAAAGGGAAGCCCGAGTAGGTTTTCAAGAGTTTTCCTTACAGAAAACAGAATATGTAGACAAACTGACAGCAAGATGAGATCTACACCAAGTTAGGGAATCATTCTTAAACAGCAATTCAAGATTTTTTTATTTTTTTTTTTTAAACAGACAGCTCCCCTCCCTGAAAGGGAGCAGAGGTGTGCACAATTAGTGGACTGAAGTTCAAACCATGTATTATTTTGGTGGAAAAGAAAATTTTCTTCCTTTTAGCCTCCTTCCTATATTCCATCTCCTCCAGATTTCCTGGCAAGCCTAACTGGAGACATTGCTGGGTCTCTGCCATTTTTAGATAAATTATCAGTTTGACAACAACTTGGACGTGTGAGTGTTCAGCTCCGGTAAAGTCAAGTGATCGTGGTGAATAAGCTCCTAAGAGATTTGCGTATCTGAAACTCTTCTATATTTGTTCATCTGGAAACCCAGAAGTACATGGGCCAGTAAGGGGAAAGGGAAAGAGTCAGAGGTCTAGCCGAGTTACTCTTTCTTGTTATGAAGAAGAATTTTTAAAATGGCAGAAAAAAAAATAGTGAAAAGCTCCACTGTGTAGCTCCAGAGATGAAAGTAAAAAGTTGATTATTTTTCTGGCTTCTGGGTATCAGTATCAAAACCAGATTTTTTCTCTCAAATTTTTATGTAGATTTATGAAAGAAATGACCCAACACAGCTTAATCTAAAAATATTCTGCCATACATCCTCTTCTTCCACACCAAGGTTGCAATATAACATATTTAAAACAGCACTCTTCACCCTTTTGCCTCTCCCAACTCTCCTTCAGAACTACTCATTTCATGAACTATGCTGTTTCCTAACCTACAAAAGCACAAATGTTTGTGAAGCAACAAGGTGTATGGTATCGGTCAACTGAGTAATCTCAAATCAGTCTCCAGGGGAAAAAAGTTACCCTTGAGCCACAGCAGATTCCCCAGTCCAGTACCTTTGCCCAAACACATATGTCACCACAGAGCAGAGGGACACGATACATGGATGGAAACAGTTAGCCAGGAAGGGGTTGGAGTGTTGATGGGAGCTACTTTGTCCATAGCAATCCAGTATGATCATCAAATCCAGATGATCATCAAAAATACTGTCCAAGTATATCAAACTGTCCATGGACGTTGCAAAGGATAGTTACTATAGCACAAACTGCTGGGCACCAAACACAGAATTATTTTTGGGCATAGGTTTTTGCTTTTTGTCCTGTCCATGTACCTAAGCACAGCCCTGGTGACACTGCCCTGAACAGTGGCATTTCCCACACAGGTCCTTGAAAGTCTGCATTCATCAGTCAGACTAGAATTCCTGGGAGGAACATATATATAAAGGACACAGTCAGAAAGCTTGCACAGTGGCATCAGCCATATAGAATTGTTAAAATTTGCTCTGAGCTGGGAAGCTGATCATCATCTACCAGGAACGGGAATGTAGAAACATCAGTTTCTGCAACAGCCAACTGCTGTAATGTTCACCTCTATTTTTTGCCCCCCTCATCATCTTATTCTTGATGCTGACAACGGTGTTAGAGTAAGATGAATAAAGAGCTAAGAAAATAAAGCAGGCATTTGCTATGGAAGAGTGTCATGGTCAAGTCAGATAAATTAGGACAGGAATGACTTCATTCAACAAATAATGCCAAATACAGTAATTGAGAACTCTTTATTGCCAGCTGGGATATCTTAAACAGACCAAACTGGATTTTAAAATGTGATAATAGGGAAATATTCATCTTTCTTCAGACTGTTCCCAGGCCAGAGAAGCTGACCAAGTTGCATGTGTCTCAGATGGGATATATATATATATATATAAGCCCTAGGATTTCTAACAGAGTTGAAACAGAAAATTCCAGCATAAACCCAAACTAGCATAAACTCATTGCTCTTATTTCTCTCTTCCTATTAAAAACAGGAATATCCAATTTCTGGTCTTACATTTCTAAAATACAAATAACTTCTAGAACTTCTAGAATTTGGACTCAAACTGCATGGCAAGCATTTGACAACATTTTGAACAGATTATTCTTTAACGATTGGAGAGCACTTCCAGCAACTATAATGTCTTTATGTGAAACATCCCTCTAAGAAATCACTGAATTTACTTGACAGGTTTCTAAAATAAACCGTAATATTCAGTGGCTAGTTTAGCCATTGCAGCAAAATAATATTTTCAAATGAGAAAATGAGAATAAATTCTAAAAAAATAGGGAGGAACTACACTATTTGTAATAAAAAACTTCCAAGCTAATGCATAACTTCTCTTCACACATGATTTTTCACTAAAAATGGCACTGTGAGAATGAAGGGCTGTAACAGACATCATTTAAAATTTCCTAGTTTCACATAAGATCAGTAGAAATTAAATACTATGCAAAAACTGTTAATTGAAATAAAAAGTTCCGTAAATGTAAATTTTTTACAGCATCTAACATCACAAAACTTCACTTGGATTTTAAAAACTAAGGTGATGAAGACTTTTCAAAACTCACAAAGCCATAGTAAACTGGGTATAGATTAAAACTAGAGTATAATGTTACTCTAGGACAGCAAGTTTGCCTAATGCCTCTAGATACCAGAGCCTTCTAAGGTCAAACTTAAGTAAGTTTCTGGATTTATTAATTTGGACCATAACCTAACACAAAAATACTCTTAAGTATTTTGACAGCACAGTGTTAACACTGACCTTTTTTCCTTAAGCCAGTGAACTCATTTAATCTATAACAAACCAATTTGTAAACGCAAATACAAAGATTACATGCCACGGCTTGGCAACAAAACGTATTGGGAAAGGGAACAGAGGAATAAATAGGCGTCCTGTTTCTCAGTCAACAATTCTAGAACTGCAAAACGGAAAACCCAACACGGTCAAGACAAGGTCAGAAAACATATTCTAACATAAACTTCAAAGACTAACATCTGATTTTTTTGCAATATATTCTGGACCCCATAATTTATCCCTGAAAAACGAGTAAGCCATTCAAGTCTATGGGCAAAATAACTACTATTTTAAAAGGTTATACTAAAACTAATATGCCGGTACCCAACCTGCAGCATAAAGCCCAAATCTCAGGGGAATTTAAAATACAATTATCAGAGGTCCTTGAGTGAAGGGTAGAAATAAGAGCGCAACTCGTACCAAAGTCATTTTGCTGTCACTCTCAACACAACTACAATGCATACATGCAACATAAAGGATAGAAGTTTTATTACTTTTTACTATATCGTTTTACTTCAAATTGGAACCTAAGTCCTAAATTTCTTAATGCTCCAAGGAAAATCCATATGTAACAAAGAGAAATCTTTGTTTGACATAACAATTCAAAGAAAAAAAAAAACACACACACCACCAAACCAGGTCAAGGAAACTACAAAAATTAAGTTTTAAAGACAGAAAAAACATTTTGCAAAAAAGAGTTAAAATAACAGTATATTAGTTTTATTTTCTCCTGTTTTTTCTAGGAAGTAACTTTTCCGTCTCACTTCATTAATATTCTGCAGTACGGCATTATTTAGCAATTTCTACCAGAGTCTTTCAGATCTTGTCCTTGTTTATTAGATGAACTGGAAAAGGCAAAGCCACTTTAAGGAAGTTTCCAAGATAAAAAGAACTTCAGATCAAGAATGATACTAATTTCCAAGTTCTCCAACAGTCTTATTTCATTCTCCCTCTAAAACCTACATCAATCCCAAATGGGTAAGACTAACTTCAGAGTCTTCCAAGTAGTTTTGTATTGAGACCACATCCTATCTTTAAAATACATGGATTCCATTAACTTATTTTTAGCTGACACAGAATGGAATTAAGGCAAATGGCTGCAATTGAATAAGCATATATGACTTACTATAAAATGCCTTCCTATTAAAGTGATTTGAGAGACATGATGCCAATACACAATGCTTAGGAATTACCAAACATAATCCTTCCCAGCGTTACGTATTTCCATCACAGCCACACCAAGTAAGGACCGTTAAGGATTTAGCAATATGTTTGCTGCCTCCTTTACACAAGGTGCCACTAAATTGCCTTGTACCTGTGGAAAATAGAGCCTACTAACATTTGCAAGGAAAATACTGTCAAAACAAACATGAAAACTACAACCATCTTCCTCAACTGCTTATATTCATATGAATGGGTTTCTTTAAAGTTAGTAGAGAACGTCAACATCTTGGACCACAAGAAATGGGGCTTGTTATTTCACCATTCTAAAATCCTGCCAACGATATTTCTTGCTCTATAAGTAGCCTACTGGCACCATTCCTACAGAAGACCAACCTACTAAACTACAGCATGGCTTCAGCTCAGGGTCACAAGTTGTTCTGACACCAGCAGCTGACCTAGAAGTGTGCCTGACATCAGAGACATTGAATAACAGCTTCTCAAATGGCAGGAGACTGAAAAGGTTACAAATTCTGTATGCCGTGGCTAAGAAATATCTTTTTGCAGCTGCAAAACATAGACAAGAAAGATGAATCTTTGCAGCCAAGGAAGGGGCAGGGAACACAGACGGTCCTGCACTGTACATGTGAAGATGACATTATTAGCCAGTTCTTGAATTAAACTGTACAACCACAACAGGAATTTTAGCAACAACTAAATAAATTTGAAATAATATCAAATGCAACAGAAACTATCAGTCTTCTTTGGGACAAAGACTGAAATGTCAGACTATTTTTTTTTTTTAGTTAATGAATATTCCAGACTACCAAAGCCTGAAGATGCTGTTTTGATCTGCGTTCTTCTGCAGAATGGATTAAAAAAGAAATTACATTCTCAACATCTGGTGAAAGATCAGGTTTCCAAGGAGATGAAGCCTGGGCCTTGGATAAGTAGCCTTACTGCATTTTTCCAACAAATTGAGGTAAAAAAAGGCAGGTGCAATATGCAGTTCATGCCAGTGAGCTATTCACCTTGATATCCACCTCATTCAATGTAAAGTTCAATTAAATATACACCACAGGTTATTCGACAATATTCAAAGTGATTAAATACAGATAAAAACAATTTGATAATTACAACTGGGATCTCTTCCTCCCACAAAATAAAAAGATAGCAAACAAAACTTAAATAGGCTTTCTAAATAACTCAACACACTAACTCTTAAAAAGAAAAGCATTCTCATTTTTTAAGTGCATCATTCTGCATCCTGTTTCAGTGTCTTGAGTTTCACCTACACAACACCACAGAAGTACACAAAAGTCACCAGTTTGCATTTGATCTAACTAAACCTGGAACATACATACTACTGCAATGCAAGACTACCATATACATATGCATACATATATATACACACACACCCAGGCAAAGTATACCTCTGCTTTACTTTTTTTAGTCCATTATCTAAAACCTACAGTGACTCTAAAAAGACTGAAAGACCCAGAGTGAAAGCTCTTTCACTGCTTTTGAAAATGCCACAAAACACCTTATTTGCATCTTCAAGCACCTCTAAAATACAGACCCTAATTTCTATGGGCTGATCAAGCAGAGCTTTCAACATCTAAGTGCAAAAGTTGGTGCTGAGTTCCAGTCAGTATCATCTCAGCTACCACATTTATCAAAACCAATTATTTTTAGACTGAGGTTTTCTAAGTATGATGACAGCCAAAAATGAAAGTTTCAAACCATGTTTAATATATTAAATAGAGAAACCCTAAGTATTCTTTGAATTCTTTCAAACTTCTTTGAAAACTTACTGAGAACAAGGAAGCTACGCAAGCTTAAAAATATGTATTTATTTTGGGCTTCTCTTTGCAATCATTTGCATATTATATGCCTTTACACATCTTTTCTTGAAGGCAACTAACTTTAGAGAACTTTAAACTTTCTAATACTTTGGGATATAGGTAGCTGCCTTTTACTACTTTTCTGCTCTCTTTCAAAAGCAGAACTATAGACAAAACTGATGATAAAGGTTAAAAAGCATACAAGTTACAGAACTAAAAAAAGAAAACCACTAAGGGATGCACCAAATTCACTTTGTTTTACTTAACAACAACATATTTCTTCAGGTTTTCCTGTACCTCCTGTCAAAGTGTAACCACACGGACAATTGGCTCTGTGCTGAAAAGAGCTTAAAACATTGAATTTGAGCATGAAAACAGTGCTTCTGTATTCATCTAAATTAATTAACCTACATGTCTCTTGGTATTTCCAGTGTGCTTGATATCAATTCACTTTGAAAAACGGTCTTACTCATCTGCAGCACGCAGGCTGCCACTCTCACATTAGGTGTCAGCTTTGTCATCATAGTCTTGCATAGTGTTAAGGAACTGCGTGAAACTTTAAGCTTTGACAAACAAATCCAATGAATGTTCACTTGTTCCTATTCCTGGTTTCCCAAAAGAATCTTCGAGAGCAGGTATTTGAAGAAAAGAAAAAAATAATCTCCAATAAACTCCCCCTACAAACATCGCCTTCCTAATACATCTTTAGCAATGGTCCCCAAATACAGCAGGTCTCTCGGTAGCAGGTGGTGGCAGTGACTTGGTAGCAGGCCCTAACTTCAGCTCTGGCTTTGTGGAATCCCAACTACAGGTAAGTTAGTTTACTGACATCCCTGTGTCCCCCCCAAAGGACCTTGTAGGGAAGAACAAACAAAACGGCTATCCTTAGGTTCTCTGTGGTACTCCTTTCTTGTTTAGGCAGTCTCCCAATGTACTTCCTTCCCAGACCTTGAGTCTGCACAGCACCATACACCACAACTGTCATGCAGACAGGCAGTGGAAATGCGCAGTGTGGAAGAGAATATGCAGGATAAAACAGCATATTAATCTATAACCACAATATTTTATTGGGTTATTTTACATACTCCATTTCTACAAGTAGGCATAAAAAATCATGAATGGTCATGAGAAATACAAACCCACAAAACTCAGTAGTAAAGCCTTTCCCCTTAATAGCCAACTGTGGTCTAGAATATTCAGATGAGAGGTCTATAGTTTCTGACACTTCAAATAGCTATTTACATTTGCATATTCCTAGAATACAAAACATACATTCTTTCGAGGGCAGAGTTTAACCTCAGCCTTCTGCAAGACCATGTACAGAGGCAGTTAGCCAGTATTAATAGTTAATTAAAACAAACAGCCTTTCTTTTTTCCCCTACAAACTTAGCTGCAGCCTGTGTATTATCAGTCACTCCCATTTAAAAAGTCTTTTTGATAAAAGAAAAGATACACTGAACAGGCAGGACAAGTACTTTAATACTAACCTATTAAAAAAAAGAATGAAAATATAGTTTCATTTTGAATGTTCAAGGACCAGCATTTTGAAAAAAATTCTACTTAAAGACTGAATGAATTTTGTAAAGAGATTAGATTCAAAATTGTTTAAAAAGATGATCGGTCTCTGCGGTTGACCCTTTCTACCTTGGATACTAAGAAAATACTTTAAAAATGCTGTAAGCATTTGCTTCAAAAGCACGAAAACACACCCACTTGTTTCTTCACCGTTATTTTCAAGTACTAAAATCTTTCCAAAGCTGTTATAATTGAGGCACCGGAGTAACAGAAGCCTCAGCAATTAAAAATGCAAACTGATTCCCCTGCCTCCCCAAGTGCAAAATCCTGATCTTGGGAAGCCACCTTAATGTTCCCAGTATTCTATATTCACTGTCAAAGAAAAACATTCATTCTGCTGTTGACAGCAAAGATACACATACAGCTGTCAGAAACAGCCCGAGAAGTGCCAGCACCAGGGAGGGCTGCCTCAGGACCCTAGGGTTCACCATAGCACATTCAGGAGGTAACTGAGCTGCACCGTTAGGAAGCGAAGAACCCCACAGTTGTGGGACTGGCCAGTTGGCTCTAGCTGTCTACAGGTAGGACTGGCCTCCGTGCAACAGTCACAACCCACAGAAATTTCCAACTACTGCCATCATTTTGGTGTTTAATACACACACTCCTCGGGCCTCACCTAAAGCATACTTTATCACAAGGCACCTGGTTTACTGAAAAAGATCCACGGGATCAGCTACGGGACAGATGTTGAAGGGACCCATTCTTGTTGCAGGGGAAGGGGCACCAACATCTCCGCTCCGTGACTTACCTCAGCCTCCATATCCCTGAGGAGGCTAACTCAAACCTGGGAGGAGGAACAAGCCTGGCATTGCCTCCACTGGGCTCCTGGACCCCCGGTTTTGCCCCTTTCCTCCCCCTCCGCCGAGCCGAGGATACACCGACAGCAGGACCCCCGGCCCCAGCTCTGCCCTCGGGGTCCGGACGAGCTGCCGCGCCGGCAGCGGGCCCGCTGCCGGCTGCAAACGGCCCCGTCACCTCCGGGTCCTGTCACACCGCCGAGACAATCCGTATCGGGGCCGCTCCGTTCGCGGCCCCCCCGCCCCGGTCCCCGCTCCAAGACACACTGACCAGCACTGCCGCCGGGGGGTCCCACTGCCCCCCCCCCCCCGCTCCGGCCCCCTCCCACCGGGGAAGGCGCAGCCCGCAACGCCTGCCGGGGCAGGCAGCTCCCCACGGCCTGCCGGAGGAGGCAGCTCCGGCGAGGTGGCGGCCCGGGGGGCGCACCCACCGGCCTCCCCCCACCCTCCAGAGGGGCGCCGTCTCCGCAGCCGGGGACGCGAACCGCCCTCACCCCGCAGCCCACCACCCGTTAGCGCCCCCCCAACGGTCGCCCACTGCCCGTTAGCGGCTCACCGCGAGCTCCGCGCGCCCCCTCGCCGCGCCGCGCCCGGGGTGGGAGGCGGGGAGGGGGTCGCCGTCCCTCGGCAACGCGCTGCACGCCCGGAGCGGCGCCCGGCGCAGGCAGCCCCCGTCCCTGACCTACTTTCCGCCTGGCTTGCCACCCAACGGCGCACCACTAACCTACTTTCCAGCCAATGGCACCCTCCTCCGGCCCCAGACCGGACGCGCCCGCCCGCCAACGGGCGAGCGGCTCCCCGGCGGCCTTGCCCAATGGCCGGCCAGGAGGGCGGGCAACGCCCGCCCTCCTGAACGGCAGCTAATCCCCGGGCGCCCCTGGAATGGGAGCCAATCAGAAAGGCGGCTGGGAGTTTTGATCCCGCCCTTCGGCCGAGGGCGGAGCCGATGGGCGAAGGGAGGGGCGCGTGCGCAGTGGGGGGGGGGGTCGTTAGTCGCCGCGCGGGACCCGGATGTGGCGGGGCAGGGTTTGGTTTGGCCGTGGCTTCCCTCGGCGGTGCGGCGGGCGGAGCGCCGTCAGCAGCTCCTTCTCGATCCCTTCCCCTTTCTTTCCCTGCCTCGGTGCCGCCGCCGCTGGGGCTCGTCCGTGCTTCTGCGTCATTCGTGTGACATCGGCCTGGGCCTTGACGTCACCTCTTGAGGCGCTAAGGTCAGCGCAGCACCCGTGACGGCACTGCTCTAGGCGGCAAAGTGGCCGCCTGTGCTTAGGTCTCCCCTCGCCTCGCCTCACTTCCCTCAGTGGCAAAGACAGGGCGCCAGTGCTCGCCCGGCTTGGGGCCGCAGCCCTGCGGGCCTCCACGCTCGCCTCGGGCGGCTGGGGGCTCTCCTCAGTCGGCCGGGGGCTCTCCTCAGTCGGCCGTGGGGCCCTGTTGCCTGGCCCTGCCCTGTTGGCATGGGCTCCCTGACCTCGCTCTTCCCTGCCATGGGGTCACCATCGTCGCCTTGTGATGGCGCGTGTCTTTTAGCCCACCACCGCCTCAGCTGCATCCACAGGCTGCAGGTGTCGATCCCAAGGTTGGTAACCTGCTTTAGTAAATCCTGGCCTTGTGTCTGCCTCACATGTTGTATGTATGTGTGCCTGTACACAACATCCCATTGGTAAGTTGATGTTGCATCGCGCACCGTATTTTGTGAATCGTCACTCAGTAGCCTCACAGCACCCTTCAGAATGTCTTAGAAGCACGTGTGTGATGCTGCCATCAGTTTCACTATCACAAATGCACCATCATCTCCCAGTGTGACCGTGTAATGCTGATCCTATAATCAGCAGTAATTTTATTCGGCTTGTGAAAAAGGCCAGTGATGGAACATAGTAAAGCCATCTACTGCACCATGTTACAGTCTAAATTTAGGTAGTCCACGCAACAGTGCTGGCATGTAAAGGGGATGTGTTGCAAGAACATAATCACAGTGTATCTGCTTTCAAATGCGAACATTTTCTAAATATGATTGTATTATTGCTACATCAGATTATCATCACCACATATTAATTGTCTTACCATTTCCTGTCCTGTGATGCCGCATCACAAATGTTTGGTTTACGTTTACTGGTATAACATCACCAGAGAAGCTTGGATTGCAGCATTATCAAATCACAGCGTGGTTGTGGTTATTCCAATCCACTATCGCAGAACATGAACTCATCCTATGACAGCGTTAAGATTTGGTTTCCACCCAATTGAATTGGAACTAAACACAGGCAACAAGTGGCCCCTGCTGGATGCAAACTTCCTATTCACATCAGGGTATTCCTACTCAAGGAAAAACCCTCCAGCAGAACGAGTTAAATGAAATACCATACATTAGCAAGATGGAAGTGTATACCATGAAGAAAAAGGAGAAAATGCATCTTTTTTTTTCAGCAACTGCTTTAGTGGTGCTGCTTTGATTTGTTTTAGCGCACAGAAGTTATGGAGGTGGAGAAGTCTCCTTGACTACTTCTTTCTCACAAGTCTTTGTAGTTTTCATCATTGTTTCTACCCACCTGTAGAAATTGTCTTCCTTATGGACTCAGTCACATACTGTCTGTTTTAATGAGCCCAGTGACTGTTGTAGGGAATGATGCCAAGAGTAATGATCTTTAGCTATTTCTGTAGGAAAGCAGCTTAGCAGGCCATATGTCATATTTCCCAGTAAATGATTGTTTTGAATTGTTTTTATACAGTAGTTTCTATTCATGAGATATTAAAGAAAATAGCAGCATCTGGTTAATCAAATTCTGATTTTCAGCGTATGATGATATATATCAATCTTATTCTGTGACTTTCTGTAAAGTAGATTTTCTCTTTAAGTTTAGTGCAGGGAATTTCTCTCTGTAGGTCAGTAAGGCATCTTATAGGTGACTATTATACCTTAAAATTGTAAGGGTGCAAAGTTTATCACTGAAGAGCTAAGAAATGACAGTTTGAAGTTTAACAAGACCTGAGTTCAGCTACTGTTGCCAGAAAAGAGTTTGCATCACCCTCCTACCATGCATTTCTAAACACAAAAAGCAGATAGAAGAGGTAAGGCTTGAGCAAAGGTGGAATACTTTCTCCTTGAAGGGTAGTACTTGAAGGAGCACTTGAAACTGGGATCACACCACAAATTGTGGAACCTGCTAGAAGGACCGGCTCAGTTGTGTGCTTTGCTCACGGCACTGTGCACAGGCATGTCTGATACAAGAGCGAAAGCATTTCCTCATGCAGTCGACTCTGACCTGATTAATTTTCAGATTTTATGCTTTTTTTAAAGAAGGTAGTAAATTAGGTCTTAAGCAGAAATTTAGCTGCCTCCTTAACTATGTTAATGGTTACACCATGTGTAAACACCAGAATTTAGACTAATTTATGGCCCAAAATTATGATTTAAAAACAGGAAGAGAGCGTGCTATGTGGTGATTGTACTGAAATTTGTGTTTTATTAATAGAATATTGGAACAACTAGCCTGTCTTTCAACCAATTGATTTTCTTTACTGTCTTCACAATTGAATGCTACAGTAACCACTTTCCTGGTCTTAGGGTTTTGACTTTGCGTCAAGAAGAGTAGCAGGTATGATCTTCATTAAATGCAGCCTACCTAAGGTATAATAAGGCTATGTGTCAGTGATTTCACTTCAAAATCTGCAATTTTTAATTATTTTTTTTAATCTAGATTTCTAGTTACATGCACAAAAAGGAGTCTAGTTTCTCAAACGATAACCCAAAACCTGATGTTTGTTTGGGGTTTTTTGGGGGGGAGGGTTGCCTTCAAACAGTCCCTGATACATCTCTGGAACAACAACAGATGTTCAGAAGTAACCTGCCAAGTTAGTAACCTGCATCAAAACCTGCCTTTGATGTTTTAGTTGTGTTTTCTCTGAAACTTGAATCATGACCCCAATTACAGATACGGAGGGACACAAAGACTGTGAGTCTTTGTAGCATGAGTTTTTGTAAAATAGTTTGGAGATAGTATTTTACATGTTTATTTTTTAATGTCTTCCAAAATATGTCCAAGATGTGCTATTTATTAGAGCATCTAACTGTGGATCAGGCTGCTTTACAGCATTTTAAACAGCTTCTTTTTTGTTTATAGGTTTTCAGACATGCAATCTTAACTTGCCTGTCTTTCTTACCCTTTTATCCAATCTCTTCCTCCATTTGACTCTTGACATACAAGCTATGATCTTACCTGCAGCAGGAGAAGTTATAGCTCATAGAAAATTAGCAAGACTTAATAACTTGAATACCTGGATGTCTTGTTCTCTCTGTACTTTAAAAAACCCAGAGACATACTGAGCCATATTTCTCACCCTGTTACAGAAAGCTGGTGCCATGCTTCAACCCAGTTATGAGGACAGAAGAAACTGGAAACTGTGGCTTGGTACTGTTTGCAGACTGATGCAAAAAACCCCACAGTGGTGGTCTATTTACTATAGTCTGTCACAATTCATGTGTGGCCGGCTCAAACCTCTTCAAAACAAAAGTTTTGTCTTAATGAGCTATTGCTTACTCATTATTTTCAGGGTTCTTCAAATTCTTGAGATATTACAACACCTAAACCAGGGGAGTATTAGGTTTTTCTGCTTTTGTTTGTATAAACGCTTGTTACTTTAAAGAGTGTATACTTACTCCTACCACAATATTTCCAAATTCAAGCATTAAAAATCATAAATATAAAGCAAAAATGTTGACTTTTTGATGTGCCTGCTTTCTTCTGAGCTTTTTAAAATCCATTCTTCATCCTCACAACCTTTGTCATAATTTCAAGGGCTAGAAGCTTGTTTCAGAAAAAAAGAGAAGATTCTTATACAATCCATTGATTTCAGCCCCATGGTCACTAAGAACACCAATTAATATTCTGAGACTCAATAGAAACTCACAAGAGTTGGCAATCCAATATCTGGCAGCATAACAAGAACAGGAAGAAGAATCTAATGAGAAAAATGAGGCTAAAGACAGGGAGTTAAGAAATCCAAAGTACTTCTCTGCAATATGTTTTCAGTCTTTATGGAAGGCTCAGAAGGAAGAATTTCTATATCTGGATTCAAACTTAGTAGAGGTCGAAGCACTTTCAGAGTTTTTACTTCATTAAAAATATATGGAATTTAATTAGGTTTTCAGAGACTGGAAGTCTGAACTTGAAGAAGAGGTGGTAAATTTTAAATATGTTAATACAATTCCAGTGAATAAAATATTTTAAATGGAAAAATCTTGAAAAAATTTTGTATGGTCCGTTGGCAACTGCATCTTTGACTAAAACTAATCTATTTCTTACTAGCAAGGAAAGCTATAGCTTTTATAGCTCTTTTTTTTTCTTATCTGTCTTGCGTCCTTGTAAGAGTGGTGGCAGCTTCACTTGAACAGTGGTATGAGAAAGATAATCTTTGTCTTAGAACGCTGAAAAAAAATATGTTAGGCATTAGTTACTGCATTTCAGGAGAGTAACAAGACTCCTATGGTAGGGTAAAGCTTAATTTATTATTGAAATACAGCTTAATTTAAGAATAGCAAAATCTGTCAAATCTGTAAGCTAAATTTCACAGAATAGCCAAGAGCAAGGCAGTACATATGCAGCTTTGACTTGAAATGAGGGTAAGAATAAGTGAGGGGAAAAAAGCAACGAGAAGACTTTCGTTTTGGTAATGAAATGAACAGAGAAAGCTTTTCAACAAGCCTTGATTTGGTTGTTTTAAGGGGTAAATAAGAAGCAGAATCAGTTGAACAGGAAGGGATAGCTGGAATTGTAAATGTCATTTAAATATTTGAAGAGTAATTTTTTTTTACTAATTAAAAGCCACAGACTGTATTCATTAAATAAGTATAATATCCTCCCTTTTACAGATTGGAAAAACAGGCCTGGAGATTAAATGAGTTGGCCAGGGTTACACCCACATACTAAGTCAGACGCAAAGCCACAATTAGAACTGGAGTACCTCGCTGGCAGCCTTCTAAAGAGTTTGGTAAGCCACTCAGCACCTCTGGTTATTTTTTCATATCAGTTACACAAAACATTTTAGCTGTTTTCCAAATACAAGGAAAACATGATGCTTAGGACTCATATTCTGAAAAGAAGCTATGAAATATTTAAAAACTAGGGGCTTGATTCTATTTTCAGTTAGTGCTGATACCTCTAATAAAAGCAAATTGCTTAACAATCCATGGTTTTATTAGAAGATGGTGTAATTTGAATCCATTCCTTTAGGATTTCCAGATTGACAGGCTGTAATATGACAGTGGGACAGTGATTTGGGTTTTTTTTTGGCACTTCATCTTGTAAATATACTAGACCTTACTCTGAAGTTTTTAGTTAATTCTTACACAGTCAAAATTCGGCATTGATTTCATACTGATTCCATTAGGCATTGGGAGTAAGGTCTGCAAGGTTAAGCACATGACGTAGGTTGTACTTCCCTTCAACATTACATGTTTCAATACCCCTGACACTGTTTTAAGGTAACATGTTTTCAACGTTATGATTAGCTGTAGACAGGAACCATCTTTTAAAGAGAAAGAGCAATGCATCTTTTATGTTCACAGTGAGCTATGATTTCTCCATTGTCTACAGACAACTAGTCAAGTAGTCTATTAATATTGCTTTGATACATATTAATGTTAGAGAAACAACATTTTTGTTGCCAGAGAAAATACATGCTATTTTAAAAATAGAGCAAAAGCAGACTATTTCTGAGGCTTATGGGTATATCAGCCAGTAGGTGTGCCTGGTGTGTTGTAAATGGGGAAGGTGGGAGGACTCAGTCTTGTTATTAGTACATGTAGAAAGACAGGAAGTACTTAGGGAAGGTTTCCCTCTTGTTCTGAGTTCCAGGAAAGTTATTCAGCCAAACACATGAATCACAAAGCAGACTAGAAGGGAGTTTCTGTGTGGCATGGAAATAACAACTGCATTTTAAAGCCTGAAAAGTCAAACAATTTGGTGTTTTTGTTAGGCTGCAGATTTTTCATGGAAAATAGCAACCCTAGGAATATTTGACAATGAAAAGTCTTAGTGCATGAAATGTGAAGTTTATATAAGAGATACCATCTTACTCATCAGCTGCTCTATTTTAAGCCCTGCTCAGCATGGGGAGTTTCATTTTGTGATCTATTTGGACAGCAGCTGGTACATTAGAGTTTTACATTAACTGACATCTTCACAATCTAAAGGATACTTAACATAATCCTGTAAAATCTATTATCATAGTTGTGCAGTCACTCATACTCCATCTTAGTGCGTTGTCTTTTCCCATGTACATTTTCTGTCTATTTCATGTTAAAAAAACGGTCAGTGTATCAACAGCATTAAAGTTAGTCCACAGTAATGTTTTGCTGTGATGTGATCAAAATATATATATACAGCATATGCCATAAAATGGATGTGCCATTTCAGTGACTGAAAAAGGCAACAAAAAAGAATCCATAGTAACGTATGTTGGGGGTAAATTCCAGCGACTAGCACAAATAACAGAAAAGACAGTATGTGTTAATTAATTATATACAAAGACAAGCTACACACATGATTTAGATTCACTTGGAAATATTTACATTGTGTAAGTATGAAATGGAGGCCAAGTTGCAACCTAATTCCAAAATCTAGCAATTATCAAGTAGTTTGCCTATTGCCATAAGGTCCTAGGACTTCATCTATCCTAGTTCAAGCAAAGAGGAAAGTCTTTTTCATCTCTGTGGATTATAAATCCCAGTCAGCTCTAAACAGATGACAAAATAGTCATGACAAGCTAAAGACACCTGTTCCTCAAAATGCTTGGGATGAGAAGAAAGGACAAAATATGAGCACTGTTGAGGTATGGCAGGCATTGGACCCTTGTAAACAATATGAAGTGGAGCTACCTGTCAAACCAGCTTGCAATGCTTTTCCCTGTCTTCCCCCATCTTCATAGACCATCCCTGGGTCCCACCAGCCCTCGAGCCCTGATGTAGTTGCCTGACTTGCATGCTTAGGAGCTATGCGCTAGAGTACGTGAAGAGTGGGAACTGAAGCTGAGAGGTACCAGAATGTCACACTGATGAGTGCAGGTGCTGTAAGAGTAATCTGACTCTTTTCTCAGCAGCAAAACTTGTCTAGGAAAGGTAGAAAGCTACTTTTCTTTGCACATTTTATTTCATGTATGAGTGAACTGGCATCCATTGTGTTTTGTATGTTTAGCTGACCTTGGTTGTTGAAATCTTAAGCACCAATGTCATATTAAATGGATTCTCACCAGGACTGTTGCTACAATCTCTTGGGTTTTAATGGGAGGGATTTAATGAAGGAAAACAAGGGGACTTTAATCTCCACTTCTTCGCCATTAGTGGTAGCCAGGAGGTTCTGCATCATATGCCTCAGTGCGTTCACACAGTCGTTCAGCTCCACTTTCATGCTGGACTTGCATCGGCCACTTGTTTCTCCTGCAGTTGCCCAAACAACTGAAGCCTCAGAACAATCTGGACTGACTGATCTTGAAGAGGGAGCCCAGAGTTCCAGCCTGCTTTTTACTGTGTGTAGTATGTGCTTCTGAGTCTGCAAGTCACATGAAATGAAGTTTGCCGTGAGTCTTGACCTTACTGCGTTGCAGTAAATTTGTACTTGAAGCAAAGCTACCACATCTGATACAGGTCCCACCCTTTCCACACCCACTTCAGCGACTTCAGAAATCTGATTATTAATTATGTGCATGTTACTGGGAGTGGCATAAATTTTAACTATTACTGTATATTGCACTTCTTTGATATCCATCTGATGTTTATATTTCCATATGTGTCCACAAGCCTGAAAATTAGGGCCTTTATAGAATGATGTCTACTGATATAAATTATTTTTCTATTCTTTGCAAGCAATTATTTTTTCTTTTAACTTCTGGAAAAAACACTAGTTCTCAGAAAGCATGAAGAGCAAAAAGGTATTCTTCAACACTGGGGGATCATAAAGAGCATGAAAGTGACCTGTTATACTATTCATCTTAGACATAGCATAGACCTATCCACTCATCCATGAACATGTGTTTGGAGACAAGCAAAGAAGGGAATAGGAGGACTAGTCTGGATAATATTTGTACTGATAATGTTCATACAACAAGCCTATCAGTCTTGTTCAAGTTTCTTGAAAGTGTGATAATGCAGCTTGAACATGGAGTCAAAGTGAGTGGAGGGAGCATGACTGCAATGTTCATTGTTGCCAGATAAATAAGGGACCAGGAGGCTGCCTCACGGACCCAGGGCAGTGCAGGTGGTACAGTCTAAGCAGATGGTTATGGCTTCTTCTGAGTGCTACAGATTTATTGAGGATATGTTAATCAACACATTTGAATAAACAAAGACCTGCCATTTTTAAGTCAAAAAATGCCAGTGGCCAGTTGCACTTCTTGTCCAGTGTTACTTCAATGATTTTCACATAAAGATAATGAAATTGAAGATACTCTGCATATTCATTTACTATGTTTATTTCTCCCACCATTTCTTTGCTTGCTTGGATGTGTGGGAAGTTCTCTATATTTATTTAAAAGGTTTGTATCATCTTTAGGTGTCCTATGGATCAACGTATGGACCAGAGATTGAGAAGCAATGCGTGAGATTACAGGGGAGTCTTAACAACTTAATGACACACAAACTTGCAACGCCCAACAAAATAAAATCCTATTGAGTGGTTCTTCACATGCTCCTCCTGCAGGCTGTCTTGGTCAGAGAGCTGAACCAAGCTGAGTCTGCCTCTGTGTCAAAGTTGGTATGATACCTAGAACTCTTTTCCTTCTATGAAAAGAAATTCTATGCTAGAAGTCTTCTCTGACTTTTTAGGAGAGTAATCATCCTTTTAGGTATGTGGTTTTCTACTGTTATTTTAGACTTGATCTTTTAATTAATTCAAACTGCAAGTTGGAAGTAGCAGCTTGGGGTAGCCAATTATTTTGAATTTCCTTGGGTTTGCTCCCATAATCCGTATGTTGTGTCATACTTAATTATATTGATGGCATAAAGTAGTGTACAGTTTTTCCTACATAATTCTTTTAATTTTGTCTTGGAAAATGCTAAGCCTGTCATAAATAAGACCTATATAATCCCTAGTATAATTTTACTTAAATATAATATAACCACTGAAAGTAGAGTTTCATCAGGCTCCTTTTACTCCAGATTTTAATGGCTGTTCTCTAATGTATTGTTTATGGTTTAATATCAGCTATTGGTTACATGACTACAAAATCTATGACAAAAAAAAAAGAAGATATACTGCATGTATAAATGCCAAGCATGAAAGGATTAGTAAAGGTGGATAAATATATTCATTACAGCATACACTTTGCTGAAATAATGAATTGAATGTCTGCTTTTTAGAAATATGATCTACATCTCATTAAGTCAATTGAAAGACTCCCCTAAGTGATCTTTGGATCAGGTCTTTGGTGAAAGAAGGAAATGTTCTTGTGTGTTTCTTTCAGGTTTTTATGTGTTGTATCGGGAACTGGATGCAAAGGTGTTGTTCAAGCCAAAGACAGTATCTGGACGTATGCAGATCAAGTTATTAGTGCAGTGCACATGAAGTGCAGTCCACAAAAAGAGCTGAAAGATTGCCAGTGCTCCTAGCTTGTCAGTGCACAATTAGTGTTTTAGTGCTTTTGTTTTTCAGTGCTCCTTTTGTGTTTTAGTAGTACAAACTAGTGTCAGTGCACAGTTTTTCAGTGCTCCTTTTGTGTTTTAGTAGTACAAACCTATTTAGTAAACAAATATTCACTACCCATGCTAAAAGTTATAGGGCAGTCTCATGCCTAGGACACAGAAGAAGAGACATCCACAGACTCATGAAGTTACTTCAGACCAAATCCTTTCTTTTCAAAGCAAATTATTTACTTAAACATTTCTGAATCTGGGTCTCTGACCTTTTGTTTATTTATAGTTAAATGGGAATAATATTACTTTGCTTTGGATATTGCTTCAAAACATCCTTTTTAATATTTTTAAAGTCTCTCAAGATTCTCCACTGAAATACAAGATAAAAACGCAAATCATCGTCATGCTCTTTTTGCCAGTGTTCTGTTGTGGTACACCTAATTCTTTGTCATGTTATCTTTTTGTTTGTGATATTAGGTACTAGCTTGAGGTTCAGAGGATGAAAGGCTAAAATGCCACAAATAATAATTAAAGATAATCAGTAATTATATTCATTAGCCAACATGAAGGTTTTGCCACTAATGTAAAAAACAGATTTCTATTACTTGGCCTCTGTTCAAACATTTCTACCTATTGCATTTGGTATTTCTCATGAGCATTAAATTAGTGAGTTCCCAAATATGACTCAAAAAAAAAATTCATCACACACAAAATGAAAATATGAAGTGTAGCCAAGATTCTCTTGGAACACTAGAAGTGCATTCTGCTATAAGTTACATCTCATGTAACCCTATGGAATCCATTTGGATTTTGTAATAA
This sequence comes from Ciconia boyciana, assembly GCF_034638445.1. Classification (NCBI taxonomy): domain Eukaryota; kingdom Metazoa; phylum Chordata; class Aves; order Ciconiiformes; family Ciconiidae; genus Ciconia; species Ciconia boyciana. The sequence goes on from NC_132939.1 coordinate 11,037,518, forward strand.
ACCATATTTTTGTGTAATACTTCTAATATGTTACTGGTATTGCAGTAATTAATATAGTGCAGTAACTCTCATTAGGAGTGGGTTCTAGTATGCCAGATGCTGTACCAGCAAAATAGATAGAGAGGTGATATTTTTGAAAGTGTTTAAGCAGCATAGGAACCCATTCCAATTTAAAAAAAAAATTTAGGCACTTGGAAATGGCAATTTTATTGAAAGCCCATAATGCATAGTATTTTATCTGTGTAATGCATTTCAAGAATGGAACAATAGGATTTCTTCAAATTTTATCCTGGTTAAAATGTTACAGTTTAAGTATAGGGTTTGGAGATTTCCATAGACATAATAATGAAATTTAAAATAATTAATGTAATTCATGTGCCCTTAACTGAGCATATCTGCGAAGGTATGCAAGGTAGCTCTGAAACTGAAGATTCAAATAAGATGACAAAGAAATTGCAAGAAAATGTTGTCCAGACAGTGTCTTCATTTTCCATGGCATTAACCTGATCCTAAATTTAAAATTTTATGAAGACTTGAAAAACAGTTGTGGTAAATGGGGAAAACAGATGGTAGTATGGTGAAACAGCAGATCATACATGTGAGAAACAGTGAATGTGTATTTCATTCAGCTAACATAGGCCCAGAAGATCCCTTTATTTTTGGCATACAATTAGTCCTCATCATGTGTTGAGTTATAACTCGGTGTCTGGGATTCCTAACATCTTGTCTAAGGCATTTTATTAATTTTTTTTGAAAGTACAACTACCAGTAGAATTGTATTTAAATGATATCTCAACTATTTACAGCCCTGGTCAGCACAGTCGTGCTGACAGAAATCTACAATATATTTATGACCTAAGGGTCTGTGCTTTGCTTCCATAGAAAACAAATAGACAAATGGACAAAGAAGATGAGAAAATTATGTTTATCATAAAAGTCTGCAGAATTAATCTATCATTCTTTTCTTGTCCATGGGAAAGTAAAGCTGACATATCTAACATGCTATGCAGAATCCTATGGACCTACAGAAAAGAAAGGGCAAACAAGGTTTTCCTTAAGGTTGTTAAGCCTCGTGGATCTGTGTGCCTTCTTTGCACTGTTCTAAAGCTTATATACAAGTCTGTGCTGAGCTCATTTTAGGAAGCGTGGTATTGTTGTTTGGATTGTCTGGGCATATAAATTACTGTGCCTCAGAAATACGACAGGCTTGGAGGTGAGCTTGGCCTTCCTGAAGCCAGGAGGGGAACTGGAAGAGAGTTCTGATTCTGTAGTTATCACTGTGCTAAAGAAAGGCAAAGAGGGAGGTCTGATCAGTTTGTCTAGTGATGCTAATGCTGTAAGAGTGAGAGAGTATCTGTTTGATCATGCTGACACATTTTGGCTCTTTTGAGTCATCACACACCTGTGTAATGTAAGTAATGTGCACATATGTTGTATTTTTTTGCTGTGTATATTTGTCATTTTATTTTCCAAGTAGATGTAATTTGTTGAGATGTATTACTGAAAAGATTTTTCTTCTGCTGTTGGTCATAGCTTGCTTATTACAGCAAGGAATATGTTTTCCTTTTTTCCAGAGGTGTCTCTTTTTGAGGATGACTATGTTTAAGGATTGTAATTGTGATTGGTTAAACAATGTTTTGTGGGTTTGGCCTGTCACAGAGAAGGCAGTTAAATATGCACATCTTGTTATTATAAGGCAGATAGTTTGGTCAATAAATCATCAGCTGAATGATTGCTTGTCTTGAGTTTTTCTGTGTCTGTTAAATTTGGGGCTTTCTCCAGATGATGGGAAAACATTTTTGATTATGCTTGGTACAGGCTAACTCAGATGTCACTGGCCATTGGTTGCATCATCTCCGTAACTACAATCTTAGTCTAAGAAAAACCTTATTCTTCAACGGGGCCTTTTTTAGTCTTTTCATGCATATTGTTACTGTTTCTGTTCACATAATAACCATTTTTACCTCATTTTGTCTCTGCTTTTAAACTGGTTCAGATGCACTCAGTGCTTTCAAAACAAACCTTTAAAGGCATTTCCCTTTATTTTCAGTGAGAAGCCATAGTAAATGCTATATGCTTTTAAGCATTCAAAAGGCTTTGTGGACTTTGCTTTCTATGTTGTTAATGCAGTTGGTACAGATTCAGCTATCTTTCATGTGTAGCAAATTCATCATATATCTATTTTCTGTCTCTCAGCACCTCTGTTAGTTTGATGTTGGGCTCTGACTAGCTCTTTATATTTCCATGGTTACAAGTAGTCACAAGGGTTCTGTTAACCCCCAAAGGCAGAGTGATTATGTCTTTTTTTGCTATAAGAAGCATAAAATTAACAAATTAGACTATATCTATATGAAAAGATTGTTTTTAACATTACAATTAAAACTTTTAAAGTTAATTTTCATTCACTCAAAAAGTGTTTGAGTCTTTTGCCACCATTATGACTATGTCACATTTTTGTAAAGATGAGTTTCCTTTCAAAAACCTGGAGGATCTTTTTTTCTTTCCCTTTTAATTTTGATTAAAATTTGCAATAGATTTTGAAGGCAGTGAATTTAGAGGAAACAATGCAGGTTCAGACCTATCCTACAATTAAATAATCACTGATGAGCATTAATTATTCATATGTGTACTATTGTTTGTTTTTAAAGGTAGAAAAAATGGAGGTAAGAAGCACGCTAACTTGCCGAAGAATATGGATGTAGACACATCCAAATCAGACTAAGAATTTCAGATCTCAAAATGCTGTATTTCTTTCTAACAAAAGACTGACAGGAAGCCCTTTCTGACTTTCAGATCTCATTTCTGGTCAAAGCCTAGATTCTTCCCAATAACTTAAGTGCAGAGGGTTGCACCTTCTATGAGTGGGTAAGAGATGTCATAGACCCTTAATAGGAGAAGGCAGCTAGAAGGAGCAGTGTTTTTCTGAGAGACTTTCTTTAGATAAGATTAAAGCAGTAGCAGGTTTGAGGATTTTTGTAAAGAATAGACTTACGTACTTGTGATTTGTTATAGTCTCTTGCAATGAAGAGCTCTGAATCAAGGAGAGGTTTCTGGGTCTTCCCTGGACAGAACAGGTAGTGAGTTGCTGAGGGCAGAGAGGTGAGAGGGAGTGATAAAAGAAAGCTGGAGAAAAGTCTCTAATAGGAAGAGAAAATCTTGTGTACTAAAAAGGTTTTGTACAGTGATAGAAGCATTGAGTGGAATTGCAGAAAGTGACCCTGCTAAGTGGTGGAACAAAGCTCTGCCAGGGAAAGAGAATGAGACTCTCTGTCATCACCTATATAGAGTTACTGCATCAATGCATACAGCAAAAGCACTAGAATCTTCCTAACTGAAGAGGAGAAAACTCCTCCTTTTCCTTTCTTTCTGGTGGTTTTCTTTTTAGCTGGAGATATTAAAATTGCTGAATCGCCAAATCAGTAGAGGCATAAGCTGCTTCTATGGTAAAATAACTAGTAACACTGTAAAATAACTAGTTGTTTAAATAGTACAGCCATAGGAGAAAGAAGTGTATTAATGGGGGAAATGGGCCAGAAAGCACGTATCATGCGCTATCTATTCATTTAAAAGATAGACAATAGTAATGACACAACATTCTTTATACTCACAGTGTATTATGAATGTTAATGAATGTTCAGAATCCCAGTGGAGTGCATGGGCACATTGGTTATATTCAGATATAATGTATGAGAGATGATAAATGTATCATTATACAATGTATCTAAACAATTCTGAGCAGAAACATACTCCAAGTACACATATGAACAATTACTGAAAAATGGAACAATAAAACTCTAGCGTGATAATTGTGCTAGCCACTCCCCATTGGTCAAGAGTGTAACTGCTGCATACTTACAGATGTTAGGTTGTCAGATAACGTGTGCATGTCTTTGATGTTCCAGGTAGCAATGACGATTTCTTACATGTGTGGAACAATAATAGTTATGTATAGCAAATGTCAAGACCATGCTTCCAATCTGACAGTCAGTTCTGGTGTGTGCCCAGGGAGTGGGATTTGTGGATCTGGACCTGACTGACGAGGTTGTGGCAGGATGCCACAAGTGCCACCAAGCAAAAGAGAGATGATCTAGAAAGGGAGCATAATAGCAGCAAAGAACAGAGTTTGCTGACGTGACTTTTTAACAGCCTGTTTCAGAGCCACCTGTGATTTTAACAGCTAGTTCTGCTGAATTGGATGCCAAGAAATGGCATCTCTTGGATCTCTGGATTTTCTCTCTGCCAGGTTCAGAGTTCTTACAACTGTGGATGGATTAGCTTGCTCCCAAGAAACATTTGGGTGTTTTTTAACTAAGGGTTACATTTCTTAAAGTTGGTGGCTACTAATCCCTTCATCATAGAGTTTTCTCCTAGTAGTACACTTACAGAGAGAAGAAAATGTTCCCCCACTTTTCTGTGACGGTATTTTTATTGAAATCCGAGCGATCTGGTTTAAACTTCTTGTGAATACATCTGTAAGAACAGCAGTGCAGGATACTCAGAATGTTCCAGTCAGTAATTGCCTAGATAAAACAGCTAGAAAAGGAAAGTAGTTGGTAGGTGTGTGATTATTTAGCGTGGAATCATTCTGGAATCCTGTAAATTGGCACAATAAACTCAAATTATAATAGAGTATAGTCAGACCAATCTTCTGTCTCCAGAGTGGGAAAATTATATCTCTTTAGAATTTAAGTGGAACTTGGAAATGAATAAATTCCAAACTTACTATGCAGGAAATCAGAATACACTGATGTTTGATTAAAATATTCTAATATTTTCTAATATTTCATTACATCAGTGTGAAGTGCTTTAAAATTATTAGTATTGTTCAGTCCTACAGGTGACTGCAGTAGAACTTGTGAGTAGCTTGTGAATCTATATGTATAAACATAATTTTTCCCTCTCAGAGCAGTAGCTTTGCTATTTGCCTGGAAAAAAATACTGGCCTCTACATATGGCAAACAGCATTTTCTAAACACGTAATTCTCCAGGAAATGAAAGAGACAATACCTCTCCTTGTTTCCATCATAGCCTATGCTAGCCAAAGTCCTGACAAAAACAAGGTGAAGACTGTTTACTTTAAAAGCAAAGACAGATATTGTTCTTGGGGATGGGAAGTTAGAGCTGATCCTTTTGTGAGTGCTTTGGATGATAGTGAGACTTGGAGTTTCTGACTCTGCTCACAGTTTGGGGTAAGTCCCTCTTCAGCATAATTCCTGACCATACTGTAAACATGATTATATGAAGAGCTGTTTAGTTGTTTATCAGCCTTTTACTAGAATATTTACATTTCAAATTGGAAGAATTTTGTTCTGCGGTGCCCACAAGAATATTTGTTTATTCTAACCTGCTTTGATACATGCTATCACTTGTCCAGCTATTCTCAGTGTTCAGAAAGCAAACTTTTTGAGATTTAGGTGTTTATTTTATTGTGACATCTTATTAAGGTTCTAAACTCAGCTGCAACCCTCTGATTGCCATGAGAGGCCAAGACCCAAAGATGATCCCTTTTCAGGGTTGTTTTCAGAGGAGCAGGAACAGAAAGTAAGGAAGGAAATCTTTTTTGTTACAGAAAAATTTAAAAAGTAAGAGCTTTCTTGTTATTTGCAATGTTTTTACAAGTTTCCATTATAATTTTTCACTCTGCACAAATATCTTAAAAACACTTACAGCAGATGACTTTCCATGTTGCTCATATACCTTAGCAGTGCTTATCCTAGAGTTTCACTGTGGCTTTCTTGTTTGCTGGAGTAGTTTCTGTGCTTGCTAGGACTCAGTTGTGCAAAGCAATCTGCAAGACTTCCTTGTTCATGCAGTCTAGTTCTGGTGGTAAACGTGAAAAGGCTATCATGGAAGCCAGGAGGGAGGGTGTTAACAAATTTTATTAATGTTTCTGACTCATGAGGGACATTTTGATATTTATATGTTTGCATTTTGGGGGGGTAACAAACTTAGATTTTATGAATTACATACAAGAATCATCTTGAAGGAAGAGACGTGGGAAGGTGGTATCATAGTGCTGGGATAAAAGAAAATATCAGATGAAGTAAAACTTCAGATTTTTAACTTACCTAAGCAGGAGATACTACTCAGATATCTAAACATGGGGTTGTCTCTCAAAACTCTCTCTCATTAGCGAAGTGTTTATTGAGGTTACACAGAGAAACTTAGATCAGATTAAGAGAAAAAAATATTTAGCAAATATAAAGTAAAGCATTATTGAAGATCTTTCTACAAATAAAGCAATAGCAAAAACAGAACTGCAGTTTACTTTTGTTGCATAAATACATGATTGTGTTTCTCTTGTGTTTAGAAAGATCCCTTTCTATCCCTAAACGCTTAGTGAGTGGTCGATCAGAATCCAGAGAAGTGATTGTAGGACAGTTCAGTGTCCTGTAACCTCCAGCAAATTAGCCTATGGTCAGTCTGATCGTTTTGTTGCTGCTGTGCTCAGTTACTTGTTCTTTGTATTTGCAATGTCTCTTGCATATGTTGAATAGACCAGGAGGGGGCAGAACTGCATAAGTGTAGTTACTGGCGGGTGACTTACAGGCATCTATATTGTGCGGTTAAATGAAAGTAAGTGGAAAACTGATCTATGAAAAAGATTTTGTGATAAATGGAGTTTAATGTTCACCTAAAATCAATTACTCAGATATTCAGAAACTACTTATATGTATTTTCTACATAGGTCTTTCACTGCTGCTGTGCTATCAACGAACATTGTTGAAGGAAATGCTTTCTGGGTTTTAATAGCACTGTTAGGGGAACTCAAGCATTTAACTGGATTATTCAGTGTACACTTGAAACAGAGTTGTCATTTTCACTGTTGAAGGTTACTGTGAATCTAGTTTATTTTTGCCTTTTTTTTTTTTTTCTTCTAACTGTAGTCTGGTTTCTCTTATGCTTTCTAAAGCAGTTAGTTTGGTAGTTATTTTTTTGCCTTTTCTGGTTTAGAATAAAAGGTTTTAAACCAAAGTGCCTATTTTTAATATATAGTAAAATATTAGCCACATTAGCTATAAAACAGATTAAAATCAGAATTTCTCTTGAAAATTTTAATGGAATGGAATGCAACAGTTATTTTTATTTTCTGTAGAGAACCTGATTTAAAGGCTGTTCACTCTGAGTGATTTAAATCAATCAAGATACTTCGAGTAAACTGGGCTGTTGATACAGTGTTTTTTTCAGAACAAAGGCTGAGCTTCTTCCCAAACAGTTTGCAGCTTGAGTAAAGAGAAGGGGCGACAGTCACAGAGTAGGTCTTGGGGCAGAGGGGAATGAGTGGGTGAAGGACAACTGGGGAGACAGTGAGATTCACTGTTTGCTTCGATACAGTTTTTTCTTTATTATCGTAGGCTCTTTCTAGCAATAGGGTCTACTGCTTTTCTTCCTGTGAATTAAATTGAGACATATAATCAAAGAATGCTAATATTTTTTATGCTCCAATAAAAATGATTCATGCTAATGGTAAGTAGCTTCTGCTGTGGTAAACCTTATTTTACAAGAAAGCTGCAAGTATTGGTTTTGAGCCTTTTGGTGACTGCTTATTTAAAAAAAATGGCAGGAGTGTGCTTAAGCAACTTCTTGAGATCTACAGAGTAACATAGTTGGCTTAATATACTAACAAAATGAAATGGCTAAAATGGTGTCATCATAGTCTGGAGGCAGAGTAGGCAGAAGGATTCTGAAGATATTTAAATCACTCACAGTAAAAGCAAAGCAATCTTTTGGAGACAAATAATACCAGTATTGTGCTATGTTGTGGAAGTGCTATTTTAGGAATTGTAAATAGTCAATGTTGACCTCTGTCTAAACTAAGAGAGAATGATTTGTTTTTTGTTTAGAATTGTGGATCAGGAATACAGTCTTTGATATGAAACACGCTTTGCAGATCATATGGGGGCTGTCTAAGCCTAACAGCTGTCTCTTCAGCAAGCTGGAAGATAGTTTGGTCTACCAGAATCTCTGTTCCAAAAGCGTTGTCAGTTCAGATCCTTGCGTCTGGGCTTATTGGACCAGTATTATGTCACCTCTATGAGCGATTTTGACAGCATTGCTGTTTTACTAGGTACCATCTACTAATTTGGAATTATATGACTACCATAATTCCTTAAAGTTACTTTTTTTCATGAGCAATAAAAATATTGCTAGCAGTGTGTCTTATATCCTTCTAATAGCATATGACTTTTCATGGGTTGTGTGACCTCTGTTCTTGAAATTCATACCATAAACTTATATAGTTGTGTAGTATTTTGATACCAACCCCATTACAGTACATCTGTATCTGTGAGATACAAAACCAGCACCTATCTGACGTGAAACAATTAGGATCCTTAATATATTGCAGGCACAGAATGCACATTTTCCTGTAGAACCATGCATCAGGATCCAACTGGTCATTTTAACAGTGTTACTATGTGGGAGGACAAATCTTGAAAATCTGAACTGAGTGTAAACTGATGCCATTTGTGTTCCTGCATTTGCAAGCCAAACGTTTTGAAAGGGCATCCTCCTTTAGTTCTCAGCATGTGAACTTGGCAACCCAAACCTGACTATTCCTATGCCCACATGCATTTTCACTTCAAATCACTTTACCAAAAGCATCCAGCTAAAGTTTAAAAATGCTTCTAATATTAATTCTGATCTTTGACAAATTCACCTGTCAAAACTTCCAACTTCCTATTTAACTTTTTCAACAGAGAGTTGTATCCTGAAAGCCAAAATAGCACTGTACTAAAATCTGTATATAGGGATCCAAATAAATATAGCATCTTGAGCTAATTTTTAGTTGTTTGAAATGCAAATAAACACAAGCTTTACTCATCAATGTAAACTTGATGGATGATTCAGATGAACAGATGAAGCCGAGGCTGTAATTCTGTGAAAACATTATTTTGAGAATTGAATCTGATAAATTTTTTTAAAGCCTTTTCTTCTACAGACCTAGGACAGTATTTGCTATTTTTTTGTGTATTCGTTGCAAGGATCTTAACATAGATACAAAATGTGTTATTTAACTTTTTGAAGTTAAAAAATTGCTAAAATCAATATTGTGAAATCCCAAAAGTGAATTATTATATTTCAGTCGCATTCACTGGATGCTCTTAATACTAGAGTAATATGGTTCCTGTTTTCGTGATGTGTGTTTGCATGAAAGAAAGTAAAACATACCATAACTGGCAATTATGAAGGCTTGCATTTTCCCCCTCAGTTAAAATCATGGCTTATTTTGCAAGTCATCTATATAGTGAAACAGTACATAGATTTACAAAAATGGCAGTTTCATATCAGGTATTATATATAGAAAAATTATTGAGTAATGATTTCTGCTCAGATTTATCCGCTTTCAGAGTCTGTAACTCCTTGCACATGAGGTGCCCCAAACTTCTTAAGTGACTATATAATAATTAGTTGATCTTATCTCATGATAGACATGGTCAATTTTATCAGAGTGATAGTAAAAAGGTGAGCAGAGTTGAGCAAAACTTTAGTAAACCTGGAGGAATTGGTGGCTTCCTAGGAGCTTTGGCTTCTTCAGAGAAACGAGATCATTTCTGCTCTTACTGGACCTAAGGCAGCCTCAGAATTATGAGAGTACTTTTTCCATAACTAGCTTTCTTACCTTGTTTCTGAGTCTCAAAAATTTGATGACAGTGACAAGTTCTCATTATTTCAGACTAGATGGTCATTATTCGTATCCTGCTTCAGCAGAAGCAGGTTTTCTTTCCTTGACGAGAAAATAACAAGGTACAAGTTTCTCTTTGCTTTTTAGTTTGCCTCCTCCAGTCTGACTATAATTTTAGTAGCATAATAATTAAGTAAAGATATCCCTATGTAAATCTTTTTTTTTGGTTCATGACTTCTAATTCAAAATGTTCTTCTAATATAAATTTTTAATGAATGAATAATGTTTGAAGCATGAATAATTATGGTTGATTTATTCAACTTACTTTCACCTGTAATCTGGCATATTTTATACTACCTGTTTGGAATTTTAAAACCTTATGAACTGCCTCAAGCATTTCCTCTCCTGTTCTCCTTCTCTGTCAGATAAATTGCCATATAAACTAATGAACTTTAGAGAAATTAGCTTGCTGAGAGCCCGTTTCTTTCACAATTCCCAAGATTTGTACTACAATGAATTAGACAATTCATTGGTCTCTCCACCAGGGTAAAAACTTCATTTCTAGCTGCTATCAATGCCTAGCCAATTTTCAATCACTTCTTCAAATTAACTTAACCTGGAAATGCTTCTTGAAAGAGTGGAAATTGCAGGGTCTATTCTTAAATACTGTGATTTCATTGTATACCGCATCAAACCTAGTGTATTTTTCTTCTTGAATTTCCATCAGTGACTTCCCAAGAGTTGATTTAAAGATATGAACAATAGACAGTAGTTGGGTTAGTCCTTTGTCATATGAAAAAGTAAATTATTTTCTTCTTTTGGAAGATGAGTGTTTCTATAATAGGACTCCTTATTCTTGTATCTTGAAAACAAATAGAAGAGATGTCCTACTCCTAGAGATTGTTATGATTGCATCTCCCTGTTTTAGAACTTCTAGCATGTTTAAGAAAGATCAGAATTCTACCTGCATATTTCTGCTATTTCTAAAAACAATAGCTTGTTCCCTTGGGATTACAGAACATATTTGTTTTGTTCTGTATCTAAATAAAGAATGTGTATCTACTGTGTCTAGAAAAGTTTCCTCTAAGAGCTTTTTTTTTTTTTGGCTGGCTAGCTTTTACTTGAGTTGAATTTCTGAAACTGTGGAACCTATGTAACTTTGTACTTTGCTTCTTCAAGTCTTACGTTTTTGACATGAAGTGGGAAATTATTTTCATCTTAATTTTGTGGACAGTACTTAGCCTTGCCTTTTAAAAGGCAAGATGCCCTGTTCATTTTCCGACTCATTAAGAGTTGCAAGGATAAAAATTTTCTAAGAGTTTAAATTAACTAGAAAACCCTTAGGTGCTTCAGAATATCACCTTCTGTCATCCTTTGTTCATGACTATCTGTAATTCTGCCTATTGAAGTACCATCTCACACAACTTCTACTTAGCCACATCTTTCTCCATTTGAGATCAGATTTTCTGCTTCCCAAGCTGGCATTGTTTTCATCTTGAGATAGTATTCACAGGGTCCATTTTTGAGTGGTAAGGTGCTTAGAGGTTTGCTGTTTTAGGGCACGTCTGGTTTCATGTATATTCAGGAACAAATATAAAGCTTTTGTAGGGAAATGATACTATGACGTTTGTTATGAAACACAAGGAAAGGATCATGTCCAACTGGCAATGCTTTACCAGCTGAAAAAAAAGCAAAGAGGTTTTTGGAGTTTCCAGGTTAAATTGCATTAAGGAGGTGAAGTCCATGATGGAGAATTCTGTTGGTCTGCAGAGGTATAGGAAGGTAGTTCACTCTGTTTCCTTCCTCATTTAGCCTTTGCTTCAGCTTTCTCCATTCTTGCCGACTCCCCCTCTTTCATTGTTTGTATGTGCACTCTCCTCTGTTTTGTAGTATTTGTCCATTTCTGGGCAAGTCCCTCAGTTTCCGCTGTGCTAGAGGATACGGATAGGGTAAGATGTCAACCTAAAATGGACCAATTCTGTTAAGATGCACTTTCTATTATTTGTTGGAAAAGAAGGTGAAACTTACGTTGGTCAATTCTACTTTGACATTCTTTCTTCTGCTGTTGCTTCAGCATGTTGGGGATACTGCATGAAGCCAGATAACAAAATAGATAATGGCAAAATGAACCTTGCATGAGATAAACGAAAGCTTATAGGGAGAATGTTGCCTTATATGAGATGTTCCTGCTTTAGGGAAATGGATTGGCAGCTTGACTAACCCTGCTGTTTATTCACTGAAGAAGTAACTTATGACTTTGCAATCTGGTTAATGTGCTCAGTTTAGAACAGTATCTAAATACTTGTAAATGAAATGTTGATTTCAATTTTTAAAAACCATGAACTGTTGTTCTTTTTGTAAGCAACAGACAGATGCTAAATCTTTTTGGTTTTAATCTAGTTGTTTCTGTGATTAATATTTATGCTAGCTGTTTACTAGCAGTATGTCTTATTTTGGCCTCTGTCCGCCTGAATACTGGCGAGTTACTTTTGTTTTCAAACACTGCGTAGCAATGCTGAAATCTATCTGTAATTGGCACTATAACATTGTATATTAATTTCTCCAGTGCTGAATATTTTTTCCCCTCTTCATTTCCTTTTGGTTTTCTCATTTTTGTATTGTTACGTTACAGTGATTAACTTTCTGTTTCCTTTCTTTTTGGATGCACACTGGCTTGTGTGTGTGTACATACACACTGCCTTTACTGGGAAAAAATGATGACACTTAGAAACTTGTCCAGCTTCACTGTCTTGATGGTAGAGTCTGTTTTCAGACTGGTAAACTGAAATAAAATGTGATCTTTATCTTTTACACAGAGGCAGGAACTTAGAATTTAATTTCACGTCTAAGCTGTATGAAATAGTATTGTAGAATTGTATGAAATTGTATAGAAATTTTCTGTCCTTCAGATCTAACTTACCTCTTAATGGTGGAGATTAATGGTGGAGATTTTTGCTCCTAGGTCACTCAATTTGTTCTGAAAATCCCACCTACTAGTATTTGAAGAATTACTAGTTTCATATAACTGCCTTCAAATTGTTCTTCTCTATATTTTAAGATAAGTTCATTGAGGCAATTCTTAATCTTTGAAAGTACAGGCATTCAAACTAAGAGTAAAATGATAGAATCAGATGGTGTTATCATCTGATTGGGGATTGCCAAACCTTACAAATAGTTATATAATATTTTAAAGTCATTTAGATTATTCCCTGTGAATCATACAGTTCGTATTTACTGTAATATTTAAGCATACTATTGAAGGCTATGAAGAAAAGAAAAACTGGAACTCAATTATATAGTATATACACTATATAATATATAAACCATTTATCCTATAAATAGGAAATAGCTTTTCTGAATTTAATGTTTTTATAAAGATAAATAATTCCATTAATTTTTTATGATTAAATTTTTATCTGGGTAGTTTAGCATTTTTATTACAATTGACATCTACTTTTAAAAAAGGAAAATGTAGTCATTGTTTTTAGTATGGCTTGTGTATCATATGGATGCTGGATTCTAAACTGCTGAAGATGTTTCCTTGTCTCCAGTTTTACTCATTCAAATATGGGATGAAAATTAATAACTTTGCTTTTGGCTTTTTGATAATTTTTTTTGAAAAGTTGATGAATTAAGTATTATTTACATTGTAATTTTTATATTTGATCTTGAAATATTGTAGCCTGTGATAATCAGAATAATGTGAATTTCTTTAACTCTTTGGGAATGGTCAAGTCTTTCTAGTCTGATGATTGGAAGGAAATCTTTAATTGCTTTTAATAGTTTCTGAACGTATGCATTTTATATGAAACTTTGTTATGCTGAAGGGTCTACGTTTGCATGTACAATTTTTTAATATTTGAATTTATCTCAAGAAATGTGAATAGCAGCTTCGTCATTGGGTTTGTGCAATCAGCAGTTTCGTAGTTGGCCTTTACATTTGACTTTACTGCCAGATGCAGTCGTTTTAAAGGCAGCAAATTTGCTAAGTCTAAAACTTAGTAGTATCATTACTATGAAATACAGTGCTTTAGTGTCAGGAAAAGAGAATTAGTCAGGTCTTGAATATTGGCACACATATTCCTGGTTAGTAATATTTACTGAAAAATACTTGTTTGAAATTATTTTAAAACATTTCACTAGAAAGGTATTATTCCAGATACTTTTTTTACAGAAAGTTAAAAATATGAATCATAATAAAATCATTTAGGTTTTGCCATAATAATTATTTATATATCTTACACTTGAAATGTGTTCATATCTTGTTTTCCTCCTCGGTTTACTATCTTTGGTATTTCCAATTTTTTTTTTGTCCTTTTCATTTGAACGTATTTATCAGCTGCTAATATGGTTACTAAATTTTACTGTTTCATCAGATGGGTATAGCTGACATCACAATTAGATGTCCTATTTAGCAAGCACCTATGCAGTATCTTCAGTTTTTCAGTAGTTTACATGTGTGATTATTAAATACACGGTTCTAAAGACAAATGCAGGCTCTGCCACTAGTCTGGAGCTTCTGGTGTGGTCTTATTTCACAAGAACTGGTAGTTTTTTAGGTGACTTCTATGGGAAGTTTGTCTCAGCAGGCTAACAGTCATAAAAATGAGAGCAGCACAGGTCTGCCATTCTGCCCCTGTGAATGGCATAGGGCCCACTGCAGCATCAGCTGGGGCGAAACTCCCCTCTGCCCTGCCCGTGCGCTGCCCAGAACTTTGATCACGAACGTCCTTGAAATTTTTGCAATATGTTTTGCCACATTCTCGGTTATACATGCGCACAAGCCTGAAATTAAAAAGCACTGCTTGACTTGTGCTTCAGTTCCAAACATACTTGCTGCAATCAAGGGGTCCCTTTCCCTTTCCCTTTCCCTTTCCCTTTCCCTTTCTCTTTCCCTTTCCCTTTCTTTTCCTCTCTTCCTCTTCCTCTTCCTTTTTTCCTTTTCCTTTTCCTTTTTTCCTTTTCCTTCTCCTGTAAGCTAAGAAAAGTCAGTAGGGTTTTCCAGGTACCAGGCATGGCTCAGTGCCACCACATCATTATGCAAATTCAGGGCTTAGAGCAATCTCGATAAATGGTATGTTATGTACACGTAAATAGTTAACAGTTCTATTTCCTCTTTTGTTTTTTAGAAGTAACTCCCTTGTGAGCATCCGAGAAATGGCAGGTATCCAGTGTGTTCCTGATACCTTCAAGCAACACTTTCTCTTCAGTCAATTATATCCTTAATTTAATGGCTTCCGACAATAAACTATGTTGGAACCCCTTTCCCAATGGGTAGAAATACATGCTGTTTTTAAAAGTGTTAGGCTATCAGCTGTGCCAAGAAATTCTCTGGCAAACAACTAATTATGTCCACAGATAGAGTCTGACAAAAAATTTGCTTCAAGCCACAAGTCAGAGGCTTAACCATTGTTTGTGTCAAGTTACATTACAGCTTGTGATTTCGGTTAGTTGGGTGGGAATGTGGCTGTGAAGCAGTGTGCTTTGTTTGAGACACAGGCCCCCGCTTTAGCCAGCTTATAGAGCCATACGTAAAATGGCCTCTTTGCTTTCACTTAACAGGATGCCGTTCACCTTTCTGCTCTGCTGAGCACTATTTCATGACTTCACAGCCCAGGAATTAAACCCAACACACAAAGCAGCTTTACCAGTAATTGTCTGCAGATTAAATTAAAAGCCTGTTCTCATACAGTGTATCTGAATTGTATCAGACCCACTTCTCAGTTTACATACTTGTTCCTGACAGTAAGAGGCGGCTACTGAAAAATGTTGCAGTCCTTGGGAGCCTGGCTCTCAGTGATTTGATGAAAGTACTGGGGATTTTGTGTGTTCAACATGAGGTTAATTCTATTGTGTTTTGTAATGAAAAAAATAGCTTAGTTCACTAGTATAACACCAATGTGTTTTATTGATGGCAGCTACTGCCAGTAGCTCCATTTTATGCTATGACTTCTAAATTCCCACTGTCACAGTGTTTGGTTTGGAATGTTGATTTTATTTTTGAAATGTTGTTTTTAGTTTTGTTCACAATTTCGAGGAATGAGTAAAATTCAGATTTTTTTTTCAATTAGGTAAATTGGCATAAAATAATCTTGACTAGTTTAATTAAGTTGTGCCCTTTTCCTTTCACTTTTGGGCATTACATTTTCTTATGTGGAGAGTATAAAGCTATAAATTTCAGGAAGAAAACATTTAAACATAACAAAATTAAAGAGCCAGTTGGTTTCTGCTGAAGTGGATTTATGTATGTATTACTTCTATTTTTATTTTCTCACAATTGTTTACTGTATAACTGAATTGTGCAACTGTTCCAGAAATTCTTGACTCAGAATGTGCTGCAGCCTGCTTTTTACTTGAAAAATTTATCTCACCGCTGACTGTCCAGCTGGTGTAGCTGATGAATAAGAGTTTGGGGCTCCTCATCTTTTTTAAAATTTCACAACCTCTAATTTCTCATTAACAGTATGCTTCATGGTTGCCAAACTTATCCCACCAATCTTTCAAAGACAAGCACATTATCACATTACTCAATATAATCTTTACATAGTTTCTGTAATGATGTTATATGTGAAAGTAATCTCAAAACTTGAGTTTGAGTATTCGGTAAAGATGCAAAGAGAATATGGACTTAATCTTCACATTTCTTAATGCAGGGGGGCCTGGTGAAAAGTTAACCCTAATTCATTCAGCCTCAGTCAGATTTTACAAATGCCCCTGGACTGTGATGGTTTTATTTATGAAAAATGCCAAAGATCACTCCTTTCAGAAGAATAGTGTAGTCTTCAATGACCAGACAACCTTTGGAGTGAGTTGGCTTTTAACATTAAGGTTTTAATTCCTCCAAGTTTTAACATGTTCTTGTGAAACAGTTAATCAATGGGACAACACTGAGTCATTTTAAGAATGGGTCAAGAATTAAGGTACTTTTTTTGAATTGCACACTGCTTTCTAGTCAGAAAATGAGATAGAATAGAATTTGAAAATTAAATGCAGGTTATTTGTTTTCTACTAATCTTTTTTTTTTTTTAATAAAAGGATTAAGCTTTTTTAGTTGCATAGAATATGAAGCTCTACTTGCTGAAGGAAAAAAACTTGGAATTTATTTTCTTTTAAAATTGATTGAAAAGATTTAATGCATATCCTGCCAGGAATCTCATGTGCTAGCATTAGAAGGAAGACTTACAGTAAATGAAGTATTTTGTTTACTGCTGTACAGTCATCTTCAGACCACTTTTTTTGCCTTTGTTTTAACTGATACTTCTGGAAATGACTGGTGAGTAGGTGGGAACACAAGATCCTCTCTGAGGGCCATTGCACTTAAATATTTTGTCAGAAGGACTTTCTTTCATTCCAAAATCATGGCAAATTTTTACAAAATGGTTCTAAAGTGAGAGAATATTGAGGTATCCTTTCCTGAACAAAATGCCAAGATCTATCAGATGAGTATCAACACACTTTAAAGTCATAGCTTTGTCAGAATTTGGAGAGGAAGATTGCCATATAGCACTGGAAGTCTCCATCAGCATAATGGTGAATGTATTTTTGTCAGCAACGCAAGAAGGACTTCGAGAAAGAAAAGGAAAATATGAAGACTATATTTCTACCAGGACTGTGACATCAAAGTACTTTCTTAGGAAACACCTGAGGATGTGTGTCTTGTGTCTGCAGAACCAGCTGCATAGCCTCCTGCCAGCACGTCATTTGTATTCGCAGCCTGGCTTGCCAAAGGTATCTAGTTAGGAAGCTGAAGGTACCAGCAAAATGAGAACCCAGTCTAAAATGTTGTTACCTTAAATGCCGTGCTATCAGGGCAGTATGTACATGTGCTATTCCACGTTAGATGTCTCTTCATTGCCTTTTACTTTTTTTTTTTGGTATTGCTAACATGGTAGATTTACTTCTTCCTACTCAGTCTCAGTCTGATTCAGCCTTTGTTCTCCATTCCCATGACCAGAACTCTCACTCAGGCCCTTATCATTTCATGTCTTGACAACTCCAGTCATCTTCATTCTAGTCTCAGCAAATACTGGCTTGCAACATGTGTATCTTTTTAAATATTTTTCTTCTTGTTATTTTGATGTTCCATTGTTCCTTCTCTTGTACTGTGGGATTATTCGCTTTAACTTTTTAGACCGCACCTCACCATCTCTTATACACTCGAACTGCTGACTGTATGGCATCTGCAATGCCAGCCTTTATTGCCCTTTTAAGTGTTTCCAACAAGTATCTTTACATTTCCCCCTATGCTATTTAATGCATGGTATTAAATAAAAATCCTCAGTGCTATTTCATTGTCCTTTCATTCCTTCCTAATTGGGACCTCTAAATTCTACTGCAGTTTGACTATATAATAATAGTACTAACCTATCACAATACTTTACAAAGCATGTGGGAATTCTTGGCTGCTACCAAATGAAGCTCTGGGACTAAATTCGACCAATACTAAAGTCAACATGACTCTTATTAAATACACTGTAGTCATATGCCTTAAGTACAGCTTATCCATTACAATATTACTTGTATTAAAGCTTAGCAGGAAAATGTTGTAACTGAATATCTCATCCATATCAGTCCATCTAATGTACTTTTCGTGACAGTAAGCTGTTAGTAAGAATGTATTTGGTATTTTTTTGTGTGCGTTAAGAATAACAGGTAAGTTTTTTCAGATATGGCTATGGTCTTTTTCCTTACACATGCCAGCATAGCTTAAGCAACTAATTGCTACTTAGATACCTCAGAGTATCTTTACATTAGATACTCTGAGATCCTCAAAACTGCTGCTTAGCAGCAGCTTAAAAACAACAGACACCCCAATTCCCTGAATATTATCTACTCTTTTGGATACCAAGTTAGCTAAAGAGTTTGCCATGCACAGTCAGCTCCTGTGCACCATGCTGACATGCAGCTTGGCAGCTAAGCCCCTTACGGGTTTTAACACAGTGTTCACCTGTCTCCCTCCCTCCCGGTAGAGTTCTCTCTTCTGGCACAGTGGACGGTGACGTTTGAGGCTGACATGCTGCATGCTCTCCTTGCTCTGGTTGGGTTTTGCTTTGAGTTTTGTAACTGTGAGGAAAAGGTTGAAAGGTTGACTTGGCTCAGGTTCCTGGTGCCAAGAGAGGATTTTCATTTCAGACACAGGTAAAGTAGGCATGGAGCTGGATATGAACTGTCAAGTTATCTTCTCCTATATTTTTTCTAATGATTGGCAGAAGTAGCTTCTTCACTTTACTTTCTGTCCTTGATGATCTCTCTGTAAGGTGCTTCGCTTTGCCCAGGCATTTTGTACAGGTCCTGGGTGCCTGTCTCAGAGTGCTGATTTCCATTACATTGCAGGACACTTACAATTAGGCATTGCAGTGTTGAATGGAAAAATACCAAAGTCCCTTTGTGGATTCTGGCATAAATCTCTTCTGAGAATGAGAATTGGGGTCATATTTACAAGGATCTAGAGGTGTCTAATGATGAAAATAGTCAACTAATAGTATTTCCAAAGAAGTATAAGCAGCTTATATTGTTTCTACATAATTTGCTAATTTCACAGTTTTCTAGGTCCCTCTTCCCAGTTTCTGTCTGCCTGTGTTATCCCACAACTTTGTAAGAGGCAAAATATTTGGGTGATGAGCAAGTGGAAGGGAAACTTATCTACAGTTATCTACTTATGTATCACAGTGGCTTTGAACTACTTAATTACATGTTCATTAGTTCATGTTACAGTTGATACCAAGTTAATCCTATTAGTATTTAGTATGTTACACAGCTTTGGAAGTGATAATATGGGAGGCTTCTGGAAGGAAGTAGTTTGTAGCCTTAGATTGCTATGAAAGATTTCTTATTATCTTCATTCCAAGTTGGGAGAAGGAAACCATGGGCGAAGACTCTTAGAGATCATGAAAGAGATTACATTATTACAGAAAACAACAATATTTTTATTAGAAGCAAAGGTACTATAAGCTGCCACAAAATGGTAATGTATAGAACTACTGTAAGTAGATTTCCCATATAGGGCAATGCCAACTTCATAAGTACTTATTTCTCTGTCTAATCAATGATAGCATGATCCAAGAAACTATTTCCCAGATGCAGTAAATCTTAGCTTTCACTTCTAATTTAATTTTGAAGAGTGAATTGTATTGAACTTCTCGTAAGCAATTTAGTTGAGATTTCTGTTTAGTCTGGACAAGATAATCATAGAAACTAAGTTTAGAATATCATTGTTAATCACTACTGTGGCAGAGGAGAAGAAAAAATAGAATTTTTAAGTCAGCAAATTTTAATGTGTTTAATTTGCAATTGTGTAACAGTACTGTATGTCAGTGATTTCTGATAACTTCTAATTGTGAAAAAGCCTATAGGAAAGTCATCTGAAATTTAAATATGCAGATAAGTATCGGACCAAAAATTACTGTAGGATTGTAGGAAAAGTAGAAAGTAAGGAAAACATGGCAATAAAAAATGGTGGGATAAAGGCTGTCTATAAACATTCCCATCTCTGCAATCATTAATAAATGCAGTCTGTGAATAGTCTGCGAAGTTTTTATTGTAGTCTGAGACTATGCAAAACTGCATTAGAAAGTGTTTAGGTATAAATTTAGCATATTTAAAGAAACATTATTTAAAGACTTTGGGATTGAAAACTACATTTGTAGACAATGTGATAAATGCAAGAGGGATGTCTTGTGAAATGGACCTTTATTAAGCTTGATCATTGCAAAATAAAAATCCAATTAAAGCATTGAAAAGATAAAGGAAGACCATCTGTGAAGGAATTTGCCACAGATCTAATGGTAAGCTAATTTTTCAGATAAATTGGGTACTATACTTTGCAGGGGATGAAGTAGAGAATTTAGAAATCATTTTAGATTGTTTTTTTGCCAGGAATATGAAACAATGCTTGTAGGTCAGTTAAACACAAGGTTATAAACACCTTTTTTTCTAGATGGTGACATTGCATTCTACCCTGTTTCTGAAAATGCTTGAAGCAATGTTGTGGGAAATGTATTTCTTACCCTGAGACATCTTACCTGATTTCTAAAAGCCAGCAGTGACCATATGCACTAAACTTCAGAGATGATATTAGTGTGCATGGGATAATGAGTTGCATGTGATGGAGCAGAGGTAGCTTTTGTATTGCTTAACTGAAGACTGTTTTCCACTAAGAAACTGATTCTTTGTTGATTTTGTACTAACAGAGGAAGATAAAGTCTGTTTTGTTAATTTTTTCACAGGTAAGTTTTCAGGTTCTTGTAAACAAATTCCTTAACCAACAATAAAAGATTGTATATGTATAACGTTATAGAGAACTAATTAGGAAACAAGGTTGAGTGGTGATTAGAGTGTTTCACATGGCCTGGTCAAGGTTAGTATAACAGTGTATCGTCATGACCTGCTTTGTTGCTCTGGCTACACAAATGAGGTTGCTGAGAAAAACTGAGACATTTGCTTAGAGCTTAGCCTAGGTCAGATGAAGGTAATAGTGTGGTACTGTAGGTGCTTTCTCAACTGCTGAACTTTGCCTATGCAGATTGATAAGTTACATAAATGAGAGTTTGATTTTTAGATGAGAAACTTCCAAAATTGTCCTATTAGTAAAGGTAGGAGATTTTCTCATTACAGTACCTATCAAAGAATTGTTGATCTTCTGCAATGTAGACCTAATTTATTCAATAGCAAGCTATCTAATACCTAGCAAGTATTTAACTGCTATTACATTATTTAACTACTATTTAAACCCATAAATAGTGGAGAATAGTCTACACAGAAATCTTTGATTCTGTGTATTTTGCATGAGCAGCTGTGTTCACCATGATCAGGACCAGTAGCTCTCCTGAAATGTTATTTAGATCTTGTCTGTCTGGAGGTGATCAGGAAAATTAAAGGTATTAGGGCTATGTGTGTAATTGAAGAACTGTAAATCCCGCCTTTTACTTGCCTTATATCCCCTTCTTTTCAGTAAGCTTCTAAAGATCTTTAACTGCTTAGCTTACATTAATTTTGTGTATTTCTGTAGCAAAGAGCTTGCTGTGTAGTTATATATTCTGTAATAAAGATAAAAGGACTTAAAAAGAACAAGTAGAAGGACCCTGTCATGGGATATAGGAAGATAAAATATATTCTACAGGGAACTTAAGTATGATAATAAACATTGAGATATATGTTTAATCTCTGTATATAAAATCAGCACCCTTCTGATCACATCATTCTACTTTTTAATAATGTTAAGCCTACATATATCACATTTTTGTTCTTCTGTAGTGGTAATATTATTTCAAGGGTGGCTCTAAATATGTCCCAGTCTTTTTAATTGGCTTCTTTATTTTATCTAAGCTTTTTAGGTATAGTTAAATATGTTTCCTATGATAGTCAAAACTACAGGTGCCACATGCCATGGCAGGACTCATAACTAATCCAGTATTTGCTGGTCAAGTGAAAAAGTTTAGTATTACTGTAAAGTAAGCTGCTTAAGTACTTTGTTGCATCCATCTGCTCTTTTTTTTTTTCTTTTCTTTTCAAAATACAGACACATCCAGACCACAGCTACTTTTGATCCTGTCAGCTATTGTTCATGTTTAACAGAGAGAGAGATATGTTGCATGAATAACACTTGAAGCTTGATTTCATTGGTCAAAGTATATCTCTTTATTTTAGTATGGTTTGGTTTGTTTTGAGTTTCTCTTACCTTCTTGATACCATGGCAGTAACTTTAGGACAACCTATTGCAGAGTGTCTCCGCTCGAGTTAGTGAAATCAAGAGGCAGTGCAGGAGACTCGTTCATTCAGATAAAGCTTGCAGAACTAGTCTCTGAAGCATCTCTCCCCTCCCCCTCCCCCCCCAATATTTTGCTTGAAGCTGGTTTTGGGTATAAAGCCTCAGTTCTGACCTTTGTGAGGAAATAATGAATGGTAGACAGTTGAAGGCCAAATGCCAACCATATTTGTTACCTTTTGCAATACTGCTTAAGTAAATTAAGTTTGCAAGAGCCCTAAAAGAGCACTTAATCCAGAGGTGGCTGTATACAGAAATTGCGCCATCTTTCATAGCAATTTTGGTTTGTGGTTGGCCGATCTATGAGCCACAGTAGTCAAACTGAATCCAAAAGAGTTATTGTGGATTAGGTTAATGCCACTAAGGTCAGAGGCTGGACCTGAAGTATGTATATGCATCTATCTCTGTTCTTTGTCTTTTAAATTTTTTCTATATAAAAGTCTGCTCTAATATATTCACCTATTTTCTGCCTTTTTCCAGCCCTCAGTGATGATAAGAACTATGCAAGCCTTAATACACACTGTGTAATACGCGCACTATTTGTTCTATTCTTAAGATGCCTGATTTATTTTATATCAACCTATTGGCCTCTATCTACCAAAGCTGTTACGGGATTCCATAATATAAAAACAGTGGACACTTTGTTGGCATTTAATTAGTGTCAGTACTGGATCTATGTAAAACTAAAACTGCACAAAACATCTATTTTGTGCTGTTCATACATAGTTTTGATAGCCCAATGAATCCTTTTCTTTAGGAGCAATTGTCTGAGACAACAAATGAGATATATTTTTCAGTTTGGACACAAGTTCTTAGTCATTGAAGAAAAAATGCAAGGGATTTTCTGATAACTGGTCCTATCAAAAGAGAACTCAAAATATAGGAACTACATTTCTGCGCTAATAGAAACTGGTATAAGATCTGGTCTGTCTTATTATAGAAGTCTCTCAGATTTTTTGTCTTGGTCTCAAAGATGCCTAGCTCAAAATTTGATGTCAGTAAGCCTACTGGCATTTTACAAGCAAAGATGATCCCTACCAATTTCAGATAATGCGCTTAAATCTATAGTCCCAAAGAAGGACTTGTTTTTTAATAGTAGTAATCCTTTAATTGACTGGGTGTGGAAACACCACAGGGCCTCTTCTGGGTTCCCTGGTGAGAGGCTTTCTGTGTATAATCTGTTGCAGATGTTTAGAAAAAATGCTGTTATAAAGCTCAGTAAGTTTTTAATCTTTTCTTTGAATATTTGTAAAGCTATTATGTTCAATACATTTAATGATACAAATGCACTTTATGCAATGGATATTGAGATGCAGAGTAAGTATTGGATGAAATAAAAGAGTTTAGAAGCTAGCAGAAGCTAGCAGAAAGTTTTGTCCATTGGGAGAAACAGTGCTTTAGAACTGTATATAAAGAAAATACAAATTATTTTGGAAAGTGGAATAGAAGATAAGAATATAGGCTTCTTCATTTTTATTCACATTCGTCACCTAAGAAGTTCAGAGAAAGTGTAAAGCTGCAGTGTTTTTGTGTGTTTTAGACCTGATAGCTTGTCCTTTCCTTGGGCTCCAAACTAGTTTCAGGTGTCCTGCAAACAAATGTGACATATTTGTAATATTAAAATATTTGTTAATAATATTGTTTGCTATGCTGTCTTTTTGAGCACCTTAGAGTTAAAGTAGTCTAGGAATAACCAGCAACATTTTTTGACACGCAGCAGGTTGAACCAACAGAATAATAAAATTATCCTAGCTATGAAGAGCTGGAAACATTATATTAGCTTAGGAAATCTTATGCAATATCTGCCAAGTGTTTATGTACATGCTACAGTACATAAAAGTGCACTGAATTGTACCTTATTTAGAATAAAGTACACTAAATACCTTCCTTAGAAGTTTTTTGCAATGTAAGATATCTGCAGGTAGTGAAAGTATTCTTTCTTCATACTCCTGGAGTTTTAAAGTTCATTTTACATGACAATTATTTATTTCAACTGGAACTTCCATAGCAAGTTTGTAGTAGGACTGGCTAGAGCTAATTTTAAAACTGAAAAGAAGTACTTTAAACACAGAAGATTATTGGTAAAATAGGGCAAACATTTAAGAACAAAAGCTACAATCAAAATTTTAACTTTAGTTACTTTTGTAACTAAATTTCTGCATTTGTAACTAACTTCTGCATTGTAGAAAAATTAAGTAAAAATATTGGTATCTCTTTCTTTCTGTTGATCTTTTCAAATATATTTTAAATAAATAAAATATGGTAATTTCTCTCAATGTAAATCAAGAGAGAGTATATATATTCAAAAGCATCAAACTTTTGATGCTCCTTACCTCTTGCCTCCTTATTCCTTTTCACTCACTTAGGTCTTTTTTTTCCTAAGCCTCACAATTCTGCATATTAATTTTTTTTTCATTTGTCCCATTATGAAGACTATTTTTCCTTTCCAAAGCAAGGAATCATAAAGAATGCCTTAAAGTCCAACCTCCTGTAGATGGCTGGCTGAATCATTAAATCTTTAAATCCCTAAAATACCTTTTAACAACTGAAATCTTTAATGCAGAATCATTTTAAACTTCTCTGCAGTTTTTTGTTGTGAAATTTGATGATCTTTTTGTCAAATACTATATATAATTTTGCTCTAACACTCTTTTTGTGGAATTAGAAATTAATTCACTGTTTAACATTCCCTATCTGTTCAAGATACTTCTGCCAAGATGAGATATTTTAAGAGAGAATATAATTTCATCCTCAGTTTTATAAACTATACCATTGCAAGTAGACAAGATTTTTATACTCTACTAAATATGTGAGAGATGCACCTATTTTAGAAGCTATTGATTCTATAGGAATATACTGGGTTTACAAGTCTGATTTGGGGAAAAGCTACAATCGTGTCAAAGAACTAGCCGGAAGATCCTTATGTGAATGTTATGTGCATCTTAATTCAATTTCAAACAACATTATTTCCTAGCTATCACTGAAGTTGGTGTTAGCAAAGACTAACAGCTTGCCATGATGGAAGAAAAGGTAAAAATACAATGTATTGCACTGTGCTGTAGTAAGCATCTGAGACACATTGAAGGCTGTCCAGGACAGCATTCTGCTTGCAAAATAACTGAAAAATTTGACATGCAGTAATTTGAATCCTGCTTGGGGCTATATTAATGACTTCCTAATTCCTCTAAAAATTATTAAAGATAACACTAAACAATTTTTAAATGAAACTAAATGCCTAATTACAGTTTTATTAAAACTAGCACTGGAAGTGGAAGTTCCCTGGTGACATTCAGTGACATAACTGACAATGATTAGGAATTTCATGCTATATTCTCTCCTTTTACATTTTTGAGAAGTTTGATCTAAATCAATTCTGAATTGATTTAGAATTCAAGCAGAAGACCAGGAGCAGGGGTTTTTTCTGCTGCTCAGTGAACACAAAATTTGTGGACTTCCTTGTTCAGCTTCCTGATCGGTGGAATGGGAATAGTACCATGCTGGAAATTTTTTTAGAGTTGAAGTTTTTGAGAAGCTTTGAAGATTAAGTACAAAATATTATTATCCATTGGTTTTGAAAACTAATCCATGAGCGAAAAAGGGGAGTAAGACATGCCTGAGGGAGAAAATGCTTCTGTCAGGGGCACACATGGTACAAACTGCTCTTTATGCACAGAGATGGGGTATTATTCTTGATTGTGTTGCAGGGTGGAGTGCAGGACTTAAGAGTTACAAGTGCAGTAGTTTGGTATTTGGGGCCTGGGGAAAATGAAATCCAGGGTAGTGATTGTATTTTGGTTTTATTTTTTGAGTGTATGTTACAGAAAAAAAAGCATAGTGGATCTTAAATTTTTATCTCTTCTGTTTCTGTCCCCCAGACTGCTGTTTGTCTCATAGAGATTTATCTGAACTGGATATACAACTCGTAAGATGTTGGGCATAGCCCTTCCAAGTTCTCATGTCCCTCAAGTTATACTCGGAGAGCAGTTATTCAATTGCACACTGCCAGGGTACTGACAGACTCCGATTGCCCTAACGAGCCAGTAACCATCTATCTCTGTAATTTTCTTCTGCAACCTCTTTTCGCCATCGCAAGCGTTTAGATGCCTGTGTTTGAAGTCAGCTCTGGTGCGGCATAGCTATGTAACCTTTTGTCAGACTGCTGTGAAACAGTCAAGTTGTGAGAAAGAGCTGTGAGAAGTGGAAGCAACTGAACGGTGAGAAAGAGCTTGTGAGAAGCCTCAGCTGGGGCCTCCAACCTTGCACCTCTGCCCACTGACTCAGGAGCTGCATTTAAACTCAGGGCCTTCGCTTCCTGGCTTGGCCTGGCACCTGCCTCATTGCTACAGACTTGTCTGGCTATCTGGACTCTTGCTTGACTCTGTTACCATCACTGGACCTGCTTTGCTGTTCTTGTTTGAGCAGTGAGGAACTGTGTACCGTGTTGGTGAGGTCACTGCCCTGCCTGCCATGCCATCACCCTCGCTGCCTGGCTCGCCTTCCCCTATGGAGCAAGGACAACTGGAAATGTGAGATCATCAGGCAGTATTTATTTTGGAGCTGATGAAATACTAGAAACATTTCTGACTGCTTATATCTTTAAACCACTTTGCTTATTTAGGTAGCATGCTAGTTTGCCTATTGTTCTATACGCTGCTTAGGTAGCGTAAGAAGACTCAACATATTCTACTTCTTTCTCATTGCAGAGGAAGAGACAGTCCTGGTCTTCTGCATTTTTGTAAACAAACTGAAAAATATACAAATAGTTAGATGGGCCTATATGTTTTTGTAATTTAAGTAGAAGCCCATCTGAAATACAGGTAGACGTAGAAAAGAAAAGTATAAAGCCAAAGGTATGTTCTACCATAGGTTATATAGAAAAAATTAAATTTGGTGTAGAGAGTAGCCATCCCCCTTCTGCCTTAGTGCAGTGATCTCAGAAGTCTAAGTGAACAGGAACTACTACTTTGGATGTTTTTCATTCCTATTGACTGATTTTGGGGGAAATTCCATATAAATCAGCATTTTAATTAAATTGTTAAGGTAAATCTTTCTAATATAAGCATAGCTGATTTAATATAGATGTATATCTTGTGCATGTATTTTCAGATTAATCATAAATTTATTTTCTGAAAGTTGGAATTCTACATGTTGAAACATGAACTGTTGTTTGCATGCCAGAAAAGTGAATTTTTGAACTATGCTGCTGTTTGTAGCTGTTAGAGAAGCAAAGTAAAATGTAGACACAAGCATGTTTATGAATGTACATATTGCTTTGAGGAAATGCCTGTATTAATTTCAAATTGTTTGTGAATTATTTCTGTGATTGGTACTGTGGTTCTACCCTTAAGTACTTAGTTCTTCTGGTCATGTTTTATTATTAAACACTGGAACCTGCAGTAATTAGCCAGACCAATAGTTAAGGTAATTTTATTTTACTGGATGTGTCATTCTGCTCTGTTTAACCTTAAATGGAGTAATGTGGTAGCATAGATTCACTTCACAAGACACACCAGATGTACGACAGGGTCTAGTTTAGCTATTACATTGCCGTTTGTCAGTCTCAGGAAGAGGAAAAGAGAATGCCCATGCTTAACAGAAAAAGGTTGTATCTTATCTTACCTTTATCTAAACAAAGTATTATTTGTCCTCTTTCCAATTTTTTGCCTTTGTTTTGATTTGTCTTGTTAATGACTCCAGTTGTACTTTTGCATTTGGTTAATCAACACAGAGGATCTTCTTTTTCATTATGCATAGAAGTTTCTCTTCACCCTAGTTTAGTGAAGCACTGCTTCTCTAGAGTCTCAGTAGCTGTCCTTACTCCCATCAGAACTGCACACTCACTACCTCTTCCCTAAATCCTTTACCACCTCCACACTATCAGCATCTGATGGTTTTTCTGTTGCTGAGCCTTTTCTGCCGACTAGTCTAATGCTTCAGTCTTAACTCCACTGACTGTGACTCTTTGACTAACTGCCCTGCTAGGCCTTCAGCTCTAGGTTTCTTCCCAGCTTTGAGTCCCAGTACAGCTCCTGCTTCACATTAGTGCAGTGCTTCTGTGCCAACTTGTATATTCCTTTATCGTCTATTCGCCACATTTCACTCCCACTCTTGGCTTGAGTCACAAGGCTGCATTCATTTTCTCACACTTTTTCACTGGCTTTTCTGCTTCCATGCCTCACTGATCCCTCTCCTGCTCCCTTCTTTCTGTCTTAACTTTTCATCTGTCTCTATGTCCATCTGTCTTCCTATCATCAGAAACATATTCTTGCTACTAGCTCCTTGTCCATTGCCAACCAATCTCCCTTATTTCTTTCCCCTCTAAATAATTTCTGGCCAATATGCCCTATCCAACCACCCTTTTTCTTTCCTTCTTTTGTTGATCACATTGACTTGTGCCTCATCTTAAATTATTGAGTTGAAAGGTGAGAAATTTGAAACCAATATGAAACATTATTTTTGAGTAGCACATTGTTCATGGAACATCAATATGACCTGGATTGTGTTTCCGTTCAGTCAACAATAAATCATCTGCTGATGTGGACAGGAGCAGTTGTATGCTTTCTATTACTCTAAAGCATGTATTTATATCATCAATTGTTCAGGTGTGGGACTCTTTCTTTGTGTTAGACACAGACAAGTGAGACCTGGTCTGCAGTCCTTCATCTTGAGGACACATCTGCTGTGATGTTTAATAACTTCTAACTGTCATATACTTTATAGTCTGTAAATATTTTCCAAGTCATGAATCAATTACCTTTTAAAGAAGATATGAATAGATTACAGAATAGGTGTTGCTATGCCTTCTTGACATTCTGAAAAAACATGTGTAACCAGTAAAACTGCTATGTGTTCCTCTAAATGTTAAGGCAAGATTTATAATTCTGGTCATAAGTTTACATTAAGTTTTAAATACTTCAGAAGAGATAGCAAGTAAAGTAGTTCTACGGACACCTACAAAAAAACCGCTCCATTTGTGGTCCTGGGTATAATTATGGTTATGCAGGCCATGCAATAAAAACAGCTGATATGTTGTAGCTTACTTGTATGCATATACCTTTTGCAGTACTTTTGTGGCTCATGGCCTTATCTAGGATAAGTTCCCAGTGAACCATTCCTTTTCATTTTGTAAATGTGTGGTAGCCCAGATTCTGTTTTAGAAAAGCAGCTTTTTTAAAGGCCCTCTGTCAATGCGGCATGTTGATTTCAGATTACCATTTTCATGTAAAAGTTCTTTAACTACCAGCTCTGCAAACTTGTTCTGGTTACTTGGAGTCAAGGTTGTGCAACCTTCAGTAGTAACGATACATCAGACAGAATGTAGGTACCAGTCGCAGAAATTGCTTCACGCTGGGTGCAGACTTGGGACACTAATTAACAGTTCTGTTAATGATACATGAGACAAAGGAGCCATGAAATACATAAGACTAAGTGCATGAAGAGCAGAAGTTTATGGTAGGAATGTACTATTTTTTATAGAAACACTTCTCTGACTACATTTCCATTTTAGTCTTATTAGTTTAATTAAGAGTGGCAAATTTTCCACTTTAAAATATGCCTGACAGAAAATGAGTAGGGATAGGAAGAACCTTACAAAAGGAGAGGGCAGGAGAAAGGCAGAGCAGGTATTCCCTAGCAGATGATTTTTTGTACACACAGCATGAGTCAATACCAACAGGGCCTTAAGTCTCCTGAATCCCTCCACTCCTGGTAATTCCACTCCTTAAGTGTGTGGGCAGCAGCAAGTAAGAAGACATTTTCCTGTTGAAGAGGAGGAGAGAAAAATCTGCTGGGCTTTACTCA
Organism: Ciconia boyciana; assembly: GCF_034638445.1. Lineage (NCBI taxonomy): Eukaryota > Metazoa > Chordata > Aves > Ciconiiformes > Ciconiidae > Ciconia > Ciconia boyciana. The sequence goes on from NC_132939.1 coordinate 11,067,706, forward strand.
AAGCCACATTAAAAGAAGGAGAGCTTGCTTCCTCGTGACATTACTTGTCACTGTCTAAGCATGTTATCCTTAGTGTATGCTAAATCATTTGCTTTTCATGCATCATGGCTCTGGAGCATGGGAAATAATATTAAAACTGGTATTACAGTCTTAATGTATGAGGAGAGTTTCTGACTATTAGCTGAATTGGCATGGATATCTTTTTCTAGCAGAGAGCATTGCTCCATGGTCTAAAAACAGTTAGGAAAAAATAGGATCACAGTTAGGAAAAAAAATAGGATCACAGTTTATATTTCTCACAGGTTAGTAATAGGTGACGTAGCTTAGCTGCGGGCATTTCATTAGATCAGTGTATTTTGGCAGAAGCTTTTGTGTCTTATATAGACTATGCTGTATGGGATCGCAGCTACCATGGTCTTACATATCAACAGACTATTGACACATCTCATTTTATACCTGTCAATGTGCTCAGAAATCAAGTATAGTATTTCCCCAGACATTTCTGGACTGTTGAAGTATAATGCCCATTTGAAACGTCAAAGATGTTCAAATAGACCTGCTGGTTACATCGCAGCTGGTTAGAGAAGGATCCCTGGACATCTGCCATCTGCCGAAGAGGATAATGTGTTTTGTAACTGGCATTTCTTATTCATATTGTAGGCAGCAAACGTTGCAGATAGGGCAGGAAACAGGAATAGGAGTCGTGGTCTGATCCTGACTCTGATGGTGTTTTGTGCCACCCTGGGAAAATGGCTTAAGCTGTCTGGCCTACTGGCTTCTTATGTTGTGTAATCAGAACCATTTTGTACTGTTTTGTCATTTTCTGGTGGAAAAAAAAGCTACACGTCTGTCTTTAAAACATGCTGTGATGAAAAGCTACCTATGAACTAAAATAATGCTCTTGTAGAAAAATTCAGCTGCATCTTTGAAACTTTAAAGTGAGCTTCACTTACGATAAGGGAAGAAGGGGATCTTGATGATATTCCTGCTTATCCTTTAGTTCCTATCATAATTAACAACAAAGTTGACTGTGATCCTCAGCCTGGTTTACGGTCAGTCAGTATCGCTGAGCTCTATACGCTAGCAGAGAGCGAAACAAAACTTTGGTCACTGCCTTTTAAGCGGACTCTAATAACCGTTTTAACTGTCCTTCTTCCCTCAAACAGCAATGCTTTCCCACAGAAATTTGCAGAGAGCAGAGAACTGCTTTATACTAGTTAGTATTTAGACTGCAGTTCAAGGCTTTGAGATTTTTCATCTAGCACTGATGATATCTCTTTGCAGCTCATTAAGCTCTGTAACCCAAATGAAAGACGCCAAAGGAGTTGTCTGTGAAGCAAATGCACACTTGCTTCTTGCTGTGGTGTTATGGTGCACTTAGTGCGTGTGGTTATCTTGAATGATAACGTATTTGGCAGTGAGAAGAAAATATCTCTGTGGAGATAGCGGAGAGAGGTTGTTTTACTGTCAACTCATGTCACCCTTCTTTTTGTAGCTTATTGTCTGTTGATGAATTTTCAAGAAGCCCTTAAGGATTTGGCACAGAATAAAAGCATTATGCTAGCTTCTCAAGTCAGACTATCCTTTCACCTTACTGCACACCCAGACTTGGTTTGTGTTGCTTGTTTTTCTCTCGGCTGGACTGAAGAAGGAACTTGCATAAAGAAGAGTGAACTGGAAATTGTTAGTATCGTTCTGAGAGTCACTTTTTTCTGACATTCTGATTTAAGATATTTCTGTGAAAGTCTCTTCACCCATTACAGGTAACCAAGATTTTGTAATTGGTGCCACAAGCAGCTTAAGTGGTTATCCAGCATTGTAGTACCTCATGCAGACTGATCTTCAGCAGCAATCAGTTTGTTCTGATAAAATTAGACATACCTATGATGAATAGCATGCGGGCTGGATGGAGCTACTACTTTCAGTCTCAGTATTGCTGAAGTTTTCTTATCAAACTGACAGTGCTCTGCCTTTTTTCCATGTACCATGTTTAATAAGTACATTATCTGTACAAGAGGGTACTGTTATTCAAAAATCAGAAGTTGATTTATATTATTAACTTACAAGAGAAAGTTTTGCTTTTATTTTTCACCTGTCTTTTGAGTTCTGATATAGCAAAGGCTGTTTCCCTTCAGTATATAATCCTGCAAGTACCTAAGGCCTGCCTTATTTGCTTTTCCACAGCCAATAATTTTGCTGTCACTAATTATGCTCCATTTTTATCAGAAAAGCTAGTGTAAGAGATATTCACTAACCATTTAACAACTGTAGCAGATTGACAGTAGCTGTAGTTTTGGTAGCGGTATCAATACATTTTCATGTTTTTATTATACATTAAATCCTTGATAGCTGCCTTTGATAGTTCTGGCATAGAGTATTATGTGGTAGAGATGGGTAACAACACCTGGAGCAAGGAGAATGAATGAGAAGTGGAATTCCTACTTAGAACAGGCACCTTGCACTGTACAGGCTTTAACACTACTATTACCAAAGACTTCTGATCTTTAGTGCAGACAATCCAGTAACCAGACAACTCAGTAGCACCATTTCTACTGTTCTTTCCAATCTCCCCTCCCAGCTCTGGGCCCTTACGACTCCCTGGCAGAGGTCAGGGAAAGCCCCTCTTGCTCCCCCAGCTGAGGCTGATAATTATGACTGATACTCAATGCAAAGCAGGTGGGCATCCAGGGGAAGCTTCTCCTCCTTCAGCCCAGGTGGAAATTTGGGCTAGTGTCTTTCTGTGCGGTGGCTGACCTCCACTGGTAGCTGTCCTAGAAATACAGATATTTATTGGACTTTACAGAGACAACATCAGAGCAGAGCTCTTCAAGTGAGGACAAATTAACTGTGCTCTTGCCCTTTTCTTTAGTTAGTAGGTAAAGAATGCAGCTGGAAACAACCAAAAGTGGCAGGATTTTACTTTTTCTAAGTATGTGTGGATAAGCAGATACTTTTCATACCTTAAGTATGTATATTCAGTTCTTCAGGGTTGTTTAATGTTCTCAGTTCTGTCTGCCCTTGAGAAGACCCGAAGGTATTCAACGTCTGTGGGAAATGCTGAGGCATTTTAGAGCTGGTCCTTAATATCAGTGTTGGTGTGTCTCACTTTGCTCTATTAAAATAGCCTTCTTAGTGCTATCGACTCTGGTAGCTTAAGTACAACAGTGTTAACTGTTATGGATAGGTTGGTCTGTTCAGGTCTATCTGTATTAGATACTCTTTTGAATAATTACTTGCGCTATGTTAAAATAAGGAATGGGCCAGAAAATGAAACAGTTTATGAGAGACCAGTTGCTGATGTGTAGCAAAGTTGTAGTTGTTCAGGTAAATTTTAAAACAGCCTGTGGGCTCTAATGAGTTCAAAACAGACTCTAAAAGCAGCTGTGTGGGAAATGGTAGTGCTAAAAATTTTATATGAGGTAACGAGTCCTGACTTTGTTTCAGAGATTTCTGCAGAGTTTTGTTCATATGTCATTGAAGTATAGATCTCTGGAAACTTTACCTGCTTAGATTGTTATACCCCTTCAATCTCTTCGGCTTCCTGTACGTGTGGTAACTTACTATTAGCATTTTTGATATTTCTCTTTACAGTGGTAGCTAGAATCTGGGGGCATCTTTGTGTTGGTGTTACAGCTTTGCTTCATAACCAATAGCCTTACTGCTAGGCTTTGAAAATAGCACTGTTTTCTGGAGGGCTGACCTCCTCTTGTACCACATCCACATAAAGCTCTCTACTTTGGATTTAGAGACCTACTTACAACTGGGAAGGCCTGAACTGCTGGTTTACTTGATCTTGTTCTAATGTAGTGCAGGGGTTATGTTGGTAGAAAAACTGCAATGATGTGCCTGTGATTCAAATCTAGGTTGTGTGATCTATAACTGGCATCTAGTTTTGTGGAAGGGGAAAGAAAAGGGGAAAGGTTGAAACTCTGAGGGCTATCTGGGTATGTCTTCAGCTGACTGAAACAATGAATGTATTTTGATTCATTCGTACTCCTTGAGCAATATTATGTCCCCAAACTTCTTTCAAGCACAGAAAGATTCTCCAGTATGAACAAGCTCTGGGAAAATTTTTCCAGTAGTCTTTGGTACAAGACTTGACCGATGGTGAAGTTTACCAAATTACCAGTACTCTACTAATCCTCTTGGAACATGACAATTGTCACTTTTAACATCACATAAATGTTGAGTATTTTCACAAGAGTTTATCATCTCTCCCTCCTCCTCTTCCCTGTTTGAGTAGGGGAGGAGCAAAGAAAATTGCCATTAGCTATTGAGGAGGAGGAATAAAGTAGAATTCCTGCTCTTGATCTTGCAGCAGCTGCTGGTAGCAGGGAGTGAAAAAAAGGTGGTGGCTCTGGGGCTGGGCTGGCTGTTGTTTCCCAGGGAAGCAAAGCTTTGTGTATTCCACAGGACACACACAAATAGTACATTTACCCAGTCCTCCCATGTCACTTGAAGCTGGAGAAGTCTACAGAGTATCTCAAATCCCTGACATTTAAAAAAACAAAACAAGACCCCAAGCCCATCTTCCTTGAAACTCCATCCATAATGAATTGTCTTATGTTTTGTTGTGTGTAGCTGTGGTGTTTTTTTTAAGGGGCAGTAGAGCTAAAAAATTTTTCTCCTACTACACATTTTTCATGTGATGGGATTTAACATGAAATTCTGGTTTGTTTTACCCTTTGATAGCCCGTCTGAGTGATTTATAAAAACTTTTACAGAGGCACCACCATCTTTGATGCTTTGTTAGGAAGCCAAATCCCTCCAGGTGGCTTAGACAGATGCTAGCACCTTGACTACGCCCTAGTTTGTATACTGTTTTAATAGTTACTAATTACCTATTCAATGTCATTACTATGTGTCTGGTTTTGGCACAAAATTACAGAGCAAGTTACAACAGTCACGCAGAAAGATCACTGTGTATTCTGCCAACAGTCGAAAATAAGAATTGTTAGGGTGCTTGCAAGGTATGTTGGGAAGTTAGTGTGTGTACTTAGCTCTTAGAATGTGTGTTTATTTTGGACTTTCTGCATTCTTTATGATTTGTTCCTTGACTGGAATTGAAGAACCTGAACAATTACTTCTTTTTAAGTGCTAGAGAGCAGATCTACTTTGGAGAAACAGCGTATTTTTTACAGTTTGGGATCACTCAGCAAACAAAATGAAATCTCAGACACTCTTCAGAAATCTGTGAATTTTCAAAAGGTGTAGTGCTGAATATTGTTCCAAGATGAAAGTTATTAAGGCAAAAAAAACCCCAAACCCAGTCACTTATATTGTTAGAAAATATTGTCTGTAGTAAAGTAAGTCTTATCTTACTGTGGAAGAAGATAATCCTTAACAAGAGATAAAGGAGAATAAGATTTTATTTTTTTTTTCCTTTTCATTTATCCACCCTGACCCTGCTGTGTATGAGACACCCATTTTATAGTAGGGGTTTTAAACCCTGTTAATTCCCTTGTTCTTACCCCTTTCTGAAAAGTGTTTCCTAGTGAACATCCTGTAGAGGGAGATGGTTTCAGCAGGGCTAATTATTTGGGGCAGAGCACCATGTTAGGGCAGATGCTTCTAGTTTTAGCACTACCTCATTTGACACTGCCCTGTGGGTATGTGCCAGTGCTGCACTGCACAGGGTAACCACACATGAAATACCTTTCATTGCAGATGAGTAGAACTCCTGATCTGATTCATTGTATGTCTACAGCGAGAAGTTTTCCTGGCATAACTAAGATGATTAGTGGTGTGATTTGTTTTGGGAGCATTGCTATGCTGATAACAGACTATTTTATTTCTATAAAATGCAACAGTGGAAACACTAAGAGGGTTTCGGCTGACTTCGTTAAACAGGAAAAAAAAAATTATAGTGAGAAGTCAACCAAACCCCCTCTAGCAAGATCTTATCTAGAGTGGAATACTTAATTTTTCTATTTAAATTGCTGTTTAGTTTTCAGAGTTCACTTCCACATGAAAGATGCAATTAATAATTACCAAAGCTATTGTCTGGACTGTCTTTGAGGCAGAAATCCTTGTGCTTGCATTTATCAACTCATAGCCAATTCACATTTTGAAATGTAGCTTTTATGTCTGTGCGATCTAGTGACTCTAATTCCTCTGCGCTTCTTGGTTTACAAATAATCCCTGGAAGAATAACAGTAGTGCTCAGTGTGAAAAAGAGTAAAGGAATTGAGCCCATCATCTGTAAAAGAAAGCACAGATTCTGGATCACAGGACTTGAACCCAGCCCTTTCCCTTTACTGCTGCCAGTGGGGAGCAATATGCCTCAGTCAGCTCTCAAAGCTGGAGGAAGCTTTCCCATATAAAGATTTTGCTGTCATCCATCATGCTATTCATTTTTAAAAACCTGTTGCTTCTTATTTCTCATTGCTGCTTTGTCTGAATTTTCATCTGAAAAATAGTTACAAGCTTGCAAAAACAGGGAGAGAGATTTTGTGTTACTGCTGCTGTCAGTATCTGACAGTATGTTTACACGCAGACTTGATTTGAGATACAGCCTGCTGTAAGTTTGGGGTCGGGTTTTTTTGGTGGCGAGTGCAGATTAAAAGTTTGTTGCTTATTCCCACAAATGCATTGCTTTTTCCTTCCCTCCACCTGTTTTCTGAATCTGCCTTGTAAGCTGAACTAGTGTAATTATCCTCTGGCAAGTGCAAGCTGTGGTGCCCTGTGAGGGAGGGAGTGGAGAACTTCAGCTGGAGGTTGTGGTGCAAAAAGGTGTGGGAGACACCAGGGTGCTCTAAGCTGGCTCCTCCACCTGTGAGGAGGCGTGTGGAGCTGTACCTTGCAGAATTAATTGCCAGGATAGCCCAATCCTGTGTCTTAACCATCACGTTGCAGAGATTTATTTGAATTCTTTGTCCTCAGTGGCGATCCTGTGTGTATCATTAGTGCTTCTGGAAATGTAGCTCTTTTCTTTTTGCACAGGAAAAAAAATCAAAGCTACCTTATGGTTTTTTCACAATGAATTGTGTGGAAAGTTTGTCTCCTCGTAAGTTCATTGGGGAAATTATGTGGGAGGTCAAGTAACAACAATGTTTAGCCTTAGGCTTACAGTCCTTTTAAATATGAAAGGAAGAATTTTTTTATTTGTGGGTGAGAAAGGGCAGCAGCCAAATAGGAGCCTAGGGTAACTCTGCAGTGAAAGTGTATCCTCGGGGGGTCAGCACTGCCAAGAACACAGGTTACGCTGTTCTCTATTGTGCTTATTTTTGGACAGTATCTTCTGATTTATGGACTAGCATTCACTATAGGGCTAAATCAGAATGGAAAGTTAAAGCATTCTGAAATGGGAACATATGAAATTCAACAAAACAACAAAGTGTACTGACTTTGTTAAAAAAAAAAAAAAGAAGTATTTCTTCTTTTTGGCCTCTCTTAGAATAAAGTTGTCTGCTTAAAATTTCATTTAAAGCTTTATATGTTTATAATTATTGTTGAAGCAGCGTCCATTTCTTGGCTAAATTAAGGCCATGCAGATGTACTTAGAACGCTCCCTGCCTTTAATGGAATTAGGAATTGAAAGTACTTGGAGTTGGTACGTTTGCTGTTTTCCCGTTAAGGAAGCTGGCAAATGATGTTACAAATTTTTGGAAGAATTGTGGTTTTACAGACAATGAAAGCAGTAGTTAGAGCAACACAATTTCTAGATAGTATTGCTGAGAACATAATTATGATTGTTTTTCTGTTGTATAACTGATAAGTAATACGAAAACCTCAAATAAATTATAATCATAGGATGATACAACAAACAGCCCTGAAGTCTGACATTTGCAAGATCAAAAAGGCTATGTGAGATCTTGCATATTTCCTGTTTAAAGAAACAGTTCCATGACGCAGTAGCTGTAGCCACTGTACCATCCAGGCAAACAAATCTTACAAAGAAACGCTCTGGTTTAGGAGTAACAGTTTGCAATACAAGCTCTGAAAATCCAATAGAGATGAGCATTTGTTTAAAATGTTGGCATTTGGAGATTATTAATTTCTATCATAATCTTATTTATTTTTATAGAGTGCTTTATTTTTTTAAAGTTATATTTACATCACCAGAAAGCCCTGTAAGTGTCTTGCAATTATTCTATACGCTAAGATGTCTGGGAGGTTTTAATAAACAAAATCAACTGGCTTTGCTTTGCGTTAAAATGTTCCTTTCTAGTATATTTCTTCATACAGGGTTATTTGCAATTTTTCTTGTACAAGATTTGCTTTTTATTTTGATAATTGGAAGTTAGAAGTGCTCTGAGAATTGAAATAAGATTTTTTCATTTAAAGATTATATACCTACTGAGTACATTTGTGTTACTTTTATTATTAGAAGAGAGGAAAAAAGTTCCCGTTTGCCTTCTGTCCATATTTGTTTAATCAAGATAATAATATGTTCTAGGATTTCTATTTCTGAAGTCACATGAGAAACTAAGAGAAAGGACTGCTGTCTTTTAAGTTATAATGCTTGCAAACACTAAGAAGTGTTTATCCTGACCTATCCATGAATAAAAATTAATTTCAATTTTACTTGTAATTGTAAAAGTAAAAAAAAAAAAAGCTTGAAAATGGTGGGAGAATTGTTATGTGCATGTAGAAACCCTGGAAAATAGGGGACCCCTGCCAGGTATTTGAGTTTCCCAGGTTACAAGCTGAGGGAAGTTTGCTTGGCTTTTGTTAATGGCTGTTATTTAAAAAAAAAAAAAAAAGGGTATTTATGCCTATAAAGCTTCTGAGATACTCTGATAGATAAAATCAAAGGTCTAAGGCAGCACAGAGGAGCATAATCTTAAAAAAATTTAAGTGTAGCGTTTAGCTAATTTGTCTGCTTTTCAGTTCATGATGGAAGATGTGAGTGATAGACAAGTGAACTAGGTGTATTATCATCAAAACAGAAACGTGCAAACATTTAGGCTGAATCCTGGTACAGAAAGAAGGTAATTTAACCCCTTTTTGAACATGGATTTCTAACACTTTTATTTTGGCTACTCGAAGTCTGAGATAGTTTCTGCTGAGAAACCACACAGGTGAATCTTTAAGAAGATTACAATCTCCCCTTTATTAGTTACTGCTAAGGTATTGTTTCTTAATAATTTGAAGCATAGTAGGGCATGACTCTCTAACAGATGGTAGATTTAATTTTTAAAAATAAAAATACCAAAACCTTCCCCTATTGTTCACATATTTTGTCTAGGCAAACCTTCTATCTACTAGCATATTAAAGTGTCTGCAGGAAGTGTTTTTGTAAAAAATCAGTCACACATCTGTACTTGCTTACCCTGTTGTTGATTGCTCCATTTTGTAAAATGGGCATGTTCCCAAGAAATGAAAAGCCTGGAAAAATGGTCACAAGAGCACTTGTATGTCTTCACCCGCACGAGCTCGAAAACTGTAGATTCTCTTGTGGTTGGCACCTGGTACAAATGGATTGCTTGTGAGAGCAGAAGGATGCCCACAATGCCTCCAGAAAATTCAAATGATAGCAAGGATATCTGATTTTCATTAATAGTTATTGCTTTTGTGTGAAGAAGTTGTTTGTAGCTACTGACATCTCTTTGATTAGAATGGAACAGACAAGTTCAGCTCTTTGAAATTTTGTTTGTCGCTGTTCTCGGTTTGCTTTGCAAATGTCCGCATCACGGTGCACTCTTAAAATTAAATTAAAATGCTATAGTATCAAACAGTGATTAGTTTCAGAGTGAGGTAGGCATATTGGCAAGGAGCCAGGATATTGCAGGAGGTGAGACAATATGTCTAAGTAGGTAGGCAGATGAAATACTCTTCTCCAACAAACCAAAGGGAAGGTGAACTGACAGTGAAACTTCTTAAATCTTCTTGGCCAAGTAGAAGAAAAATACACACGACCACAATAGAAGAAAAGGCTATAAAAGCCATAATTTCTGAGACTTTGTTAATTTTAAGGGAGTGATTTCTCAGTTGCATGGTGATGGAAGTGCTAATTCTTTGCAGAAGCCTCTCCTAATAATCTTAAGATAGTTGGGCATCCTGCTGGCCACTTTAAGTTGTTTAACTGGGATAATTTTTGAAAGAGAGAAAACTTAGTCCTTTGTGTAAGATTAGATACCCATAAAGGTAAAATAACTGCTTGAGACCTACAGACAGAAATTGACACAAATCTCTTCTTTAAAAAAAAAAACAAAACCCAAACCCACAATCCCTGTCTTGTTGAAACATGAAGGTCATATGTCACCTCTGAGAATAGATGGGAAGTTAATACGTATAAGATATGTGAGCAGTTTTTCTTCCTGAAAGTCTTTCATAAACCAAGTGTTTTCATGCAGCCGGTAGAAAAGTAATTTACGTATTTATTTGGTCTTTTATAATATTACAAAAGAACTTTGTTCTGGTTTCCTCTACCATTGTTTATATCTCCTCACTGCTTCTTGGGAATGGTAGTGATTATGTGAAGCTGAGTCCAGCTCCAGATCTAGTTTTGAAACTCTCGTAATTTTGGCCAAATGGCTTGTGGCTATGGTGCACACTGAAGCTGTTAAGACTAGCAGAGATCAAGCTACAATGCAGTTGCTCTGTAACTGTCTGTGCCAGCTTCCCAACTTGCTGACATCTCTGTTATCATACAGATAGCATTTTCAAAAAGATTTGAACAAAGTACAGATATTAATTGAACAACAAGTTGGCTTTCATCTAACATCACTGAGACTTCTCTTACCCAGAAGGAACCTCAGTGTGATGGAACAGAACCACAGTATCTTTTAAATTCATCTAACTTAATTTTAGGGTTTTAATGCTGCTTTTTTAATTAAGTAACTTATACTGATAGGAGGATGGGAGAAAGAGGCATAATCACCATTAAAACACTGTGGAATGGTGAGTGACAACAGAACAGGCAAAGATCTTTTCAGCATCAGGAGTGGTCTGGAGCCAAGAGACGACACATGCTTGCAGCCTGAGACTATAGGCTAGTCATACATGTTTAGCTTTCCATAAACTGGGCAAATGAAGCCTCTTCAGATATTAAGTTTAAGTAGTCCCAAATAATCATGAAAACTACTTCAGAAACAGAAGTTCTGAGTTCTTCTGTGGTGTAATGTTGATTGAAAGGAAGATAGGTAATGTTAGAGATTCAAAGGAAGGTTACATAGGTAACGTTAGAGATCCTGCCTTTATTCAGTGTTTCAACCAGTTTCAATATAACAGTTTCTTAGATTTGACGCTTATTTTATATGTTACTAAGGCCTCTTTCCATCTAGAATTCCTAGTTTACATACACGTAGACCTCAGTTTACAGTTAATTTGATGTAGTGTGTCCCCCATCGTGACTGTATGCCAACATCTGCTTGTCCCCTTAGCAATACCTATATGAAGCATACAACCAGAATGTAGACTATAATGCAGTAGTGAAAACTCACAGCCGATGATATATGTGTTTTTAGTAGGGAAAGGGTTAATTCATGACAGGAATGCATTTTTAATTTTAAGGAATAAATAAAGGAAACTGTTGGGTCTTAACAGCTGGCCAAGAGTACTCAGAAAGGCTTGCAAGCTCCTACAGCAATTAATCCAGATCAAGAGAGGATTAACTTTGAAGTTTAAAATATCCTCCATGCCTGAGGAGGGACCAGTTTAAAGTGCTCAAGAATGGGGTAGATAGCTGATTTGTAAGAGTGGGAGTTAATTTATGGATATTAAATCTGCTTTTTGACTTTGCAGTCTGGACTTTCAGATCTTAATCTTCTGTAGTAGATCAGTAGCCTGGGTGAATATGGAGTGAAAGACATCATAGATCATCCTAGATTAGTATAGACTGCAAGAAATATAAATTACTTGACTTGCTATATTCATTGCCAGAGCCAGGAGTTTGAGTTTTCCAACTTTTGGTAATCAAGATTTCTAAGTAAGTAGACCAACAGTAAATTTGAAAAACTTAAAATTCTTTTGGTGTTCTTTTACAATTTTACTCTCTTTTAGCTTAAAAAATAGGTTGATTTTTTTAAAGGAACTTTTGGGAGGAGGGGGCATGTTATAATGAGCAGAATGTCCTGCTCATTACAGAGTAAATCTTGGAAACTAACCTGCAAGTGTATTAGTAAATTTCATGCCAATTTCTGAAGACTTTAATTTTTCTGGAAATAAAATTACAATAAGGTTTTCTGGTTTTAATAAAAAAGCTAATTGAGATGATAATGCGTATTGTCACATTAACCAGAGTGAGTGACCAGTCATGTGGAAAAGATGATAGTTTTTCATTTGACCGGTCTGAGCTTTGAAAATTATAGTGAGATTTTCACATTTTGAGCAGGAAGCTTCCCCCAGTCTTCCTGTTACGGCTTTGCATTTTGATGGGAATATTCTCTTTTCAATCCTTGCCAGTGTTGTAAGAGGCTCTTTGACTTTTCTATGATTATTTGCTGTCTTAAAACATTGAAATGCCTACTGCTTTCTTCATTCTTTTCACTGTCCTCCTTCCTCCCCACAAGAGCAGAAAGTGAAGCTATTAAGAAACAGCCATCCTGTAAGCAGAGGGAACTAGATCCTCCAACAGCTTTCCCCTGCAGACTGAAAGTCTCTCAATCTTTGTCTTCCCACACAAACTTCAGGTGTCTTTTTTGACATGAACATATCCTTTTGTAAAACTCTTTCGTGCACCTTGATGAAATTAAGTCCACTGTTGTCTGTAATGCCAAGAGCCTCTAATTACAACAGAAAATTGAGGAAAGGTAGTTTGGAGAAAACACTTGAGTTAACGTGCCTGTACTCTGTTTTATTAATACTTACCATGTGATCTCAGATTAGGGGGCATGATAGCATGTTTCTAGTATGAATACTTCTCAACCTGTATGACAAAGTACTGCAACAGAGTTGAAAATGTTTTAAACATCTCTTCACCAACAGCCATGGATGTATCATTACATTAAGCACTGACAACTTTGGTATGTTGGAAGGGGAATGGGGAAGGCATTTAACTTCAGATAATGTGGAAGGCTGTGGGAGATGGGAAGGCAGATGGAGGTGTGATCATCGCAGCCACTTCCAATGAAGATCGCTGTGTCATCAAACTATGTTCCAAACAAAGTAACAAGAACACCAACAAAACAGGATGCTAGCATTGCGTGTCAAGCTGGAGAGGAAGGTGAGGAAGAAGAGGTTCATCCTGCACAAAAGGACAGAGAAGGTAATTGGTTCAGAAAAATCCTCATGGATGGAGCTAGATAGCCAAGAGCTTAGGCTAAACAAGATCCTGGAGGAACACAGGATCTTACTGTAAAATATAATCTAGTATTGCTTTTTCTTGTTTCATTTTCCTTTTTGTAGGTTGTCACTTGGAGTTTAACATTTTGCTGTGTTAAACTTGGACTTAAGTTTCTTGTTTGAGCATCTCTCTCATCAAGTGTGATCTTGGGTGAAGTTAATGGGATTTTTGTTACTGTTGCCTGAGTCTAGACTTACCTTTACATATACGCCATGACGTGCTTTAGAATCTGGTCTTCTCATTTTTCGAGGTGTTTCTGCTTAGAACATGCCAAGTCTCCTGCATAGCGTGAGGATGCAGCTATCTGTGTCTGCAAAGCAGAGCATGGGAAAGGAGGAGCTGATGTGTATTATACCTCTTTCTTATGCTGACTTGCAATGCAGTTAGGTCGCACATCCAGGTCAACAATTACAACATACTCCTGGAAAGCGTAGAACAAACCCAATGTAATTACTTCAGAGACAATGAACCTATGTATGTATCCTGATGTGTGGTTGTAGGCAAGTGGAAATGAATGCAAACCGTAACGAATTAGGAATTTCACACTTAAGCGAGGGTTAGAGAAGTGAGAGTCTTCAGAGCTGGAATTCCTCTGCAGCCCTGCTCAGCTGGGGAAGTTAGGATGTAGGCTGAGCTCAGGATGGGTCTGCTGCTCAGTGTGTTCTTGCAGCTGGACTCACCTTTCTGTGCTTCAGTCTAGGTTTAGGGTTAGGGAGGCAAGGTCTTCTGAGCAGGATTTCCAGTGGAGTCCTGCTCCACCTGGAGAGCAGGCATGGGCGCTTGGCTCAGGATGAGGCTGTAGGTCAACACGTATTTGGAGCTAGACAAGCACTGTGCTCTGCTTTGGGATAAGGTCGAGGGCTTTCAGAGATGGAATTGCATTGGAGTCTTGCCCAGTCCAGAGAGCTGATGGTGCAGTGTGGAGTTCAAGGGCTGATATTGCTGAAAATCATGCCATAGGGAAAATCTTCCTGTATGTGAATGCCCTGCTGTAAGAGAATGAGCAAACAGTTCATGCTCCTGGCAAGATCCAAATCCACGCTTGGAGAGTTATTGTTGTTTCTCATTTTAAAGGTATTTTCTTTTCAAAACTGCAAAATAAGATGAATAGAAGATTTTATGCAACTCTAGGATATATTTTTTTAATGTCAACTGTTAGTATGTTGAGTGATATATCTTTATCACCTACTTAAGCCTGAAATTCTGCATTTACTTTTCATGTTATTTATTTTGGAAAACATAGTAAAGTGCTCTTCTCTCACTAGTTTAAATAAAGGAGAACAACTTGGTATTTGTAATTATCAAACTGGCTGACTTAGAGTGGAATAGCAATTCATTCAGCACAAGCCAAAACCAGGAGATTTCAAAAAAAGTCAGCATAACCATGTAACGAGAGAAACTGCGAATTCATGAATGCAAATCTTTTTTAAAAGAAAATTCTGCAAAACTTGGCCTGTATTGTGTTTTAGCCCCTGGCTGGTTTAATTTATCTGGTACATACTCAACTCTGACACAAGCTGATCACATTACTCAAAAAAGTGGGGGGAAAGTGTATCATCTCTGCACTGCTGTTTTTATATACATACCCCTTCTGTGTCATAGAACAATATGCTGACTGATGGTACTTAGTCACCTGTTATGTCTTGATTCTATGCTTTGATCTAAAATTTATTTTGCCCTTCTTGGCAGCTGAGCTGTTCCTTAAACCATTGATAAAACCTGCTTAATAAGCACTTACAAAGACATTGAGATCACCAGAAACAGACAGCATTGGTGAAATCATGATGTGATGCCTATAAACCCAAAAGAAGCCTTGTATTCAAGGCTTCAAGCAAAATGCTTTTTTTGAGAAATAAGTAACAAGCAGTTTTATTCTTGCTTTGCATAGTTAAGTCTGATGCTTCCTTGTATTTGTTTCAAATGTATCGATAAGGAGAGGACAGTTCAAATACCTGCTTTCTTATGAGGAATTTGTATCTTGCCGTGCTAGAAGCTTCCTTTTCTGTGTGTTAAAACTATTTGAAACATTATTTGATCTTCCTTAATTATGTGTGTAAATATAATTTTGTTGTCATGGAGCAGCTTTAAGAGAGCCATTACCTTGTCTTAGGGTGGCTTGCTGTGACTAAACAGAGCCGACAGTTTGCCACGAGAAGTGTAGGTAGCTAAAACATGGAGCTGCTTTTGTTTTGTTTTGTTCGGGCTTTTTCTTGGGTTTTTGTTTGGTTTTGTTGCGGTTTTCTGCAAAAGGTAAAGCTTTCTGGTGTTTTAGTTTGAGGGTCCTGTTGCTTATTAAATTCCTTTGGTAATGACAGTGTGACTAATAAGAACCAGTTACAGTAATCTTTGTATATAAACCTTGGCAGAGGTGAGTTATAAATTTTTGATATCTTGAGGACTTTATTGCATTAGCATTATAGCAAAATCAGGTCTTTCCTACTAAGCTGCATGGCCATCTCTGGCCAACTCGTACTGTCACCAAGCCTCCCCAAGAGGGTCTCACAGTACAGTTTCACTTGCCATCAGTTAGCTGGCAAGTCCCTTCATCCAATTATCAAGGCATATTTTGTCAGCATGTAAGCAGTGTCTTCTGCCAGCTCTGGGAGCTTTCCAGTCTTGGAGAGCTGCAAGGCTGCAGTGTAGGAAAACTGACTTTTGTTTCGTGTTCTCTTTGCCTGGACAGCTTGCTTGATGTCCTGTGAAGGAGCATTGGAGAGAGCCTAGGTAATTAATTGGAGAGAGCCTAGGTAATTAATTTAAACTAGGTGGGTAAATCTAAGTGACATGATACCGTAAGAGATTGTCTCCTCTTAAATGATCCATCCTCAAACAAAATACTGAAGTTTCCCCATGAAAGCTATTAGATTCCCTACAGGGGAATTATGTTTATTTTAATGCAAGAAATACAAATTAATGGACAAGATTATTGTGGACAGAATTCTGGAATATTTAATTCTGAATCTGGCCATAATAACATATTGAGTGTTGCTGCTTAGATTCTCATTGAGTTGTGTTCAGAAAAGGTCTTCTGTCTTTTAAACTAAAGTGACAAAGAAGTTAGTACTTATTTTTCTTTATTGCCCCTGTGACGGTTCACTTGAAAATAGGAGCAAAGTATTTTTATAAACTTTGCCCTACATGATTATGTAAGTGAAGTACTTATAAGTACCTAGGTTCCTCTAATTTTTTTTATAAAGCAGAATCTATTAAAATTCCTGAGCAGATGTTAAAAATATGAGTTCAGACTTTAAAATTAAAAGAAAGTACCTTTTCTCTCTTTCTTTCTTTTTGGTTTGGCACAGGAAAGGCTGATTTTAAAATATAGGCTAGAGGACTACTAGTTAAACTGTAAAATACTGAGAAGCATGTTAAGGCATGACACTGTTGCACAGTTAATGATCGTTTTTTTTGGCTTGTTGCCTCTAGAGATGTACTAAAAAGGGGAGGAGAGGGGGGTGAAGCAAGTAATTTAGAGCTTACACTTAAATAAATACAGATAGGTTTAAAAAAGAAAAGAAAAACAAACAACCCCCCCCCCAAAACACAACAAACACAACCCTCCAGAAACTCCCTAGCCCCTGGAAATCCGTAACAAAAATGCTCCCAAAACACAAAATACTGTTCTTCATCAGATATTTTGGCCTGCCAGACTTGGGGATATGTAAACTGCCAGACATACCATCTGTCACGCAGCCATTTCGGTGTTTGGCACTGCCGGGAATGTTTGCACAGCTCGGAGAGGGTACAGCAAGGGGTGGATAAATGCTAGCGTGGAATAATGCTTACTTGAAACTTTACTGTTTCACAACATCTCTCTGTTCATCGTGTGATACCGCCCATGCCCACTCTACTTCCTGTTGCTGGTAGCGCAACACTAAATTTTGCCACCCCTAGTTTAGGTTGCAAAATTAAATTTTGTCTGTGTTAACACGAGTCAGTTCCAGGTGTAGCAGAATACACCTCAGCTCAGCTTTGATATTGCCATTCAATTTGATATTGTAATTCAATGTCCATGAAGTTAACATCCTCATTTAAAAGCTGCTGTAGAAAGACTCCCCAGTGAGCCAATCCTCAGTTCACAGGCGAGGCATTGCAGATTTTCAGGGCTTCATGTGAAGCCAATGATGCAGTATTTTTACATGAAGGATCTTAATGAGACGATGCAGTGGTAAATAAAGCAATCAATGCAGTACTTCTATATTACCTAAAAATGTTTTTCTTGATGATGTTCCCACATTTATGGAGTTTTCAATGTTTTAATTTTAATCTTTTGTAAATAGTAAGTTGTCATGGTTGATGTTCTGACATCTAAAAAAGACAGAAAAGATTTGAGATTGTGGCATAAATTAGATTATTAGCTAAATGTTATTGTGAGCATTTTTACAGTTTGACACTGAAGTTATCATCTTGGATTGCACCACTGGCAGTCCTCTCAGGTGATTGAGCCAATTCATTTTCCCAGAGTGTCTGCAGACTTAAAAATAAAGTATCTTGTCTACTACCATCTTCTGATTAGAAAATATTGTTTTACAGCTGTAAAGAAAAAGAAAATGTTTAAAACTCAGTTTGGGAACGCATGTTCACCTGGAGAGGATACTAGGATAAATTCCATAGCTGTGGATTTGCCATATATTTAGGACTATGGCCATGAAAACTTGAAGTAGTATTCCTGGTTTGGTGTTTGTTTTGGTTTGGATTTTATTCCCTGTAGATAAGCGGATTTTAATAAAAGCTTTTGTTTGTGGGTTTTTTTTCCTCTTTACAACAATAATGATAAACACGACATGCTAACAGGAAAACTGGTTGCAATGCGCATGCTGAAGAGGGAGGCCTAGGCCAGGAGTCAAACGTTCCACATCAGTCTGCAAGATTAAAGCGTTTGTAGTTTAGCATTTTACACAGTTTTTATTGGAGTCTATCCAGATATTTGCATGCAAAGAATTATTGCTCAATGACAAATTGTGTTGATACAATCTAGTATGTTGGGAAATTTCCACTCTAGTATGGTCGTGTGCCAAGTATGATAACTTTTGGGAATAATAAAATCAATGACGTATTTTGGCCTCAAAAGATAAGTGGACAGCAACAGCAATTTTCTATAATTTTGGAAATATCACAGTTTCTGTATCCCTAATCAGAGGCAATTAGCATTTTTGCTAGTTTGCGCGAAGATTGTAATACAAAAAGCTGAAACCATAAACCATCATTCAGCGTCTGTAAAATACTCCTCCTCCCAGGAAGAGGAGCCTCTGCGTATATGCGTACTGGAGCTATCTGTACTCCAAAGCGTGATTCTGTCAATGTGGTGCTAAGTAGCACTTTCTCCCTGAGCAGTCCGGATACCATTGTGAAATTTACTTTGTGGATGTTGTCTGCAAAATTGGGGTCTGGCTGCATGGCAAGTCCAGTGTAAAAGCTAAGGACTGGATTCTGTCACCACATTCATCATCTGTATGCTGGAACCAGTTTCTTTTCAGAGCAGGGACTGTGTTTTCCTTAATGTTCAAGAACGACTGTGTGTAGAGCTGTGTCAGCTGCAAACTGAGTAACTCCTGGTTTACACAGTATCTCCAAAAGTATTCTAGCACATTGCTGTAATGATATTTAGAGCTGCACTGAATGGGAATAGTTTATTTGATAATTAACTAGAGCCAGCATTAGTTGACCAGGGAAAATGATACCTGTTATACGGGAGCTAGTGTGCTCCGGTAGCTAACAGATTCCATTTAAAATCTGCTCTTCTCCCCTTTATCTTATATATGTTCTACTGTAAAAATACTATTTTGGAGTTTGTTAGTGGACGCTTGTTTCTCAGTCTCATTCACCTCCCAGAGCTCTATGCAGCAGAGCTCTGCTTCTAATCATGACAAAGTGACTGAAACTTTTTGGGGACAGTAACGCACTCCTGCAGTAAGTGCAGCATGTCTGGTAGTGCAGAGAGATTATTTCATAAAGCTTCATCTAAACCTTTAGGCAAACTGTGGTACCGTAAGGAACAATCTTATGCTCAAGTGGATATGTAGAAACGTTCTGCTTTAGAAAGCCTGAGCTTGCCAAGTTAATGTGTATTTGACAAAAATGTTTGAAGGAATGCAGTTCTGATGCAAAGACTGGTGCAAACATATTTTAAGCACAGTGGATGCTGGATCAGGCCTCTTTGCTGAAGTCCTCCCTGCTTCTGAGGTTTTTCGGGCAAGGCTGGCGTTCCACTGCACACGCTGTGGACAGCGAGACCTGGAAGAAATTACTGTGTTCTGGATTTTAGAACCAGGTACTGAAAATCAGACATGCAAGATCAGTCAGGAATTTTTTGCATGGCGTGCTTAAGAGCTCTTCCGTGAGGTCGCCTCGGAGGTAGTAGCAATCCGCTTCCTACAGTTCCTCTCCAACTGCCTTTGCAGCAGAATCTGTGTAGAAGAAACTAAGCCTGAAAGAAATGTGTGAAGATGAAATCTATTTGTTGCATGTTTGCCAACATGAAGTATATTTGTTGTACATAAGTAGCATTTATGATCTAAAGCAAAATTGCCTTTTTGATCATATAAACATTTCGATGACATAAAATGCTAGCTTTTAAGCTGACTAAGAGAGAAGGGGTCTTGCACTTTTCAAATAAAGTTTTGAGGCTGAAAATTCAGTTTTCTTAAATAGCTGGGTATGCAATATCTGGAATTTCAGTATTAACTTCAATGGGGACCTTTCAGAAAATGTAATTCACTTTTGTACTCTCCGTAAATGTGTTTTATTTGGCAGTAAAACAATTGTAGGAATAAGGATTAGTTTGTGTGTTTTGTGAAGAGATTACACTTACCATTTATTGCATTTCATGTTTATGTTGGAATACCGCTGACATTACGAAGTAAGTCGAAAAGGCTTAACTTTTAAAATGGCAGTTGAAGTCTTAACGCTGAAAGCTCTTTGATGATTAGAAGAAATGTTTTCGCTTGAGGAAGAGTGATATGGGAAAAGAAAAATGTGCTAGTGGGATTCAGGTTGCTGTCAACATTTTAATTACACAGCTCACAGTTTTTAGTCACTGTATTTAAGTCTTGCTTTGTGCGTAGCTTTTATGTACTTCTGTTACATTATTTTGTAGTTGTTACCTACTGACCACTGGGCAATGTCACACTAATGTAATAAATAATAGTGTTAGTATTACGTAAAAAGAGCAGAGTGTGGCGGGTTTATTTTGCTCTTGGTTTGGTGGTTTTTGTTTGTGTTGGTTTTTTGTTTGGTTTTTTTTAGACACAGTGAAGGTAGATTTCAAGGTAGATTCTTAGTAGTTGGCAGGCATATGGTTATAAATGTGTTGTCAAGTCCTCTGTAAACTCCTGCTTCGCCTATTCTGTTCCTGTGGGATGAGTTTTATTTTGTGTACCAGTTCGAATGGTGATATCTCCGTATGTGATTGGTCCCATGGTTGCATTTGTTGACATAAAATATTGGCTCACATGCCTCGTGAGGAAAAGATATGTGTCTTTGGTTTCAAGGGCTAGCTCTGTTTGTAGCTGGTGATAACACTTATTTTGAACCTGTTCAACAGCTTTCACCACCAGCATACAGGTAGATTCTCTACTTGGCATGAAGCACTTCAGCTGTTGTAAGAATCCCAGAAACAACTAACAGAAAACTAATTTATCCATCTCTTAGGACACTGTTTTTAAGCATAGGTAATGTATATAAATATATATATATATATACACACACAGTTGTCAATCCTGCCTGCTTCATGTCTTACAGTTCTGAAAGGCTGGAAATACCCACCTTTAAACCCAGTAAATACATGGCTATTATAAGTAACAAATACAGTTTTAGTAGGTTACTAACAGTTCAACGTAGTTTATTTGCATACTGAATTCCACAAACAATTTTATCTATTTATAAGCAGGATGTAAAGATGCTGTTGCAGAAATCTATCCAAGAGTGATGGAAACTGGTCAAAATTTGGAAGAAAAGGACAATAATGATGTTTTACTTCCTTTAGTAGCTTAAAGAAGTCAGTCAATCTTGTCATTGCGATGACATGGGCACATACAACTTTCATTTTCACAGACTAGCTGGGGTTGCTTGTAGCACAATGCATTTTCTGATTCATACTGTCCTTTGAACTGTGTATTTCTTTTTTTCTTCATTTTCATTGCCTTTTTTCCTCTGTTTCTTCATTGTTAATGTCTTTCCTCCAACTCTTTCTGCCCATTTCTTTCTCCCCAACTCTTCTGTTCACTTTTCCCTCCTCTGTTTCTAATTTCACGTACGAGAAGTGTTGCTAGGGTAACGTAGAATTCCCAGAAAACAAGGGCCGATTTCTATCAGAGAATCTATTTCCTGCAAAATAATTAAAGCAAATTTTAGAACTTTTAATATAAGGATATAGAGTATACCATTCGAGTCACAAGTACCAGAAGATCAGTTCAGGAGATCAGGACATCTCTAATCTAGTTTTCTTTTGTGATATCTTGGTGTGTTTATGATGTGAAAGGGCTTCCTCTGCTTAAGCAAAGCAGTTGTGTAGAGAAGGAAACCGCTTTGCCGTAGCAAAAGCGTTGTGGTCCTGCTGCTTTGCCTGTGCCAGGGCCTTGGAAAGCTAGCTGCTGCTGTGAGGGGCTCCGCATATAGGCAGAGGCAGCTACTGCTGGGGAGGCAGAGCCACCCCAAAAGCCATGCTTGGTGCCCAGCCCTTCCCATCCTTGTGCCTCTTCAGTTGGCTCATCGTTGCTCTCAATTCCCTTTCCTCTTCCCATTCCTGCCAGAAGATCAGGCTGGCCTTGGTCCCATATTCTCATGCAGGCTTGCTTCTGCTGCAGAGAAGCCCTGAGATGATTCTTTTTATGTGTTGGTTGCTCAGCGGTTTATGTGAAATGAGTTACTGACCTTTCTGCTTCCTTAGAGGCAGCGATTACTTCACAGCTGACATTACGTGGTGTAAATAACATAGCTGAGAGCTGTAGGAACTGAATGAGTGAGCAGGAAAACTGAGTGAGCTTTCAGTTCAGCCCAGGGTGACGCAGCCAGTGTGTGGGAATAGTTCTTTTGCCTTTCCTTCTCTTCAGTGCTAAGCAGAGGAGTTCTGCTTTTGGGGTGAGCAGCCCCATACCTTGTTCTCCAGAGCATGCAGTCAATACCAGTATGATGAAATACAACATACAACCTCCTTGGTCTATAGATGGCATCACAGAGTACTGCCGCCAGTAAGGATATCTCCATGTGATATTATTTGATAGACTTTGTTGGAGGATATTTCAATAAGAGGGATAATAATTGGTTTGGGCTGACTGTTTTAGATATCTATTTTTCTTACGGACTGAATGACCAGCTACAATTTCCTGTCATTGCCTGTAGTTTCCCTTGGACTTAGGCAAGCTCTTTTCAATTAGCCTGCTTTCTGAAGAGTTTTCAGGAAACAAATCTGTTTATATGCATGTAGCTATACACAAGGAAAAGAACAAGTCCGATTTATGAGGAACTGAAAACCAAAAAATCTTCCACACACTTAGAATAAAATGACAGCAACAACCCAACATTTTGTGTAGTGCAAAACACTGCTGCTGCCATTTGTTACCATCTATGGAAGGATGCTGAAGGGGGTACGTAAACTAAATTTGGTTATTTTTTCAATAGATGTTCAATAGATGTTTTCAATAGATGTTTCAATAGATCTCATAGTATTTTTCTTGGTAATCATACTCATCCTCCTCTTTCAGATCATCTGTTTTTGTCTTTTGACAAATATCTTTGCTGCTTCAATATACAGCTACTTATTTAGTGGGCTCTCCTAATAGGAGTTAGCACTTCTTGCTACAGAAGTTGGTAACACTATTAAAACTTCCCTCAGTTACTCGCTCTTATGAAAAAGTGTTGCTCTTTTTCTTCCTACTATGAGGTTTTTCAATGATTCATTTCTCTTTGGAAGTATTATTGGGTTTGATCTCATACTTAATTTGCTCTGCATTTCTCATAAGCTCGCAGTGTGCCGAGAGCTTCCTGGCTTCAGAAATGTGCCGGTGTTAGTTTTGCATTTGAACTGGTTGCTGTTTACAAGCCAGATGCTAACAGAGGTGGCTACTAGAGCCTCACTGTTGTCTTTTTGCAAAGAACATCGATTTTTTTGGTGGTGTTTATGGATATAGTGATAGCAGGCCTATTTGTGTGCACAGCAGAGGTTACGCAAGTGATACAGGACAAGACCTTCATGGAGTTATAAGGCCTTTTGAGAAAGGCTTGCAGCTCCTTTCAGGCCGTGACAAAGTTGCTCACCTGTGAAAGCTTTACCAGTAGAAACTTGTTGGAAGGAAAGCAGATCCAGGTGGCTATTGTGTAAATGTGGAGAGACCTTGTCTGAAAGGTTGTTAAAGGGAGAGAAAATTAGAAGAGGGAAAGTAGATGTTTTAGCTTGTCCTCAGTTCTAGGGCTGTTTATATTTATGTGAGAGAGTTGTCTGTGAGAAATTGAATACTGAGATAATTTCACACTTGTGACTAAATGAATTTAATTAAAGTTATTTATTGCTCTTTCTCCCTGCTCCCACAAACACTTACTCAGTATCTTTATGTGGCTGTTAAACGGTTATTAGAGTAGAAAAGAAAGCGTATGTTTTATTCCCCTGACTATTGGGGGGAAAAAAAAAAGGCTAGAATTAATAAAATTCCAGGTTTCAGATGTGCTGCAAACCACTGGGGACATGTAAGTGAATGCTGACGGGGAAATGGCTTCACCTTGTAACTGTCTGTTGGCTAGACTTGTTTTTCAGTTCGTTTTGATCACAGATGTTTTGAAGAAACTTTTCTTATTACTGCATCTTTTTAGGATTTGTTGGAGAGACGATATGTACTTTCTTGTAGATTTTATTTTTTTAAAGAACTACTTAATTTCATCCCCCAGTAAGATTCTTTTCCACCTAGGTGATCTTAGTTTCTTTTTGAGCAAAATATGGGTTGCTACTTCGACCTATTCAAGGCAGTGTCTGTGCGCGCATATCACATCACCCACAAATACACGCATCGGTCTTAAGGCAGAATATCGGGCCTTACTTTCCAGAATCTCAGGATTAGAAGATGATACTCTCAGTCCCAGGCACAAAGCTGAAATGATTTCAGAATTTCCATTACACCTGTATTGTTGACAAGTATTTTTCTCCCTGCAATACGGAGAATTTGGATATGAAGTCTTCATGCCTAAAAAAAATTTTGGTCAATTTTGCATTTCTTTGATTTTGAGGGAACAAAAATTCATAAGTCAATGAAAAAAGTATAAGAAATAATTTTTATAATAGATTTCTAAATACATTAAAAGGTATGAACAAGTTGATTTACCTGGTTTGGGCTTTATATAGTGAACTAATAGTGAGAGAACACCTGAAAGTTTACTTTGTTCTTCTTTTCAGAAGTATACATTCTGAAAGCAAAGTTCAGTCAATATTGTTTAGTAGCAAAGTAGCTTTGCCTTTTTGACAAGTACAGGTCCCTCCTCTTCATGGGTTGTGGAGCAGGCTTTTTGTGGACAATCTTCAGACAGCTGTGGACTGTAAATGCCAGGTTACCATTCTCTGATTTGAGTTAAAACAGAGGCTTCCTTTCAGACATCTAGTCTCACTTTTTATTCCTGCTTATCTTGCATGTTTTATATAGGGCAGGTGGTTGGGAAAAGAAGAAACAGCTTAAAGGGTGCTCAGTATCTATTGAATTAAAAAAAATTACCCTTATCATTTAGATGAGTACAATTAAAGCATGTTACCCTGCTTAGATTTCAACTGGCTTGGGTTGAGCTGTGCAATGCGTAGCTGCAATTGTGCTGAACTGTAGATATAACGTTCCCTGAGAATTCCAGTTTCAGGTCAATAACCTTGCCTCTGTACAGTATATGAGTTTCAATGCATGCTATTTCATTAGTCCTTGGTAAGCTGAAATCAATATGGGTTCTTGCACTTTTAAGCAATATACTGTATAAGAAACCATGCAAGGCAATCTCTTGGGGGGGTTTCTTTTTTGTTGTCACTTGAACTATACGTAACAAGAACCACAGAAAAAACCCCAGTTCTTCAAAGAACATATTCACTAAAGCGCTCAGTGTGATTCAGCATTGCCTTGAAGGCCACAGCAAAAAATACCTTAAAACTACAGGGGGAAGGAGAGAGGTACACAGAAGCATGATTGTACCCAGTCATTTGAGGCAAATGTCAACAGCTTCACGCTACACAAGTTGGGTATTTATGTCATCATGCTTATATTAGAGAAAAATAAGTGTTTTCTTTCAGGATGAGAATGTATACAAAGTATAGAAGGATTAAATCACTGGCTACATTTACTATTAAAAATTAAATATAGCAAGTACAACAAGACGAAGCACTACTTGCACTATCTTATTGTTTGTATCCCACGGACAAAAGTAATTCTATCTGTTGATGTTAAAGTGAATTATGTCATTTGATTTATAGAAGCAAAATGAATTTAAACAAAAGCACCTGCTCTTTATTGAACACTTCCAAAACCTTGTGTTTTGAGGAGGTAAACAGTAGTTAACAGCAAGTAGAAGACAGTGCTCTTTTACCTGATAATTCTATTTCAGCCTTGCACTAGCAGACTTGGACACTGTCACTTGAGCAGAGAGAGAAGACAGTTTTTATAGCTCTGAAAGGGCGTCTTACTAGGGTAGTAACTACTACAACTTTTTTTTTTTTCATGAGAGTGATTTTGAATCCTTTTTGTTTGTTGTATTCCCAGCTATATTCATGCTATGCCCTTTGGATGGTTACTCTCCAACAGACAAAATGTATGGCTTCCATGTCTGAAGCAACTGTGAATTTTTGGCAACAGAGCTGTTTTTCTTGCATCAAGTGAATGAGTTATATTCAAACAAATGGCATGCCTTTAAAGATAGGTGGTGTGAAGTAGTGGTCTATAAATTTGCTTGCTTCTGGGTAAATGGTGACTTCCTATCTAAGGCATGAAGTCATGGGAGAGCTGTCCTTGCAAATGCATTCTTGTGCACTGGGCCATGTAGGTTTTGGGTGTCTCCACAGCAGTAATTTCAGTAAATGTGCATGTGTTCTGAATGTGGATCTGGTGTTCTAAAAGAGGATATGAAAAAAGCCTGCTCCCAATTTCTTTGCACTGGAGTAAATATCAAAAGGGACTTAAAGAAAAGAGAAGGGAATGCTAATGTGAGTCTGCAGGTGCAACACTTCAGACTGTATCTGTGATTCCCTATCTAAAGTCACTGTCCTATTGCTGCAAATTTTTTCTATTTATTAATCTCCTGAGAAAATGCTTTTCCAGAGTTCAGATCAAATCTGGAATAGGCATTAAATTTTCTTTCAGTCAGTAAAAAGTCACTTGGTATTTCAAAACTTATTCTGGGAGTTTAGGGAATAAAAAATTTCTTCTGAATTTGCAGATTTTCTTTTGTGAAATATTGGAAGGCAATCTGTGGAAGCTGATACTGTCCTGGTTGGAAGAGCCCAATGATTTTTCTCATGCTAGGGCTTTGGCTTGTTCCCAGAAATGTTTTTCTATTTCTCACTTATGGAAATATTTTAATCTACTCTCCTTATACATTTTTAAGATGAAGTTGGTTCACCATCATCTTTTTCCCTGGAGGTGACAGATAGTCTAGGTGGTTTCTTAGAAAAGAAATTAAGTTCTTCTCAAATAGTAAATTATATCTGTATAGACATTCAGATCATGCTTTCCGGTGTTTGTCAGTGTATAGGAAACTATGGGATCCACACATTGACAACCGAGAAAATTGTACCCCATCTTTGATTTTTGGAAAGTGGAGAATGAATGGCTTCATTTCCCTTGTGAAACTTGTCAGTTCTGTAACGTAAGTGCTTTCCCTAAGTTACTCATACTACTTTGAGAAGAAGGATCAAGTAGGGACTTGAAAGGAGATTCAAATGGGACTTCGGTGACAAAAGCACCTCCCATCAGCATAAACAAACACAAACTTTTGGTAATAAGGTAATCAATATGACAGTCAAATGCAATGAATTGCAAATGCAATTGATCATAAAGTATAAACTTAAGTCAATCATTTCTACTCAGACTTTGAATAACTTACCAGAAAGTCCTTCCGTATTTTTTATATTTAGGTTATTTCATTTGTGAAAGTGAGATGTATGAATTACTAATGTGTTCTTTAAGAAAGATAATTTTTTTCCATCATGATTCCAATCTCAGTGGTTTGAAAGCAATCAAGATTATTGTGTTGCTCACATCATACTCTTCCTCTCTGTACTTCTCTGGGTTTAGAATTTCTCACTATTTTCTCTGTTTAGTATTCCTAAATATTAAGTGGTTTTCCCAAACTGATTGCTGTAATGCAATCTGAAATATTATTTTCTATATTGGAATTATATAAAATAGCATATATATGTTTTCCAAGTGCCTTGCAATGAAATTGGTCCTTTCATTGTGCTCAGCAAACATCACAATGATTTTCCCTGCAGACAGTCTTGAACGCAGAAGCTATAAAATCATAAATTCTCATAGAAATCCATTTACTGCTAATATTCTTCTTCTGTACAGCTATATTTTGAAGAAAACTTTCCTATTAGGTGATAATGGAAAAAAAACCCCAACGAGTTCAAAATCAGCTGAAGTGTATTTAGAGACAGGTCAGTTTCTAGAAAGAAAATATTAAATTTTGGACAGGTTGGAAAATTAAAGGCAATGTGTGTGTATGGTGCATCTTTTGGTTATTTGTTTGGGTTTTTTTCCCTCATTCATCACAGACTCTGGATCTGAGCATTAGTTATGTTTATCCTTTAATCCTACTGTCTGGGTTTGTTTACGTAAGATTTGTTATATAGCCAGGGTGGGTAGTTA
This sequence comes from Ciconia boyciana, assembly GCF_034638445.1. Classification (NCBI taxonomy): domain Eukaryota; kingdom Metazoa; phylum Chordata; class Aves; order Ciconiiformes; family Ciconiidae; genus Ciconia; species Ciconia boyciana. Next base: position 11,095,756 of record NC_132939.1, read on the forward strand.
AATTAAAAACAAAACTGACCCTCAGTCAGTGCAAGAATACCTAAGAACAGATTACTTTACATAGACAAGTTAAATTTATTCTCAATTCATTATGTAAGAGTTGGGCTCCACATTTCCTGAGTCAACATGAGACGGAAATTACGGCCAGTTGTATCTGCCTTTTTGCACTTAGCTGTCTAATGTATGAACAGCAAAACAAGGAGGAAGAGCAGCTATGTACTTTTTCTATAAGTGTTACCTTAAGATAGAAACTCACTTAATGACCATGTTTCATTGTTCAATTAATTAAAACACTATTCTAATTGAATGTGCTTACTACTGGCTGTGTACAAATCTCACCCAGTAGGATTTTGGTTGGTGCCTGGTAACCTTTACTTTATAGAAAATAAGTAATAGATACCAGAAGCATAGGGCTTGGGTGAATGAACATGAAAACCATAACATTGTGAGTGCTCCCACCTTTTTTTGGACATGAAACCAATTTTAATAGGTATAAATTATATTAGGGATTGAATATACTTACCTTTAAAATAATTATTGATATTGCAGCTTGTTCTGTTAGGGCACTGCAGTTTGAGGCTGGGTTCCTGGTGCTTTTCGGCTTGTTTTTTTCCTTTTTTTGATGAATGTGCTGAAGCAGACTGGAAATAACCAGATTGTCTACTTGTTTGGACAGTGGCTGAAGCAATAGTTGGGGAAATCACAGATGTTTTTACTCATTGTGCATTTTATATTCTCATATATAGGGCAAGTATAGAAAAATTGTGGTGGGCTTGTCCTGATGTGCTGCTAGGAGCTACAGATTAAATTCATCCTGGTTTAAAAGACCTACATGAGGTTTATTCATCTTTAAAATCCCACTTAAATCCTGTTTTAATGTCTTAAGTAGGATTTGAATGATGTCTAGTATAGGCCCTTTGTAGAGAGGGGAGACCCTATAGGTTACTAGAAACATACTATTTTGCAATTTCATCAAGCCATATGTAACAGGATTTCAGGGCCACTGATGGACTAACCTTTTGTGAAATTCTAACTGTATATTCTTTGAGTAAATATTGTTTCCACTTCATCAGAAAAACCAAAGGAACTCAAATGGTTAAGTGGCCTAGGGTCTTAGGGTCTTAGACAATGGATATTGCCAGCTCTGTATATTCTCTGACTACTCCCTAGGGCTCCCTACAGATTTATTTCTTTTTAAAATGTTTTGTTTCATTTTAAAATAATGTTTTGGGAAGTTTTTTGTTCTTTGGGGTTTTTTTATTGCTGCTTGCGAAACACCCATGCAAGCAAAAGGCAAAGTAAGTTAAAAAACGTTGTAGGAGAAATGCTGAAATCAAAGTTATACAAAGTAACTTGTGTAAGGGGGGAAAACAAAACAAAACAAACCCCCAAAAACCAAACAAAACAAAAAAACCACACACACCCCCCCAAAAAAACCCCACCCTGGCACTGAGGAATCCCCCTGCCCCAGCTCGCTTGCTTTGATGCCTCTATCATTGATTGCATATTCATATAGTTCATGAAAAATCTAGGTGTAATAATTGAAAACTGACATTTCCAACTTTAACAGTGAAGCAAAGAGGTTAAAAATCCTAGTGATGACTCTGTAAATCTGAGAGCAAAAATTTAGTGGAGTTCTACAGTTCTGGGCTGTGGTATTAGTCGTATAGAGGAGACGTAAGCTTATCCTGAAAATATGTTTTCATTAAAGTCATGTTTCTTTGCTCTGAGTGCAGCAGGTTTATGGGGTGATGTGGGTGTGTGGTCCTGTGGTTAGAACAGGAGAATACAAGTACGACAGGAACTCTGACTCTGCACCAGCTCTGCCATTAACTCTCGGTGCGATCCCGGGCAAACCACGAAACCTCTGCAGTTCATTTTGCCCATTCATACTGGATAAAATGCTGATTTCAGAATGGGCCAAGAACTAATTAGCAGATGTTTGATTTGCTTGAGATTCTCGGAGAAGAGATGCTATGGAAGTTTAAAAAAATGCACATAATTATTCACCTAGACTACAAAGTTTTGCTAATATCCCAGCACAGCTATGCAGTGAAAGATACTGCATTCTCTCGCTGTGTCAAGAGTAGGTGGTTTTGGCTTTCCAAGGGCCAGAGTACTGTTTAATTTACGGTTCTAAAACATGAAATACTGTGTCACCCATCCGTGCAGTGTATTATTATTATTTTAAACTATATTTAGGATAATATTGAGTATTTTTTGTCAGCTCACAGTTGGTTTATTACAAAGTCTAAATCTAATCCATTGCTGTCACAAACTTTTTAAGGTGTGGTATGAGTGCAGGTTTTACTTAATTTCTCCCCTTAGGCAAAATATTTATGTTACTTAATTATGTGTAGTAATTTTCTATCTTTTTGCTCATCATCTTGGGAGCACTAACAAACAAATCAGGACATATGTTTGTCAGAAGCAGCATGGACTGACAGAAGAAGAACAAATCAGTGGGTGGGGACGTGCAGGAAATGTTCTTTTGAGGTTTTGTATTCAGAGAGATTTGAATTGCAAGACTGACTTTCTGCACCTGAAATCATTGCTGAAGTGATGAATCAAGCTTGAGGCAGAATTTAAGGGAGGGTAGTTTTAACGCAATGCAACAGGCCTATTAGGAAAATTAGGATTTGGGGGTCTCCAAAATAAAAAAAATCTGTTGGAATAGGTGGGATTTTTTTTTTTTTCCATGAAGCATTCCACTGAAGTGGAAAAAAATACATTTAACCAAATGGTGATTTAGACATTACTTTGGTCAAAGCATAAAATAAGAGGAAGGCAAAGTCATTACATCAGCAGAGAGTGGCTTAAATTTATTTGGTCTTGCTAAATACAAACGTTGTCTGCATGGGGAAAGGGTTGCTGATACAGATTATTGAAACATGATTGTAAAACATGTATTCTCCATGATCACCTCTGTTTGCTAGTTAATGAGAAAAGTGTATTGCTGATTGTCTTATTAAATTGGGCTCTAAATAATTAAAGTTTTAAATTCACAGGAAGTCTAGCTTCTGTATGGGCTACCATTTGTAGTATCTATGTTTGCACCATGTGTAGCAATTGAAAGCAATTTGGAATTAGAAGGATTGCACTCCATTACCTCTGTGACAACAGGAACCTACAGCTTCAATTAGTGGTCAAGCCACTACAGGAGGCGTAGTACATTATTGTGAGTAAACACAGGATAAAGTGTACTGTGTTTTGCCTTGAGGAGCTTAAAACTGAAGGATGGACTGACAAACCATGGACAAGATAACGAGGTGCTGCAGGCAGTAGGTTGGTATAAAATGCAGATATGTTTGCAAGAATAAAATTGTTTTATTTTCTGTTTTGCTTTATCTTTTCAAGGGCAGTCGTTCTACTGACACTCAGGACCACTCTGTTGAAACCAGGACATTCCCAACCAGGACAAGAAGAGGAAGATGAGAGTGGACATGTCAGGAAAAGCAAATGTTGAGAGAGGTGAGCATTTTGTGAGCTCTTGTTGCCTGACACGAATGGCAGGGTCTTTTGCAGTGCCCCATCTAAATTAGTTAGAACAATATCAGTTCCTCAAAAGATCTGACAGCAGCTATAGGGTAAGAAGGAGATTTGTGATTATCCAGACTTACTTTTCCAAAACTGATAATTTGAAACCAACTTGACTTTCCCTGGGAAAACGTAGCAGGTGGCATGGATAACAAAGATCTGGCCAATACCATGTAAGGCTTTTCATGCCATCTTGCATGCCTGTCAAGCAGCATCTCATTTGTCATGTGGACTTGCTGAGATGATTCTGAAATGCATATACTAGTCAGGTGGTAAAGCATATTCAAGAAATTGCTGTCAATAATCCTCTATCAAATGTGAAAGTTGTTTTAATGGCATTTATGCAGGATTTGCACTTTTGAGTCGAGTACAATTCCATGCTTTCCTTGCTGATAGGGATGGTAAAATAGAAAGAGTGTGTATTGCATTGGCAGGTGACACTATGCCACAACCAATCTGAAAAATGGCAATAGCTTTGAAAACTATGTAGTAAAATAATATTGAGAAAATTAAGAAAGTGTCAAATTATGCACTTAGGAATAGTTAGATGGTCATTCTGTAGGAAAAAATGCATTAAAAATTGCTAGGGCTTCTGGTCGATTGTGATGCAAATAGTGGTCAACATGATTTTTTGTAAAAATGACAAATGGGGATGTTTAAGTAGATGCATCACTTGTAGCAGATGTAAAGTAATCCTCCACTCCATTAAATGCTCTTACAGTTTCATCTGAACTACTGTTTTCCGTTGTTAGCCTGAAGTGGCTAAAACAGTAGCAGGTTAAACATTAGGAGAGGTTTTATTAACTCTAAGAGTAGTGTGGTACTGGAACGATTGCTGGGTTGTGGAGCTTCCACTGGAGATCTTCAGGAACTTGTTAGATCTTCATTAGTTAGGTGTGAGTTGACTGCACCTGAAAAGAAAGGGCGGGGGCAGCCCAATTTAAATCTTAAACCTCTTTCAGCCCTGTTTTCTGCAATTCTGTATATCATTCATATACACATATGCAAACCCTGCTTTTGAGTTCTCTTATTATCCATTGTGCGTGCTTAGCCCAGAGATTTGTGACTTCAGTGGGACGTAAAGTGAGAATTCTGTGTGCATTGCCAGAAGGCACTGCTATTTTGACGCTTCCATTCAGTAACATTGCCTGAGAATCTTTCGAAGAATGGAATAACTACATGCCTTGGACAGCATATAAATTTACTGACTCTGCATTTTACAAGCTGGATGTGTTTAATACATGGCTCGGTTCATTATCGTACACCAAGTTCACTTATAGGTTCTGTTACATCTAAGAACTTGCTAAGGGGCTCCTCCATGGCTCCAGTCCATTGACAATCACAGCTTTGCTAGGGTGTGATGTTTGTTTGGGAGAAGTTGAAAGTGAACCAAAATCAAGTCTAAAGTTGTGATTTTCTTAATACAGTAAAATATATTCCAGATAACTAAGATTTACTACATTTTGAGGAGGGGATAGTTTTGTGTCTAATTCCTGTGGAAAGGGAAAGGAAGTTCTCATACCTTTTTGCAATCTCAAGTGTAAATTTCCAGGTATTTGAACAAATATAGTCAAATAAGTAGTAGCTTTAAACTGTAATTTCATGCCTCCCGGATCATCTACATCATCCTGGAAAAGGTATGTAATTTCAAAGACCTACTTAAACAGTGGGAAGCTTTTGAGATATTTTCACATGATATCTCTAAAGTCAACCAAGAAACTCAAGCAAAGATCTTTGTAGAGAAAGAATACAAGGAAGGCCAAAATGTGAAAAACTGGTTGGATGATAGCTGAACTGCGTCTCTAGAGCTCTGGCTTGTGCCAGTGAAAGGCAACTGCCAAGAAATTGTGTTTAACAAGAAGCCAAAAATTCTTCTCTAGTTGTGTGTCAGGCTTTTAGGTGGAGTTACATGAACCAGTTTGTCATTGGGTCCCTACTGTATTCTCCCAACCTTCTCTATAATCCAGGCTATGAATTACAGATTTTTATAGCCGTTGTTTCAAAGAACTGCTTATCCCCTAATAATTACCTGCAAGCATGCTGATACATATTGAGTTCTTAAAAAAAAAAAAAGTGCATAGATATGACCTGAAGAAAGCAGACCGTTGGACTGCTTTCATTCAGGTTACATAAGGTAATATTTTGTTGCATTATGTCAATTGTTAGGAAGCTTAGGATGACACCATTTCCTAGGGTTTAAATGATTAATTAGAAGCTTGGGTTGAGATATAAAATTAAATACTTGTACCAGTATGGTCAGCTTTAATTTTGCTAACTGAAACTGTAATGGACTGCTATATAAGGCCAGACATTCCCACCTCTAGCAAACGTGGAAATGCAACTGCTATGCAGCTCTTCAGCGAGAGGTAAAACAAAACCTAATTGCTTAAATAATGCTTAAGTTATATTTGCAGAATATTTCTAAACCACTGGACTGTTCCCTTTTCATTTTCATTACAAGATTGGAAGATTGAGTGAGGTTTTTTTGTTCCTCTTATCCCTTTACTTTTATAATATCTAATACATATTTAAAATGTCAAATTTCATCATCTTTGTTATCACCATTGAAACTGTGGTAGAACTGAGTAAACAAACATACTGTGAACAAAACTGACTTTTGACCCAAATTGTCGTTAGCTGTGTTTCCTTGATGTTAACAAAAATAAATTAAATTCACAGAGAGGCTAAATATTCCTTCCTGGTTCAGGATTCAAAGACTTCCCTATTGTTGCCCTAAAATATATAGATAAAAGCACCTCCAAACTGATTTCACCCTCCTTTAGTCCCGGGTCTAGCATGAGCTTGGCAGTATGTTGGGTCAGTGTTCCAGCAGTGCTCACTTATAGCCTGTAATGGTTCCTGGGATGTCTGGCACGTATAGATGGCGACGGTAGGAGGAACTATCACAGCTGTCGTTCCTCTCTGCTGCCTAACTGCAGTTTGTGGTCTCATAATAGAAAGGGACACTTGTGTGGGGCTGGAAATCTAGGCCTGAGAGTATTCTTGCTTGTGACTGAATTTAGAATGTTCTCCCACTAGATTACGGGACACTGTAGAGCTGTGCAGGGCCACGGGGTCCTGCGGTTATGCTCAGTACAGTGCAGTGGTAGCCTCAGTTTCCAGTATGGAAAGCCAAAGAAAAGCCAAGCAGGGGAAAAATCAATGAAGAATCCTTTCATAGTTTATTGAGGCCTATAAAGAGTGCAAAACACAGGAGCCTTATGTCATTTCCTGTGTGATTAATTTCTAATGGAAAAAAAAACCCAATGAAAGTTGACAGACATATTTGAGTTACTTTTATCTTTTTTTCATTTGGCCAGCAAAAAGTTCGGGATCAAGGAATGTAACTTTCAAAGCAAGTATTTTACTGATTTATTTCTTAATTATTTTTTAAATATGCAAAATGTGATGGTTCTGGTCACGGGTTTTAGAGGTGACCTATCCAAGCAAAACTTTGGACAAGTGAATAAGCATGTTTTTATGAATATGTACATGGAGAGCAGCAGTGAGGAGCTGGATAAAAGAGACAGTTTTCAGAATAAGCAAGTCTGAAGCCACAAAAGTCATAGCTACGCTGGTGAAGTAATAGTTTACCTCCCTGAGGACATTACCTTATACTGAGAGAGGATTGTGGGCTGCTAATGACGGCTGTAAGGGGAACATCCTTTATGGGAGGTGAGGCTTGGCAGAGCTCTGAAGCAAAATCTCTGATGTTGGGACCTCTGTTATACCATCTGCTCTGCATCTCTGGTGGGCTTTCTTTTACCCTGCTTTGAGCCCTGACATTGATAGTGTAATTTGGATGTTGTATGTCCCATCCCTGTGCTTGGACGCGTTGGGACATTGGAACAACATGCTTCTCCCCTACAAAAGTGGGCACTGGTGGTGGTGGTGAATCTTCCAAAATAATTTTCTATGACACAAACGAAGCTCCCTTTTCCTGCCTAGTATTTTAAGTGAAACACAACACTAGATGGGGGCAGGCAGGTATTCTGGTCACACTGAGGAAGGACAGCATGACGGCTTGAAAAGCACCACCATTCAGTCTTTTTTTTTTTTTTTTTTTTTTTCTCCCTGCCACCCCCACACCCCCAGCAATGAAGGCACCCAACTAAAGTTTTTTTTACAATTATTAGTATTTTTCAGTGCTAAAAGCTAACTTGAGATTCCAGGCAGGTGTAATTCAAATACATTATTAAACCACGCTAGAATATCTGTTACAGAGTGCACCACTGGACAGTTTAAATAACCGCTGAGGTAACACACCAGAAAGTCTACACTGCAGAAATACTGGTAATTTTTCAGCTAGTAGTAGTTAATTTGGCTGAATAGTTTTTACCAAACTGCCCCAGAGAAATTATCATTAACAATTAAAATAACAATACTTCATGCTAGCAAAGACATTTTCAAATATCAAGAAGTTACTTAACTATCAATTATGCTTCATTAAGTTATTCTTGATGAATTCATCAGCTGAATTAAGCTCCATTAAGTGATTCTTGCAGTATCGTTCAGAAATGTTATAATTATTTCTCTTTTAAATACAGGGAAACTGAGGTAGACAATTCAGGTGGTTTGCTAATGGCCATGTACAGCACTTACTCTATAACCAAAATTGAAGGGTAGGTTCCCAGGGCTTCTCTTCTGGTATTAAACCCACTATCCCTGATTTGATACCTGTTTAAAAAAAAAAAACAAAAAAACAAAAAAACAAAAAAAAAAACCACCACACACCACAACAAACAGACAAAAACCAAACACACACCACCACCCCCCCCTTTTCCCCTCAAAAAAACCAAAACAAAAAAAACTTTCCATCTTGTTTTACAAAATCTTCAATTTGACTGTACTGGCTACCCAAACAATGTCTGAAAATGATTCCATTTAAATAAATATATTTTAGAAAGGGCTTTGATACCTGATAGAAATTAAAACAAGGAACTCTTGTTTTTCAGACCAAGTTTTGTTAGTCATGGTTCTGCCATTCATAGGCTCTATGCTGTAAGTATGTTTTACAACTGTTTCTTAGGCTGGAAATGCAACATCTTTCCTGTCAGGAACATTTCTGTAAAGTATGCATTTTGACCTTTCGCAATTCATCACAGTAATGCATCCAATTTATTTGAAGATTTTTAAGATCCCAGTGGCTAGATAAAAGCACCCACCACATTTTAGTTGAATGACCTGCAGAACTGGTAGTATAAAATAGCTAAGAAATAGCGTCCTAAATTTGATTCCCCCTACCCCCCCTTTCAGATTTTCAACTCGCTGTAAAAAGTGGCAGGACTGAACTTGTGCAAACAGGCTGATGTCTTTCTGAGTGTGGCTGAGAAGCCCAGGAAAAAGGATGAATAAAGTGCTTCTCTAGCCCTTGCACAACTGCATCAGACCCATTGGTACGGGCTTCCCCAGTCCCTGGGCAAACGGAGGCAGAGGAGCAAAGCTGGGACTCTCCCATGGCTCAGCCAACAGCGTTAGTATTGCCTTCTGTACATGACTTTCTCTGCCTTCAAGCACAAAGAAATTTACTCCTTGCCGAGGCTGTATTTAAAAGCATAATTTAACCCATAAATGAAGGCTGATTCTGTCCTTATCTAGTGACTAATATCGTTCTCTGGAGCAGGGGAAGGAAGCAGCCTTTCAAAGCCAAGTCATTTCATCTCAAACTTTATTAAAAGGGTATAGGAATCAGATTCTTACTGTCATCTAGTTATCATGCCTTAGAGGACACCACAATTGCAAGCAAGCGATGCTAGCTCATGGTATGTTGGTGGGTTTTATTGCTGCTGTTTAGTTGAACTATGACAGGCTGCAGCGAGTGCAGAGAACAGGTACCTTAGTACATACAACAAATTATTACACATATAATTATTATTTTATATAGAAGACAAATATTGAATGCTGTTTATAAAATAATAATAATAATCTATAAGATTATTTTGTGGTGGAGGGCAAATGGATGAATATGAGGGTTGGACCTTACTTTACTTTATGACTAAGCAAAGACCGTGGTGGTGGTGGTCAGATAATACATAACCGTGCTAGTCATGACTTCATTTTGAAGAGTAGAAAAACAGTAGTTGATTATTTACTTAGAGCAAACTTTCTTAAACTCTTAATCTATTGCATATCTGATGATGTAATGCGTTGCACTAATTCTGCCTTCTACAGTACATAGGTAGGTTAGACACTGCAACTATCTGTAGGCTGCGTCCCTTTCTTTCCTGAGATGACTCGAGTTCTCTTTTGACAGAGTAATGGCTTCCTCTCTAGTGTGTCCCAGGTTAGTTACGGTTTTCTTTACAAAGATTCCATCACTGAGTATATTCCACTGCTTGCTGTAATAGGTTGTGTGCCGAATGCCTCTAAACTGGTGACTTATGGAGTAGCCCTTGCAGGGGCAGCACGTACAGCCCCCTCTGCCTCCATGTGAAGGGGCAGTGGTGCTCCACCCTTCCCTTTCTTCTCATGGCCAGTGCTGCCAGCTGAATCTTCCCGTGTTGCCTGAAGCTGAAGTTGTTCTTGCTCCAGTTGTTTATATGTAAATAACTTATACGCTTTGTTAATTAATGAAGTTGGTGTAAGGGGGGAAAAAACAAAACTTGTTTTCTTCTAAGTGGGAATGAATTTTATTTTTCTTGGAGCCCTAGGGTGTTTTATTTGATACTCTCCAGTGTTGATATCTCCAGATTTTGAACACTGCCCTTCTTGCCAGGATGTTTTGCTTCAACACTGATGAAGGTAAAGTATATCTGGAAAAGTGTATCACTTTGAAAAAAGCTATCTGAAAGAAAATGAAATATTTGCAGGCTTTGTAGGCAGATTGCTGGATTGGTGGAAGGTCTTGATTGCTGAGGCCCCCACCGCAAAACGTATGCCCCATATTTGAAAGATGAGGTTTTTATAAGGAGAATCTCATTTGTGTGTGAATCTCCTTTCTAACGGGGTGCTTTGGCTGTTAGGTACTGCACCTCCTAAGCAAGCTTTGAGTATGAAAGTTGGTAGTTCATAAGACTGGTGAGCAGGGGGTGGGAAATCCAGGAAATCAACCTACAAGCTCCCAAATGCTGAATCAACAGCTAAGCTTCTCACAGCCCCCTCATCTGTCAGTAGCAGTAAGTCCTTCAGGTACAGCTCATGGTGGGGTGACTGGTGTTACAGCAGGACAAGACTGCGGCCACCCCAGTGTCTGTCCGTCCCCAGGCTGTGGTCTCTGCGACCACCCCTACAGCTGTGCCTCCTCCTGTGTTTGGACCCCAGCAGGTACATGTATTCTGTTACGTCGTGCGTCTTGAGATTTTTCATCTTTTATTTCATTCTGTGCTCAAACAGGATCAGTATGGCTGGAAGTTGAGGGACTCGGATCCTAGGTCTAAGCATCTGTGTGGGGCTTGATGACCTTGGGTCCTAATATGTACCTGCTGTGGTCCTAATAGAGATGCTTCTCGCTCTCTCACATCTTTGTCAGCGCTTGTTTTCAATGAAGGGAAGGACAAGCTGAAGTACTACAGAAAAACACATAAATTACTAGTATCCTTCTGTGTGAAGATATTCCAAATGTAAAGCTTTTATATTAATATGGTCCCTTTAAACCCTGTAAAAAGGCTTTTAGCAGACCTCAGATCCTCTGACTTGCATAGCTAGGAATGAAAAAAAGAATACTAAAGATATGAGGTGTTTCCTCACATCTGATATCAAACATTATAATTATTACTGCAGGAAGTAAAAAGCCAAGATGGATGCAAATTTCCTATTTGAAAGGAGCAAAATGTTTCCAGACACAAGTGGCAAGGCTTTACAGTGCCTTAAGGATTCTGGGATAATGCTCTATGCTCGAGGAAGCATAATGTGCTCCTAGAAAGGCAATGTGAACCTCAGCAACAGAGCCATCAGGACCAAGCCAGGAATACTGAAATCAATAAGGGATGTTGGAGTTCGGGGGGGGGGAGGGTGCGAAGCAAACTGCACTTGTTCAGCCAAACTGCTGCTTTAGTTGTCTAATATTTTGCAGTAGCCTAAAGAACTGCAGATTATTAATTGTCTGTGTTTTTGTTCAGTGCTTCCACAGCATCTGACACTTGATCTTCAAACGCTGTTGGATGTCAAGTGCTCTGATGTTAGGTGAAATCATACTGCTTTCATCTTTTATATTTCCACCATATACAGGGATCCCTCTTACAAGACTGTATGGTTTAAATGACTTGAGTATGCTTCAACTAGAAGCTGTGGAAGATGTTTCATAAGCTTCAAGAAGAGGGTGCCTTGCTTCCAAGTGACAAAATGGGTTTGGTTCACTGACCTTTCCTTGTCACCAGAAACCGGACAGCTGAATGTTAAAATGAAGTTTCAATTGGTTTCCCTAGCATCCTTTCCTTGAGTCAATGATGTATCAAATCAATGATGTTGAGTTATATTTCTGTGAACAGAGAAGCTGCTAGAGGACTGTGGAGAAAACTTGGCAGAGGTCCTAGTTTCTTTCCATTCTCTTTCTATTTTAGAAGACATTAAGCAGCTGGTGTTTTCCATCCGACTAAAACTAGGCTCTTACACATACCTTTACAGTGTAATTTGGACTTTATGAAAATGGAATGAATTATTGTTGGCATGATTCTGGTTTCTGCTGTTAAAGCCAGGCTTGCAGGACCAAACTGAATCAAAACAACTTTTCTTTTAAATAGCTGCTTGAAAGTCCAGGTTATGAAGCGGTATGTGGTATCATTTAAGTGTCTCAGAAATACTTGGAGATGTTGCAAGAGCTGATTCAGATGCCCTTAAGTCTGACAGGTTGAGTTTGCTCTGTCGGAGGCCTTGAAGAGCTGTCAGTCCTTTAAGTCTGACTGGATTGACTTGGAAGGCTGTGAAGATCATCCTTAAAAGGAAAAAAAGCAAAAATCTATTGTGGTTGAACTCTAAGGATGAATTGCTTCAACAGATCTAGTTACAAATGCATGTTCCTTCTTCCTCCATTACTTTTGAAGATTGTAGGTCTGAGCAGTTGGAGACTAAGAGCAAAGCCTATATTTTTCTCCTGAATGGCTGTGGGCATTTTTTATGGTTCATGTATTACAGCTGAGCTGTATTTTATTAATGATTTGAGAGTAAGGTCGGAGGATGCCACTTGCACAGAACTGTAACTTACCTAGTCATCATTACATGTTTTATGAATAGGAATTCTTTCAATGCCTTAATTCCTAAGAAGCCGCAAATAGTAAGGGCGGGATAATAAACGATGTCTGCTCAAAGTTTGCTTTTAGTTGAATGTATACTGAAAGAAGTAAACTGAAGAGGGATTATCAAGCACTGACTGTTGTGGTCTTAAAACATGCTAAAAGCAGAAGTGTGTGACACTTAAAAACCCTGATTCAGAAGAACAGGAAGGCTTTGCAGCTGGTTACACAGTGGGATGCTGCTCTGTGCCCTCTGTTTAAGCATTAGGTGCCCACTTACAAAATAATGTCACTAGGCTTCTGCCCCTGTGAGCGTGCAGGCTTTGTTATCTTATTACATGACTTTTAAGGAAACAAAAGGCGAAGGAATGTGTGAAAGCCTCCTCAGGCATCCCTAATGACCTTTTGTAGCTTCACAACTTTTCAAGGCCAGGCCAACAAAGGCGTCCGCTCCCGCTGTCGTGCCGGCGCTCAGCCCGGGAGCACCGCAGGGCCGCCGCCCCCCGGCCAGGCCGGGCAGCCCGGGCGCCCCGGAGGGCTCAAGCGCCAGAACCGTCGGTCCGCAAAACCTGATCGCCATCCTCTCTGCAGGTGTGCACACGTATGGGTGTGTTGGACACAAGGCTCTGGCACACTTGAAACTATTTTAGTTAAGTTTAAAAAAAGCCCCCAACCTATAAATATCATCTACGTGTTTTTAAAAGCGTATTCTAGGCGTTCGCATTAAAGGTATTTTGCATATTTTTGTGTGTGGTGTTATTCCACGCCCCCCCACACCCCCACCTTAATGTTGCTAGGATTTTTCGTAAGTGTCTAAGGAAGGCAGAAAAGTTTTGGTGTCTGTAAAGTATCTCTCAAAAGCTAGCACTTTGTAGCGGTGGTCTAGTAGATGGGCGCAGGAAAAAGAAAATGCTTGTCTCCGTCTAAACTGAATGAAGTACAAAAGTAAGCAATGAGAGTATGGAAAATGGAGGGGGGTTTTAAAGTATTTTCATTTTAATAAACCCATGTTAGTGATATCAGAAAACATTGAAAAATTTATTATACAGCTAAGGTTCTGATCTGATTCTATTCACAGAATAACGTGTTCTGAGTGAGAAGACTCAGAACATAATTTTCTCCACTTTGTTTGCTTCTGTGTCTTGGAAAATAGTTGCCACTAATTTCGGGAAAGAGTTACCAACTTCAGTTTGTTCTCTTTCTCACATAAAAATAAATGTAAGGATAGTTTTGTGGACTTGTGGAAAATATGTATCTGGCCAGATCCTGCATTTCCAGTTCAAGATTTTGGAGGCAGTTTTGTCTGCATAAGGACTGGAGAATTTTGATCGGTGTTTAAAGAACAGCTATAAATAAAAAAGAGACTAATTCTCCTACTTGCATACAAAGCTTATGTGCACTGATTTGTTGTCTTTTCTCCAAGTAGTTCATCTGTTTAAATATCTTTCCAGAAACTGAAGTATTTGATACTTAATATGTTATTAATTGTACTTCTCTAAGTGCAAATGTATTTATAGGACTCTCTCATGCAAAAAGATAGAAATTTGTATTAGATAGGTAGTGATTGTTTTGATTAAGTGCTTTGAGTCAATTCTAGTGAAGATACTACAATAATTTTGGGGGTGTTTTTAAACTAAGAATGGAAGACCAGACCCTGGCCTTAGCTCTAAAGAGGAAGAAACGTATTCATAACTGCATTTAATGTGTATAGTTTACATGAACGGTAATTATGGAGTGTGTCTATGAAAAATCCATTCCTTTATACCTGAGAAGTCCTCTCCATCCAAAGCATTCCCATTCTTCACCTCTTTGAATTACATTAAGAACAGGGATCCTGATGCTATGAGTTGTATTTGATTAGAGACCTGATGTGTGACCTCTGTCACCACTTTGGGTTTGTTTTTTTTTTAAATTACAGTAGAGAAAACACAGTATGACCTGAAAAACTTTGTAAATTAGACAATCCTTCTCTGTTTCAGTCAGATGAAATGAATTAATATATCCTTCATATTCTAAGAGGTATGAGTCAATTTTAAAATAACTCACTTTTAAAAAAAAAAAAAAATTGATTATTAATGTAATTTCAAATCTGGCCCTCTTAAAACTAGGATCAATATCCCACTGTAAAATTTGGCTTGGGATTGTTCATTGCCTGGCAGTACAAGCGCAATGTAGCATCAAAACATCTTTGTTATCAGCAGAAATTGGCATAGTTATGGCAACCCAGGCAGGACTTAGCAATACGCCTGCACTTCTTGTTTCTCCTTTATAGAAAAGTGCTGTGCTTGTTAGCTGGGTGGTATTCGTTGTACTAGGAGTGTCAGATGGAGACTATGTATATCTCAAAAGCAATCTCTTCAAGCAGGTTGTTAGTTCATCACCACCATGGTATTCATGTACGGTAGAACGATAAAAGCTAACCCATCCTCACTCCTACGTACTGCCTTCAGAGCATTTTGTCTTGCAGCTTCTTAGAAGTTATTGTAAGTACATGCATCTGAGCGGGAGGGGTCACCAAAGGAAATCCATTTTTGGTCTCTCCCAGTTCTTCAGCTTCAGGGTTTCAGGTAGTCACTGTCTCCTCAGGAGGTAAATGGGATCTGTTCCTTTTGGAGCATCTGCAGTCAGTGCAACCCAAGCTGCTGCTGGGCGAAGACTCTAGGTACCTCCCTGTCCCACTGCTTCCAGTAACAAAAAGGGGAGGAATTATCTGACACTGGCAGAATCTGCTGTGATGTTGTGCTGGGAGGAACTGAGAAGAATCATTAGTCATTATTTTAATGACCTTTGGGCAGAAATGCATTTGATGTTCATCTGTGAACAGGACACAAGATATACTGAGGAGTGTCTTGGAGCAGTATATCCATATGACATTACGGATACTAACATACCATAATATATTCTGAAATATAAATGGTACTGCTGTGAGGTAACTATTATCCTCTAGGTACATGAGCGCACAGAGGAACAAATTGGAAATTAACGCCCTTTCTTCAAGCTGGCTGTGTGGTCGATGTCAACTTTTTTTTCCATGAAGTAGGGGAGCAGATGATGCTGTATCTGCTGCTGTTCTCCCTCCACAAGCAAGCATGGGCAGAGTGAGGGAGGGAATTGCCTTCATAGGTTAGCCATGTTGGACAGAAGGCAGGTTGCAAGTAGATATACTGTGGGGAAAAAAGTACATTCTATTCTTTCGACTATAAAATCCTGTTCCTCTGAAGCTCAGTTCATTTCCTTAGCCCTTCCTTCAATGATAGGGCTGTAGGCCCTTAGCTACTGTAGAGTTGTAGGTAGGAATAGACTTACTCGCATAGCTGCTCTTTGCAGTGTTACCATGAAAGCTCCCTAAAATATGAAAGGCTTAAAAGACCTGCATGAGGTTTTATCAGTTTATCTTCGTTCTGATGTTCCATTCATAATGACCGGTTTTAACACCGGTATATTGAGCTTCAAACATTCTCTTCCATAGACTACATGAGCAAAAGGTAAGTACAATAGCACCTATTGGTTTATCTTGCTATTAGTTCATATTTTTTCTGTGTCTGACTTTGAAGTGTTTGCAGCAGAGATTTTTTCAATCTCTTCCAATCCCCACTGATAAGTTATGAAGGCTATAGCCAGTAACCCTCTGTTATAATCGAAAGAATCTCTGTGCCAATTCATTATTAATCTGCATGCAAAGATGTGAAACAACTTCCCTTCAGTGCTTGATTTCCCCAAATTATACAATGTGAAACTAACCGCCCAGTTACCTGCAGAGGCAAAACGAATGTATTACTCCACTACAGAAACATTGATTAGAGTCTGAAGCACGTTTTTTAAACTAATGTTTGCTTGCGGATGATCAGTTGTGACATGTTGTGACCTTCCTTAGGTAGAGTCAACAAGTACTTCATACTACTGTTTATTAAATCCTCACTGGTCTACAACAAACGTGCCATTCATTCTCTTCAGTTAGTCATGGCTAGCCTCACAGTGGAGGGCTTTCACTCCGGTTTGTATGGCCATCCCTTGTACATGACTGCTAAACAATGGTGCACCAACTGCAGTAAATGATGTGATCAATTCATAGTCTCAAAGCCACCAAGAAATATATCAATTTTAGCAAACATGCTAATGAACTCTTAACCTGTTAGTGAAGTTGCTGCAAACACCAGACTTAACTCCTAGCTTCTCTTACTTACGTTAAAGAAGGTTCTTTAATGTGTAAAAATAACTGTAGTTATTACTAAGGATGCATAAATTATATAGTTAATGCTGTTAGTGTCTAAAATTCTAAGTTTCCTCTTTCACGCTGACCTTTTGATACATCTCTGTATCCATGTGTGCTATTTAATGCTCTGTTGAGCAATAATACAAATAATTCAGCAGTAGCATCCAGAGCCTATTCACTGAAACGAGGCATTTCCTGGCTTGTTTTTCTTACCAGTTGTATGTGATGCTTTCGAGTGCTAGATTACACCTACTGCCATTTGTATTCGCGTGATACCTAAGAGAACACCAAACTTAGTAAATGTGGAAGAAAAATTTCAGAACAATAGCAATTAAAACACTTTCTTAGTTCATTTTCAGTTCTTGATGTGTTTGCACATGTTTCTTGGTGTTCTTGCTTATTGCCTTTTTCCATGCTCCTCCAGATTCATAAAGTTTATTTCATACAGAACCAGTAAGATTAAAATATCAAAATCGGCCACTATTTCTGGTTTTATTACTATTTCTCAGGAGCTGATCAATAAACAAATGAAATATTTATCAATTTTCTTTACAGCTGTTGACATTCAAAGAATATTAATATCTAGAGAAAATATTAGTTCTTTAAGTATTTAAGCAAAATGCTTGGGACCAGTCTGTGAAAACATCTCTCAGCAATTAAAATGAGTCATGACCTAATTAAATTATTTCCTACTTCATTTCACACAGTCATGACGATCATGACATCTCTGACTGTGACATCTCCATCACTATTTCCATTTAACCTCAGCCAAGAATTTGGGACATCTGTCATAACGGAATAGCTAAAGCAGACTTTATCTATGTGATCCTTACCACCATCAGGTCCACCAGTGTCACATTCCCGGTATGCCCAGAGGCACTCGATGTAAAGTGGATCTCTTATAACAATTAGGACTGCACAAGAACAGTATATATACTGTGGTCTTACAAAGACCCCTTTCACTGGACTGTAATATTGTATATTTCACTATGCCCAAAGGGTTAAAAGTAGCTGTTTTCTACCCCAATAATAAATAATATTTTTTAACATGAAATTTCTTATAGCTCCATTTTAGCATGAAAGTTCTTAAAAATAAAAACCACCAGACACTGTCAAGCTGGTTTTTGTTTTGTTTTTCAAATAGTATATTTTTATCAGACTTGGGAAAAAAAACAGAATGAATGTTTCAGAATTTGCATTCATGCTTTGCATATAACAGGCTTTTTGTTTCTTGCGTGTAACTTGGCTTTCTCTCTCTTATTCATTCTTTTTGTTTTTCCCAGTTTCTTTCATTACAGTTAGAGCCATTTGTCACCTGCTTATTTCCAGAATCTGCAGAAATTCTAGGCCAAAATGTTATCTATCACTTTTTTCCTAACGTCCATGTATTGTACAAGCGTTTAGTCCTATATATCCATTTTTCTCACACTCAGGGTGAAAAGAAGTTTTTTGCTTTCTGCTGGATGCTGTAGTATTAAAATGCTTCAGTTGAAGGGTATAGGGTTGAATGTTCTCCTGGTGCTCTGGGCACCCCATGGGGAGAGACTATGCAGTGCTCAAAGAATTCATCTTGGGAGATTTTTGGAGTCTTGAGCTGAAATTTGGGGTTGATCTTAGAGAATGTTTCGCTGGGTTCTGGTCAGCTGCCTTTTTCATTATTTCTTTTTGGGGGCTGACAAACAACACACCTTAAGAGTATCATTTTTTTTTGTCTGACAGTGTACCATGTATTCAATGTTTTTCCTTAAATTATGAAACTCTCTCCCCTCTCCCTGCTTTAGATTATTGGGGACTTGTTTGACTCTTTCCCTCCAATCACACAGTTTGAGCACTGTGCTATTGTACCAGAGTATCAGCTTGCTTGCAGCATTTTTCTAGAAGAAAGTATAAATTATACTAGTGAAGCTAATTTTCTGTTTGCAAGGATATTTTTTTCTTAATAAAGAGTGCTTTAATTGGGAGAACATTGATTTCACATACCTGCCAGTGCTGCAGATGTGAACACCTAGAATAAAGGTGGGGTTTTTTTAACTGGCCTGGAAATGATTTTGTGGGAAGGTATCCAATTCCTGGGTGTTCATTCAGCACAAAGAAGAAATTTGTGGTGGTGTTTTCTATAACCATAGAAAAACTGAGTAATTAGGGGAAACCTATGGATCCAGTAAGGAATCTGGGACACTGTCTGCTGGTCTCAAATTATCTCAGCAGACACTCATCTCTGTTCTTCATTCTGTTCTCCCTATTGACAGCTCCCTGCTCCTTCAAGAAACTACATTATGATTGGATTCCATTAACCTCTTGCGTTCTCTACTTCTTCTTACAAGGTTTGTCTTTTCCCTGCAAGCATCTTAAATAGATGAAAAATATGATTATAAGCAGGAGATATTGTTCGAAAGCGATCTGATGTGAACAGACTTAAAATACTGCACATCAGCATGTGTCAATTACTTCTGAGGGGTTACAAATAAGCATTTTTGTGACAATGATGTAAATGCAAATAAATTATGTAAATGCATCCTCTGGGTTCAGAGGAGAGCTTATATGTAGAATGCTTTGGTCTTGTCCCTTCAGAATATCCTGCACCTTTTCCCCTGACGTTTTGGTTGCATGGTGTTTATATGGCGAGGCTTGCAAAAACAAGGAGTGGTGCAACGGGGAGCACGGATGACTCCATGCATGCAGGCTGCTGTGCATCTGTACATGGATGCAAACTCTTCTCCTCTTCTGAAAGGGAGCTTGGTGCTTAGGAGTGTTTTGAAAGACTTGCTTTATATTTTGGAAACCCTCACATACAATTTGCTGTGTTTTGAAGAAGTAGGTATGTTCAATCTGCATGTGTAATATCTAAAACGCTTTGTGATTAATGCTGAATGATATAATTAATCAAAGCAGTTTGAAAGCAAGATAAAATCAAGCACACTATGACAAAACATTGATTTCTAGATGAGAGAGTTATTTCATGCTCCTAGTTTCGTAAGCTTTTAAAATGGAGCTGGGGGGGGGGAGGAATTGTCTGTTAAGCTTCAGATCTCTTCTAGAAGTAATTTTTTCAAGCAGGCCTGAACTACTCTGCTTTTGAATGCTAACTACTGGAAGTTGATCTTCATTACACTGCTCCTTTATTATACAGATTGTTCTAGGAATTGAATGTCAACTTAGTGTCCTGTGCAAGACTTTTCTGTGTCTCTGTACCTGTTTTATCGTAGCAGTTGAAAGGATGGTTGTCTGTTTAAAATCCTTTCCACTGCTCCTCTATTCAGAATCATCTTGTCCTTCTGCCATGTCAGATGGTAAGATTAGAGTTCCCGGCCATTACCAAATGAAAGGTATTCAGACAAGTTGTGGACAGTCGTCAAACAGAGGAACAATGAAATATCTGTTCCCTGGGTGGGAGCAAAGGGATTCATCCTCTTTCTTTTGTCAACTGGTGGAACACACTAAGCTCTTGCAATTCAGATTTTCTGTTTTCTCCTTTGTTGCTAATCTTTTAAGTACAGCAAGAAAGAAGCTTGCTAGAGAGTTCATCTACTGACCGTGTCATTCTAAGACTGACTAATAAATCTTTTGAGCCTGTTAACGTATTTGTTTATGAGCATTTAAAAAAAAAGTACTAAAAGCTATAAAAAACCCCTTCGAATTTCCAGCATATGAATCCTTGAAAGGAAAGGCACTGAAGCTACTGCAAGAAATTGGGTTATATTGAGAATGAGATTTATGTTATTCAAAATGTGATTATTTTCTTTTTAAATCTTTTTGTATTCTTATGGGCCTGAACCTGTACTCAGTAAAAACAATTATATTTTTGCCATTGACTTCAGTGGGAACAGATTAGTACCAGTAAATATTAGAGCAGTTATGTAGGTTTCATGGTGTTACTAAACCAAAAGAAGTTCAGCGAGTGAAATCTATTTCTGAAGTTTTCAAAAGCTTAAAAAATTAAAAATTAATAATATCTCAAAATGTGTATATTTTATTATGGTTGTTAAGCAGAGCTAAAGGATAAGCACTGAATCCATTAGTGGCACTTAATCCTTCACCAGAATTTTTCAAAACAAAACAAGTAGGAGAAAAGAAATGCAGTCTATCCAAATGAAAGTTTTTCTATTTAAAATGGAACACTGTCTTGTCCTGAGCAGTTTTTGAGCTTCCTCATTGCAGTCATATCGCTTAAATAGATTGTCTAATGTAACACTGAATTTACATTAATTAGCTGTCTTAATTTTACATTCAGCAAAGCTTATTGGCACAGAATAATCAGCCTGTGCGATTCAGTGCCCTCAGAGGTGCTCCCAGCAGCCTCTAAGTAACCTGAGAGATGCTTTTCTTTTCCCCCTGCAGGACCTATATAAGACTTAATGCAATTAACTCTATGGGCTCGGGGCCCTCAGAGGAGCAGAGCTCCAAGTTTCTTTAGCATGTGGGGAAACCTCTTCTAGCACCTCTGTTCAGAGCCAGCATGTGGTTCAGAGGTGGCATGTGAGGCACTCAGGGCTCTTGTCTTTCAATCTCTCAGTCTTACAAATATTTGTTTTCATGCTCTGACAGCTTAGTGTTCATGTATTTTATCTTCACTAACTCAGTGAGGTTTTCTGAAGTGCTGTTTCCTTTCAATAGAGGGGAACCAAGGCACAGAAAGGGCCACTGAGGTGAGCTGCAGAATCCCGAGGGCAGCTCCTCGTGTGGCGTGGGGCACGGAGGGGACCTGGAGCGCAGCGGAAGGAGCCACCCCGCTGATCAGTCGGTGTGGACAGCCCTTGAGAGCGCCATTAGGAAGCGCGGTGCGAGGGGTGTGTGTAAAACCACACCTCAGGGCGTGTGAGTGGGAGAGGAGGACTAGTCCCAGCTTTGAAGTCTCATCCAGAAAGCAGGTTACCCAGGTTTAGGTCCCTCCTTTGCCTAAGGGGATCCAAACCCACTGCTTCCACCTCCTCTTGGAGCTCCTTAATCTTTGGGCTATGGGCTGCTCTTGGGTGGCAGTTACCTCCACCCTTCCTACTGGAGCTGTGCCCACCCAAGGTCCTCGTAAAAGCACCCTGACCCTTCCCTCCTCCCATACCTTCAGCGAGTACCAGAAGGTGCCTTGTGCACCCGCTCCTTGCTGTAGGCTGCCCATATCCCACTGTAATGGAGGTGGTGGTTAAAGTTGGCCTGAGCAAGCCGGGTGCCAGCCTGTGGTCAAAGGCCTCCCTGAGGAGATGTGTCATGGCAGCTTGGCACATACACTTTGGAAAAAAATCTGTTTACTAGCAGCACAATAGTGGAGGGGGTCCTTCAAGCATCTTTTTTGCATTGAAAAGGATGTGAAACAAATGGAACTTCCCCCCTCCCCTGCGAAGTTTCAAAAGATCAAACATTTGTTGGGCAGCATCTATGAAAGTCTTTTGACTTTTGGCATATTTATACGTATATAGATGTGGCTTTGATTACTGTGTGTTCCTTATTTTTTCAAGTGGAACCCTAGAATCTGAGGCTAATTAATGCCAGTATGAGAAAGAAAAGCCATCTAGGACTTTGTTGTTCTGATCACAAAGATAATGTAGGTCTTAATACTGAATGCTTTGCATGGGACACCGGATGAAAATTGATGCCATTACAATTTGCTAAACCATGACATTTAACATTTGTACATAATATTACAGCTGTTCTGGCTGATATTATGCACTTCTCAAGCTTTTCATCTGGAGATCTAAGAGTGCTATACAAACAGTAATTTATTTGAACTTTCCTATGTCCTGAGCAATTTCAAATTGCAGCTTTCTAAGAAATAAGAACAAAGTATATTTTCTCTAGCAAGTAGTTTGGACATCTAACCTTGATGATACCCTAGCAAAGTTCTAGGGTATTTTTGTTGATATTGAAAGAATTAAATATACAAAAGAATTACATAGTTAGGGAAAGGGCTTTTCTTCCTTCACAACCATCCTCTTAAAATCAGAAGTTAGCAGTCAATTGTGGAATACTCTGTCTGATTTGTATTGGCAAGAGCCATGTATTTTTCATACGAGTTGCATCTAATTCACTACTGGGCCTATAAGCATGTATCCCAGCCTCTTCCCCAAGGTTGTGGGGGTGGAGAGTAACACAATAAATTGCTTAATAAAAGGAGTTGTTATGCCTTCCGAGCTCTTCTTGCTGTTACTTCTCTCAACTCCTAGGGACTACTGTATAAAACTCAGTGATGTTTTGCATAGTCCTATGAGCACAGCCTGTTTTCATGACTAGAGCTCATACATCTATAGCACAGATGCAAATGTTCAAAATGAAAATATGTTTTGATCATAGGATCAAAGTGTGTCTGGTGTAGAGCAACTAAAGTAGCTGGTATGCTAACTTACTGTCACGTACATCTCACCTAATGGCCAAAGACTGATCCCCTTCGTATAGTCAGGGAGGGGAAAGGCAGGGCTTGTTTTTATAGAAAACTGTGTAGGGAAGGGAGAGGCTTCTCCTTGCTTTTTCCTTAGAGCTGAGTTTATTGATACTCTCAAGTGTGAAAAAGGGATGTAAAGATTTCTTGAAATGAATTGCTAAAAATATATTAGGCTAGACTACTGTGAAAAGACTGTAACCCACACAGCTGGCTTGCACATCTACCTGTTTTTTCAACTCTCTGTTTTTCATGGGTTGCAAAATAGTGCACCCCAAAGATACTAATTCAAACTTTGTTAGGCGAAGGAAGGAAGCCAGTTCCAGAGTCTGGGATATATCCATCCACCAGCCACTTTTGTTTAAGCTACATAAATATTTAATTTTAAGCTACTGTGTTGAAATCAAACCAAGTTAGAATTATAGATCGGTTTTATGGACCATAAATTCTACCTCGGATATATCCTAGAGATTGATTTGGGATAGTGCCAGGAACAGTACTTTGCTATTGAGTTCTGTTTTTAGGTGAATCTTCATGATTGTTTTAAGAGCTGCCACCTTTGTATCATGTGTTATAGTAAGCCACCGTTGTTCATCATATGAAAGAGAAGTTCATGGTTTTACAGTACAGGAGGAAAAAAAATTAATTTTTTGGCTAATAACATAATCTGAACATCTGGAATCATTAGAAGATTCAATAATACTCCCAAGCCTTGCTTTTCCCAAGGTGGTGTATTTGAGAAATGCTCACCAGGACATAATATATCATCCTCATAGTTTCCTGTGGTTTCTTTCTCAGCCCTTGTAGGAACGAAGTTGTGAGACTAAGTTGCAGACAGCACTACTCCAGGTCTGTAGCTCAGTTAAGTGCCTGGTAAATTGCTCAGCTACACAGTTCTGTTCCTGGTTTAACAGCAACAAAGTGGAGCTAAAAAGCATCTGAATGAATAATTAACGTACTCCTGTAAATGTGGAATCTCCTAGGGAGAGTCTCTATTCAGAAGAAATATTGGGCCCAAATATCATTATGGGGCTTGCACTATTGCACTGTGCTGTTCCAAGGCCTTGAATTCCTGAAGAAACACGGTGTTTTGGTCAAAGGAGTTCCCTCCTACTGCTCGCCTTCCCCCAGGAGCTGGCCGCTTGCCTCCTCGCCCCTGCTCCTAGTCTCCTGAGGTCACTGGCACCCAGTGGAGTTTGAGCAAGAGGTGTCCTGAGGGGACTGGTGCCTTGTACGAAGGTCTGAAAAAGCAGGGGGCAAAGGGAGAAAGCAAACATAAGTAGCAGGGAGAGAGAATGCAGATGAATGCAACTGTGTAGAGAAGATGCAGCCACGTGACGACAGCAGATGTTATCACTGCTGGCATGGATACTGGATGAGCGGATTGAGTTGTTAAGTATAGATCATATCTTGTAGCAATTCTCACGACTCCTAAAACACATCAAAATTGCCTGCAACACAGTGGATGATTTATATAAAAGATTAATATATTTTGTTTGCCTAATAAGGTCCCTTGCCAAGATGCTGCAGCTCCTCTATGTCTTCCTTTGGCTTCCCTACCGCAACAAGATGAGGAGGGTAACTGTCATTGTAACATACTCATGATGAAAATGATGAAATGGTTGGCCTGTTCGGCTGCTCCATGCTGGGAGGGGAGGCAAAGTCCTTTGGCAAGCTGTGTTGGATGCTACTTAGCAGCAGCTCTCTCTTGTCAGAAAAGCCAGGACTTTTTTCAAGCACCGGGACAATTAGCTGATGAGGTGCCTAATAAGGAAGGAATATTTTGAAACATGTTAAAACTGCTGCTGCAAATCCCACTCTGTAGTGCTCCTTTTCCACATTTCTTGCCTTGAATGCTGTCATGCAGTTGCATGGGAAGAGAGCAGTAAGTGCCAGTATCAGCTGTTGGCTACTTCTTGCTTTGTTGCTGTTCCAACCCATTTCTTCTCTCACGGCTTTTCTTCAGAGCAGTAGGGCTTCTGCTTGCTTCCCAGAAAAAAAGTTATTTCTCCACTCAACCTCAGTTCTTCTCTCAGCCAGAGGGAATGAAACACAGTCTGGATTTGGGCATGTCTGCAGTATAGTTTCGCCTTGAGTTAATTGTTTGCTGTTTAGAAAGGCTAGTCTGGACACTCCCTGAATGTTTGTTTTCAGGCTATAAATGTTTGCAGCTGATGCTGAAGATGAGGATGTATGAATTTTCTGTATATACAGAATTGACTAGATTTTTGTATGTGAATATGTGGTCATATGGTCTTGCCTCTTTTAACTTGCTGACATAAAGTTTTGGCAGTTTTTTCTTCTGTGAAATATTTACTGGGCTAAGAGAGGGTTTTTTTAAATGATTCTAGCAATCAGTTTTGGCTAGAAGTCCACCCAACAGTAATGACTGATTCTTCTCTTCCCTTTGCCAAATGACAGAAAAAAAGGGAGATTGATATCAATGCCTTACATTTGTGTATAAGTGGATTTCTTCCTTCTAGATTGCTTTTACCAGCATAAGATTAATGTTAAGGCTTTCTGTAAACATCTGTTTTCATGCAATTTTGCTCCATAAACATCTCAAAACTATCAATGTAACACATCTTAGGGATCTGTGTATGCATCTCTCCTTCCCACTTTTATGCAGTGTAGTAAAGTCAGGACAAGAATGATGTCAGAGGAAAAAAAATGGCACACTACATGGCATGATTCTCCAAAATCAGATTACTGTTCAAGTTCGCTCTGTGTGGATGCATCTTTTCTCACAGTCATGAATATTAAACTTCTTGAAGTCTATGGAGTTATGGGTTCTAGCTCTTTTGCTGGGTAGGCTTATAGCAGAAAATAATAAATACATAATACTTATTCACTCCCTTGGCCGGCATTTGAAGTATGAACCTCAGATATGAGTTTGGTCTAGCTTGTATTAGTTACTGATGTATTATTTTTATTTGGCAAAACCATGCTTGATTAGTTTACGCCAGTAGGAGAAGACTGGGCTGGACAGCCGAACAACGACCTGTATTAGCCTGCTGAATGGGTATTCGTGGGTCCACTAGCAGTGGATCTGTGAGTTAGTGTCAGGAGCGTGTGAACTCAGGCAGTAGCCCAGCTTGCACGCTCTGCCCTGCAAAGTGGGGCTGTCATGGGGATCTGTTAGTGATCTCGCTTATTCAAGGTGCTGAAGCGATTCTGTTATCAGCGCTGATATTCTGTAATGTTAATTACAGTAGCCTAAAACTCTTGCAATCCTGAATGCAAGATTGCAGTGCTGAGGTTTCTTCCTTGACCAAAGGCATTGATAGGTTTCCAAAGCTAGGGATTGGAACCAGGGATTGAGTGTTCCTGTGCAGTGGTGTTTCTTCCAGCTGCCTTTGGGTATGTCTCATATTCTTAGCATCCTGGTGTGGTAGTAGAGCTAAGCTTATGCCTTTAGTAGTCACAGCTCTTGACTTGGGTTTCATTCTGTGAAAGTAAATTGGATGTAGGAGCACTTCTTAGAAAGAAGTCAGGAGCTGGGACAATTGGAGGTTTTTTTCTGTTCTGCAAATTTGACATCAGCTGAGCATTAGCTAAAAGTCGGGCATCTGGATTTGTGGAAACCTAGGCTTTCACAATAAACCTTTGTGATTGTCTTGCTCACGACCTGGTCAGATCCGGCACTGAGCTGTGTATGCTCAACAAGGAGAATACTACAGTGTTATGAATGTGAGCTTTTAAAAAACTGTTCAGTGGGCCAGTGCTGACTTATTCGCTTCCTACCCATGTATTACTATGACATAGAAAAGCTGGGCTTAGGAAAGATCTTAAATATTTCCATGTTTGTCCTGTCTGTATTTTAATAAGAACTGGATGCAATTCTTCAGAAGTGCGAGAAAGTCATCAGTGGTAACTGCAGACAGGTTTCAAAGTATGAAATTGCTAAAATTCTCTATGTAAAAGTTTTCTTCTGGTCTTCCAGGAGAAAAATTATATATATATAGTTTTATATATAAAAATAATGTAATATACTTCCCTTCTTATTAGTTTACAACTTTAAGTAGCAAAGGCATAACATTTGAATTATGTAGCACAGCTACAATTTTTCAAAAAGAGTCTAAGTGATTCTGAACTGCTTTTACACGTGATTTTCAAAAGCAACAATATTTTGGAGGACAGGTCTCACTGGCAGTCAAAGACACAGAAACCTGTACCTCTTCTGAAAGCGGGACTTGGGTTCCCAAGTTGAGAGGTGGCTTCCGGTGTCTTATCCACACCCTCTCTCCCCTCAGCAAATCTCGCAAAGGAAGCCCCTGTGGGCATACTCTGGGGTGGAGATGATGTTTGATTTGAAGTCAATGACTGTCAGTCCTGCCAGACTGGTTGGCTTGTGCTAATCCTTTTTCAGAAACAGGGCCAAGCTTAGGCATGATGCTCCAAATGACGTGATGTTTGCTTAGCATCAAGAAAGATGTTTGAATGCAGCCGCTTGGGGACTACTATTCTATTATTTTTTGAAATGAGTAATTGCTTCAGAGTGGGGGGTATAGAGGATAATGCTATTTGCTGAAAAGAAAATCAGGCATGGGTGTGCCCAAGTGACAAGTGAGCAACAGACTTCTCAAACAGCATTGGAGAATGTCTCCTTGTAGGCTTATATTTGTTTATGGATAGACTGCGCTCAGATGTGAATGTATGACACTCATGAATGTCATGGAAATTTTAATGTTTGTACCTTGAGCTGGAATTTGGCCCCTACTACTCCTAGTGAAACACGCAATGGATTGTTCAGCTGCATTTCACACCCTTAAGGATTTAAAAAAAAAAAAAAAAAACAAAAAACAAACACACACAAAAAACACAAAAAACCAAAACAACTCACCAAAACCCTCACAGACAAAAATACATTTTTGGCCAATGTTAATGTACTAAAAGTTCTTTATATTCGAATGCTGAATGTAGTTGGAACTTTTAGCTTTTGCACTTGTACATGTTTAGGCTTGATTTTCCAGTGAACATAATAATAGATTATTTAATTAAGAGTCATTTAAACTGAAGACTGATTACACACTGCTTACAAACATTCCACACTGAAATTAACTTAATTTTTCTCCTTAGTAATTTGAATTTGTACTTGTCCTTCATTGACATACTTTTCATCTACTGATGTCTAAATGATACTCATACTTTAAATATGGGATCAGGAAGAAAAATTAAATCAACCTTAGTCATCTTGCATTTGAGTAGCTTATGAACAGGAGCTCTGAGTTTTTGCAAACATTACGCTATTGAAAGAATTTATTGGGAATTGTGAGGTACTTTCGAAGCCTCTTTCTTCCATTTGAAGTGTACGTTAACATGCAAAGAATTTCTTTACTTCTAGAGAAGTCTTGACTACCTGTCAACTTTAAAGCAAAGGATAGAAATAAGGCCTTTTTTCATTATGTGATATCTTCTCATGACTGAGCAGGATTTTAGTTATTTTGTTCAATAATTGACTACATCATGATTAATATGTATAGTTATACTAATGAGCATGTTCAGTTAATCAACATTTAAATAAATTTATTGTACTTGCAGTTAATTTTTAAGAAAGATTTTGCAAGACTCTAATCCTTTTTAGCTAGTGTCTCTGACTGCCATAAGAGGAGACACAATCCAAAACACAACACCGCAGGAAAAGGGCATAAGCATGTCATATACTGAATATATATAAAGCCATATGAAATGTTGAGCCATATGAAATGTTGAAAGCAAGTTCCAATTGCACCACTTTCTCATTACTTCCATTATTTGCATTTTTCCATCTAGTAAGTAACTATTCAGGGCCTGCTCTCATTAAAGCTCATAATTCAATATCTAAAATCCTTGCAGACTTAGACACTAGGTTTGGTACTTTCCATTCTTGTCTTTGATATTGTTTTGTTCATTAGAGATTTGAATAAAAATGGAAATTACTCAGGTTAATCATATACTGTGTATCATGGCTGCCTTCCCACATACAAGCTTTTGGTGAGGGACCAAACTGTTTGGAAGTTGTAGAGCACTAATCACAGTGGGTTCCTAGACAACAGAACCAGCCATAATGTTCATTTGTATTATATAATAACTAGGGCTTTCATCTAGACAGATCAAAAGATTCATGATAAAATATTTGAGTTGTTCCTTTTGAGCCCTAGCGAAAGATGCAATCTTTCTTAGTACTGAATATTTGTCTAATAAAGCCTCTTGTGGTAATACAGATCTCCATAGCAGTGCCCTTCAGTAACTTAAAAATACTCTGTTTATGTTTTTTTAAGTAAAGCTGAGAACTTCAGGACTGAGCTCAGTTCAAATGCCTGTCCTGGCAATAGTCTGTCTAAGGAACTAGTCTTCTCTTAGGTGCCATAGCCACTGATACTGATTCTGATACTCCTCTTCACCTGAAATTGCCAGGTATGGGTGATGGAAAAGGAGAAACTTTCATGTTGGCAGCCACGTCCCAGGAAGAACAGAAATAGCTAGAGAGCTCATCTGAGAGGAAGGCTTCGGAGTGATACCTGCCCACTGGGTGAACCACCTTTGGCAGGGTTGATCTTCACAAAGTGTTTTGCTTTTGCTGGACTGGCAAATTAGAATACAACAGCCTTGCCTGAACTTTCCCAACCAACTCTGTTCTCCACTGTACATCCTGTGAAAAGTAATTTGCTTTTCATTGAGGCATGTTTTAGTGCACTGATTTGGCTGTTTTGATGTACAATGTGAGTATCCCAATTTCTGATGCCCTGTGATAGGTATCTCAGACGTTAGGTCAAACTTCTGTTTGTGTTTCCATGGAGCTACTGAAAATTTGTTGGTGTCACTAGTTCAAGTGACAAAGTTTGGACTTCCATGATCAACAAATCTGAGATAACTCTCCAGGCTCATGATTTTGAGTAGTGTATAATATAAATACGTAACTACTACACAGAGAAAAAGACGAATGATAGAGCTGAGGCCCTAAGTGAAACACAAGCATAATTTTTTTTATTGAGAGTCCCAAAACTATAGATTTTCTAAGTGTATATTGCTAACAATATTGAAAAAATTCAGTTGGAAAATTTACTCATGGACAGATCTTCACAGTATGTGTGGTTCTCCCTGTTGCAAAAAGAAATACAGATGTCCAGGGAATGGAGAATGAAACACGTTTATAGAAATAGCAGCTATTTGTGCCACTAACATGTAAATGAATCAAAAATCTTCCTCAAACCATAAATTCTCAGAGTACAAAATTATAGGCTTGAGACTATTAAGAAATGTGGTTATGAAATGTAGTAGTCTAGTACAATGCTCTCCTAATACTCTTTGACCTCCTGTATTTCTTCAATAGCTTGAATAAGTCTCCACAAGTTAGCCGGTATACGGTTCCTGTGGCAGTAAGGGGTGGAGATGAATTTATACCTCGTCTATACCTTGTACCACATCACAGGCTGGAAGTGTGGGTCGAGCAGAGAGGAAAATGGATTGGGAATTGGGAGAGTTGGCTTCTGTTCCCATCTTTGTTACTAACCTGCTACGCACCCAATTCAAGTCACTGCAGCTTCTGTGCCTGTCATCTCCATGATGTCTGGCTGGTCTGTCTGTACTGTGATCTCATCAGAGCAAGGGCTGCCTTGTCCTGTGGCTTTTAAAAATACATAGTATAATAACTTTCTATCTTGTGTGGTCCTATTGCTATACAAATGCTAATAAGAATGATATTATTTCGCTCTAGCTGAAAATGTTGTACAAATTAATCACTGGGTTAACTGGGTACATCTTCAGGGTTTCTAACTGGTCTCCTTTTACAAGCAGATTCTGATATTCTGGGCAAAACAGTGGAGCTTGTGTCCTTTTGCATAAGCTGGTTGTCTGGTTACCCGTCTTTGAACTAGGAAAACATAGTTCTTCAGTTTTATAAGTAAAAGAAATCCCAGAATACTGGTGTGAAAGCAACTCAGCTGGAATGACTGTGACTTGGCAGTTACAAGCCTGGAGTTGAAAGTGTGTGGCAGACGACTTCTGAACAGGCAGGTATCTCTCACCCTTGTTATTTGCAAGGATGAAGCCCAATTGCTAACGACTGGAGGAAAAGAAAACGGCTTGGAAATTTTGTGGGGAAAAATATTGGAAGGAGGGGGCAATGAGAGAGAAGTTAAGAGTGAAATATACGTTCTATAAAGGTAAACTATTCCTTTAGGCATACTAAAGCCATAGGAGTTGATAATTATGGAAGTGGTTATGAAGGTGAAATGCAGAAAGGAGTGTAAGTACAGGTCCAATTAATATTGTCAAAACATGGTAATTGTGTTCATTAACTAGATTAAGTGATCTACATATGAATCACTCCAGTGACACGTGACGAGAGACTTTAAACAACTGAAATTTAATTCTGGCTCAGTTGGCTTGTTTTACACAAACTAGTTTGCAAAACATACTTAGAAATGCCATTGCACATGCTTTGCAAGCTGGCTTGTGTAAACTGGAGTAATAGGTCTGGATTTGCTTTTACCTTAAGCTTGCCTATTAAATTAAGCCAAATACCCTGTTTACTTTGTGCCACTGTTTTTGGCAAATCACGCAGGTAAACACTTAGAGCAATATGACAACATCCTGGATCATAAAACAGCAGCTAAGGCTTAAGGTTCTAGGAAAGAAGTGTATTGGGGAGAAACTCTGATGATATAAACTATGTATCATCTAGGGAAACGCTCATTCCTCCATATTTACCAAGTATGAGTTAAAAGTGACGGGGAAAAAACCAATTTGAGAGTGACATTTCATCTTCGAATTCTCAGCATGCTAGCCTATTGCAAATTCTGCAGTCACTGGCCTTCAGAGCTGAGTTAACAAAACCTCAGGAAAATCACAAGAATTTCACTGATTTCTCTCCCGTTCCCTCGGCTGCAGTGCTGACAGGCTGTGCAGACGCTGCGGCAGGGCTCCTGCCCCTCCCGGGCTGCTGTTTGTTAGGTGGCTGCGGTGAAGCAGGCTGAAGCGCAAGATGTGCAGTGGTTATCGCAGACTGAGTTTCCTCCCTTGTTACAATGCAGGGCTTGACTCACGCTGCCTGCTACTTTCCTGTTGTCCAGGCTTCTTGCTGGTTTTTGTCCTTTCTTGTTCATTCCCTTCAGCTACCTCCTCTCCGGTTTGGGTTCCTTGGGCTCAGTTCCGTTCTCTGCTGACACAGTTTCATTCTCCACACTCTTGTCCCTGCCCATCCACAATTCATTTAGGCAGTGCAGAGGCAGGAAAATTTTCCTTCCCCACCAGACGAGAAAGCAGCAAGGTCCATGCTCGTTACTACCCTGACTGGTTTATAAATCCCTCTAAGCCAGAATGCCGTTTTCTTACCTAACTGTACACCTGAGCAGGGGATACTGTTTCTAAAAATCCACACCCTGAAGTCAGTAAATATGTAAAAATTAATTCAAAGCAATCAGCTGATCAGGATATTCTATTTCACTTTGGAATCACCTGCTGAAGATCATTAGTTACCCCTGTCAGGGCTAAGAGTAAGTAATTTACAGTATACTGGCTTCAAACCTGCCTCTTTGAGTATTAGCCTAGGAAAGACATTTCTAATCAGCTCACTTCTGTGGATGGCACACAGCTGTACGTACTGTTCTGTACAGTATACAGATACACGACACCTGGAGCTCTGTGTGCTATATCTTCCTTTGAAGGATGGCAAAATTTGAGTGCCTGACCCTCTATTATCTGGTCAGAGTAATATTTTTTGAGACCAAGCGGGGAAAGTAGGAGACATGGAAAATGTGCAGGGACAGGATTATAAAAAAGATGACAATCCTGGCTTTAAGCTTTTAACCTACTGGTGATTCATGAGTCAGCCGGCCACTCTGAAAAGGCAACCTGTAGTAGAATTATGGAGAGACCTTACTGTGAGAAAGTGAAGAACAACTGTGAAAGAAAGGGAAACAAAAAAAAGCTAGAAGTTTGCAGTTGGAAGCAAATCATTTGCTTCTATGCTAGTGGTAGGAAGAACAAGCGCCAACGTTTTCAAAAGGTGATCCAAAGGTCTCCATTTCCAAAATCACTTTTTGTCTGTTCTTAAGGTATGTCTATCAAGTGGAGATTCAGTGGAAGGCAGGAAAAAAAAATTATTAGGCTACACTGATAATTAAATGCATAAACTAATAGCCTGATTACATGTAGAAAAATACACTGTAAGAGATTAAAACAAGGGGATTACATTAAATTGAAACAGGGATTAAATATTTTTCCTAAAGGCTTTTAAAACATTTTCCAAAGATCTGCTTGTGAGCACAATTTGACTGATGAAAAGTATTTCTTTTAGAGATAATAGACTAAATAATCACATAATTAAGCCATGTGAAGTGCAGTGCTAGTAAGCTGATGATAGTATGTTTCAGATATGTAAGAGCTCTTTCTGAGTCACAGATTTTTTTGCTGGGCTTTTCCCCTCTCCCTCCCCAGTAAACTCTATAAAATCCCAAGACTGACTTAGCAGGATTGTGTTCTGAGGTCACCCTGCAGTGGTTTCACTGAGCTATTAAAAGGGAAAGATGATTTGAAACCATTTAGAAACGGGATGCACACGCACTTCAATGTTAGAGAAACTGAGGCACAGAAGAGTGAAATTGTTTAACATTTTCATTATAACAGTACCTAGAAGGCCTCGAGTAGATTAGGCCTCCTTCTGCCAGATGGTGTACAATCACACAGTAAATATCTTCATCAAAAGCTTACGCTCCAAGGGAAATAAGATACCACTCATTACTCAAGTTATTCTTCAAACTGGGAATACAAACTGTATCGCCCTACCCCAATGCTCCACAGCAACGTTTCCCCCAGAATATTATCAGAGGAGATATGCTCCCTCCTTGTGTGAGAAGCATTTGCCTCAAATTAGGAGAAGGTAACTTGGAAACATGTTTAAAGAAAAAAAAAGGGGGGGGGGGGGGGGGCGCAACGGAATTGAGCAACAGTGACATAAAACATTTGGGGAGAGTATGTCCTTAATCTGTATGACATGTATTACATAAAGAACTACAAAAATACTGCTGAGATTGCCACATACTACACAAATAGTGAGTTTTTGCCAAGACAATAGAAAGAAACTTTCTTTCTTCAGGTTTCTTACCAAGTAGTATCCTAATACTGAATCCCTGGCATCTCACCAATTTGAACAAGACTATTCATGAAATTCAGAGCAAATGCTGATGAGTAGGGGAGAAGCAGGTTGGCAGGAACGAGGAAAAAAAGTTATTGGGAGGGAAACTATTTTTTCATGGAACATGAATGGGTTTCTGGAACACTTTCAAAACTGAGGGAAGAGGATTTTAATAAAACTTCCCAAATACAGCTTAAAGTGTAAACAAACTGATACGTAGGTAGTGTGTAAAGCCTCCAGAAGTTATATTTTAAGGGTATATTCTAGTGCCCTGGTAGAGTTAGTACTGTACACTCTAAGAAATCAATGGCCAACTCAGTAGTGTTATTCAGCGTGTGAAAGGGTATGACAATCTACCCTGCACGGAAGGTTCTGCTCTGATGCATTTACACAAGTAATGTATTAAATTATGCAAGCAGTATTTTTTAAAATACTATTTGACAATTCTGCTTGAAGATATTTGGCTAATTTGCATATAGAGCCCAATTTTGCTTTGAGTTTATGAAATTTTCCCTTTCTGTTAAGCTTCCAAGTTCATTTAGCAATGTGAGTTTGTATAAAAGAAGTAACATCCGTGTAGACTCCCTGCACTTTGCGATGCTCATTTCTTTAAACTTTGTGTGCCAGCTCAGGAGCAATAATATCAAGTGACTTCAAAGGACAACTGCTTCCAACAATCCACAATGGCTTGTATTTCAACTTGGTAACCAGCATAGCTCACCAGACCTGTTATTTTATTTCAAGGCCTGTGCTGTTCTTTTCATGTATTGAGCTACAGTCCCAGTGCAAATGAAGCGGGGGGGGGAAGCCCAAAGTACTGTAGAATTTGGGAGCGGGGGAGGTCTGTATGCATGTCTCTCCAGACATAGGGGACACAGACTCTTTTTAAAGTAAACCTGGAAAATACGGTTCATGCAAGCAGTCAATAATAAAGCTTGATGACATGTTTTCCTTCTCTCACACACACTTACTTGCTTCCCTCCTTCGACTATATCTTGTCTGAAACCAAGACTGTAGGTTCTTTGGAAAAGGATCTGTCACTGTAAATCAACCAGACTCTGATTTGGCTGGCTACATGCTGCTTTAGAACAAATGGCAATAATTAATAGGTCATTCATTTTGCATGTCAGTGGTGTTCATTACAGTAAACGTATTTGTCTCCCTTTTTAAAGCATCAAATTATATCCCTACAAAGTGCTTATTCAAACTGGCAGATCTCTTACATGTCTTAAGGACAAGAAATATATTGAATTTGACACAGAGTCTTCATTCTGATAATATTGCTTGATAGTGGATTTCTGAAACAAGGTCAAGGCTAAAAGCTGGACTACTTGACTCATTTTGGGTTTAATATAGGTGAGTGTAATTGATGTCAGTAAAGCTTCAGCTCCAGCCTTAGTCTTCCAACGGAAACCACCTCTTTAGACTGTGAGTGGGGGGATATTTACAGTCTGAACTAAGCTTCTGCCAACATGCAAGTCAGCATAAGACAGTGCCCATTGCCAAAAAATCAGTTCCACCATTCCAAGTGCCTTCAATTTCTCGTTTTCACCACCATACCTTGTCATTGGCGGAAGCATTTGTGTGACTGTACATTGAGCCACATCAGGGGCTCATGTAAATTAAAACTCATCAATTTTTTTCTTATCTGGTTCACTATCTGGTCCCACAAACTCTTGTATAGGGACAAAAGAAAGTGCCATGTAGGGTCAGAAAAAATGTGGCTAAGGGCAGCAAACAGACAGGACTTGTGTAGTAGTGCTTGATAATGCTTGTTTAAAGGGTGGCTGAAACTAAGGCCTGATTCTACTCTGATTATGTCTCCCAGACAAAACTCCCTTTGATTTCTGGAGGTATTGTGCCTGAGAGAGGCCTGGCAGCCTTGGTCCTTGACAGTTGCTTTGAGAAGCAGATAAGGTGTTGAATAAATAGAGAAATGTGGTACTATACCACATTTATCTTAAATAGTTCATAATGCTGTTAGTTTTTCATTTAATTAATGGCCATCTATATCTGCTTGTGTGGTCTTAGGATGAGAGAAAGATTAGACTGGACTTGACTGCGGAACATAGAAAAGAACAGTATAAAAAAAATTAGAAAAGCAGGTGTTGGTTGGAGCTTTCACCTCTGTCTTGGCGGTGCCGGAAGGTAGAATTCTGTCATGATGTTGGTTGGGTTTTTTTCTGCTGCTATCTCTCTCTTCCATTCTCTCAGAACTAGAAAGGAGATAAAAATCCTGCCCTTCTACCCGTGATTCAGAATCAGCTCTCCTAACCCCTTGGCTATGTGCCCGGCAAAACCCCAGAGCCAAATTCCTTGTCAAAGCCAAGCACCCTGTGGCTTGTCTCTATTATCTAAGTGAGGATATACAAGCCCAGAAGAGGATGGGAAGGGAGAAGTACCTCATCCAATGCCAACAGTGATTTCCTCTTGTATACTAATGTTTTAATAATGGTTTGAGAGAGATAGGGATTTGTGAAGATGTTTGAACTCAGTCTGTGTGCAGGAACAAAAACTGAGCCCGTTGCAATTGTAACTGTTTAAATATCAAACAAATATACCCAATTTCACCTGCACAATATAGGAGCACATTCAAATACGTGCTCGTAGGAAGTCACTGCAGCTCCCACCAAAATGTTGAGACTACAGTACCACCTGCAGTGTTCTCACCCCTGTCCTCATGGGACAGGGGCCAGCAGATGAGCAGGGTCATGATCTACTGCATCATTATCTGGGGTACTGACAGGCCAAGAGCAAGCATTGCATGGTGCCCTACAGGCATGTCCCTCGGAGACTTAGAGCAAAAGTGGTTTTGTCCTGGTTTTAAGCCTTTTCCTAGCTGAGGATGAGTAGGCAAACTTTCCTCTACAGCTTTGAATTTCCTGGCTTCCTTCACCTCACGCTTCACAAAATACCTGATGCCTGTATCAATAGCATAATAATGTATGGCTTGTTGCAGCTTATTTCTATAACGTGCTTGCTTTTTACTTGCTTGGTGTGGCTAATGGGAGAACTTACGTAAAGCAATTTCAGGTTTATTGCTTATATCAGTCACTGGAGAAGCTATCAACAGGTACTTGCATCACCCACCCATTACATCCACACTGGTTAATACAATGCAGCGCAACACGGTGACTCCCCCAGCTTACTCTTCAGCTCTACTTCCATATAAATACCTTTAATTGCAGAGTTTAATTTTTAATTGAAATTCCTCACTCTGGACACGTGCCAACACTTCTAAATGCCACACTATACTATCCCTGCAGTGACTAGATCCAAGGAACACACACTCTGTTACTTGGACCTGAGGGAGCCCCTTATGCTGTCAGAAAGTGAGGGGACAATGCTGTCATGAGACAGACTGGAGAGGTCTGACTTGGTATACCTTTCTACTTGCTTTGCCAGAGGGGAAATGACATCACAAGATAACACAACAAAATCCCAGACCTGAGATTTTTTTTTTTTTAATCACACTCGATTTGGAACACTCATTTAGTCTTAAAGAGTTTTATTAGCTCTAAAAATAGGTTCTTAAATATTTTCCAAGGTAGACTAAAATATGAAAAACAATTATATAGTCAGTGTTTAAAATAAACCACAGTTTGTTATAACTGAGACCCATTCAGTGGAATAACATTTATCAAGAGTGATAGTATACAGGGAATTGTACAGCCTCAACAAATCCACAGACAGTGTTTCTCTGATTGCTTTCAAACTGACCAGTTGCACAGCCTATTCTTCTGTTGTCCAACAGAATTCCTACCAGCAAGAACACTGCAAAAGAATAGAACCTGGTCTTTGGGTGAGAAAGCTGCGAGGTTTTTATTGAAACTAAAGAACTGGTCTATTGGTGCACCCCTTTTTATACTTTCTTATTGTTAAATGAAAACTTTCATAAATAGCCTTACATAAATAATAATCTCATCAGAAGTTTTAAAAAGTTTGCACCATCAGTTGGACCTGCTTAAACATTCTCTGGTCTCTCACTGTTTAAACGGTTTCTGCAATTATTCTGGAATACAAGAATCATTAATGTCTCTTCTTGTAAGAGCAGATCATATCTTTTCAGTAAGAGTTAAGCTGCAGAGGAAGATTTGGCAGTGAAGTGAAATGCATGTTACAGCTGATGCCATATTTTTTCTATTGTAATAACTGAAAAGATTAAGCTGTAGTGCAGGTAGGGCTTGAGTCATGCTTTTATCGTTGTATCTCTTGGCCTGATACAAACTATATTATTAAAAACGGTAGCTCAAGCTGATTCTGTACTTTGTTTATCTACAACCAAGCTCAGCCAAATATCAGCTAGCCTAGTGAAAAAAATGTAGTTGAAGGCTGTGTACATACAGGCACTGCTAATTACTTTCAATGACTGTTAAATGAACATTGATACTAACAGATTTCTTAGTATGCCTTTAAACAAAGCACTCTTACCTATGCATAAGAAAAAGCACTACGCAGAGCAGAGTTAATACAACATGTTAATCTGTGTTTTGATTTAGTTTGTTCTTTTTTTAAAAAAAAGAAGTGATTTATCACCCCTTTTTGTTGCCAAAAGGAACTGCAGTACCTTCCAAAAGCTTGCGCCCTGGGAGACCCCAGTGTCAGTTTGAGTAGTACGGACACCTCTTTTCCTCCGTAGTGTTTCAATGATCAGCAGCTTCAGTCTCGGTGACTTTCTGCCCGTAAAGGAGCCGGGCGCCTTTGTAAGTGACAGCCAGTGTAACCCACCATCCGACTTTGCCATGCTGAGAAGCTGTTAAGGAGATAACTGATTTACCCGACGGAGCCTGCGCCCTGGCGTTTTACTCGCAAAGAGATTCTCCGGAGTAGCCTATGCTACGGTGGGGATATCGTGGGGAACCGTGGGATTAAAAGGCGCAGAAGAAGAAAACCTTCGGAGGGAAGCGGGCGGCAGGCTTTAAGGAGCCAGCAATCCCAGACGTGAATGAAACATAGACACGCTGTGGGTTTCTCTTCCTTAGACAAAAGTACCGCCGAGCCAGCCTAAACGCTGCCGCGGATGACTAGTTAGAACAAGTTTAAACTCAAGAGCTGAAATTAAAATGTTTCCTCCGTGTGACTGCCTCCTGCACCAGGAGTCTTCTCGCCTACCCCACGCCTGCCCGCAGCCCTGCACCACCCTCTGCCCCGGCAGCCTCGCTCCGCCCGCCCAGGTCCCGCACCGGCGGCGAGCTTGTGCCGCGCTGCCCGGCGGGGCGAGGCGGGCAGCGGGCAGAGACCCCGCCACCGCCCGTACCGTGCCCGGTGTTTCGCTGCGAGCCAGGCCGGAGCCCGCCCTCCGTCCCCGGCGCTGCGGGGCCCGGCCGGGCGTGCGGGCGCTAGACGAGGGACTCGCAGACGGGCACCGAGTCCGAGTCCTGGCTGTGCATGGAGCTCAGCCCCGTGTCCGAGTCCTCGTCGTTGTCGGCGCGGTCCTTGCGCAGCGCCCGCGCCTGCTCCACCCAGCCGGCCGCGCTGCCCCCCGCCGCCGGCCGCCCCCCGCCCGCCGCCCCGCGCGGCTCCGCCGGCGCCTCCGCCACGTCCAGGGTGCCCAGCGTCTCCAGCAGGCGCTGCAGCTCCCGCTCCTTGTCCTCCCACGCCCGCTGCGTGTAGTCCAGGTCGGTTTTGACGGCCTCCAGGTCCGTGCTCAGCTTGAGGCCGATGTAGAGGCTGGTGCTCAGCTGGGTCTTCACCCGCTCGTGCTCCAGGTGCAGCTCGCCCTCGCCGCCGCCGCTCAGCTCCGTGGTGTCGCAGTCCGTCTCGGCCAGGCCGGGCCCCGCCGCCAGCGCCAGCTCCAGCTCCTCCCGCCGCCGCTTCATCCAGCGCTCGTTGAGCTCCTCCTGGATCTCGGCGGCCAGGTGCTCCAGCAGCTCCTCCTGCTGCGCCCGCTGCTCCTGCAGCTGCAGCACCTCCTCGCACTTCCTGGCGTAGTCCTCCTCGGGGCGGCCGGCGGCGGGCTGGGCCGCCCCGCCCGGCTCCCGGCCCGGCTCCGGCTCCCCGCCGCCGGCGCCCACCAGGTAGGTGTCCTGCACGTAGTTGACGCCGTGCCGCTTCATGCGGTCCAGGTGGATCTTGGCCTCGTACCTGTCGATCTCCCGGTCCAGCTCGCGGAGCCGCTGGATCTGCTGCCGGATGGTGTGGTCCTGCGAGAGCACCAGGTGCACCAGCGTCTCCATCCTCTCCGCCGACGAGGCCTCCCGGGCCAGCGGCTGCTGCCGCTTCTTGTTGATCTTGGCCAGCTTGCGGAAGGCTTTCCTCACCACCCGCCGCTGCCGCTCCTGCGTGAGCGCCAGGCTGGCGCGGGCCGCCCCCAGGCCGTGGCCGGGGCGCTCCTTGCTGAGCACCACCCGCGCCTCGGCGCTGCGCGGCCCCGCGTTGGGCAGCGAGGCCTCGCTGCGCACCAGCACGAAGCGCACGTTCTCCTGCTCGTCGCCCCACGCCACCCAGAGCCGCAGGATCTTCGTCTTGTTGGGCAGGATCCGCTCGAAGCCGCGCCACTTCTCCACGATGCAGTAGGAGTGCGGCGGCCCCGACAGCATCCCGCCGCCGGGCTCGGGCAGCGCCGGCCGCTGCCGCCGGTGGTGGCTGTCCTCCAGCAGCACCCGCACCACGTCCGAGCAGGTGGTCCGCCGGGAGAGCCCGGAGATCAGCTTCTCCTCCTGGCAGATCCACACCGAGATCTTCCGCTCCTCGGGCTCCATCGGGGGCGGCTGCGGGCGGGCGGCCGGGGCCGCCGGCTCAGGGCTGGCCGGGCAGCCGCCGCTCCATGGGGAGCGCTCAGGGGAGCCGCGCCGCCGCCCGCCCGCCCGGCTTCAGCATGGCCGGGATGCCTCCCCGCCCGCGGCACCCCGCCCGTGCGCTCCGCCGGCCGCTCCACCCCTTCCTGCCCGGTGCGGCGGCCCGCCGCCCGCGCTCTGCCGCCTCCCGCCGCCGCCGCCGCCGGGTTTTCCTCTCCCACCACGTGGGCGCCCCGCGGCTCGCGGCTCCCGCCCCGGCGGCGGCCGCCGGCCCGCGGGCAGCACCGCCCCGCCGCTCCGCCGGCGCGGAAGCTTCGCGGCAGGTCGCCGTCGCCTCTGCGCCTGCCTCGCTGCCCTGCCTCTGCTGCCAGCGAGCGGCGTCGAGGGA
The DNA here is from genome assembly GCF_034638445.1 of Ciconia boyciana. Taxonomy (NCBI): domain Eukaryota; kingdom Metazoa; phylum Chordata; class Aves; order Ciconiiformes; family Ciconiidae; genus Ciconia; species Ciconia boyciana. Next base: position 11,137,281 of record NC_132939.1, read on the forward strand.
TCTCCGAAACTGCCGAGGGAGAGGAGCGAATGCTGGAGCTTCAAAGCGAAAGCCAGAACTAGCGAGGAATTTCCAGTTTTAGTCAATCACCCGCCTGTAATTAGGAAATTCGTGTTTGTAACGCGCTTCGCGGGTGAAATATGCAAAGGACGGGAACGTCTAAGTGTTATTAAAATACTAGCCGAGCCAGATTTTAATGGCAGCTTGCTGTGTACTTTGATGGGAACAGGATCGGGCTCCGAGCGCGGATTAAAATGAGGAGATGTAAAAAATGGTAATAAAACGCAGGGTTGCGGCGCTCATTTTCACGCTGCGATGGCATCGCCGGGTTCACGGACCTATGCTTTTCTACGTGGCTAAACAGTATTATAATGGGCGAAGGGGGTAAACTCTCTGAAACCTGAAGGCTGATCTGGACCTTCTGCAGGAGTTTTAAAGACAATAAAATTGGTGTGCCGTGTGGAGAGGATTTTTGCATGAATGAGGTTTGTGTTCCAGTCAGAACGGAGTTACGGTATTGTAGCCTAACTACCGTAATTCTGCTGTTTGAAACAGTGACGTCGGGGCGCACGAAACAGCAAGTTAACAGTTATGCAGCCTAACGTCCTCTTTTCCCCCAAAGTACACAGGCTCAGTGTAGGCAGCTGCTGCACTAGCTTCTCCCATATTTACGTGGAAGGACTAGTCCTGGGGAAGAAGGCTTGCCTTCTGCTCCGGCTGCGTAGGGCAGCTAATTACGACGGTGGTTTCTGCCGTGCAGCCTCCTGCCCTGTGAGGAAGTGGGCTGAGGGACCACCAAATGCCAGCATTCCTGGAGCTGAAGATCATGCGGATCATGTGCCTGCTGCTAACGTCCCTTTCCTGTGTTGTTGCAGGCTAAACAATTCCAAAGCGAGGTGGCCAGTGGATGTTGCAATAAGGGCACGCAAAATAGGGGTGCTGGTAACAGGCTGAATTTGCTTCCCGACTCCAGCCGCCTTACGTTAAAGTTGCATATTCCCGTCCGATGGTAAAGTCTGTCACTGCCAGTTTCAGGGGCAAGTCATTTTGCTCTCATGATGTGTCAGAAGTGCTAGATCACTACGCTTTCTTTGTATAGAGGGAAGCGTTTGCTGATGGAAGGTTATTCCTGAGGTGCACAGTCTTTTTGCTCAATGTGTCGATTGTGCCTAAAAGCTTCATTCACTCCAGGGCAGAGGAAGGTGGACCCAGCAATGTCAGTCCTGTAAGAGAACAAAATGGCCTTGACAAAGGGGGTCGTAAGGGCTCTGGGACAAACCTGACAGCTCACACTGCCCCAGAATGATAGGGTGTTCAACAGGAATGGGATGTACAATTGAGCTTTGCCTCTGAAAGGCCCAAGATGAAAAAACTCCAGGAGAGCAGGAAAAGAAAAGCCTTGTTGCTCTCATCAGGCTGGCAGAAACTTGGAAATTTCTTGTTGTCTTCTGCAGAATCAGGTGCAGCAAAAGGGTTAATGAAGCAGTAAGAAATTGTCTGACTCCTTTACTGGTGGTTCTTTGCCTTTCCCATTTAGTTTTGATCTCATTTTACATGTATTTCCTATGGGAATGTCTGTACCCACTTTGTTCTGGCAAAGAACAATACAGGAAGAGCAGGGTGTGATGTGAAGAGACATCTTATGCTCCCCACAGGTCAAGCAGCTCCAACTTGTCTGACTGCCTGTATCTATCCAGCATCCAAGCCTGGCTTTGTGCGATGAAATTGGAAGGTGATCATTCCATCTTTCCTTGACCACATCTCTGTGTATGGAAGACTGGCTCTGCCTCCCCAGTGGAGCCCCCAAGGCAGCATCGCCAGAGAGAGAACGAAGATGTTGGCAGTTTGGTTGGAGGCAGTAAGATTAAGATTAAGGAGACAAACACTTGACTTTGGTAGGATAAGCCTATCAGATGAGTATGTATATAATCCATGGTTAAAAAGCTGGCATTAGAAATTTACATTGGTAGATCTCAAGTATAGCCCTCGGGAATTTTGTTTCAGGCTGTCTGCAGACTCCGGATACTGCCACCAAAACTTCAAAAGTTTGAGAGCTTTAGCACATAAGCACCTATGAAGCAAAGTTTAGGCCCTGCTGTGCTGAATCCCAAAGGGCAACTGAATGCATGCAACCCTTTGCCTTTCCTCCAAGGATCTTAAAGCATCCTGCAGAGGAAGGTATTGTTATTATCTCATTTTTACAGATAAGAATGCTGTGGCATAAAGGAGTTAAGTGCCTCGCCTAAGGTTATACAGCAAGGCAGTAGCAGTGTCACAAAGCAAATCAGGTTCCTTCACTCCGGTGCCATTAGTCACTGAACTTGACTGCCTAGTGCTCTGCCTCCTTCCTCTCCTTTTAATTATTCCATGAGAAAGGGAGATGAGGAAGTATGCATTAGTTCAACAACTACAGACAGTGATAAAATGAAAGTGCCAACTCAGCAGACGATATATTCTGTATCTCTGGTGAGGCAATAGGAGGCAGTGGCATTACAGCCAACTTCAGACACCTTCTGCCTGGTGAAGGCAAATCTCCTCCTTCAGTTGACTGTACCTGCAGACCTGCAAGCCTCAACAGTGACGTGCAGTGAGGCTGTGTCATTAAAATATCAAATTGAAGGGAAGGACAGTTGTTCCTCTCTTTGCTCCCTTCTCCACACAGCAGTGATATATGGCGTCTTCTATAATTTCTGGAACAAGCATATTGCACAATTTAAAGCTTAAAAGGTAATAAACGTGATCTTCTGTAATCCAGAGGCTGTTTCTGTACTGCTGTATCAATGCACAGCTGTCAGCAGGCTCTGCTTCTGAAGCACAAACTTCCTTGACAGAATGCTATCCAGAACATTACTGCGTGGCATGTAGTTCTTTGATTTGTTTTATTAATGGCAAAAATTGAAGTTTATGATACCCTTAACAGCCGCCTAGCCTCCGAAAGGAGATTTATGAGCTTAACATTTTAGGCTGTATTGAAAAGTCCAAGCCCAGGTATAGACTACTTTATTTTTACCTGCTGCAGAAGAATTACAAGGCCGAGTGATGGAAAATCAGCTGTATTCTGGCATTTCACATGAAGTTCTTTCTCTTCCTTCCTTTTTGTTGAGGTGTGCAAGTAAATTACCAAGTCTTTTGTGATAAGAACAGCATTTCCCATTATAGGGTTGGATAGTGAGGTGTGGGGTTTTTTTTATTCTTTTTTTTTTTTTTGGAGCTGAGCTACCAGAATGAAATTGCAGCCCTGATATTTTTAATAAATAAAATTATGTAAGACTTTATCTTGAATACTTTGAATCTAAAACAAAAAAATAAAAATGTATTTACTGCTTCCATAATTCATATAGGAGGAAAGTGGAGGAAGTCTTGGAAAACTGTGTTTGAGACACAGAATTAATTTCTTTCAAAAGCATTTAAATGGAAACAGCGTAGGGATTCAGATTCACAGTATTTTTCTTTTTTCCACAGTGAAGTTGCTTTTACTTTTTAGATCACTCTCAGGACAATTTACTTATTTTTCCTGAGGTTACAGTTCAAAAGAATACAGTCTAAGTGAGATGAGTAAAGGCAGGCTGCAACTGGTAATCCATTGAGCCATCACTGTCTGGAGAAGTTACTCTTTGTTGCGATGCTGAACAGCAACACTGCTTTCCCAGCTCCTCTTCCTATGTTCCTGTTAACCTTATTTTGTGGGGTTTAGCTGTTGGTCCCTTATACTTGTTGCTTTCTAACATTTTGCCTCAACAGACATTGATGAAGTCCTAGGACATAATTTGACTGTTAATATCTCAGACTTCTGCAACGCTTGCTTACCTTTACAGATGAATAGTGGAAGGGGCTATTGAGCTTACAGGTCACTCTCTCACGGATGCTTTTTTTTTTGTACCTAGTTTTTCCTGAAAGTATAAAGCTGAATAGCCAAATCATGTTGTGAATAACCAAATCATCCCTAGTTAGCATGCACAGAATAAAGCGCTTGAAAAACTACCTATTAGCAGGAGTATTCAGACTTTAGTCAAAACAGTTTGTAGACTTAGACTTCCATTTGAAAGAAAGTTGTTCAGTTTGTGTCTGAACAGCTTTAGACATGAGAGAAAACTTCTTACTGTCAGGTTTTCTGTTGAAGCCACTGAAGGAACTGGCACTTTTGATAAAGATGACTTGTAAGAAGAGTAATGAACTCTTGATCTGGTTCTGTAAGCTGTAAACTCTGTGAACTCTTGATCTGCTTCCTTCAGTTTCTTGCATCTGATGTGTACTGTCTTGCTTCTGAATGCCCCCTCTACAACCAGTACAGTTGACACATGCAATCTGGAGTAATTCTTTGCTTCACATCGCTGGTGATACTTACATGCTTGTGTGATCCATTTGGGAAGACTGTGGTGTGGTCTGTTTGAAAAATAGCTGCCAATGCTGGGTTATACTGCTTTGACTACTTTATCCAACTTCTTTTTTAATGTGCACACACCCAAACTACAAACGGGTATGTCAGGAGGAAACTGTCTTCCAGTGAAATCAGTGGGGGCTGCATGGGCAAATGCCTCTGCAGTGCTTTGAAAATGCAGGTATGTCTATAGACTACCATTAAAGAAAATTATGATGACGTATATTTATATTACAGTACAGCCTGGAAGTCTTGATGTGCTAGATGTAATGTAAATGCATGGGAAGAGACTATCCCTGCCTTGAAGGCTTAACCAATGTCATGCAGCAGGTTAGGGGCACAGCAAAGATCAGGACTAAGAATACTGATTTCCAACTTCTCATCTTTGAACCGAGTCTTTAACAACTTGTTTTTGTTTGTTTGTTTGTTTGTTATGTGCCTACGACTCTTAGGATGGAAAAGAATCCCTCTCCCCTTACACCTTATGTTTCAGATTTTCTTTTCTTACTGAATGCTATTGAGCATAAATGAAGAAGAACAAAAATAATTGAACAGAGCAGAAAACTTTTTTCCTTATAATGTGCATAATAGATATACAAAGCTTTGATGCTAAGCAAGTCAGTGGAGATGCACTAGTATGCTTTGGGGGAAAATATGAGAAAGATCAGACTCAAATGATGGCTATAACCTTCCGTCTCCAAAAAATGTTAAACGTATGTATTTGTGTGTGTATGTATTTCAAATACATTCAAACAAAATGTATTTGAAAATGGTTTAGTACTACTCTAATAGCTTAGTCTTAGCCTGAATACTTAGTCTTCATTGATCAAAAAAGGAATCAAGAATTAGGTATAGTGACATTCCTTTCCTCAGCAGACATCCTCAGTGCAAATATGACAATTTTAATTATTTAGCACTTGTAGCTTCTTTGCGTTTACGTTAAACAGTTCTCTTATCCCTTGAGAAAATGCCTGAGGCTCTCACGGTGATTGTTTCTTCAGTTTTGACCATTAAGCTCAAAACAGATACACTAGGTCATTCATCATCTTATTGAGATTTATCAGGAAGGCTTTTAACTACTTTAGGGCCAAAATATTCTTGCTGATGTTTTTTTCCCTAGTAACTTGTGAATATCCATTAGAATATACCTTCTCTTCTTTCTGAGTAAGTAAGCACTGTGGCCTCAGTAACACAGATGATACAGTTTCCCATACAGGCACTCAGATGATCTCTTTAGCAGGTAAGTTTTATACGTACGGAAGGGACTTGAGCTTTCTGGCCTTAAGAGGGGTTATGATTAGTGAAAAGTTCTCCTGTTGTTTTTTCTGAACAGGCCAGCTAGAGGAGCTGCTCTCTGTCTGCTGGGATCAATGACAAAACTCAGGTTTCGCTGGGAGCTGGCCCTAGAGTGCTGATAGTTGGAAACATTAGTTAGGCATGAAGCAAACATCTGTTTTCATGCTGGTAATGTGAGTAATATGGTTCCTCAACATAACTGCCGTGAAAAAAGAGGCCCCAGATCAACCTTGGCATTGCATTTTGGCAAGCATGTCCGACTTGCATGTGCTCACAGGTATGCTGTGTGCACTACATTTCTGTAAGGCAATTCTTGCAGGTACAAAGAGAGGGTTTGATTTTAATTATATAGTATTTGAGCTGGAGAACAGTTAGTGACGTCCATTCCTGTCCGTGACTGGAAGTGTGTATTCTCATTCTACCACCCTACAAACATTCACTCAGGAATTTGTAAGAATCAAAAGTTTTGTGTGCAAACGTAGGCATTGTCTATGTATTGTGTATGGATCTCCCTTGTGTTTAGATTTAGTGACATCCTTTTCTCCAGTGAAATACATTGCAGGGAGCTTTCTAAAATTGTCAAAAACCACCCTGAAGTGAGAGATGATAAAATCAGGATGCATTATTGCAGTAAGATGTTTTGACAGATTAGAATGAGGACGAAGGAATTCTCAGTGTTGGAATGAACAGAACTTTCAGTATTTCCAGTATTACCATGAAATTGTTTGATTTTGAAGTCTGTCCTATAAATGTACTTAACAGGCAATCTGTTTTACTGGTTCTGTTTGTAGGATCAATAGTTGATTTCGGCTTTTATTGCACAGACTTATATTCAGGTAAGGGTTTAAATATGTAGCTATGAATCCATATGTAAGAAGTGTAATAAGTATAATGAAATCTTTACTGAATTAAGACTGTGAGATTATTACATTCTCCAGCCTCATTCTGTCCAGTTGTGATCTTTCTAACTCTTTGAAGAAAACATTCCCAAAGCCTTAATTCTGAACTTTCATATAATTACCTCAAGACATTTGTATCTTTGACCCGTTTCTAAACATTTTTGTTTTGTATTCTTGGTAGATCATCATAATACTAGCCTAACTCAAACCAAGCCTTTGTGAGTAGTTCAGTGAGTAAATAAAATTCCTAGATGAATAAATAAGGATGCTTTACAAATTATTTCAGCAAAAGATAATGCAAAAGGACTTAAAGAGAATATGAAGCTGGATATAGACTGTGTATATTCATGTGGCCCCTGACCCCATTCTGACATTAACAGTGGCAGCTGGATTAGGTCCAGAGGCCAGAAGTCTCTTTAGAAGCAAGACGATTTAAATGATGCTGTTCTTTCCCTTGAGCAGATATGTCCTGGATGGGTTCCACGGACAAGAAAGAAAATGAGATGCAACTTAAGCTGGTGGAAAAATTTGAGTGGTAATATGCAATGTGAGAAAGGAACCTAGGTTAAAATAATGTGGAAAAAGCCCTAGAGTTGGGTGCATGCAGCAGAGAAATAGGGTGTGTTATTCTTTGAAGCATGGCTTTCCTGAGAGTCCTAGGAAGATGGTGTGATCTAAGGAAATGCTCAGTTTCCCTCAGGATGGCCCAGCACAGGCCTGAAAAATAACATTGTAGAAGACACCTGAATTGTTTAGCACTTGTTACATTGCTATAAAAAAAATGTTTTTCTTTATCCTTTTCCTCAGCTTAATGAGATAGCATGATCCCTAGCTAAGCCATAAGTATTAAATCATAGTGAAAGCAATGGAGAGATGACAGCAAGTGCAGTGCAAGGAAAATAAGAAAAGAAAAATTCAGGGGATGTCAAGAAAATCAGTCAGATCTGGCAGTTTCTAGAGTTTTGTTTTAAAGGAAGTGACAGCAACATTGATAAAAACAAGAATTGACACAGCACTGTAAAATATAGTGAATGATCCTGGCAGAAATGGGGACCATATCTAGAGCCTGTGTCCATGTAGTGGCAACCAAGTTTTTAGAAGGCCTAAATCCTCACAAAACCATGCAGGTATTACATGCAACAAGTGAAAAGACTGATTATTAATGTGCCTGCCCTTCTGTACAATGCTGTGCTTTTTGCACGAGAGATTTTTCACGTTAGCTTGCAAATTGACAAATGTATTATAAGTGAGATTGTATCTGCCTCATTTACTTGTCACGCAGGAAAGAATGATACTCCATCCATCATCAGCTCCTTGTGCTGCAGTGGGCCGCTGCATTGTAATTCTCTTGTTATTGTAAAGAGCCTCCAGTCTTACCCTTTACTTTATAAACAATTCTCAGGGAGTCTCATGGGGCTTGTGAGGTGGGTGTAGGTTCTGCTGGCAGCTGATTACTCTGGATGCCTTGCATGCATTTCTACTGAGTGCTTGTAAAGGCAGTTGTCAAAAGCTGACTATTCAGTGGGAAAAATAACACCAGCAGGCCACATTTACAGTGTTTCCTGTTGACTGGCTGTTAATGACTGAAGAGTCATAATTTTTTAATGATTTAATATTTACCAACTGAAAAGGCTGCTGTTGTAATGGAGCATATATATTTTACATCTAGTGAGGGCTTGAGACATGTATTACTAATTAGTACATATAATAATAAATAAAGTTAATTTGGGTGGTTTTTATATGCAGAAAACAAATGAGTCTGTTACTTCTACTAGGAATATTCATCATAAATCAGATTTTTAGTAGCTTAAAGTAAATTAACTTCTTAAAGCTATGATGACTTATGTCAGCTTAAGATTTGGTCCAGACACCTTTTTGAAGCTGTATTACCTACAGTTTCTTGTTGTTGTAATTCATAGCAACCTTTGAATCCTATGTACTTTGTTTTAGCAAGGAAACTTAACTTTATTTCATTTATCATGACAAAATGCACTTTTAACTCTAAAACTTTGTCAGCTACTTGTTTTTAAGTAGAAGGCACTGTATTAACTTATACTATTTGAACTGAAAAAAGTCATAACTACAGATTTTAAATCCCACATTGTTATGACAAGTCCTCTGTTCTTTTCAGTCTTTTATTCCTTCATTTCATTTCTATCCTGCTTGTACCAGCATCAGGCATTGTTTTTGGCAGTGTTTCTTAACACAGATACAAGGAAGGAAAGACAACCTTTGAGCATGAAAAGTTAAGTGACTTTTCTCCATCTTAGACTTCTAGCACTCTTGACAGCTTGAGGTCTGTTTTTCTTAAGGAACTTGTCAGTATTCGATGTACTACTCACAGACACAGCCTCAGACTTGACTGCTTATAGCTCTGTGCTTTGGGTATCCAATCTCCTAACATCCTTCTTGACCACTGCTATGCATGATCTAGATCCAGTGAACCACTGCTACTCTGGACTGTGAAAGGTGCTATATAAAACTAACAAAGCAAACCAATCAATTAAAAAAAAGGCAAACTGAACCCATCACTGTGGGTTGGGTTTTTTTGGTTTTTGGTTGGTTGGTTGGTTGGTTTGGTTTTTTGGGTTTTTTGGTTTAAGAAAAAAAAATGAGAAAAAAGGACAGGAAGGGAAGCTTCACATATTTGGGAGAAACCCTAACATTAGTAGCATAGAAGCAGTGTCAGGAGTGAAAAATAGACCTTATTGAAAATCCCAGGAGAATTACCTTCTGAATGAGTGAAGGCTTGATCCAGAAAGATCTTGGGTTGCTGCCACAGGCTTCAAGGGAAGCTGGAGATGCTCAGAGCTATATGGCACAATCCTCCAGTCTTCATAGCCTAGGACAAGTTCAGGTCTCATCTTTCCCTTATTAGAATACATGCTTACTCATACTGCAGCCCAGGTTAGTGATATGAAGTCTTTTGGCTAAAAGTTGAAAGGAAGTTGAAATCCTGTATCGGGGTGTTTGACAGTGAAGTTCTTAAAATACACCAGACTAAACGCTGAGAAGTGGAGCCTACCTGCAGCTCGGTGTCCTGGTATAACACAGTGATCGGTGTGATAGAAATGTCTAGATATCCACAAAGCTCTCACCATCTTTAATGAGAGTGGATTTGTATGAAAACTTTTAATCCAAGGATTGAAATGAAACCCGAGTGCAGAATTTGTGGAGTAATTTCCACAAACTTTCTGTTATACAGAGTTTTCCTTATTCATAGGGCTAATTGTGGTTTCCAAATGGCAGGTTGGAGGCCTTCAGGCAAATAGAGCTCAAGAAAGGTCACAGCCAGGGCCAGGGTCCTGTCAGGCTGGTTACTGTATAGGCACATAGAGATGTATACCCTTTAGGACTGGGAGTAGTTAAAGGTAGGCTGGGGGAAGAGAGCAACAATACTTCCGTTTTACAGAGAGAGAACGAGGATGCAGAAATACACCAGGCAAGTTTGAAAATGTACTGGCTGTGGACTTCTAAGTCTCACTTGTGCCTTTGAAAGCCAGCTTTGCAGCAGTGGACTTGCCTGAGTTGGGGGGCGTTGAGCTGGCAGCCCCAGCCCAGGGCACAGAGGGTCAGCTTTGTGCCCTGCAGCCAGAGGTTCCAGCACCTTCCCTACAGCTGCCCTCACTGCACCACTACCACCTGTGACAAGCTGGTGCAGGCCAACTAATGACGAGGCAGTGACTCCCACAACTATTCCTTTGGGCACTATTGCCCTTGAGTGACTTGACTATTGCCTATTTCCACGACGCTCTAGCATCTTCCATAGCTGATGTGCTGGAGTTGTCCAGCCTGCAGCCAGGTGTGGCCGGCTGCATTTGAAACCCGAGTTTGTTTGATGAGTGGAGGGTGGTGTGAGCAGAATGCAGGATGAATATGGATGTGTAATGGAATTGACTTGAATTCTCTCTAGCATTATTTGGCTCCTGCCTCTCTTTTCCTTTTCAATCAGTACAGTAGAAAATTCTTTTGAAGGGAGATAATTTTACAAAGTGCTGAGTTCAGTGTTCCAGAGCCTCTGGCATTCAGCAGGAGAATTGCATGCTTTTAATCTGTCTCCTGTGTTCCTATATTAAAGGAAATGTTTTCAAAGTGATTTGAGCAAGTTACTTGTGTGAAACCTGTTAACAAATAATAGAATATACGCATGTAACAGTTATTTCGCTTTCAAAGTTTGCCCTTAAGAGCAGAAAAGATTTCTCATTGCTAGAAATACTTTTTTTCTTTAAAAAAAAAAAAAAAGAAAGAAAGAAAAAGAAAAGAAAGGCTCTTATACGTGATTTTTCATTCCTGTCTCTCTTCTGCTGGCTTTAATCATGCAAACCTCCCACCAGGGTCAAGGGGAGTTCTGGCTGATTTACAGACTACAGGAACTGGAAAGTTGATGCAGATTTAGTGACTGTCTCCATAGGACTGAGGGACACAGTGGAATCAAGAAGCAAATCTCAAACCCAGAAACCTCCTCAATAATTTCTCCTTCACCAAAGTTTCACTCCTTGAGAGAGAATATCCCCACTATTTGAAGGGAGAATTCTTTAAGAGATCCTGCCCACATGACTGCAAAGAGCAGTCAAAGAGCTGATCTTGTAACCGTGTGTTTGGGCTGGTGAATGCTCTCAATTCCCACTGGGTTGGAGAATGCTGAAGTGATTAAGTTCCACAGACAGTTTTGTTATGCTGTAGTCAATGTGAAAATTGTATCATAAGTATGCATGTATGGTGTTGCTTCTTACAATTTCACTTTTGCTAAGAAATGGGATTTCTTCAACATTTTATATCTACTGAAAATGGACAAAATTGCAGCTATGACAAATTTTAAACCCAGCTGTGCAATAGTATCTATCCATGTGGTGTGTTGTGGCAAACCCAAGGTTATGCCTCTTTCACAGAAAGGTTAGCCACCTCCTATTACTGAAGAGCAGCTGACATGCACTGATTTGTTCCTATGCGAAGCAGCAGTTCACAGCTTCCATGGTCTGCAGTGTCCAAGACAACACTAGGACCTGCATTTCCAGGTGGGAAGGGACAGGGTATTTGGGAGAGGAAAGAGCAAAATGGGCTGGGAGTAATGTGGGCTGTATGAATTTGGGGAGGAAAGGATTCCTGGCTTGGAATATTAGGTGAAGTGAGAAGCATGAGGATCTTGGTATGTAGCATGAGGTAAGAAGTAAGAAAATGTGGGAAGGTAGTGCACAGGGAGTGGCAGTCATAAGTGGTGGAGAGTAGAGGATATGTGATGGGACAGTCATGGAGCAGGAGCCTTATTTTTGTCCATAAAAAGTACGGCCCACCAGCAGACCACTGAAATAAAATATGGTATTGTTTGTTTTCATTCATTGTTAGTTCCCATCAGGAGTAATTGAGCAAAAATACTTTTTTTGGTGGTGACTCTGCTGCTCTGCTCTGCAAAGTCTCAAGAGTCAGAGTCTGGTGAGCTGACATCTATTGTAGACCAAATAACTCCAGCCTGGTACGTGAAACCCTGGTCTTCTGTACTCATTCAGTGCATTTTTGGGGATCGAGTGCCTGAGAACTACTTAGGTAGTCCTGGCTTTTAGATAGGACTTTAATGCTATTCAGTACTTAGCAGGATCTCATTTGTTCTGTGTAGTATAAATCTGCAGGACCATGGCCAATCTTAAAGTACTGTAAAGTTTGAGTCCTCTTTAATTTCCTTAAGCTGGTGGAAACCTCTCTAGAGCTACAGTAGCAGGGAGCAACAGTGATCAAGTGGAGCAGAGTCTGTTTGCTATTCTGCCTTATTCTTCTGTTCTGAGAAACTCCCTCTGCTTCCCTTACCTGTCTGTACTTAGCAGCATGCTCCACTCTGGGCTTGTCTCATGATACAGCAGGAGAGGCTGAGGTCAGAGATTTGGCTGTATCAAGAGCGATGTGACAGAGCTTAGAGGAGTTGGGCGTGAAAGAGATGGTCATTCAGGGAACAAACAGTTTGCTGTCTGCTCAGCGCAATGTGACACTGGTTCTGTGATTTTGGTATAATCATAGAGAAAAGTGAATGGTCCACAAAGAAAAAGAAAAAAAACTGGGAGAGAAAGGGATATTGCTAAGAACATTACTCCTTGGGAATTCAGACTATGATCTTTTGCTGAGTGGGGTGTATGCACTGTTGTTTAACTACTTTTGCATGACTTATTTGACCTTTCCAGTTGGATTTGCCCAAATACATCTCTATCTAGCAATAAAATGTGGCAATGTAACTTACCAGTCCTCCCTCCTGGAAAGAAAAGCCCACTGCTGATTTTCTTATTTCACATTCCATCGGTACCTCTGCTACCACCCTGCTTGGTGCAGAAGTAATTTTTCTGCGAGTCTTTTCCATCATTAGAGCTTCTAATTTGAACAGCTGCTCACACTGCTTGGGCTAAGATTTAGGCCCACAGTGAAGTAACAGGATCTCCTTCCTAACAGGTATTGTATTGGGGGGGAAGAATTTCCCCCTTCCTCCCTTCCACTCTGTTTGACCTGGCACGTTCATCCCACCTTACTCTGCTCTGCATTGTTCAGCTCCTTCTGCCATATACCAATGTGCCTGCTGTTGTTTTATTGATTTTTTTTCCTCATTGGCTTACTATGGGTTAAAAATAGGCAGCGATCTGTTCCGTTTCAGGTGTCAAAACAAGTTCACGCAGCGCTGGAGAGAACAATGTCACTCCAAGACTTGTAGATGATATCGACCTCTCGCCGAGCCTGCTCCAAAGCCCTGTGCAGTCACTGGGAGTCTGGTGGTGGTTTGGTCCAATCCATAATCTTCCAGCCACTATGGAATTAACACATCAGTTCTGAGGTCTGTGTTTCAAAGTATATTAAATGTTTTGAATTGCATATCACAGACTATACTGGAATGGCTCCAAATGTACCTTACTCCCACTAATTTTCTAGTTGTCTCCCAGCCAGGCCTGGGGCGAGCTCCTAGCACCACACCAGCGTGGGTGGCATCAGCACGTCTCCTCCCCGTGGCAGTAGGCACCAGCTCTGGTTGCTGCTGTTCTCCAGCCACTTCTGCCACCACCAGCCCACAGGTACTTCTGAGTTTCTGCTCAGAAGGAGGTTCGCTAACTTGGTGAAATATGGTGGTGTCCCACAAAACTTTAACTCCGTCACCGTCCTTTTGATACTACCGATTCTCTCAGCAGCGCCTGCTGTAGACGGCTGGATGCACACAGTACCGCGACTCTAACTTCCGATTCCTGCCAGAGTGTTGTGTCCCCAGCCTGCAGCCCCTTGCCCGTCTCCGTACGGTCGCTGACGGATGCTGCCTGCCCTGGCGGTGGCTAGCGGCGTGTGAAAGCGGTAACGCCCTGGCTAAGCTGCTGTGCGCAGACTGCCGGAGTCGCACCCGTGTACGCGTATCCTCTGTCGCTCTGTACTCTCCCACCGTCAGGGACCCTCCCGCTTCCACGCAGCACGACAGGACTCTGTCACGACCTGCCACTTCGCTGACCCCCGCAAGTGCTGAGCGGCTTACAACGCACTTGCCGGTCACCCGGTGGGCCGGCTCCTGCCGGCCTGCAGCTGCGCCGAGGAGGCGCGTGGGGCGGCAGCCCTCGCCGGCTGCGGGGCCCTGCCAGCCGCGGTGGTGGCGGCCCGGCGCCGAGCGATGGGCGCCCGCCGCCCCGCCTCCTGCGCCGCCGCTCCCCGGTCTCTGCCGCCCCCTGCCGGCCCGCGCGGCGGCCGCTGGGGAGCCGTTGGGGAGCCGTTGGGAGGGCAGGGGGCGCGTGGCGGGGCGGGGGCCGCCGTCACCTCAGGGCTCGGTGCCGAGGGGTGCTGCCTGCCGGGCGGCAGCGGGGCGGCAGCCGTCGGAAGCGCCGCCCGGGGTTGCCCTGGGCTCTCCTGAAGGAAACGTGGCATTGCCGAAGCAGCCAGCGGGCGTGGTTTCCTGTTGGTCAGGATTTGGGGTCCAGCCGGGAAGCCCTCGGCGGCCCAAGTGCGAAGGCGCCTTGGTCTTCACCAGTGCTTCCTCGTGGCTCTTGCTTTTACTCGGGTAAAAAGCGATCGATCTCCTCCTTAAAATCGGGGTGCTCTGTTTCCGACTGCCGGGCAGAAAAGTCTCCTGCATATCTAAAACCCTGCCCGTGGCACTATGGTTTACCTTAGCGTGCATTTTGCCTGCTTCTGCATGGCTGGAGCAAGGTTGCCCGCTTTGCATTCAGCTGAGCCTGTGTAGATCTGACTCTTTACAACAATTGCAGGTTGTTCAGAAACACCAGGAAAGATAGTGTTTGATGTAACATTTTTCCCCCAGAATACTTTCTTTGTAACAGATTCCCCAAATCTTCTCAGGAGGATGGGTCCTTGGTTTCATTTTCAGGGGCTGAGAAAGGCAGAGAATCAGCTGATACACAAGGAAAGAGAAGGCTTGACAAGAACGGCTCCTGCTTGTGCTGTGAGGTCGCAAGAAGAGTTCCAGAGCCAGTCTCTCATCCCAGGGCCCAACAGGGATCATGCTGGCTTGGGAGGCAATTTGTTATGGTAGAGTTTTCCTCTGTAACCCAGCCTGGAGAAACTATGATAGTCGAAAGCTACGTTTTGTCTTCAGTGTATCTTCACATTACTTGAAAAGAAACCTTTAGCACAAACCACATCATCTTCTGGCATCAGATAATAGTTTGGTAAGCTAGCACACGAGTTAACTAAAAAAGCATAGTCTGCATGTTTTGATCTGAACTCTTACCGCTTTACCAAATAAGTTTATTTTAAGACCTTGTAAAGATGGGTAACTGGCTACAGGGCTGCATGTAAGAAGGAAAGGTCAAGACAGTCTTATTACAGCACTGGAGTCCAGCTCTGCCAGATCTCAGCACCAGGGTCCACCCATACACAGCAAATCAGCTGCAGGTTCCCACAGCTCCATGATGCACATATCACACACTGGCAGTGGATAGATTTGCATAAATTTTACTGGTAATGAAATGAAATTAAATTAAATGGAATGTAAAAAGAGGAAAACTAATTAAGTGTGGTAAATATGATTGCAAGAGAGAATTCATTCATGAAAGTAATGAGGAGGCAAATTCATTTCTCGTTTACAGTAATTTACCTTGTGTTTTGATATGAGGATGATAGGTTCAGTTGCAGACTGCTTTGATGGTAAGCTAATGCTCATTTAGCAAGGTGTCACCTTTAAATCAAAGTAGGCTCTTGAAATGAGTGAGTTACATATTTAAAATTAAGGATGTGATCAAATATTTTGACCAATTTTTCTGGTTTTCTCTTCAGCATCAGTGGGCATTTTCTGTGTGTTGAAACTGAACTCTATGCTTCTTATAGCTCATGATTGTTGAAGGAAATTATTTTACTCTCCTAATCAAATCTCTTACTTCTGAAGGTGGTGTGATTATTTCCCTACATTAGCCATCAAAACCGTTTGTGCCAGGAGCTGGATGATAAGAGTCATCTTGCAGTGAACACTCACATTTTGGAAAGGAGGAGTGCCTAAAAAGGTATTCATGTGGAATGGGCAAAGGGTGCAGAAAGTGTCTTTCACAGTAATATTTGCACTTAGTGGTTTTTGCACAAGAAGCCTCCAGCTGTTTGGTTTTCTCTCCTCCATCTGCAGCCGCACTTCGAATACTGTGTTCAATTTTGGGCCCCTCACTACAAGAGAGACATTGAGGTGCTGGAGTGTATCCCAAGAAGAGCAACGAAGCTGGTGAAGGGTCTGGAGCACAAGTCTGATGAGGAGCAGCTGAGGGAACTGGGGTTGTTTAGCCTGGAGAAAAGGAGGCTGAGGGGAGACCTTATCACTCTCTACAACTACCTGAAAGGAGGTTGTAGAGAGGTGGGGGTCGGTCTCTTCTCCCAGGTAACAAGTGATAGGACAAGAGGAAATGGCCTCAAGTTTCACCAGGGGAGGTTTAGATTGGATATTAGGAAAAAATTCTTCACCGAAAGGGTTGTCAAGCATTGGAACAGGCTGCCCAGGGAAGTGGTTGAGTCACCATCCCTGGAGGTATTTAAAAGACATGTAGATGTGGTGCTTAGGGACATGGTTCAGTGGTGGACTTGGCAGTGTTAGGTTTATGGTTGGACTTGATGATCTTAAAGGTCTTTTCCAACCTAAATGATTGTATGATTCTATGATTCTTAAAAATTGACCATAGTAGCTTATTAAGGCCAGAGATGGGCTTCAGCTACAGTAGTAATCAACAGCTTTAACATCAGAATGTCAAGGAACACTATTATTCATACTTCTTAGTCTGTCTGACATCTAGCATAGGGGCAATCATTTTTATGTAGCTCCAAGTTCAGTGTCCCTGGATAATAGGCTCCTATATAATAGGATTCAAAAGAAGTTTTAAGTTTTCTCCCTCATACAGTATATCTGTGTTAAATCTGGGTATAGCAAAGTGCTATTAGGATGCTTCTTAGAAGTATTTAATGGAGAAGCATTAGAAAAAATCTTTCTTTTGTTACAGAGCAGGTGACGTTTTCTACCATTCCTTACTCCTCCTTCAAATCAAATGCAGCTTTCTAAATACCCCTATTTAGGGTCTTAACTCAGAAAATGACATGTATTGAGACCTGCAAAGATGTATCAAGTGACTTACTGTCTGCAGTCAAAGACTTGCACTCTAGTACCCCTCCCAAATACTTGAATTTTTCTCTCACATTCATTATCTGAGATGTAGATTATTTCTTTCAGGCACATAGATTTTCATCTACCTCCAAATCCATCTTACTTTGCGGCAGTATATAACACTTGCCAGTGGACTCACTTTGTCAAATAAAATTTACTTCTCGTATTTCATATGTTGTTGTGGAGAAACACAGAACTGAGCAAATTTTGTGGTAACTATTTAGGCATAGTACTCCACATGGTCAGGCAGTGCCCCTTCCTTTAACTGGCCCTTTTACTGCTTGGTACTTCTATTAATTTTATTTAGTTTTTCTAAATGAGACAGGCGCTGGCAGTCCCTGCGGTGCTCCATTAGACTCTCTCACCTCGTCTAACACTTTGCTGCTGATCGTTATCCTTTGTTTATAGAGCCGCTGCCAATTTTCCATCCTGTGACTGCTTATGTCTGAGGCAGCTTGAATGGAGTATGACAGGGAGTTCCAGCAGCAAATGGCTTAATAAAATCCCCAAAGCAAAAGCCTGTCGTACTCTTTGCATCCACTAATTTTGCAATCCAGTAGAAGTGAAGTTTGTGCAACAAGGTTTCTTCGCAAGTGCATATTGTTTATTGCTCAGAGCTGCAGACTTTGCTAGATGATTTGTAAATTTTGGCTCTAGATATTTTTGATATTTCACAGGTGTCTGAAGTAACTGAGAGGACTACTGGTGCTGTACTTGCTTTATTCCTCTGTGGCACATACTGCAGTGCCGGTAATTTCTTTAGTGAATATTCCAATGAGATTCACAGTGATGTAATTCAGGACTGGTGGAGCTTTTAGGAACTGACATTAATGTGAGGTCAGAATTTCATCCCCTGGTGCATGAGCGTTTATTTCCCGTGTATTTTACAGTATATTTGACCTGAAGGAGCTTTGTATTTGAGGCAGAACTCCCACACTGTTCTGCCTACGGTCTTATCAGCAGTTCTGATTCACTGGTTTTGTTGGTTACTCTGTTGGGTGTTTTTTCATGACTGTTTCACGAATGGTCAGATATAAGCAAAACAAGTTTAATAGTCAGATACACAGACAACAAAAATCCCTGCTGTTATTCCATGATCCCCCCACTCGGAGAGCTTCAATTATTTAATAATATTTAGGCTCATGTACTGCTTTTCATCTCAAAGTGCATTATAAACATTAACTAATTAATTCCTCTTACTGGTAAGCAATCAAATTTTTTTCCTGTTCCCAACCCTTTCTTCTCTCCACCTGCCAAGGCATTTGCATGCACAGGTCAATCTCTAGACCCTTCACTAGAATTGGAGCTGGAGTGACTAAGCAGTCAAAATATTTGCATCACAGGTTTACCAATCTGCTCTGCCAAAAAAGCCACTCACCCTTTTCTTGGTATTCAAGGCACAAAGGTTACAAGAATGAGTGTAAGTTACATCGGCTCGGTGTCACTAGAGAAGTCTAATAGGCACAGCCCTGGAGGACTGGTTCTCTCTCTTTAATGACAAAGAAGCAGGAGATTTCAGCATGAGTTTTGGAAGGTACAGCTGCCATTAAGAACGTGCGTATTTTAAAATATAAAAAAATATTTTATTAAATATTTTTAAATATTTAAATATTATAAATATTTAAATATTTATAATAAATAAATATTATATTTAAATAAATATATAAATATTAATTTAATAAAAAATAAATTAATAAAAATAAAAATAAAAAATAAATAAAAAATAAAATAAATAAATAATAAATAAAAATAAAAATAAAAATAAAAATAAAAATATTAATTTAATAAAAAATAAATATTATATTTAAATATTTAAATATTAAATATTTTATTAAATATTTTATTAAAAATATATAAATGTTTTATATTTTATTTTTTATAAAAATATTTATTATAAAATAAATATATAAAAATATATAAAATATTTTTATATTATATGTCAAGAACATATATGGTGGCATTTTGTAAAAGTCTGGTCATCTTCTGTTAGATTGATTAATTTGGTTGATTAGGGTGTTTGATTTGAGAAGACTTTGATACTTTGAATATATTCTATCCCCATAGCAAATACACCTGTATGAACTACACATGTGCATCATCCCTTCAGTTCCCTGCACTAGGTAGTACAAAGGGAGAGCTTCCCCTTTCGAAGCAGTCACATCTTTGGTTTCAAATCAGAGCATAGCGAGTGGCATTATGACCAGCAGGAGGAGGATAACTGACCGAGGGTGCAGCCTCCACGTACCAGCTGGGCGTCTTTGGGTTCAGTGTAGCACTTGTTCACGGGCTCCCATTAAATATAGACATCACACCAGGTAAGAATAACAGCATATAGAATGTAGCAGGATACTAAGAACTGAATAGTGCTACGCAGTGTGTGTGTGTGTATTTTTATTATGCAACACATATTTGATCACACTAAGTAAATTATTCTATAGAAAATAGATTAAGCTTTATTTTACATAAAAAAATCCTAATGCAGTGAAATGTTTACTTGAGAACCAAATTCTGCCTTCATGGAGGCAATCATAACTCCATGCAAGTGAATAGCTCAGGTTGTGTCTTAAGGCAGATGAAGTTTCGTCGTGGCTGAATTGATACCACCGCACGTCAATGTAGAATTCCCTTTTCTGGTTCCTTTAGGTAGAAATTTGGCATTGCCAAATTAAACTTGCATAACAATAACTCTCCTTCCTTAAAAAAAATGCCAGTTTTGTTATAAAAGAGCTAACTATCCTAAAGGAAAAATATTTCCTATGGGTTTGTTCTGACGTATCTTACCGGAGCTGGAGCTGGGGATTCCTGTTTCCTGCTCTCTCTGCTCTGTGTAAGATGACACCACCAGCAGTATGTCATAGATGCCTGTGATGCAACTGCTTCTGTGCACTTGAGGTGGCACCTGGGTGGTGCGGGTTAGGGAAGAGAGAGGGAGCACCATTGCTATGAGATGCAATGGAAATGTTTCCTAACTGGAATATTTCAGAATTCTTTTTTTGCCCACCAGGGTCAAACAAGCTTTTTTCACAGTGCCAACATTTGCCTTAAAATAAAACATTCTTAACCAGGTCTAAAAACCCTTTGAAAATCCCAATTTCAAGCCCAGTAATGGGGTGATATTTTTGCATGACACTTCCTGTATGTGAGGAAGCAATTTGGGTGTCTAAAATGTGAGCCGCTGGCTGCTGTATTATGGTTATCACCTGTACTGTGCGAGGCCAGAGGTAACTCAGTGTCAAGACTGAAATACTTAGGACAACCTTCCCCCTCACCTGCCATGCAGTGCCAATATGTTACCTAAATGTTTGACAGTAGGGTGATTTTATGTCATGTAGACCTTCAGGACAGCAGTGAGCAGCACTTAACTGGTCTTCATGTAAGTCTTGTTACAAAACCCAGCAGTGGCTGGAGTGTGGCTTTTCTCATTAGAAAAGTCTCAAACACAGCAGTGGCAGTTGTGCTCTAGCCATGTCCTTCTGAGGGGCAGCACTCCACATCCCCATAACATCCAGAGCAGGGCTAAGGCTGAGAGCCTGCTAGAAGGGAAGGAGGAATTTCAGTTGTTCCTTCAGCAGTTTCCCATATGTAGGTGTGAAAAGCCATGTGGGACGTGATCCTTTTATCCCTTCATTCAAAACTATCCATCCAGCAAAAGATGCTGAAGAGGCTGTCCAGATTTCAGCATCATCAGTACCCTTCAGAAGCGACTTAGGCAGTGAGAGCAGCAGAAGCGGGCAGTTACTAAACCTGCTATGGAATTTGGAGCTCTATCTTGTAGCTGCCTTCAAGGTATGGGTGGGGGCCCCAGAGTGAGGAGGCATCTTTGCCCTTTGCACGAGCAGCCTCTGCTCCGCTCTCCCACCAGCCGCTTCACAACCATTCAGCTTCTTACCAGATGTCTCTTTCCTGCCAGCATTTGCTGTTCTAGCTGATAGGATGTTGCAGTTTATCTGGGCAAATCACCATTTTTTCCCCTTCTCTTGAGGTACAGACAGCCTTATAGAGACCTGATCTCCTTGTGGTACAGTCTTCTATCCTGTTGCAGTCCAAGTGAGAAATCAAAGCAGTGGGATCAATCCAGTTGGGCAGTCCTGAGTAAATTAGGGAAGAGATTAGCCAGCTGAGTTACTGAATGAGGCTGATGGGGGGATTAAAGGATACCCTCTCCAGAAGTGAGTCCTGTTACTTTTTTGTCAAAGATACCGCTAGTAATCTCTGCACTATTTTGAAATGTCATTTTCTTCCTTAGGAGGTGAATATTGGCAGAAATTAGTGGTTTGTGGGGTTTTAGTTTTCTGTGGGGGTTTTTTTGGGGGGTGTTTTATTTTTTAAGCAAAATCTCAATGGTTTCAGCTGCAAATTTGGAGACTCACCTCGTTCATGTCTGAAAAACACAGAATTAGGAAAGGAGAGTTCAAAACCAACCCAAATTATGAAAAAGACTGTATTCATAGATCAGATCAGAAGAGACAATTCTAACCATAGATTTCAGCTTCCCATTTAAGCACATCATCAGAGTTCAATATTTTAATTGATTTGAACTAGAGCATCTCTTTTAGAAAATGCAACCAATTTTGAATTTAAAATTTGTAATGAGGTAAAATCCATCATAAATCTTCGTATGCTTTTCCAAAGCTTTATACTTTCTTTTGAAAAATGTAACATATTTCTAGTGTGGATATTGTAGAGTTTTGGTTCTCATCATTGGATTTCTTTGTGTTTCTTGTTATCTTCATATGAGAAACTAAAGCATTTCTTCTCAGCCCTTTTAATCATTCTCACAGCTCTCCACTGTCTTTCCTTCAGTATATCAGCTGATCTTTCTTCACTTCCTAGCACTGGAATGAGGTACCATATAGTTGCTGTAGTAATACCAAATGTAGTAGTAATGTACTTCTAGGCAAGGTTCCTCCATTTCAACATCCAGGCATTGCATTCACTGTTTTGCCCCACTGTAACAGCTTGTGTTTAACTAATTGCCTGTCACACACCAAATAATTTTCAATTTCACTGCTTCTTAGAACACTTAGAACACAATTTCACTGCTTCTGTCTGTAACACTTGGACTCAATCAGTAAAGTCTTAGGTGGTACAACCATGTTCCAATACCTAATATTAAGTCAGACTTAACCCTGAGCCAAATTTTTCTCTGTAATACCTCAGGCATGCTGACAGTAAAGATTTTGGAAGCTCTGGGTGCAGCGCCCCTACAGTCCCAGGCAGGCAAATCGCTCATGAACAGGTCACCTGTGGAGAGCTGTTCAGGTGAGCCAAAAGCCCAAGACAGACATCATCTGACCAGTCTGTCTGTGCACTTTATCCCTGCGTATGTGTGTTCGCAGTGGCCACTTTGCCAGATGCCTGGCAAGCCAGGAAACTGAGTGTCCAGCAAAGCAGATGGTTGCTATGAAAACGAAAGAAGAATGTGTCCTGTTTGACATTTCAGGTCAGATTTAGGATTTCACAATAGACTAAGAAAATGCAGTGTCATATGAGATGTCCAGCAAACCATACAGTGGACCATACAGTCGTTTTAAACTGAGGGTCCAGCGTGTAGGAGCGTGCATGTCGTGCTCACTGCTTCATGCTATTGCCTGTCATTGTCACTACCTCAGAAAAAAATAGCACTGCATCACAGTCATTAAGCAAGAACTCCTTCTGACATGCTTTTTACTATCAATTCCAGGAACAGAGCAATGACTAGCTAATACATTCTTTCAATGCCCCCACTCAATAAGCAGAAATCATTTCCCTTTTAGAAACAAAGACACTGAGGTAGATAGGCAGGCTGCAGCATGTAAAAGGATGTCGCCCACTTGAAAACCTGCAGCATCTCAGGGTTAGAAACCAGGAAGGTCCTTCTAACGCTTCTCTTTATGTGCTCCCCCAGACAATTTGCAGAGGGGACATGGTATTTTACATATGAAATGAATATGCTTAACTGTGTTGCTGGAGACGTCTGAGCAGGCAGTAGCGGGAGCATCCCCAGAGTCACATGGGACTGAACATACTGTTGCGCAGACCGTTGACGGTATTTTCGTAGGCTTTCTGTTCCCAACTTGGTTCATTCCTGTGTGCATAAACAGTGGGAGGACAGACAGACCTCAGGCATTTGGAGAGCTTAGTAAAGTAAATTCTTAACTTTTTTTTTGTTTTGTCTTGAATGTTAGGCGTATCTGTATGTGGGTGTTGGGAGCTTTTCATGACTTCTTAACTCCATTGAAGTTTTCTGTGTCAGTACATTTTGGTCAGCTCAGAGAACTTCCCGTCTTTCAACACAGAAAAAGGTGGGAAACTTTTCTCTGAAGAAACATTAAAACACCATATTGGTTACTTCATCAAGTCCTGAAGTAACCATGGGGCTCAGTTGAGTTCCCCTCACTGTCCTTCCCTGTATGGTTCAAGGCTTTTCATGGCCTCTACTGTATCAGAAATGTTGCCGGAGGTGGGAGGGGAGAACTCTCAGTTCCAGCACTTCGACTGAAGAGCCTCCAAAGAGTTTTCAGAGAATGACAGCTAATAAGCCAAACTTTGAACCTAAATGCAGACGTTTACCACACAGCTCCTGCTGAGCACAGACTCTGGAATTTGGCATTGCTGCCTTGGGCTCTCCAGGATTTCAACAGATGTAGTGCATTGATTTAATGTTTAAAAGGGAACCCTGCTGTGGCTTCCACAGCTTGTTTCATCGCTTTAGAAATCAGGCAGTAACATACAAACAATACAAGCAATTTTGTGTTATAAACAACATCCAATGTTTAGGGAATTGGGATTAAAATAAAACGTCTTCAAGACTTTTGGCATTCCCCTGTCCTCCATCTGGAGATCATTTTCTTTTTCCAGAGTCTTCCAATTTTTGTCTATTTCTGAATTTTCAGTATTTTCCTTGTAACTTGGAAATATCTTCAATTTGCACTTTTTTTTTAACCACACACTTACCTTGACAGGGCTTGTTGTTTGCCCCAAATAATTCAGAGCTAATAAAAAGGCTAACTTCACTCATAGGACAGTACAGTGTTTGTGCAATGAGCACTTCGCAGTGCTCACTGTATTGTACAATAGTCATATGCAATAAGACACAGAGCCCACAATAAGATCATTTCTATGTTAATGTTCATGCTTTTGTTTATACATTCTTGGGACCTGATGCTTATACTAGGCTCTCTCAGTTTGTATGTGGTATGGGGAGGAGGTCATCATGCTTCTGAAAACACTTCTAGAAACATAAAAGTGCAGAGATTTGCAAAATCTTTTACCATTTGCTTTCAAAGAGGTGCTTTCAGAAGCATTCAAAGGAATTTGCAGAAATAAATCCAGGTTCCTTTACCTCTACCATTGTGTCATTGACATGATTACACCTCCAAAGAAAAATAGTAGAGCTAGAAAAGATAAAGAGAAAGGCAGACAGGGTAGTAAAAGATAACGACCACCTTCTGTGTTGAGCATTACATGAGGTTTTGTTGAGCATTACATGAGGTTTTTAACTTAAAAAAAGACAACTGAGTGGGGATGAGATAGAAAAGTATAAAAATCATGCATGGAGTAGAGAATGTGACTAGGAAAGCATCATTTGCCATCTCTCATAGCTCAAGAAATAGGTGGCAAATCTGAAAGAAATAAAGACATACTTCGTACACAATGTAGGTACACTGTGAGCCTTACTGCCAGAGGGTGTTGTGGATGCCAAAACTTTACCTGGATTCAGACTAGACCGGTTCACGGAAATAAGCTCCACCAAAAGCTATTAAACACAAATGTTACCATCTCTGGTTCCGGAAATTATTACCCTGTGTATCTCTGAAAGCTGAAAGAGTTTGTCAGGGAAAAAGCACTATAAGTTTCTTCCATTCTTGTACTCTTCCATCTGCCATTCAGCACTGTTGAGACAGGATACTAGGCTGTATCCTGCTGTGAAGTCCAGCAGTTCTTATGTTTCTAGTCTAAAACTTCATTTCCTCCAACTTAGCTGCTTTTCTCTTTGTTTCCTGCAGTTTCTATCACTCTTCAGTTTTTCCATCTATCAAGCCGTGGTTTTTGCCTTCTTTACTACCTCTGCTATTTTCTACTTTCTTTAGGTCGTCTTCAGAGATTAACTTGTTTGACCTCCAGCAGATCTTTTACCTTGAGACCTAGAAAAGACCTAGAAAAGAGTTTAGCAGCTTGACACCCATCTACATTTTCTAGTTACCAGTGATTTGGGCGTCTAAGAATGAAGTACCTCAAAGAGCAGTTGGAGTATTCACTCCCTGAAAAAGAGTCTCTATCCAATTACCAAATAATTGTAATATGCAAGAATTTGGTTGTCGCTACTATTTTACTTATTCAAGTGCTTGTTAAATTTTTATGCCTTTAGCTGAGGAGTGATTTTTAAGAAGTGAGGTGTTGTGACTGCAATATTGGGCACAGTGGGGATCATGAAAAATGCCAGATGGAACAAAATTATTCTGATTTTTGATCCACAAAGAGCCTAACTGTCAGTCATGCTGAGCATCCAGCAGCTCCCATAGAAATCAGTGGCCCCAGGCCAATCCTGCTAGAACTGCTTAGTTTAGTTCACTTGGATTGACATTACTGCTGAACCTGCCTCGCACCACAGCTGAGCTTTAAGAATACAGAAAGAGATCGTAGTGTCAATAAAATAAGGAGATGCAAAGAAGCCCTGGGGAAAGGCAAGAGATTGATGCCCTACTGTTCCTTCCTTTTTCTTTTGAAGCTCTTCTGCATTTTTCATTCAAGTGCTGAGTGTCTTTTCTATTTACCACTGCTCTACTCTGTCAGCTCTATTTTGATTTGGCAGGACCTGGCAGGAAACATAACTGATTTGGAAATATAAATTTGCATCACAGGTAGCAGTCTGAAGTCATACTTGCTGAACCCTTGGCCTGTTTTGTAGCACATTCTTATGTCAGATTATGGGGGAAAAAAATCCTTGTGATCATACTTGGTTGTAGTACACTGGAGGGCACGGCTGCAAGCAGCAGAGCAGTTCCTAAAAACACACTTAGGATTCACTCATGAAGTTTATTCAAGGCATTGTTTTGTCTTCTATTTTGTTGTAGAGTATTTTTCAGCCAGCAGTTCAGTTTTATTCTGAAGCGCATCAAAGCTCTAAATCAAAACACACCTGAAATTGAAATAATGAACTTGAGACCCAAATGTAAGACTATTTGGATGTTTGTATCCATGTCCAGATTTAGCCCTCTCTTGAGAACAGTGGAGCTGTCATGCAGATTCAAAGTCCAAACCTAGTGATTTTATTTAAATCTATCTATGTATTAAAGTAGCAAAATAATTACTGATATGTTTAGAAGAATAAGTATACATACTCTGTTGAAGGTGGTCTGTTGCTCTGTCTGCATGAAGATAAACTGTTTGCAGAACAGAAGGATCTGTGAAAAATGTTCGCAAGCAATAGAGGATACATAAACTTCAAAGAATGAGGCTGGGATAATAAAGAAGGAAACAAGGAAATAACAAGGGACCTGAAAACTTTGGTCACTGCGTCTTCTGGATATAATTCTGTTTCTATTTCACAGGTGCACTCTGACGTATTAACAGGTTCAGGTCCCTGTTAACAGAAATGTATCATATGCTCACCTGTGAACAGGGAGGGAAGTAAGTCTACAATTCACTTGAAGCACATCATGAACAGAATACTTTCTTTGAAAACTGATCTTTTAGCATAAGCTGTTTTGAATTCTGCCATCTACATGGCAAGACCCTTACCCGAGATGATACCATAATTCCATGGTATGATGGAATAATTCCATAATTCCTGAGATGATACCATAATTCCATCTCGCAAAAGCATTAAAGTGGCGGATTACTTTTTCATAATGTTAGATTGTGCCTTTCCATATTTAAATTGCTTACAAACATGCTCTTTAAGCTTCTAGCAACACCTTTCGGTCCAGATCAGAATGCACTTAGGCTTGTGATGTATTAGCCTCCTATTCTGTGTTGCATAGAAAGACAATAGCTGGGAGAAAAGAAAAATGGTAGCAGAAGTAGGAATGGGAAGCTGGAAGTGAGCGCTAGAAGCATTGCAGGTGTTTTCCCATGCAGAGTTTATCAGCCTGTGGGACAGGCCAAGGCTGTTAATAATGACTGTGGATAGTTATTATTGTCAAAGGTACGCAATTAGTTGCTTGGACTGGCCAACATCTTGGCCCCATATATATACAGTATTTGGAGGTCCAAGAAGTCTAATTGCTGCTTCACGCCATATCCACAAATGTCAGTTACATGCCTCCTGCCGTATGGCAGAGCTGCATGGTAGCACACTGTCTGAAGATTTACAAATGTGCTGCCAGCCCAGGTGCGTGTTTTCTGTGTGCTAGAGATAAGGCGGTTGTGGCAGGAGAAGGCTGGCCACTGAAGCCAGCAGATGGACTTGTCCTTGGAGCAAATCAAGCAATGAAGCCAGGTGGCTGAGAATCCCCAGCTGGCCACCTGTAGCTAGGAATGGCCCGTCTGGAGGAGCCAAACTTGAAGCTTTATCCGTAAGTTTTCGGAGGCTCATATGCAGCTCCGCAAGAGACAAAGGGAAAACAAAGGGGAATTAGCATGATAGCAGGCTAATATTTTGTCAGGCTGTTTGCTTTACTTTTCGATGTCACATATCATAATGAACAATTTCTCCAGATGGTCAGGCCTCCTTCCAGCTGTCCTTTGTGGGTTTACTATAGGAGAATGGGATCTTCTGGCAAGTACTTGCAACATAGGAAGCCTATATGGGGATCTCCTAACTGTCCATTTGCAGTTTTTAACTGCCAGACTTGGACAGACTACTTTAAGTTTGCTTGTACCAATTCGCAGCTTGGTGACCAAGTTCAGCTTGGTCTCCAGCCAGTGGTTACCCCAGGGTAACTGTTTGCCTTACCCTTTTGTCAGCCTTCCTCCGTGCCTGGAAAAGGTACTCTGTGCAAACTCTTATTGTCACAGTGTTGTTGATAAGCTTTTACTCCAGTGGGAGGCACTGAAAATGTGTGGTTTCACCTAACTTTAATAAGTGCATTTACAGATGAAACAGACATGAGAGGAGATCTCTGTGAGAGAATGAGGTGTGGTTGCTTAAGCCCATTTACAATACTGATAGCTGGCAGCAGATAAAGAGATGATGTGTTCAGGACTAGTCTTTGTATTATACCAGTTTGGATCTTATTTTTCTAAAGCAAACAAGCAATTTATGCTACTGGGTAGTTGTTCCTTTTGTGGGAGACATGATGCAGCCTTTTCACTAGGTGAACTATGTTTTGAACATTCAGAACAATTACTCAGGTTTTTTTCTGACTCTTAGCTAGCTAAAGGTTTCTATATATAATAACGATCCATCCCTCCAGCCTCCAGGAGTGGCTGTTGAAATAGCCGGGCACATATCCTAGAGAGTAAACAAAGAAAAATAAGCTCTCTATATTGTATGCATATATGAGCCCTGAACTCTGCAAGTATTGTGAACTCTTCACACAGCAAAGTGTGCTATCTCCTTTTAAATGCTCTAGCTGTATTGGTTGCATTGGCATACTATACTTTGACTATTGCTCTGGGCTGATGCTTGCTCTGGCTCTCAGCACTGCGTCTAGAGCTTGGAAGAGGCGCTCGCCAATAAACTGGCTGCTGTCCAGTGAAGAAAGGGGGTTATTTGTGTCTGCCTGCATGGGGTTATTTGTCTCTGTAAATGCGCGCTCTATTCAGTGCTGACAATTCCCACAGTTTTATGATATGGCTCAATATTTAGCACTGGCCTAAGAGCCAGACCTGGGGCATTGTGTGAGATATGTAGAGGTCTTATGATTATAAATATGAAGAGGGATGTTTTCCATGCCCTTGAGTACAGCGGATTGGAAACACCAAAAGGTAAAAGCAAATTTTTCCTTGAAATTATTCTTTTAAAACATTCTGTCACATGATTTTTGGGTGCGTGACATGGTTTCTGTCTGGCTGAAGTTGACAATACTGCATTCATCTGTTTTCAGTGAAACTGTGGTAAAGTCAGAGTCTGCCTTGGCAATGCCTGCAGCTCTGAGCTCCATTACGCGCTGATGCATCACAGATTTAGCAGCACCATGTTACTTCATGGTGCTTTCTGCTCGCTGGCTCGGCAAATGGCTTGCGCTAACCCAATCACGTATCAGCTGCAGCTTACGCTCAACAGAAGTGATGCTACTGGATGCGGTGGCTTTTGGGGCAGAAAAGCACTAACGCAGGGAGATGCCTCCTGCCTGTTGACCGGGCTGATGAAGCACAACCGCATTTCTAGGGAGTTTGTTAACTGCCTCTCGTAGCAGCGTAATTTGTACCGGGTGCCAGGCAGATGAGAACTGAGGAAGGTGGCCAGCGGGTATGGTGCCTTGTGTAATAAAGCTAGTGAGCACTTAACCTCCCTGCGTGGCTGAAAGACCTGGTTTTTTTACTCTCATGAGGGGAGATAGAGAGCTATTAACCTGCCAGCAGATTCACAGGTTTAAGCCCTGAAGGATCCACAGTGATAATCTAATCTGATTTTCTGTATAATATAAATTGTGGAATTTCCCTGGCTTAATTCCCGCTTCGCGCTCTCCCTGTTTGTCGACGAGAACACGTTTATTAGAGAAGTGTCCCATTGCAGTTTAAACGTTTCCAGGGACGGCAGCTCGCCGTAGACCTTGACAAAGGGTTGTAGGGCGAGGAGCAGGCGCGGGGTAGGCAGTGCAGCGCGCCGCCCAGCCTCGCAAAGGGTGGCGGAAGGAGCTGGGCACGACCGGCTCCTTCCCTTCGCAGTCCCGCCGCAGCCTCCCCGGGCTGTGTTTGCCGCCCGCCCGCCCCTGCAGCCGTGCGGGGAGCCGCGGGGGAGCCCCCGGCAGCCGCTGCCGGCCCGGGGCCGCGCGGGCCGCTGGGTGTCGCTGCGGGGCCGCCGAGGCGCGGGGTGTGCACGGCTGCCCCCGCCCCGCCCCGCCCCGCCCCGCCCCGCTCCCCTCCCCTCCCCTCCGCCCCGCCCCGCCCCGCTCCCCTCCCCTCCGCTCCGCCCCGCTCCGCTCCGCTCCCCTCCGCGCGGCCGCGGGGCAGCCACGAGTAACCCTCCTGTCACCACGCTGGAGAAGGACCTACAGGGAATGGCTTTTACCCGCTGCAGGGAACGAATGCGAAGCGCTGCAGAGAGTTTGCATGGTCCGTTTCTTGGGGCCAGGGTCTGCTCGCCGTTGTTCCAGGAAATTCAGAAATTACTTCTTTGTTTACCACCTTGTCAGAACCTCTTGATGTGACATTTCTTCCAGTGACATAATTGTAAATTGAAAGTCCGACTGCTTTTCAGTCTGGATCACTGGGGTAGTTACCCACCATCCCTATGATATTGGAAAGCATGAGACAAGCTAATAACCTGATGAGGATGAGGAGCACAGATTTCCCAGGCTGACTCCATTCATTCCCAGAAGGTTTTTCCAGCTGTGAGTAGCAGTTAAAAAACATTTGTCTAAAAAGACGTGCCACGTTCTGGGTGCTGAAAATCAGGCTGCAGAGGGAGCTAGTCTCAAGGTAAAACTCTTCTTCCCTATTCCCCTTCCACATCGGTTGATGTGATCCCTTCAGGTTGTTCTCAATGCCACAGAGATAGGACTACTGAAAATCCAGTTTTCCCCAAATATATCTTGTGTTGTTCCCCAACACGACTATTTTCCAGGCCAAGTTTGAGGATTGAGGCTGTTTGGGATTTTGTTACAACAGAGTGGGTGAAACAGTAGTTTTGAGTAATGAGCCAGTCAGCCAGAGGTGTTGGCTGAACACTGCAAATGTGTGCACCAACACCACAGTACAGGTCCAGAGGGTCTGATGCGGCATTGGATGTATTGGACAATTGCTGCACAGATGGCTGGTGCTTGCAGAGTAAATACGATGCAGTCAGAACTAGTCAGACTTACCGCACGTGCTCATATTTCTGCATGGAAATACAAGTCAGGGATCCAGTGAGGACCACAGTGACAAATTAGTTTGAGGATCGTACAGCCAGCATAGCTCAGCCTTCTGGTGATCTCTGGGCAGCCTGGGTATGGTGGAGATTTGCAGTTGTAAAGCCTGTAAAGTACTCGAAGTGCTCTCAGCACTCATGGTTGTCGCTTTGCCTCTTGCTCCTGCAAGGTGGTAGTAGCAACTCCTGTTATGTCCCTTGACTTAGAGGACGGCTACTCCACAGCCCCACTTTGAAGCAACATGTTTCCTTCACTAGCTCTTAAAAAACCAAGAGGAGCATAAAGCAAAGAAAACTGCTCTCAGCTGGGCAGATCTTAAGCTGCTCTCTTATGGGAGGTGGCAGCAGCTGCCAACTCCATGTCCTAGGCTGGTTCTGCATCTTGTGGTCTGGTCAAGTGGAAATCTGGGGAGGACAGAGTCTGTATCAACTCCCATCCCATTGCAAGAGGTGGCACTTAGTTATCACATGGTGCTGGTTGCTTGGCCCCTGACTGTGTGTCTGTATACAAAGTGTTTTAAATCTATGTAGATTTGGATTCCTCTTCACCATGGAAACTCATAAAATGACAAGTGAGCAAAGACTAATAATGCCAGCAGTGGGGAATAAGATGCAAAGATTTTGACTCCCGTGTCCTCAGCTTGGCGGATGCTGTTACTGTCTGATGAGTTTTCTGTGGCCCATGTGAAATGATTCAGTGTCGTAAGGTCATCTCCTACCTCGTCTTCCGCTCTGCGGCCAGCAGGCAATCGCAAAATAGTGCACTGGGACAAGTATAATGTCTTTATTTCTGAGGCATGTTGAGCTGAAGTGATTTGCCAGTGGTCATACAGGTGGTCAGTGGCAGAGATGAGAGTAGATCTCTGTATCTTAGCCCTAGTCTGGTGCTGTAGTTATCAGACTGCGCTTGTCTCATGGCTCTGCCCAGGTGAGCACAGCTACAACCTGTGCTGGGATTTCAAAATCTTCCTCCATGCTTTTACTGCATGAGCAAGCTGATAGAACCTCTTTTCCATTTTGTCTTAGTCCCATGGCCAGGAAAACATAATTTTGCATTGTTCTTTTTCACCTCTATTTAAACTTTTGCTTAACAGAGTTGAAAAAATAATCTGTTTGTCACTATTTATCATAATCTCTCCTAATCTGTTTATATCATTAACAGAGAGAAACTATTGAGAACAAAGGTTCTAATGAAAAAGTAAACACTTTTAGAAATAGTTTGTTTCAGGCTGCGATATGATATATATGTGAATAGAAACCCAAATGCAAAGGGCAGAAGGAGTTGAAATGGGAGTCCATCTCCATCATGTTTTTACATTAAACATATTTCTCAGCATGCCCCAGGCTTTGGCTGATGGGTAGGGTTTCAGTAACAGAAAGTCTGCTCAGCACAGCTAGAAGCACTCCCAGCACCAGGAATCCGCGGTGCCTGGGGGTGGGGGAGAGTGCTGCTGGCACTCGGACTGCTCCCCACCAAAGGGGGAATGCTGTACTGGATCCACACCACGCACTGTACCGAAACAAAGCCTTTCAGCATCTGTGGCAGGAAAGTCACCAATTGCCATATGTCACTCTGCTGTGCATATGTTAAGTGGGCCCAACCAATCGCATTTGCACATTCTCTGTGTGACTTGTTGTCCCACACAATGAGTGCCCTGTTGTTAGCAGTGCTAATGCTATGCAATCTGCTTTGCCGTAGTGCAGCAGGCAGCTTGCCTCTTCGTATCGTAGCACATTTTGCCACATAAGCGTGGCCCCAGTATCGCCGGATGCTTTGCAATCTGTTGCTCTGCTGAGTGCAAGCCCTGCTGTCACGTTTGCTGCAGCCTGTTGGGCCATAAAGGAGCAGGCGGGCTGCGGGCAGGGACGCGCTCTGCTCACCTGCCGTCTCAGAGCCGTACGGCCCCTGTACCATGCCTGGGCTGCTCAGCAAGCATCAGTCACATAGCAGGAGCAACGGGTGCTGGTAACAAGCTTCACAGCTCTGTTGTCCATAACTAATCATTCCCATTCCTTAATGATTTTTATTTGCATTTGCTTCATGCATAAAAAGCACATCCCAGACTGAGAGTAAGTCTGACTTGCACAAAGGGAAGAAATGGGATACTTTCTTACATTACTTGAAGCACTTCTTACACAAACAGCTGATACAGGCAAGGTAGAGTAGTGGCCCAGTACTTTGCTAAGAAACAGAGCTCACTGCGAGAGTTTCTTCAAAAACTCGTTGTGTGCCACCCTTTAATTCAAGTCTAGGAGACATATAAGGCTTTAATGCTGTGAACTTCACTGAAACAAACCTTTGAGTGGCACAGCCTTGCTGAGGATTGCAGGCTGAACTTCTGCTCAGAGGAGCCCCAGGAAAATAAATACATGCTTCTGAAGTATTCACATGCCATAAGGTCATCTCCAGGATACAGTTAATGATGCTAGGGCCACCTGTTGACCAGTGAAGATGTGATAAAGTATTGAAAAGTTTGTGCGTTCAGATGTACCACCAAAACCACTAGCATCCATTTGGAGACTGTACTCTGTAGAATAAGGTGTATAAACATGGAAACTAAATTAGGGCTGGGAGTACGGTTTTAACTGAGGCATGCCCTAAGACTAGGTGCTTGATTCCCAGACTGTAATTCCTTATTGTAGCTTTTCTCAATTTAGGGCAGTTGGCCCTCCTGCCTGTAGTTTCTTTTGACACACAACTTGTATAAAGTCAGAAAAAAGCCCTGATTTAGCCATGTAATCTTACAACATTCACACATCTGTTTCCACTGAGGGCTTTGAAGCCCAGTAAAATGAATAAGATAGAAAAGAAAAAAAGAGACAACCAAAAAAACCCTGCCTGTAGAAATATGACTAATGCCTAGACCTGTCTGTACTTGTTAAAATGTGCTAGAATGACAATGTTAACAGCTTGGCCAAACATCAGAAAATCACTACTTCATCTGATGCTATTAGCTGAGTTATTCAGTAAAGGCAGAGCTGGAAAAATAGTGATGCCTCCCTGGGCCTCAGGGTGGAGCGGCAGAGAGATCTCACACTCGTGACTAAGAGATGCTAATGAGAGTCTGGCCCCTTATGCAAGCTGCCCCACGCTGCTGCCATCCTGTCTTGAGCGGCCTGGTACCACTGGGCCTGGGAAGCTTTCTGTATCTAACCAGTCAGCAATTTGGAAGGTGTGTAACGTGAGGGGCCTTCCTGGACAACACTTCAGAAAGAGACAAAAATGCCACGTTATGTTTCGCTTGTAAGGCTATGTTCGTGCTGCACAAGAAGTGCTCAGGGTGAGTCACCAGCCATCCCGAGAATGAGCTGTGTGCCTGATAATCGCTTTCAAATGTCCTACTTCCCTGAGGGTGGGATTTTTTAACAGGAATACAAATCCCCATCAGCTTTTGCAGTATAACTTGGACAGTTATATTTCTACAGCATTGACACCGACAGCGGGATCTGTCTCTTTGGTGTTTATCTTTGC
Source organism: Ciconia boyciana (assembly GCF_034638445.1). Lineage (NCBI taxonomy): Eukaryota > Metazoa > Chordata > Aves > Ciconiiformes > Ciconiidae > Ciconia > Ciconia boyciana. Next base: position 11,171,862 of record NC_132939.1, read on the forward strand.
CTGTTCAAAGGCACACCTTTGGGAGGCAAAGGAGTTGATCTTTGGATTTGTGCCTCGCAGTTCTCCTAAAATGCTGTGCGCTGCCTTCAGGTTACAGGCCCCATCATGTCTGCCTTCCAGTAAGGCACGACTCTCACCTGCCTGGCTGAGAGAGCGGGAGATCTGCTGGGTTGTGTTTGTGCTAAATCCTGTCTAGCCAAGTGTCATCGCCTGAGCAAAAAGTGATGCAGAAGACGGAGTCTGTGATAAAGCCAGAGGTGCTTTGTACCGCAGCTTCGCGTTTCCTGGAAATGTCTCTAGGAATAAAGGACGGTGCTTTAAACAGCACTTGCCGTAGGCATGTACTTCATTATGTTCTTCATGCAAGGACACATTGAAATTCAGTTCAAAGAGAGAAGGAAAACCATTTTGCAGTAACTAGAGATCAGATTATTTGGTAAGCACAAAAGCCTTTTGAGTAATAACTTTTCTGTGGAGAGTCAGATGGTTTCTATATGCTTAGTAGTCTTAGTTTCCCTTGAACGGTGTAATTCAATTGAGGTGCCTCACTCAGCTTTTAAACCATCTCATGCCAATGTATCATAGCGCAGCTGTATTCCTGGACTGGCAAAGCATCTCCGAGCATCTCTTGCAAGGCCAGTATCTGCAGCATTTGGCCTTGATCTTTGGAGGGATACAAGAATAGTCTGACTGACTAAAATCCAAGTCTGTCTCCTCCAGTGACCTACCTTCAACAGCAGTTGGAAGCAAGGCTGGAAGTAAGGCTGGAAGGTGCTTTAAATTTCTGTTTGTACTACTCCAGCAGTACATAGAGGTCTCCAGGGGAGACAGGGGCTCTGTTTTTATGTGCCATGTGACATAGAGTATCACATAGGCCAGGCAGTAGAGAATTCAGAATCAAGCCAAGAGAATACAGAATCACAGAATCATATAGGTTGGAAAAGACCTTTAAGATCATCGAGTCCAACCGTAAATCTAACACTGCCAAGTCCACCACTACACCATGTTCCTAAACACCTCACCCAAACATCTTCTAAATACCTCCAGGGATGGCGACTCAACCACTTCCCTGGGCAGCCTGTTCCAATGCTTGACCACCCTTTCAGCGAAGTAAAATTTCCTAATATCCAGTCTAAACCTCCCCTGGCGCAACTTGAGGCCATTTCCTCTCGTCCTATCACTTGTTACCTGGGAGAAGAGACCGACCCCCACCTTGCTACAACCTCCTTTCAGGCAGTTGTAGAGAGCGATAAGGTCTCCCCTGAGCCTCCTTTTCTCCAGGCTGAACAACCCCAGCTCCCTCAGCCGCTCCCCATCAGCCTGGTGCTCCAGACCCTTCACCAGCTTCATTGCCCTTCTCTGGACACGCTCCAGCACCTCAATGTCTCTCTTGTAGTGAGGGGCCCAAAACTGAACATGGTATTTGAGGTGCGGCCTCACCAGTGCTGAGTACAGGGGGACGATCCCTTCCCTAGTCCTGTTGGCCACACTATTTTTGATACAAGCCAGGATGCCATTGGCTTTCTTGGCCACCTGGGCACATGGCTTACTGTATTGGCAGTGATGTGAAGAAATACAGAGAAATAAGCAATCGACCTGAAATAGAACTAAAAATTAGAGGGGTTTTTTTAAATGTTAACTTTGCTGTCTCAGCAGAAACCAAGAAGCCAATATGTTATGGTAACTGGTACAGTTTTCCTTCTTCTCAGCAGAGCTGAATGTTTAATTGATTTAGCAACTGAAAGTGACAGGTAGGATGCCACAGGGGAGAGCTTTGGAAGAGAATGGAAAAGACAACATATTACCTTTGCTTATACATTAGTAGTTCCCTAAAAATACGGATAGACTAAAGTAGTAGATACAAGCTACTCCCAAGTACCAAACCATGTTGCTGAACCAGACCATAGTGAGAAAGGGGAGGGGAACAAAAAGGGGGTTTTTTGTAGTACTTGTTCAGGTGGATCAAATCTTTCCAACTTTGGTGCCTAATTTATGTTAATGGATAAATTTCTACATTATGTATTCAGACCGTGCACTAGAGAAGACAGAAAACCAAATACCTTACCAAATCCTGCTCACCTTGTGCTGAGGGTCCCACTCAATATTCTGTTAATTAGGCAGGAAGGGATCAGCCCATCTCCAAAGGAGACTCAGAAGGAGTTGGTGTTCGTAGTTATTCATGATGAATGCTGCAGCTGTTCTTTCTGAACACAGATCCAGAAAGTAGAAGGGAGACAACCTTCAAGATTTACAGCAGATCAAAGGAAGGTCAGTGGCTGGTAGGAATATGGGAGGGGGGAAGAAAGGTGAGAAGTTTCTGTTAAAAACCAACAGTGACCCCCTCTGCCTGCAGGTCACTAGCATGTTTAAATTGGTAGTTCTTTTCTCTTGTGCTAATTAGTAGGGGCTACAGTGGAAGTGCATATTCTGTCAGCTTAAATTCAGTTAGTTGAGAAGGTAGACGGTGCCTTTTAGGTATTCTTTTAGGGTAAACTCTTCCTATTAGGCACAACATATTATCTAGGGACCCATCCTTCACTCACTTGAGATCGTGGAAAATTTCCTGTGTCCCAGCTGGGATCACAAGTGCGTCCAGAAAGATGAAGAACAGAGGCTTATTGCTTTCTAGGATATCCTAGCATTGAGTGCACACACAGAGCACGCTGGACAGATGGGTCATGATTTGTTTGTACTACCTATATGTCCTATATATCTCTATGTTTCTTATTTATCTTTACATATATTTATTAATTCAAAGACCATTTAAAATGATTCCCTTTATTTAAACATCCTCTAGATTCTATCTGTTTGTTTGTGCCTCCAGGAAAATCAATCTGTGTAGGGTACTGAGCACAACTGTAATAAAGGAGAAAGAAATAAAATAGACAGTGAAATACGACGTGCTCTCTCCAGAAGGTAAGGTAGAAGCCTCAAGCCAAAGTCCAAAGGTTATGTACCGTGGTAATGGTCTTATCTAACCTGATTATACCTAGTACTTGCAGGTAAACAGATTGAGACATGCTGCAGTCATGAAATGACTACAGCAAAGCCTGATGAGACTCACTGCCACTCCATGCTCTACATTAGACTACGTTGCAGCAGCAAGCACCAGAATGCTTCAAGATCTAGCTGTTGTCTTAGGGCCATATCCTTTTCTTGGGCATCCCCAAAGATTTGGGCCACTTTGGTGGAGGGTCTGAGGAGAAAATTTGGAACATGCATAAGCCTCCCGGGCTCCTGGCTGAGGGACTTTGTCAGATGTTCAGATCACAAAGTCATACTTCACATAAGCGCAAAAACCAACTTCATTATCATATGAAGGCTTAAATCCAGTTATTGCGGGGATTGATACAATCTTGAAATGAAAGGGAGTAAGAATGAACGTTTCTTTTAAAGACATTTTGGGTTGTATCTTGGTCAGACTTTCAAGCTTTTTTGTTCACTTGCTGGCAGAGAAGTTTCTACTCTTTTGCCTCTTACCATGGCCTCTCTGTATGCCTGGCATTTCCTCTATGATGTGGGGCTGAAGCGTGGGGCAGAGTTTTCAGCAGAGCTGAGCAGCGCATACTCTGAGCCCAGCATCCCAGCTTCTCATCAGGTACTTTGCTAATGGCTGAACAGCATCTTTGTGTTTAACCTTTGAACAGAAAGCTTAAATATTATACAGAATTCCTCTTTTTCTGTTTGTTAAAGTAACTGGACACCCCACCCCACATTACATGATTACATGCCTGTTGTTTAGGGACCACGAGGGTAACAAATCATCCACACTGCACAAATTTCTAAATTATATTGTGCAGGTATCAGTGTCCATAGATCTCCTGTGTAATCATGACCATCTCTTACGCATAAATACTTGTCTGTCTTGTCAACAGGCAGCTGAAAACGAGCTCCAGATGACGTGTTGTTTTTTCAGCCATGAGTGTGTGTTTGTAGAGCTGTTAGTCTCACCACTTCCCTGTTCCCCCTGTTTTGCAGACACAAGCACACCACGCTGCCTCCTACCACCACACACTTCTAGTAAGGAAGAGCTGGTTGCTGGAGCTGACAGACCACTTCACAGGTCCATGCTGTGCAGGTCTATCTCCATGGCTTTTATGTCCTTGCTCCTCTTGACCTCCCATCTGCCTCCCTTGCAGGGAACCTGTGGGCAGCCCTGATCTTGAACTCTCCACCCCCTTCCCAGATCTTTCTTATCTCTAAATCTGTCTACTGCTGCATCCACAGCTTTCCCATGCGTCTCACAGGCACACCCGAGAAAGCCTAACTTGTGCAGTAACTTCTTATGTTGGCAATGGTCACTCGCAACTACCCAGCCACCTGAACACACAGAGCTCTACACCTGTTCTTTCAGTATTTCAGGGATTATCTGATGTTCTTCTCCCCTTCCACCACTCAGTGGCTCCCTACCAGGTTATTGCCATATTAATATTAATTCATATTAATGAGCACACTGTACACTTCCCTCAGTCCGGTCCTCTGGGTCCATTTTTCTTTCTTTGATACTTTTCTAGCTGCCTCCAGTTGTTGATTAACACTGACTTTTGTCTCTGCTCTTTTAAGTGTCTGACCAGAGGTAGTGGAAAAGCCTTCTCCTCTGCAGTTCTCTGAAACAGCCTTTACCCTATCTCCTGCTTCATCAGCTTCATCTTCAAATCATGGCTAATCCCCATGGCTAATGCTTCCTTTCAGTTAGTATTCAGGTATCTTCAAGCTAACTTTCTCCACTGGGCTTGAACCTATCCCCTTGGTGCTACAGCTTGCAGGGGTAGACAGTTCTCTTCCCACCTCCTCCCGAGCTGAGAAACCATGCTGGCCTAGAGCAGGGCAGGTGGAGAGAGCCTGCCTGACCGCCTGTGGCTGCCCTGTTTGTCTCCTCTCAGAGGCTCTTAAGCCCTTAGACTTGCTCTCTCAGAGTGGCCACTATCTTTGTACCACTTCCAGCACCGGTGTTCTTAATGGGAAGATGTTTTGTTTGCATGGCAAAAAATGCTAAGCTGCTGCCATAGTTGTGTCTGAGTGCTCTGCATGCCCTGCAGTGCCTCACCCAGAGCAAAGAGGAATCGTGAGCCTGGTGATCCTAGTCTCAAGTAATAGCCTTTCAGAGAAGGGAGCAGTCGGAGAAAAATTCTGCAAAAATGGGGGGTCTCAGATCTTGAGACCCCCCCGTTCATGTGTTTGTTCACTGCCCACATGACATTGCGTCCTTTTGTTGGCTGGGAGATAGGTGAAAGTGGGCAGGAAAGCCAAAAGGTTTGGAGTTTTCTTGTCACTGTACCACATCTACCTGCTCCTTCGTGCTTATCCAGAGCATATCGCTGGAGAGTCTTGGGGCACCTCCCAAACATTACTCACCACCACCTCCCTCAAAACAGGAGATCATTGGGGGAGATAGGGGAGCGTGAACCCTGCTGAGACTAGTGTTCTGTCTCCCACATTATTGCTGTAAACTCTGGAGGTGAACTGCACTGTTGAGTTTCCACCCATCACGGTGTTCTGATGATAAAGCTTAGATTAAACCCTATTAAAAATACAATATAGTCATAGTAAAACCAATACAGATATTTTACAATGAAGCCATCAAATTCTCTGTGCTGTGGAACCGTGTAATATGTGCACAATGTGGTTGAATCTAGTACTTCATTGCCTTAGTTTGTCATATGTGGGTTCAGTTTAAAACTAATGGAAAGGCCAAACATCGTGAAGATGCAGGCATTCCCTCCCTCCATCCCCTCCAGTTAATGTAGAGATGCATCAAAAAGGAAGCGTTCTCATAGTGTACCGAAAGGAATGCTTAGAACGGGAATGCTGTTCTTGTACATTTTGCCAAGTATAATGCTCACTAGGAAGTTCAACATCACAGGTGAAGGGATAAGAAAAGACAAGTATCTTGGAAAAAAATAAATTCTCTGATAACACTGTAAAGAACATATGATCTTAGCAGAAAGGCATTTTTAAAAGTCTGGAAAAAACCCTTATTCTTTAGGCTCTGCCAACAAAAAATAAATTGAGAAGGATCTTTAAATATGGCTAATAAACTTACATGCTTGGGGCAGGAAAAAAGTCAGTTTGTGGTTTGTTAATCTACTGGCAAAGTCAGCTGCATATACAGCTCAGTGCTCTGTTCAAACAGAGAGTATGTCTGAAAGGCGCTGCCATGTACCATCTCTGCTGGAGGTCCAGAAAGCAAAGCATTAAGGTGCATTGCAAGGTAAGCGTGAGTAGTGTACTAATCCCCTCTTTGAACTGTGTAAGTGAGAGGAATGAAAAGGGACAGGTACATACTAATCACGGCTCCTGCACCATTTGCTCTGATGGCCCCAGCCACTACCCTTAGTGGGACACTGACTTTACCAGAGTTAGGGAAAAGCTGTAATGCCTAAGGCTCCAAAACTACTCCCTCTGTGTGGACAGCTCTAACAGCTGATGAAGAAGTTTGGAAGTAGACTTATGAAAAAATGTCTTTTTTTTTTTTTTGCCTTTCTGCTCCAATTTAGTAACATCAAAGTTGGCTGTTTATGCTCTCACCTCTAGGGTAGAGTGAGGGGCATGGAAAGCAACATTTTTTAAATTCATCAACCTAAACCTATAACGGAGTCTGCATGCGCACCCAAAACCACATGGATATGGAAGGAAGGTGGCTTGAGAAATCACCAGTGCTGGATAAATTGAGACCAGTCACTTGCACTCAAGTGTCTTTGCTCAGCTGACTGTTTCTGATACCCTTTTGGCTATTGCTCATGCTCATGCTCGCTCTCTTTTTCCAGTCAAACCCAAGCTGACAGCTCTTCATCTGTCAGGGAGGCTACAGGGTGCCTTGCTGCTGAGATTTTTGGGCTTTATCCATTGTCCCCAGTGAGGCACACAGGAATGGAGGTCTACAACAGCCCTTTCCCTTAAGCGTAAAGAGGATATGTCCCAAAATGGGAAAGGGCTGGTAAGAAGCAATACGGGGTGCGGGGGGGAAGCAATTCTATTCACTGACCTAGGCGAATGTTTGTCTGTTTCATTGTAGCTTTTTTCTTAGTTTTAGTTCTCCCTCCTTCTTCTGATGCACTTCTTTTGTTGTTGTTAGTCTTCAAATTCTCTTTATCCTTTTCCTCCTTTCTTCCTATTTTCTCCTGTCCTCAGCTTTTCATTTCTTTGAAAAGCAATATCCTGCTACTCTTTTTTTTTTTCACAGTCACTTGTACTCCGAGATTCTACAATTTTCCCTTTTCCCTCCACTCCTAGAACACTCTCTACCCACTCCCTCCTGCCCTTCCCACCTTCACCAAGTTTCCAGAGTCTCCAGCACAGCTCTAGCTTTCACAGAACAACAGCAATCATATAACAATTTACAACCACTAACCAATTAAGTGTCACACCTCTCTACAAGGTAGGTAATTATTTATGAACATTGCTAAGTTACCGCTGTTTGGGGTAACAGATTGTTCAGCTGTTTCTGCTCAAAGAGCCCCAGACAACAATAGCGAGGCTGTGAAAGGTGAGGGTTGGGATGAACAGCTAGAGCTGTGTGTGGGAACTATAGACATCTGCTAACACTCTGCTTAGCTCTGAACCCTCCTTTTACTCTTGGGTTTGTGAGCATTCAAATGTGCTCTGTATTCGTAGCATCAAATAGGCTGCACCTTTTAAAAAAAAAAAAAGTCCACAGAAAAGTCCGTGGACCACATAAAGCTCATCACTCTACACTTCATAAATGTCAAGGAGTAACAGGTCTGTCTTCTTCGTTCCCTGACCATGCTGCTGTGTTCGCGTAAACCAGACTGTGCTTAGTCAGGGCGAGGCTGTTGCTTCTGCTGAAGGCAGCTGGTTAATAAACTAATGGTGTGACGTTACATGGGGACTCCCAGCCCGAAATGCTGCATGACATTTTTCCCAAAGGTGGAAGATTTATGGTTTTTAACCTAAATTAATTAAGAAGCAGAACATTAATTAAGAAGCAGGTTGCTTCTGAAACAGCTAACCCACTTCAAAGGGCTGAAGCCGTATACTTAATGGGGAACAAAGAAGAGAAAACACGGTCAAAACAGACCATGTCTGTGCGTTGTTCTCAACCCATTCATCTTGCACATGGGGGGTGCTCTGCTGGCATTTAAAAATGGCACTGGAACATCTGCCACCCAAAAGGAGAATTGGGGTGTGTGGGAGGGGCATGTGGTTTATTCAAAGGCCGCTGCTCTCCTTTTGAAGCAGAAGATGAGCCAGATGTACTTTTTTTTTTCCCTGCCAAGTCCTGGTCATGCTCCCGTTGACTTCAGTTGATCCAGGATATCCCTCTTATTCTCTTTTTCTTTTGTTTTGTTTTCTTTTTTTCTTCCTAGCTAGGTGGTTTCACTTCATAAATGCAGCAGGCAAGTTGATCCTGTTTTGTCCTCTCATCACACCAGGTACAGCTGCTAGCTGAAGGGCGACTGGTTTAAGAAAAACTAGAAATCAGTCTCTTGAAAAATGTCACATTTTTAGGACCTCAGCACCCACAGAGCTCAGTGTCCTTCTGGAAGAAACACCTCAACCTCAGATAACTACTGTGTTCCTCAGTCAGTTCTAATTGCCAAGTTAGTGATGTATTTGATACCATTTATGATGTAAGATTTTGAATAGGTCACTCCTGCTTCTGGAATAAAGGGGGATGGGTGGCTTTTCCCATTAAAACAGTATGGTTTAAATGATGTTTCAAAAAAACCCACCACTATTTCTTTAGGAAAACATACAAGCTAGAGGTAGTCACCTTTCTTGCTGATAAAATGCCAGAACGCCTACGGACTCGTTGTTGAACGCGGCTTCCAGATGTGCCAGCCTTGAGTGCCGTCCCTCCAGGTTTTTGTAAATCCTGCTGGATGTCCATTGCACCTTTAGGGGAGGTACACAGATACTGCTGCAAGTCTGGCCTTGTGCTGCTTTGGAAATTGCTTTTGAAAGTTGCATCCAACGTTAAAGACAGATTGATGTAAGAGATTAAGATAAATGCACAAAACACTTTCATTTTCTTTATTTTCAATCGATACTGTATGAATACAAAGTTTCTAGAAAGCTACAAAAATTCTACCACTTTATCAAGAAGGCATCAAAATGTGTCACTTTGCAAAGACATGAAAACACCTGCAGTAACCGACACAAAAATAGCATTTTTAGAGTGATGAAATAATTGCACTTAACTGTCATGGATATTAAAGTTATCACACATATGTACCGCGAAAGCTAGAATACATTTTTTTTTTTACAAAGCACTTTATAAAAAAATTCTCTGCACACAAAACCTATAATTTTCATATTACTATCATACTAAAGATAAATTCACTTTAAAGCCAACACTTAAAACATTTTAAACAAAAAAAGGTACCAGTACCTACACACAGACAATAACAAATACAAGAATACTGTACTGCCAAGAGGTTTGACTGAAACTCCTTTTGAAAGTTTCTGCAAATATGTTAAGAAAACATTGGAGAACATTCACTTTTTTTCAAAGAGCCTTCCCTCCCTGTCTAACCTAGAGGTACTTTATCATCAAAAGGCAAGTTCTACATCAAAAGTTACCAGCAGCAGTACAATATTAAAGTAACCACTGACCATATATGAATATGCTTAAGTCACAAACCCATTTTATACACATTACACAAATAAACATAAAGTGAGAATTCCATTAAGTCATTTACAAATGTGAACAAATGCACATGGCAAAAAAACCCCAAAACAAAACAAAAACCCAACCTGTTTTACATAAAATGTACTGAAGAATTAAAGGCTATTCAGGTTTTCAATGTTATAAAATTCTTTTGTCTTTTTTTTTTTTTTCAGGCACATATTGTATTTTTTGTCTGCAGTCATGAGCCTGAATCAGAGGCCCATAAAACAAAACAAAACAAAACCAAAACCACATATTTTGTAAGGAGGTAACAGGGATCCATCTCCTTTTAGTCAACTGAGTGCATTTAAGATTTAATTTATACACTAAAACTAATTACATGATCTCAGCAAGAATGACCTGAAAAGTTAAAAGATGAAGATGTCCAAAGTGTTTCTTGTACTTTGACGTATCCAGCCTCAACCTTTTTTGAGGGGGCTAAACATCTCGTTACGAAAGATAAGAGAGGGAAAAGAGATCATCCTGAGAAAAGTACAAAACCGGACTCTATTACACACATCTGCTGTGTGACCGGGTACGTGTGTCAATATGGGTCAAGTAAAGGGTAGACAAAAGGTTTCTCAGTATGACTGATTGAGTGATCCAGGAAAACTATAAGGGGAACTGCTTCAGAAAGCAAGTACGCCCTAGGACTTGCAGTGGAAAAATAAATAGGTATGGATTAGTACGTCAAATGTTGTATCTGCCTTGAACTGGCCAGTTACTTACATTCAACATTAACGTACACCCTTCATTATTTCAAATAGCCTATACCGTGGAGGTTTTAACGGAAGAAGCTACTGCCAAACGTAATGAGCTGTAGCTGCGGTAGAAAGGGAAAGTGAGAAACAGGCATTATATCTGCAATTCCTTCAAAATAGTGGTGCAGTACCTAAATAAAATCATTGTGGAATTCAAGTAAGTAAAACTACATTTGTTAGTAGTAATTTTTAACAGCCCCAAATGGTACCATTATGCTTATTTTAATATTTTAATGAGACAGAAGTGTAATTTATCACAAATATTGACTAGTACAGCTGAAACGTTTGGTAATAACTGAAAAGAGATGCTCTACTTGTGGGGCGAAAGTGTCTTTGCCCTACCTCAGTCTCATTGAGTTCAACAGGATTACTTGTCTTATAGAGGTAAGTGAGATTTAGACCTTGAAGGAATAACAAAAATAATATTTTAGAGACAGGGAACTTGAATTATCACAATATTTACCACACAGTGTCACAATATTTCTATATATAAAAAGTTAATCTTAGTTTTCATCAAATACTTTAAAAATCAAGTTAAAATTGTATTCACAACTATATAATCCCTCTGACAGCTTTTGGTTTTGCTGATATTTGTTCTTTCTAACATCGTTTTCTTAAAATCTTGCTCCTCTTCCCACCAATTTTAGTTGTAGTGTACAGTATGGCCCCCGTTCACAGAAGGTATCAAATACAGACACATTAGTAAGAGGAGCTAATTTTTCTTTTCCAAGACATCATCTGGGAGAAAAACAAAATGAAACAACCCTGTGTTTTGAATCGTGCTGGCCAGAGTTTCTCTAACAGCACCTTCATCCACAACGCTCACACTCCACATTTCAATGCTTAAAACCACACAATTGCATTTACCCTAGCTATTCTCTGTTCTCCATTTTCATCTTGTTTTATGCATCTGACTTTCAGCATGCACAACTTTGTAAACAAAATCTTCTGTCTAAACAAAAAATCTTCACAGATACCGAAATATTATTAGAGGAGAATAAAGTCACATTTGTCCACTGTCTGAAATTCTGCAGTATATGGATCTCTCATTATGCAGATGCACGACTGGATGGAGAGAATATAAATGTGAATAATTTTCATTTTTCTGTCACAGGCAAATCAGTTGCTGGTTTGCAATGCTGTCAGAAATGGCAAACAGTAGATTATTCTTCAGCAGGTTGATCATTAGCAAAATTACTTTGCTATAAATGGTGCTCTTTTGTGAATGGAGGCCTGTAGATTCAACTTATTCCAATAAACCAAAGGCATTACGGTGATAACTAAATATTTTTGGTCTCTCTACAAATTGTCATTATTATGGCAGCACTTTTCTAAGCTGGAATTTCAAACCAAAGGCACTTTCATGCTAGAGTGCAGAAGAGTCACAATTAATTATTTGGTCATGAAATTTTAAAAGGCAGCATTTATTAATACAATTCACTTTTCACGGAGAACTAAGAGTCTGTAACCTTTCCTTTTGGTATAGACATTTAACTGCGTAGTAATGGGACTGACTTGTACAGAAGGTTGGTTTAGACCAAGCAGTCAAAGAGCATTTCTGTGGGAAAAAATACAGATATTTTTAAAAATGGAACCAATTAATAAAACAATATATAAAATTTATGTTAAAAGGCTAAAGGTACTTCTAATATAATGCTAAGGCACTGCATGTTGTAATGCTTTGGCAGCTCTCAATTAAAAGGTTCCTACAAAAAAGTAACAGTAACAAGATAAGTACTTCCAGCTTACAAAAGAGCTCACAGTTTACAGGCAGCCTGTTGGACTACACACCCCACACTGAACAGTTGAAGGATTAAGGCTTTCAAGAATTAACATATACAGGGTATGGATCATTTACAGAAGTGTAAAGAAAAGACGATGGAAGTAGTTTCCCTAATATTACATATGTGAACACCAATAAACATCGTGACTTTTTATACCCTATAGTTATGGCATATGTAGTGTGCCAGATTCTGTTAAAAAAACTGTACCTGGTTTTGCAAATTGACTTACATACTTTATATGCCTCAAAGAGTTTGCTTGTTATTAAAAAAAAAAAAAAAAATCACCAAAACCACAATTCAAACCCTAAATAAAAGACAACTTTAGAACAAAATAAAACAAAAAAGTAGTTTTTGACTTGTAACACCAAGTGCTTAGAATAAAGGGCTACCGTTAGGCTGTTACAATGCAGTGCTTTTCCTGATGTGATTGTTAGTGTTAAAAATGAGCGTTAAAAGAGACCTTACCATGGACATATTTCTCTGTTCAGTTCACGGAATAGAAACTGAAAGATCATCAGCCCTAATATCCACAAGCAGGTAACAGCTAGACATCACAGCAATCATCCACCTACTAGAGTTAGCTCAGAGGCAGGCTAAAGAATTTAAGCAGTCACCCTTCCCCTCGGTGATGTTTGTATCGTCCTCTAACCTGAGTCCTCACCAGTGTTAAGCACGAACATGGTCTGGCGCAGACGTACAGCAACCTGCTACCTCGTCTAGGCTATATTCTAGTCTAGATAAGTCAACAATGGGCAATTCTGACAGAGGGTGCCATGCAGAAATATAACAGAACAAAAATAAGACTGGCTTTTTTGAAGACTCCAGCACTGTGCCTGGGAGTAAATTCTAGACTTAAATTGTGCATGGGTGCACATCGGTACAGGGCAGGGAGGAGGGACCTGCTAAATGTTAACTCCTTTGATTCGGGATGGCAAAAGACCTTCCCAAGAGCACTCTTTGCCTATACCTCATGACTGATCTTTAAGGTGGCTTGTGCGTGGCTGGGCAGCCCTCAGCCTTTCAGACAAAGGTTTTGTGTGAGAACCCTCTGGCCCAGCTGCTGGCCCAGCACCTGCTGAAACAACTGCTGCTTGGGCAACTGAGGGGCAGTGCTGGCTGTGCAGCAGAAGAAAAGGAACTGAGCAACACTCTGGTGTAGCCAGGAGGAATGAGACTACTTCTCTCGCATGTGTGTACCTCAGACAATCACTCACACCCACATCCATGGTTCGAATCCTTACAGTATTAAAATATCTCCAGCTGTACTTCACTTCCTGGAGTCTTCCCTGAATATATCAGAAGGATGAATGCTACCACATCCGGATGCAAAAGGACATCAGACCCCACGTGGCACAAACGTGTTTGTTTCAGATAAGGTCTTCACCAGCTGGAACTGGAGAGACAACTGGGAGAGGTGTAAGAGCACCAAGATAAAAAGGAAAAGGAGAAAAAAAATCTCCACTTTCCAATCTTCTTTGCCTGATGCTGGTTGTGATTTTCTAGCGTCTCATAGATATTAAAGCTGTTGATCCTTTCAGAGGTGTACATATTGTTCTTTCAAACACATTAGTGTTTTGCTTTCAGTTTACGAATTACTCAATGCTGTCGCAATGTCAGTTGTTTCCGATCATCTGTTAATTTCAGAGTTGCAAGTTTTTCACTCAACTTATTAGAAAACATAGTTGTCCATATAAAATATAACTGCACACACAAGACTACATATAATGCGAGTCTAAATCTTCAGTATTTACCTACTTATTGCAAAATGAGCCATCTTTTTCATTAAATAATCAAATTTTCATATTAGTACAATACAACTTTATACTCTTTTAAAATACACTAGATATGTTAGGGGTAAGGGATGATGTTTTCTTTCTCTGCAATACCTGTTTGAAAGTTTAATGGATTAGAAGATTAGTTTTAGCGTTGAGAAAAAAATACAAAATTTGCCTAATTTTAGGACCTGTCTGTTTCTATCAGGCATTTCTTAAGGCTATATTTTTTCATTTGGTTTCAAACAGAAAAACGTTTCATTTTAAAAAATAATTTAGTGAATTACATTCGTCCATATCTTCCACCCTAATTAGTTACAAAGATAATTCTATAAAGATTATTAACTTTGTGTACTCATTTACAGTTATAGCTAAAGATTCATTTCAATTTCACTTGCATTGTAAAACAAGTATTTCATGTTGGAAAAAAACCCAAAATAAATTCTTATAAATGCTGTCAGTTTTTCCCCATGGCAAATGCTCTGTCATACATTTTTCTATCAGAATTAAAAATAAGCCTCCACAGACAGAGGCGTTAGGTTCTTAAATACAGTCTTCCCAAAGAACTGTGGTTTACAAATTTGAAGAACACTTAGTTTTAGAAATAATTTTTACAACTGTACCAGAATTTCACAGCTACAATTATATATGAACACATTAAAAATGACTTCACTGAAACAGGATTTAGAAAAATGTGGGTGAAAGTTGGGCCAGAGGCACTGCCACTTAGTGTTGAGGTTTACAGTCTGTGTTTTGATAAAGAAGTGAAATGAAGTGTATATATAAATAACTGCTCAGTCCTTTACAAGCCTGTAGATATGATGCTGTGCTCCATGTTCGCTGTTCGACACTTCAAATACACAAGCCATGCAGAGCAGGGTTTCTTGTGTATCCCTGTTTGTTACAACCTGTTTGAGCGGAAGGAAGAGGTAGACAGTATATTACAAACTTGGAAACACCAGGGCCAAAACAAGAAATGACTGGCTTAATTAAAGACAATCTTTAGCTGTGACAGTTTGAAATGTGTGTCCTCTCGCTCTCTCTTTGGCGATTTAAACTGACCTCTGTGACTGCGCTCACATAATGTGCTCAGGGCTGAGCTGCAGGGCTGTAGCTGGCAGCGGGGGGCACTGAGTCGGGGGGCAGCGGGGGTCATCCCACCCTGGCGGCTTGACCACGAGCCGCCATCATGTGGTCGTGGCTCAGCCTTCCTCAACCTGAGCCCCGCTTCAGCAAAGGGAAACCAGGGCACCCTTATCACCTTGTGTTCGCTTGCCAAAAGGCAGCTGAGCGGGGTGCACATGGCTCTGTGCTCACGGCCCTACCTCTTCCCCATGCCGCCAGCCCTTGGTCCTGCTCCACTCCTATGGCGGCAGCAGCAGCGCATGGCTCTGAGTGCT
The DNA here is from genome assembly GCF_034638445.1 of Ciconia boyciana. Lineage (NCBI taxonomy): Eukaryota > Metazoa > Chordata > Aves > Ciconiiformes > Ciconiidae > Ciconia > Ciconia boyciana. The sequence continues at coordinate 11,187,210 of NC_132939.1, forward strand.
CGGCCGAGGTGCCACCGCAAAGCCACAGTGAAAGCAAGCTGGGTAACTGGATGAAACTGGCTTAAAGGCCACTATGTGGACAGTCTTCATGCTTTAGATCACCTGTTGGGTGTACCCATTACTGCATGCTTTCCTGGCCCAAGAACTAATTAACACCGCTGACATTTGCAGTATTATAACTGGCATCTCAGCAAGAACACATTAGATGAATGGGATGGTTCAAAGTTACTGCCTCAGGCTCGCTACAAACACCAAATAGAGACTTGCATGAAAAAAAGAGAGAAGCAAGCTGAATTTTTGGAAAGTAACAAAGATGTTTGTTCATGTTCTCAGCCAGCTTAGCCTTTTCATCCTTAGTGTCTATAGTGCACATTCCAAGAGTAGTACTCTGAAGTCAATGGGATGATTTGTTTAGTAAGCAACATGACTAAGGGATTCGGAAACTGGTTCTAAATATGACAAGTTAAACAAGCCATACAAAGCCTGAGAGTAGTTCAGAAATGGAAAAATTAAAAATGAGTCCATACCAATAAAATCGTAAAGTTTTCCAACACGCTGTTCATCATGTATTTCTCTGGTAAATGCTTCAGCTTGTGTATGAAGTTGATCATATATTCACACATTGGAGAGCGATTTATTCTGTACACGAATCGGCCATTCTCAAACCTTGCATATTCAGTCTAAAAAAAGAAAAAAGGAGCATTTAGAATAAGATAATTCAGAAATAGCAAAAAAGTAAATACTAAATCTGTTTTTTCTTTCCTTGTGTAGACAGAAAAAAGAGAAAGTGGCTCTCAGCCACACACACACGCCTACTTGCTAACTCCCGGCCTGAGCTATGCAGTGCTTTGCTAAAAATTCAAGGGCCCTTAATTATTAAAAGTTATAATATCACCACTTGTTCTCTAACCTGTGAATTAAAAAACTGAACAGATGAGGATTACACAAAGGTAAGTCCAACTCAAGTAAAAATGAATTAAGCAGAAAACATTGTGGTAAGATGATTTTACAGTAGTTTTTGAGGCAACTGTCTGCAAAGGGAACAGCAAAAATAAGCTTATATAGTTATGCATAAATATACACATATAAACATAGCTATACCACTGCATGATTTAATAGGCAATTTATGAATTACAGAAAGATGCAAGGCTACAGTAGGAAGAAAACCAGACTGATTTAGATTGCAGAGGCTCACAAGGGGCTGAAGGAGGGTAAGGCTGTGAGTCTTGGACTCCTGGGGCCCAGCTACCAATTGCTCAGACGAGCTACTCAGTGGCTTGTGCGGTTTTTGGCTTTCTCTAAGCTTGGAATAACGGAAATGATGGAAAACTTTTTTATTGTCACCATGCACAGAAAATAAACTTAGTATAAGAAGGACATGAACAGTGACCAGGACATCTATAAAGGCTCAACCTGCAGCTCTAGGCTAAAATTCCCATACAAAAACTATATTGCAGATAACAGATGTGGGTGTGGGGCTTAGTACACAGAAGACAAGTTAAATAGCTGCAGTACCATTGTACAGTAAACCAGCTAGGTACCTGACCACTCGATACAGTTCTGTGCTTAGAAAAGAAAAGGTAAAAAATAAATAAAGGCCCTTGCACATTAAGAAAATACGCAACTTAGTATTCAAAAGCTGCTGGTGACTGGGGAAGGCATGCCCTTCTGTGCATCAAGTAAGATAAAATAAGCATGGGTATAGACAAAACATAGCACACCATCCACGGCTTTAAAATGTTTAAAAAATCTAGATGACAGAGTAGTCATCTACTCTGTAGATGAGAGAGAACCATCTACTCTGTAGTATGGTTCCAGACAGGCTACGCGGCTGGCCAAGTGTTTGGAAATGGGAGCAAAAGCATTTTTGCTTCAGCTCCTTTTCTGCCAGGTGATGGAGGAGGCGGCACTGACGTCAGCTGCAGGTTCCCCACGGAAGGGTGCCACAGGCAGGGTGGAGGAGGGTCTCCAAAGCAACAGGTAACTAGGATTTTACTTAACGGTAGTGTCACCATTCACACGGTGATTTGAAATGAACCCAAACACTGCTGGGAAGGGAAATGCTCTTTCAGGAAGGATTAGAGGAAGGAAGGAAAAGACAGGTAAGAGCAAAGTAAAGACAAGAGAGAGAAAAGCCTAATTAAAATGAAAGGGAACCAGAGAATCATCCCATCACAACACCCACCTCTACTTTTTCTACTACTTGCTTTCCAAATGAGCAGACTTTGGTGGAACAGGTGATTGTCATGTTTTCTGAGCTCTCGTACTGACTAGTGACTCCATAAAACGCTCCTGTATCATCTTGAATGTTGCAGTTTAAGTCAGCCTGTTGGGAAAAAGTAATAGATGTTGAAGATTTTTTTCATTTGACAATGTCAGTAGCATAAGCTGTAATTAGCTCACCGTTCTTTTCAGAAGTAAGGGAGAGAGGGGGGAGTTTTATAGTGACAACAGTGACAGAGGAAAAAGTCTGTCAGGAAAGTACCTGCCTAATTGTTGCAGTAAAAACCTTCGGGAAGCGGCAATTTCTTCAAACTTTAAACAACAAAAGACAGCCCAGTGTTCCTCTGGGCTACAGGAGCCGTTCTTGTCTGGCAGATAGCTGATGAAGTCCCTGGAGCACAGGGAATGATCACCTGCGAGGAGCCTGGCTCCAGAGCTGACTCCTCTGGAGGCAACCTGCCCTGCGGCCTCAAACTCAGCCGAGCCATCCCGCTCCCGAGAGGCAATAGTCCACTTTCTCCTTTTCCGTTCTTAAAGCAATGAAATCCTCACGGCAAAGGGAGACAGCTGCACAACACGGGAATCGATCTCTGATAAGACTCGCTCAAGCCATATGGCCCTGACTCAGCAAAATACTCGACTTCACAGGGCTGTATGATGCAACGCACAGGCTTCCCACGAGCCGTGTGCGCACTGAGCCGTGCCCACCGCACCGATAAAATGTTACTGAAAGTATTTGATTTCTTTCAGTATTTCTCCGCAGCCTGAATAACTACCCAGCTGCCTTTGATATCTAGCAACAGAGACTGAGACTTGCAGGATCAAGTGAGGAACAGTGCTACCTTTAATTATTTATATCCAAATCCAAGTCCTGTGCACAGCGTGATTAATTTGGCTACAAAGCAACAGCACAGGCCACATGCTGGATCCGGCCTCCTCAGGCCTGCAGCAGCACTGAAGCTGTTCTGCCACTGTGCTCTTTGTCATCATGGATCCCTTTTCAAAAGCCCTCAACTTAAAAGAGCACTAATATGGATATAGGCAGAGTCTAGGGATATCCACAGCTGGATTTGTTGATTCAGGCATTAGCTCTGCTGACATCTCTGGTGCCCAAGGAGAGAGTGGGCAGGGTTTTCTTTTTCAGTGGAAATAGCCGATCAGCTACTGCAGCGTAACATCTAAGACTCGCCTGAATTTTTAACTTACTCTGAGACGACCATTTTAGCAGGGAAATGCAGTTTCGCAGCTGTTTCACTTGCAAGTCTAGCTCTGCTTTTTTTTATTGCTAATATAGAAATGTAACAGAAAAATTTTGACAGATACTTTCAGACTTTTTATACAGATACTTTTTGACAGATACCTTGAGACTTTTTAAAAACCCAGTTCACAGGTATGTTTATTTACTAGTTAGCATGGAACATTTATAAACCTGCCTTCACTACAGTTCAGGTCATTTGTAACTGCTATTTAATTTTTAACTAGACAACCACTCATTAATTCTGCTTAGTGTCTACAGTCCTTATTTGTGGTACAACATTCTGAGGCAATATGCTGATAATAGCACATACTGAGCTGGTTTGTGGTACGGAGAAGACATAGGTCTAAGATTACTTCAGGCTGGCTTTGGTAAATTAATCAGTGGAGAAGTCTCCTGAGGTTTACACACAGTAACACAAACAGCCCTATAGTCACGTATTTTGCATAACAGAAAGAAATCCTATCGCTATTACACCTTGTTTCTTGCACATGTTTTGCATGAGGTCAGCAGTTAATGTTTAATGTACATCTAAAGCAGTGTGTTCGCAGTGAGCTCTAAGAAATTGTTCTAAGCTAATAGTAAATAAGCAATTTGCCGTCACAGCTGGCTTGCAATCGAAACATGACGAACATCGAAACATGACAAACTGTAGCAGCCACCAGCCATGCCACAGCTGCTCCACCGGAATTTCTGAAGAATAGGGATTTCTGATAAAACAATTGCATTGTTGTAAATAATAATAATTAATAATAACAATAACAGTAACAATAACACAATAATAATAATAGTAGTAATCTCTTAAAAAGTGGTTATTCCTGCTGCTACCACAATTACAATTTTACTATCAAAACATTTTCTTTTTTTCCCTTTCAGATACAGACAAAATATTTAAGAAATCATAACTAAAATGCTCCTCACAATTTCATGTTGTCAAAAGGGTCACCCGCATAGACCTTACATTTCAAGCTGCAATAGCAACTGTTTATAGAGTTAAAAAATAAGAATAACTTTTTATCTGCTGCCTTCTGATTTTGAAGCCCACTGAAAGAAAACTCTAATTGTTGTCTTTATCTGCTGACACTTAACCTGGAAAAGTAACACATGCGGCCATCTGGCACCCTGTTGATCACTCCCACAGCTCTTCCAACTCTTGCTGAAATCACCAGGAGTCCTATGTACACAAAAAATACAGGCTGGGGTCCTGACGTTTCAATGAGGAATGCTTGAAATTATCACTCATATGTCATGATTTACTCTTATGCAATCACGACAGTGTTGCAAAGTCCCATAATGGTAATATAAATGTGAATTATCTTTATTTGCTATTCGATTTTTTTTGAGTCTAGCACACAATAAAGGTGTTTTCAAGGAAAGACAGAATTTTCGTTTTAAACAACAGTTTTCATGTTCAACTAATTACAAACTACTGAGAGCTGAAGCTTTAAGACTCCTCCAAAAAGTGTAACGATAACATAAAAATCATAAGAGTTGGCAATGGCAACTAATCTTAAATGAAGGTTTCACCAAAGCCTCTTCTAATCCTGAAATAATTTTATCTGTTCTCACATACTATAACAAATCTTGCCCCTCAGTCTGGGTTCAAATTTGTTCACTAGAGGCCGAGTACATGAACCCTAGGAAGGAGTGTGTATCATTGCGAAGAAGGGATTGTCACATCAAGGAAGTATTCTGAACCAGGTGTTGAAAGCTTTCTTCCATGCTGAATACCTTTAGAAAAGAAGGAAAGACTATCACTTCTGGTAAAATACAAAACTTCGGTTAAAATATGATGGTGAAAGACTTGCTAATTATATTGTTATGGCTTACTTAGTAAGGGGTTCATCTAAACACATACACCTGAAAGCAAAATTGTATTTCTTGAACTGACGAAGGCAGGTCACAATAAAAATTCAGGGGATTTTCTGCCCCCCGCAAAAGGTTATGAGACTACAAAAAAAAAAAAACAAAAAAAAAACAACCTGTGCTAACAATGGGCAATGCTGTGGCTATGAGAGTTGTAGATGTAGCTTTGAGCAGGAATAAGGTGGTGTGTTACCCCGGTATTCAGTTTTAGCAGGCTTCTTCCTACAATATTGATTCCAGGTTTTTTGTCTACATTTTAGAAAGGATGTTGGAAAATTGGAAAGTGTTCAGAAAAGAGTTACAAGAATGATTTCAGGTCTGGAAAACATCCTTTGTAGTGAATGACTAATGAAACTCCATCTACTTACTTTTTCCAAGGGAAGTTTTTCCACAACTTTGTCATAGCCTACAAGTTGCTACATGGGGAAGAGTCTTCTGACAGATTAAATCTTGCAGAAAAGGACATTAAAAGACAGAAAGCTAAAGCTATGCAAAAGCTAAATGAGAAACAAGGCAGAGCCTGGTAACCCTGATGGCAATGAAATGCTGGCATAATTTTCAAATGTGGTGGAATCACCATTACTTGGGGTCTGTTTTAACCAAGCTAAACATCTAACTAACAGGGATGCTCTAGTTCAAGTAGGCTTATTGTCCGGAGGCAGACGTTACTTAGTGAGGTTCACTGCCTATATTACAGAAGAGGCAAGACTAGATAAATATAATAATAGCAAAATTGAAATACAGGAATTTATCTTATTAACCTCAATTAACCCTCGCCTTATAATTTCCTTTTTCAATGATCCCTGTGAAAAACGTGACAACAGTCAAGCTTCTGGAGCGCTGTGCTTGCAGCCTCTCATGCTGCAACCAGCTTTGTCTCATTATTTCCTTGGTGCTCTCTCTCTAGCTGCTCTCTTGCCTTTCAGACTCTGATTGCAAGCCTTCCTGGGCTGTAAACCAGCTTTCCCTTCTGTACAGCTTCTCATGCAACTATGCTCTGACCCATGGCTCCAGGAATTAGGGTTGGTAAGCACTATTGTAGCATATACAGATAAATAACCTTTTGAATGGTTATTTCAAATATATTGCCATGATTTCAAAGATTACGGCATTTCAAATATTATGGTATGATCACATGTGATGAACAGGAGTCCATTTGAATTTTAAAATACAAGATCAATACAATTTAGGAAAACCCCCCCCGACAACTTAAAAACACAAATGGAATATTTTTTTTTTTTTACGTTCAAGAGTAAAACTCTAATTTTGATTTATTTCTAAGAGCTGAGATTTATATTAGCTGAAGGCATTTGGAGGCAGGAGAGGCACTCAGCTTGCTGGCACCCTATCTATAGTGGTTGTGTAACAGCATGATTAATTCATTAATAAAGCATAGCTTGACAATGGGTAGCACTGAAAATATTACATATTAAGAGCACCAAGCGTTTGACGTGCTGCAGGAGAAGCCTCTGCCAGTGTGCCAGAGCAAGCACCAAAACAGAGCTGGCTGCAACCAAAATAAAGAGTAAAAATAAATAAATAAATAAAATCTTCACATTCACTTCAGAGGAGCTCGCAGGCTCTGTGTTAAAGGCGGGGGGCAGAGGGCAGAGCGCTTGTGTAATAATAACAGCTTTGGCTAACAAAAAAGCAACTCCAGCAAAAATTGCTGAGAAGAGTCTAAATCCTTCCTGCTGAGTAGAAGGAAACCAGCACCTACTGGAAACAGCGGGATCTGGGGAGGGCCAGAACAATTTACACTGGCATTCAGTAGTTAACATTAAGCACATAAGGTCACTTATTAACAACATATAGGTTTTAACAACTGCTGACTGCAGGGAGGTGTGTTACTCATATGACCGCATCATGCCTCCCCTCCTCCTCTCCAAAGAGTGATCAAAGAGCAGAGATTCCAAATTGTGAAGCAATTTTTTCCAACGGGAGCATCTGGGTCGTTGGCACGTTTCACCGCGCGTTACACTGCAGCTCAGGAATTGCGTCCAGGTCTGCCACATGGTTGGGCTTGTGATGGACAGGCCAAGCTGCTCCGGCTTCCCAGCTGCTCGGCCCCTTCCACTCATTATCCAGCCTCAAGCGCTAATGCCCTTGCATCAATTTGCGAAGGGGTCCTCCACAAACACCACGTGAGCCCCCTGCGCCGAGAGGGTTGTGATGGGGAAAAGAAAATGGATGTCTGCTTTCTTCCATATCTAATTTGTTTTGCATACATTTGCATGCTGGCCATACACCCATTCACATTACGGATCCCATTTGTGAGTTGCAGATCATTTGCCAGTCAAAGCTGGCGAGGGTGCATGTGTGTCTGTGTGTGTGGAGGGAAATCCAAGATTCTAGATTGTGCAATATAAATTACATGTAAAAACAGAAAGGAGAAAAAAAAAAGGCAGTAGCCACAATTGTGCGTGCGTGAATGAAGGGCACAAAGAATCTCTGCACCTTTGAAGACGGCTGGAGGCACATGGGGATAAATTCAGGAGGGGGTGGGAGGAGACCACAGGCGCAAGCCATTTCTGAACACTGATTACATGGGTAAACTGTTTGTTCCAGTGTATCACAAAGAGAAGGAGCATTATTTTTCATGCCACAGCTGTTTTGAATAAGAATAGGAATAAACTTAACCATCCTCCTCATGTTACTTACCACTAATTATGGCATATATTTACATCTATAAAACAGTGAAATTTTGGGGGACATAATTTCATGCCCCTTTATTGTGTAGATTCCTTTATTTCCATCCCACATTTGAATTTCAAAAATGTTTAGGACTTCAAAGCATCTTTAAAAGCTTGCCCTAATTATAATATGCATTACTTTCTAAAACTCCTAGTTTGCATTGCAGATTCCTGCAAATAGAGGCATTCATTTTAAACATCAATTAATATCATCCATGCATCTTCAGATGAGTTTGGGTCTTTATTTCAGAGTTGCACTGAGCTCTGACTATGCTTTCCTCAGTTTGAAGAACAGTTCAAGCTACTGCAAACATTTAAAATTAAGCCAGGGGATCAGATCGGTACAAAGCCCAACAGCCCAATATTCATTTATATCAGCTATTTTTTCCCTATGTCACTAGTTAGAAAACATCCCTCCTCCTTTCAGATATATTTGCTTCCCATATCTGTTCCTGTAGCTGCAGAAGTCAGAGTTCAGGTTGGCACAGAGCATTTGGCAGCGTCCGAGACACAAAATCCACGGCAACATTATTGCAAGGTGTGCTTACAACCAGCACTAAGGATCCCAACGGAGGCAGGGACCCACTGCACGATACTGTAGGTTACATAGAAAAGTCATGCAAAAAGAGAATCCCTGCCTCAGAATTTGCAATTGGGGACTGAGGCAAAATATGAGAGAGAAATAACTAGCTAAACCAGAATAATTTAGTCTAGGCTGCAGTGGACAGATACGCACTGCTGAATTAACATCAAAGGTGCTCCTAGTAGTGAAAAGTGTTTGCTGGATGAACTAGCACTAGATGGGGCAAGTTACAGAGCTAGCAAAGCTAGCAGGGGCATAAAGGGAGATACGGAGTTGTGCCTTCCCAGAGCAATTCCCTTGCCAGAGTCAATGGAGATGTATGTGATCGTAACAGCAGAGTCAAAATGAAGATACTTGTTGGAGATGTGGCTGAGAGATACTGGATTCAAAAGGGAGGTGGTGTGAGTGGGACAGATGTACCATCAACCTCTGCAAGAGAAAGTGGAGAGCCAGGGAAGGCAGAGCACTGGGCAATCAGCACTGTGGGCCAAGAAGGCAAGGCCAGCAATACTGTTTTAGACAGACATTTTGGGGTAAGGCTGGAGGTGCAATCTATCATTTAGTTTGAACTCTTTCAGGAGGCCTAAGTGTATTATTTAGTATTAGGTAATTTAAGAATAGTAGTGAGTAACCAGTGGGAATAGCATTAGATATCAATATGAGTAGAACTTCAACTAGTAAAAGAAACCAATAGAGGCAACATGTGTTGACTTAGCTTTTAGATAGGCTAATCAGAACTTCAAAGACCAGAAGACTTCGGGGCTTTTCTCAAGTCACAAAAACCATTTAAGTACAAACTAACCAACAGGTATGTTGACCTTACTCAGATTAAGATTAGATGGTATGAATCATACCCGATTGTTTTACATAGATTGGGCTTATTTTGCTCGTGACTAAGGTAACAGAAGCCAGATTGTGCACTCAACCTGCACCCAGGGAAAGGTTTCATCTGCAGATATTCTGCAGCCATGTCTGAATTCCTCGTCAGTGTTCTAGGAAATAACTTTTACATTTATTTAAGAACATTTATTTTTGTTTTCATTTTATATCCCTGTAATCTCCGGTTTCATATCATTGTCACACAAATTTCCTGTGCCGTATCATTAGTACGTTGTTCCTTATTTACTCATTGTACTGAGTGCACAACATACCAAGTAAAGATCCTTCTATCTATTACTGTAAAGCCTGTCTCTGGGGTGACTTCCCTGAGCTCTCTGGTTCCCAATGACTACCTGGGATAAACAGAAGAAAAGAGTTACTGCATTCAAGGTGCAAGACAAGGACCAGGAAATTGCTTTGCAGGGCTGTAAGGCTGGTTGTTCGAGGTGGTGTAAAAGGAGAATTCTCTTCCTTTCATACCTCCTGCACTGTTAGGTAGGAAGAGGTCCAAAAGTGTGACGTCCAGATGTGTCACTAGGACTGAGGGCAGAAGCTCATCCATTCCCAGCATCAGGCTGTATTTCACAAGAGATACAATCTGTATGAACCAATAAACCTCTGCAAAGCAAAGCAACACTTTGCTTTGTACTCCATACCTGTGATGCTTTGCAAAGTCAACTCCACAATTGCCAAATGTCTTCTTGCAAGATCTCAGACCTTTCCCTCCCACTTTTTTTGTAATCAAACCTTATTACCTTTATCACAGGGAAAACCATGCTGCTGAGAAGCCTCAAGCAGAACTAAATGGGAAAGAGCAAGAGGAGTACTCTTTCCGGCTACCGGAGCTAGCTAAGCTGCTTTCTGCCTTAGTCATCCTCAATGCGAATGCTCATCTCTGGTCTTCCTGTTTGACACCTTTCCTTTCCACACTAGATTTAATGTCTAAACAAAATGCTCTTTGTGCTGCCTCCAGTGACACGCCGACTTCTCTTTAAATCTGTTTACAGGCTCACCATCCCTTCCGGCATCAAATCCTCACCTTCGCTTTCAAGCTTCCACATGCCACAACACCCACCTGCTTTCCTTCTCTGGTTTCCCTTGACTTCTTTCACTCGTAGGCCCTGGTTTTCTTTTGTTGATTCTCCTTACAGTGCTTTCTCACCTGTACTTATTTGCCCAACACAAATTCATGTTCCTCTTTTACTCATGTTACAATCAAATTCCACCAAAACGTGGGCTGTCACTGGACACTGATGCTAGGATGCACTAGCTTACACTGCTGAGGAAATTATCGATGGTTAAATGATAGCGAAGGGAGAAGACAACACAAAGGATGGGAAGGGGGAAATGATTAAATAAAGGGTGAGAGAGTACTGTGAGCAAGCAATAACCACACAACATGAACAGAACCTGGGAGAAGTTGAACTTTCAGAGTAGGAGGAGGTAGCAGATGATAAGGAGAGAGTGGATACTGATTCAGAAGTGGATACTTAATTTAAAAGAAAAGGACAAGAAAACAAAAATCAATCTATTTTCATATTAATAAACTTGAAGTTACTAATAGGGTCAAAAAGATTGTCCGCAACCTTTGCCGGCTTCACACCGGTAATATATGACTGTTTAGAACAGTTTCTCAACACTCCCCGTAAACATGGGAACAGTGTCCTTTTTTCTGAAGAAATGTCCTACTGGGGTGGAAGAAATTAAGGACAGTGAGCTGACAGTTTAGGATCTAATTCTCATGACTAATTACACAGCCTTCCTCTGTTTTTCCTATACATATTTCTAGATGGAGGGCACTGGTGTGAAGTTTATTTCTAGAAGGGCATTCATCGTGACTCTCGCTACGCCCTAACACTGCACCTGGTACCTTCTCTTTGCCTCACTCACCCGATAAGAGAGAAAATCCACCGGCTTATTTTAAGGTCGTGGCTCAGGAAGGCATCCTCACCACATTTTTAATGTATAACTCAGAAGGATGTTAGCACTGTATGTTTTTTAATCTCTAAGTTAATACAACACAAAATTGTATTAAAAGACCATTATGTTGGAAGGCACAGTGAGGTTAGGAAATGTTGGATTGAAGTTGCCTGCACATCCTGACTGGTGAACTGCATCATGATACAGTCTTTAGCTACACGACTGTACACTCGCCCTCTGAGCATCTATACAATATTTCTTTGTCTTCATTATTCGGTGTGGCCCTATTCCCTGCACACTACTCAAAACCTGTGCTGAACACAGAATTATTAATTTTATAAAGGTTTTCTTCATGGAATTATCTTGATTCTCTATAAACAGCTATGAGTTTGATTTCTCAGTGACCACCTGAGGTGAAGGAATGGTATCACCCCCATATTACAGATGGGGAGCTAAGGCAAGAGTGTTAAAGGTGTGCACTGCTTGTAGGAGATCAGGCAGAGAAGGCTGGCACTTGAATTTTTGAAGTCATGAGTACAACACAGACCTTAATGATCCAAAGAAGATCTCTACTGGCTTTAGATACATCTTTGAGCATTCAGCATGCCTGAAAATCAGTTTCCACATTGAGAAAAAGCAGAACATACAATACATCAATGACCATATCACAAATCTCTGCTGCTTCCACATCTAATCTAAAGTCTGAGGCTTGTCATTCTCTGTGGGAACTCCAAACAGGCAAGTGAGGTGACATTCATTTTGCCAGAGGGTTTCGTAAGTATTTATTATGCAAAGTGGATTGGTGAGATGACGGTCCTCAGTTCAAGCCCAAGTTTTGCAAGGAAATGTATTTAGTGGTCACAGACCCTTAACCTCCAAGCTCTATTCTTCTGCAGGCAGATTTCTTCTGCCCTTATGTTTTTCCTGTTCCCACCCCTCACATACCTGTTTCTGCTGTGTGCCTTCATCCCTATGTTTCCCCGCAAGCTCCTTATCCCAAATGCTCCCTCTTCCCACTGCCTCCCTCTTTTTGACCCTGCCTTTTCCAGGCTCCTGGTACCTGCTGCGTTTCAACTCCCAGTTCTCTGCTGCCTCCTGTTCCTGGACTCTTTGCTCAGCCAGCCCTCAAATGCTTGGTCTACAGCTCCCGTGCCCAGTTTTAAGACTCATTAATTTCTCAACAGATTTCGCACAGCTCCTGCTCAGTGGTTTATCCCTTCTACACCCAGATTTGAGAAAAGAGAGTCTCCCTTATTCCTGGTTTCCAGTTCCAAATCTGGTGCCACAGAAACTCTTAGCAAGATATGAAGTCTAGGGTATGTACAAGGTGGAGAGTACTGCAGGCCACGTAGATAAACTTTAACTGAAAGCAATAAACACCGGGAAATCTGATCATAAGCAGTGATTCCAGATCAAGCTTTTCTGGTTTCAGCCTCAATCTGTCCACTCTGTAATTAAGCCCTGAATATGCCCCTTTCACTGAGGTTTTAAAAGACAAATTTAAAATGTTTAGATGATAACTGTTGCTAGGAAAAGGAGTATACCACAAAAAATACCTCAACAAATCAATAAGTAGAAGAAGCTTTAGTGTAAGCATAAGGTCCAGCCTAGAGATTTGACGATCCTTTTTGATGAACCTTTAGCATTGCTAACATGAGATTTTGTAAATACAATACAAAAAATCTGATGTATCAATGAAATTTATCACAACTAGATCAATATACAACATCTCAGCCTTCCCTTCAAATTCTTTTTTCACTCTTGCTCACAACTGATATGAACAGATATAACTTTTGGAGCAGAGTCCCATGGCTGGAGGAAGGGGCAAGGGGAAAGCAGATGTGCTCCAGCAACCAAAAAATGTTTAAGAAAAGCCCCGGAACCCTCCCAGGCTCACAGTCGTCCTGCTGCACACGTGGTTCAAATCCCACTTGGTCCTATCTGCATAAGTGTGGACTGATCACAGGACTGATTCTTGTACTATTTGCATTTGGCAAGAGTTCAACATTTGAAACACTAAAAAGCGGGCTCCATTTCTGTGGCTTCCCCGGTTTTTCTTGGACCACTAGATGGCAGTTCCCCATTTACAAAGCAGGGCTCTCGTTACCTGTTCGCTCCTGCCCAGCAGCTGTGTCAAGCACAGTTGAGGCACGCATCTGCCTTTGCATGTCATCTGCAACACAGACTTCTTGTGGAGCTGTCAACAAGAGTGGCTCTGGGCCAGCGTCCTACCTGAAGGATATACAGCTTTGCACTTTTAAATGACGACAGAAGAAATTTGCACACGCAGCCCAAAGGGTGCTAAATACTAAACACAGGCTTTATCGACAAGAGAGGTTCTCCACGTCATGTCTTACTCACCCAGAATTTTACGAGGAAGAAAGCATTTTGGGGCCCCTTCCCAAACAGTTCCTTTAGACCGCCCTTCTTTTCAGGAAATTTGTCATAAATCTGACGAATGTCCACTGATTCAAGCAACGGGTCACTGTAAGAATGGTTAGCGTGTCCAATGTGTACGAAGAGGTGTTTATTATACTGCAAGAAAGAAACAGGAAAATCAGTGCTGTACAAAAAGAGCAGAGGTTTATTAAGGCACGGGTCTGCGTGTGCTCCTGCGGAGGGTAGCGTGCTTTGATGGATTAAATGACTCGCACATTACTCCTGGGACTATGATTTTCTGCAGTATGATTCCCATGAACAATTCAGTGATTGTGTCGTAGCCCCTTGTGAACAAGGGTCAACATCAAAAAACCTGTGTCCCTACTGCAAACCACAAAACATGGTCATCTTCAAGGGAGTAATTTACACTGAAAGACCCAGCGGCAGCACAGTGATAAAGAGCCCTTTGCAGAGCATAATAAGAGGAATATGCTCACGAGGAAGGCCTATTTCTGCCTCTTTAAACCATGTCTTTTAATGTCCCATGTCCTCACAGCCTGAATTTCTGCTAGTGCCACAGAGCCCACACATAAACACCTCCTGTTTGTCTATTAAAAACCCCAAACATCTATCTATAGCATATGCTAATGCCCCTTAACTAAAAGAGTTGGAAGGGATTTTCTTTTAACTTCAGAATGACAACAACGAGAAGGCCAGTTACTCTGTGTTGCTGTTGCTATAGAAGTGGTCCTCATTGCATGTCCTCCAGTATTTTGACCCATGTAATATTAAAGAGCCAAACTTTTACCACTTCCCTCGGGAGGTAGCTCTGTAGATGATCATCTCTGCCAAAACACGTTCAGCTTCAATTTCCTATTTCTTAACTTCATCCCATCGCACCTCATTATAATCACAGGAATCACCTCAGCAACCCTTTTCCTGCCTGGGGGAAATCCTTGGCCCAGTGAAGTCCACAGCAGCCCCCTACTGAGTCCAATATGGTCTTTTAGGGGCTGCCATTTCTCCAAGATGAGAGCACTTTCCAGCACCTGAAATGACAGCGGAAGGACGAACCCCAAAGACCCTCCGCTAGTCAATCAGCAGCTCAGTGTTCTGTGAGCAGACTGAAGGAGCTTGAGAGTGGCAGGATTAAACATTGGGGTTTTTAACCATGCAGATCACAAAACATTTTGCTAACTCAATTAAAGGAAAGCTGATATGCAGTCAATGAACACTAGAAAACCCTGTCATATTGAACAGATGCTGTATATAAGGGGCAATTCCCAAAAGCTAAGCACAAATAAAATATTTAAAACCCCAAAGCAGACCTCATTTAAGCTATTTTGTTTACAATATACCTGCCGAATGAACAAATTGAAATGACAAATCTAAATTAATTGGACATCCACTCAGAGCCTTCCTTTGGTGTAAGCGGAGTCTTCCCTAGCAGATGTCCAAAACTCTGGGGAAAAGGAAATGGACTGGCTAGATTTCTGCACTTAGGAAATTAAATTGAAATGTATTTAAAAATCATCTAGCATAGTGAAATCTGAATTTAGAATCAGAGAAGTCATCTGTGTATGGGGCCAAAAATGAGATACCTTCCATGCTTTTTACAGGGTTGTATTCCTTTTTACATTTTGTAGAAGGAAAAAGGAAAGCGTAACACTTTATTAAGGTGTTTGCACAAGCAAGTCCAAGTCTGAGAGCACCGGTTCCACAGGATTTTCCTTGCAGCCCTCTTTCAAAAGAATGCCATCCCAGCTTCTTCTGTGCACAAGTGGAAAACTTGCCCAGCCTTTACTTAGTGCATGTGGAGCCCAAAAGGGGCAGAGCTGATCCAAAGAAACTGTTTCTACCTTTAAGAGGAAAACAGGCATGGCAGAGAAATAAATGGGCGGTGGGGAGCTGAATGCATGCACGCAGGAGTGAGCGTGCCCATGAATGTGTGCCAGCTAGCCCTCACCCAGCGCTGGTCTAGCTTGCATGCTGATCATTTACACATGATACAGGAAATCATCGTACTGGTTGGCAACTATGAGTGACTACCATAACAGTGTCCACGATCAGATTTAGCATGTTACTTTATGCAGTAGTGGCAAAAGTGGACTAAGGAGACATTTTAACATGACAAAACAAAAGAAAGAATGCAGAATAATATGAGAAAGCACCACGGCTCCAACTTTTGGTTTTTTGACACTGTTATCACATCTTTAGCTTGCAGTACTGTGAGTAAATAACTAAAAGTCATGCTGAACATTTCTTACGTATCTTGCTGCCTACTGAAAAACTTAGATCTCAGTAAAATGTACCAGCGCCCCATATACCTGGGAACTGCCAGGAACGCAAGAAAGGGAGTCCAGAAACCTGCTCCTCTTACTTTCCTAAGCTACCAGGGGTGAAGTGCAGGAGGACAGGGCACAGGCTTGGTCACCGAACGTGGCTATCGACAGAAGCCTATCTGCGATGAGGCAAACATCTCCATTTTTCAAGTAGAATGATAAGAATTCCCCAGTAGAGGTAAGCACTTCAGCCTTCTCTGAAAAATTAAACTGAAACATTTCCCTTCCCCCAGCACCCTCATTGCCTGCCTAGGAGTGTGCAGCAGTTGTGCTCTCCCTGGGGATGTGGGATGCCCCAAAGCATCTCTCTGCTCTCCTTCGCTCAGAGTAAGGGCTTGAAAAACCATCCCCACCATCAGTGACCAGGTTTGGGTTTTTTTGGTGTTGCTTTTTTTTGTTTGGTTTGTTGGTTTTTTGTTTCCTCTCAGTCTTCTCTGCTGGAGTTGTTTCAGGTTGTACAAATAACCACATTTTTATAGGAACAGAACTGAGGGCTCAGGTTCTCCTGCACCCAGGAAAGCGTCCTCCCCAAAAGGGGGGGGGTCTCTCTCCCAGGCCCAAAGATGGCTGTGGAGTGAAGGAGGAAGGGAGAGCTGTATTTTACAGTTTGGCAACTGCAAATTCCCAAGACAATTCACATGCTGTATCTTATTCTGCGAACCAGGAAAATATACAAATTGCTCAGTATCCAAACTTTAGTAAAAGCAAACACACTCATAGGAACATGGACCATGAAGTCTTAATAGTTTCAATATAAAAGCAAAGTTAAAGGCAGCTGTAAAGCTACCACAGTTGTCTGCGGAGCTCGCCAAAGTACCAGATGCTGCTGCAGCAAAATTTCCGAGCGGGTACAGTAGGACAGATGGTATGACATCACCTGACAACATTCTTAGGACAGAAATGTTTATTTTGATATTGCAATGTGTGATTATTTTCTCCTTATGTTGCTGCAATTCCTATGCTAAGTACAATCATTACTAACCTAATTAGATATGGCATATTTCTATGAACTAACAAATGATAATATAATATCAGGAGCAGGGTAGATGGATACTGAAATGATCCCAATCATTTTTATACAAACATACTCCATGACAGGAATTTATGCATAGATAAAAGCAAAGAAGCTAAGTTTTATGCCTATATTTTTGAGCTCATTAGTGCCTGAAAAGCTTAAAAACATCCTCATTATATTGAGAATTCACTGTTCTTTTAGACTGAGTATTCCAGGGTCATTGAAGTACATTAGATGCTGAGGAATTTACTCATGCTACAGCATTTAAAGCATTTGTATCCAGCATTGGGGTGATAACGTGCTTTAGATGCTGTAAACCATCATAGATCAAATCCTGTATTTTCTGAGGATAAAAACAACATAAAAATACAAAGAACATTTTCAGCTATGTCTTCAGCATCCGCATTACATGATATGCCCTGGAGATGGCCGCCTCTTACTGAGCTCCTTTCCTTAAAAAAATTCTAACTATCCAAAGAATGCAGTAAAGCCATGAAATATGACTGTTGTCAAATAATACCACGAGAAAAATTATAATCCACTTAGGAATTTAAAAGAACCAAGACAAATTGCCGATGGCAGGGGATGCAAGCATTTAAGCTGGTGCAGAACAAAGACAAATCACCTACATTTGTTTTATCAGACAGCATATATATTTGTAACAGCTTCTCACCAATTTTGCACTTATATTCTAAGGCAACAGCCTTTCTAGTCCATGAAATGCAGGTTTGCAAATTGCTACAGTGTGCTCTGCCGCACCCCTGTGCTTCCCCACACCTGTGGAGCTAACGCCAAGCCTTGACAAGCCTGTATAGGACCAAGTTTTTTATTAAACAGTGGTGGCCAAGATGCAGATGGCAGTGAAGCCAGTCATCTCATGCTCTTGGTGCGGGTGAGCTGGGCATGCAGAGCTGCTGGGGTACCCACTCCCTCGCTGCTCCTGTCCATCGGGGCTGCATGGCCCTACATAACCATAATGAGCAGCACACGGGGGGCGAGTGGCTCCCTGGGCCCTGCCGAGTCTGGGTGACATGGATGCGGAGCAAGGTGCAAGGTAGGTGGCCCGAGAGAGGGCCCTCGGCAGCTGCTTCTGCGGGGATGCCCTGTTTGTGGGCACTGCACCCTGACTGCAGGGGTGCTGTGCCCTCCTGCTGCACCCAGGGGCACAGCTGTGATTTCACTCCCCCCCCCCGAATCACACTCGCACACCTGGGGGTCATTCTCCCGGTGCAGGCAGTGCAAGCTCCTCTGCAAACACCCCTGGCCCTGCAGCGGGACAGCGAGCTGGTGGCTTGCAGGACCTCGCACACGCGTGGGATGGTTGAGCAGGACAGGGAGATGGCAGCACCCTGCTGCCTTGTCTGCCCTGCGTAGCCTAATAACAGCACCTTGCTAGCTGGGCTGCTTCATGAGATCTGTAGGTTTCTGCAAATTTTAAGCATAACAACCACGAGGGTCAGGCCACCTATATCATTACTTGCAGCAACAAATCCCTATGAGAAAATACCATGGGGAGAGGCTGGCAACTTGAATGGATCGTAGTCTTGTGTGCCCAAAGGAACTCCACCACCCAAAGGAGAAGTACATTAAAGAGGCTCTGCTGCAGGTCTTCTCTCTCCCTGACACAGAGGGACAGCGTCCCAGCTCTCTTTGGACCGAATATATTCCATACTGGAGATCACAAGGACTACCGCCACAGCTCAGAGGGACAGGTGAGTGGAAGGCAGGTGGGACAGCCTGAGCTTTCGTTGAAATGAGATAAAACAGCATTGCTCAAGTGCCTGGCACCATGCAGTGATTCCCTCTGTACGTCCACAGACCGGTCCAACCCATCTTTTGAAAATGTACCGCTGCCTGTGCAGCAACTGCGCTTTTGGAGAAAAAAGGAGCCAGGTGGGGTGGACTGATTAAAAAAAATCACTAGTATATCAGCAGTCTGCGTGCAGCTCTAACCTGTACTGGGGAGGCCCCAGCCCCAGCTCTGCTGTCTCACTGTATCTTGTAAATCTGACACACTTTAATTTCCTGCTGATGTAAGAAAATCACTTGGTCTGCCAACAATTTTTCTTATTTCTACCAAAACACTAGTAACTGAGTATTTCATTCCTGTTGCTGTTGTCCTCCACTGAAGCAGATTGGAAGTTATATTTATAACATTTTAATGCTATAACTGGAGTCTGTACCAACTCCTGTTATTAAGGTTTTTAACACTTTCACATGAAATGTTAATTGAAGCTTCTGTGCTTGTGTGCTACGATACAACTGCGTGGTCAGCCTAGTCTTTCAAGGACCTCCACCCATTCAGACTCCTGCCTGGATCCCCTCAGGGACTGAATCAGGAATGTGAAGTAAAAGGAGACCTTTGGCTACTTCATGGTTGCAGAAATGGGGAAGTAGGTGACAAGCGAGGGCAGTTCCCAGCCCTGACACATGAAGGTTGCCCAACACTTCCCAGCTACTGCCACAGGAGTCCCAGTGTGAAACTGGGACTTGCTGGTTGAGCAAGATGCTCACAGAACATTTTCATCAGCTTTCCTGCAACAGTGAAGATGCATCCTTCAGTTCTGGCCCTGTCTGATTTGAGACCCTGCGGTCCCAATTCCAGAAGTGCTGAGTGCTCAGATGGGAAAATTATGCCTGAATATAGGAAGCTCTCAATAACGCTAAGTATTCTGCAAAATCAGGCTCATGACAAATCAAAGTGGACCCTCAAAATCAGTGGCCCATTCATTCTTTTGCACCTGAACTTCTTGGTTTGTCAAATGTGAGTAATAATGCTCCTTCATCTAAAAAACGACTGCACTAATACATCTGCGAAATGCAAATGGGGGGAATTATTAATTCCATTTGGAGGAGAGGTTAGACAGTGCACAGTGAGCAGGGCACGGGGCCACGCATTTCAACAAAAGAAGAAAACAAACAACTGAATAGTTGCTTATCGAAGAAGGGCCATCTACATCTACACTGAATGAAGCAGGAACAAATAAACATGTGAGCATGTAATTAACGGCTGCACTGTCGAGCAGACACATGAGGACGTTTCCCAACTTCTGAGAGCTTGACTTTGCAGCCCAGCTAAGCAATTTTGGGGTGGGTGTAGCGGTGGGGGAAGCTGCCGTTGAATGAGATGGGAAAACGCGGGGCAGAGGCACAGCCAGGCACGGAGCCCCTTGGGGCGAGCGCGAGGGCGGGTGCTCGGGTGCAGCACGCAGGCAGGGCAGGCAGGGCAGGCAGCGCGGGGGAGACGCACGGCTAATGCCAGCCCAGCCCACGCGCCCCCCCACTCGCCCTCCCCGCGGGAGCAGCACAGCGCTGTCCGAGGCTGTGGGAGGCAGAGGGCCCCCCACCGCGATGACCCCCCTGATTTTACGGCTCTCCGGGGCTCCTCGCAGGGGCTGTGCGCCCGGGCTCTGCTCCAGCTGCCCCACAACCTCGCTCGCTCGCTCCTTCCCTCCTCCCCGATTCCACGTTTCCCTGGGCAGAGCCGGTGCCCCGAGTAACGCCGGGTGGCCCCCCCCTGCCCCGGCTATTTCAGCACCGGGGCTTTCTGCGAGCGCGGGCTGGGACGCGGGCAGGGCGGGGGCGCCAGCCGCGGCGCAGGGCCCGGCAGAGGGAGCTGCCATCGCCGCTGGCGCCCGCACTCCTCTTCGGTTACGCAAAAGCAGCACTTTTAATTTTGCTGGGAAATTTCCGGCAGCAGGGGTGGGTTTTGAGAAAAGGGAGAGAGCGTGCGTGAAGGCAGTGGCGAGCAGGCACAGTCAGGCCCCGGCGGCCTTTCCACCCGTCCTCAGCGCTTAACGTGGGCCGACTTCGAGGAATAAATTGTGCTCGGTCTCTCTGCCCGCTCCACTGGGTTTTCAGCCCAGGACACTCCCTTGAAGAGCCCATGTCCTGACCCGACAACGGGGCTGGGGGAGCTGGCCCAGGCTGCCCACCACATCTCCATGTGGCCCCCCGGGAACGTCACCAGCTGGGAGGTCTGCTGCGACGCCGCGGTTTCAAGATTGGAGCCTGTGTCAATGCTGGACCCCCTTAAAGTGGTTTCTTGGCACTTCTAACTACGGGCACCTGAATATGAACGTTTTGGAGAGTATGACATTTGCTTCCCAGGGCCAGCACGTAGCTCTCCTGCACTGCGAGATGAACGACCCTTGCATTTCGTTAAACTTTGTCTGAATTTAGATTAAAATGACCTCAGATCCTGAGTCTGCCACTCCAAGACATTCATCCAAATGTGGGTTTGCTTCCTCATCCTTTCACATCACAAAGACGCTAAACCAAGGACTTCCTTACGATTGAAATGCTGAACTGCTTTTTATACTGTTTACAGGGAATACGGAAAGGATAAACAATGCTTGTAACAATGGATATTGTTCAAAGATGGAGGGCTTCTTTTGAAAAGATCTCATTTATTTTTCATCACTTAGGTGGTTTGATTAACTTTGGTGAATTTTACTGCATTTGGCTAATGATGGCAGGCTGTTTTTATGGCCCTTGAGCAATTGCTTTCACTTTCTGGTTCTCAGGCACAATTCTCCCTGGGCTCACAAAGCCCTTTTACAACAACAGTAAAACCTGAATTAAAACATAAAGAATATTTTATTTCTTCACCACTTTTTAAAATACATTTTGAAATTTGGACCTAACACAATCTGACAGTTTGGATAGGTGGATTAATACTGAAAATGCCCATCAGCCATGTTCTCTATAGCCCTATATAGATATTTTAGATGTAAAACTGTCTGAAGTGCTTGCAGTTGAAATGAATGTGGCAGCAAGAGTGAGAAACCTCGAAGAGGAAGAGAAGAAAGGGCTTTTTTTGTTGGGTGGTGGCAGGATTTTTTTCCTGATTTGAAAGCAAGCGTGAAAAAATATATATAATTGGAATTATCATTTCACTGTTATAGTCTTTGAATTTTATAGCTACTTGTGTAACAGTCAATTGTTTAGATCCCTTTTAATCTGCTTGCATACTTAGTTTATATTTGGTAGGGAATATGGGATTACTTGGTTTAAGCATTTGTCCTGAACTTTCACAGAACGACTACAGTAAAATCAGAAAGCCCCTATTAAGGAAAACCTGTCTTGAAAGCAATGGATGGGTACATGAATTTGTTAATCTGTTGGGAATATAGTTACATAGGGTAGGCAATAATTAAAGGTAACTAAAACGCTGATGCTTGGACCTACAAGGGCAGCTTCTCTGCACCATTTAGGAATTGTACTTGAGTGCAAAATGCCACAAAAGGAAAATACAGCTTGACATTTGTAAACCAAATTGATTTTCATGTAAAAAGAGTAATTTTACTCATTCTTAACTGCAGAGTCAGTATTCCAAGATTTTGCAACTGTGCCATCTTATGTCTCCCAGACTATCTTGTGCCATGCCGAGTTACAGGGAGGGTTGCTTATTGTTTCCTTTCTATAACTTTCTTTTGTAAATGGAACAATTTTGTGGCTAGGCAAGGGAAAAAAGTCAACAGCCCTCTACAAGTAACAGGACTCTATGGAGCACCTTTCTGACCCACCAGAATGCCCACTCCAAATTAATATAACTGCCTGACATTGAGGGGCTTTTGTACTTTTAAACACCAATTGCCATTGGAAGAACCCCAGAAATGTTTAAGGCCCCACTCCTACAATGAATTCTCTGTGGGTGGACCTTTGTCTCCATGCACAGCCCCATTGAAGTTGCTGGGAGTCACCATGGGCAGGCAGACCTAAATTTCTAATTGCTGTACAGGAATATAGACTGCAAGGGGCCGCCCAGGATCATCGAGTCCTGGCCCCAGGTGCCATGCCAAATAAGCCTTTTTCAATAAACCTCCAGGTTACACTTCAAGGTGGTCTATTTGCCCCCACCACTATGAGGCTTTCTGGTCTGGTTTTGGGTTGGGAAGGAGGAAGGGTCATCTTTTATTTTTAAGAAAATGTTGGAAAACTATTTGATCAAAATAGTACTTTATGTCATTTTCTGTAAGAAGTTAGAAGTGTAATCAACATATACCTATCTTTTTTTGGAAGATACGTGAGAAGTTTTACACGGCTCTCTCAGAACAGCATATACATATATTCGTTTCTGAGGTCAGCAAAGGCACAAAGGCGTACAAGAGATGCTGCAACCACAGCACATGCCTACAAGACTTCATATGCACTTTGTGGAAAACACACATCTTGCCTGGCTTGCTGATTTTGTTATTTAAAAAGTAATGAACCCCCATCCTTTCTATGCTGCACAAACCGCATCTGCAATAAAATGTTGCACCAACACAAAGAAAGATGTACAAAACCACAGACAGAATTCATATGTTCTTCAACGGCACTAAATGAGGCTGGGGGGCCCACTTTTATCTCCAAGGAGGACTTTTGGTGCTTACTGGAAAAGTCTGTGCACTGGCAGGAGGCAGGGCCCCTCGGAGCCATCCCTGCAGACAGGCGGGCACCAGCGGCTCTGCCCAGTGCCTCTCCAGCAAGTGCCCTTCTGTGTTTGCCCTGGGAACTGGTCACACTGCCTTGGGGTTTTTTTCTATGCCCTTCTTTAAGATCCAAATAATCAAAGCTACTTAATTTGATCTAAACAATGCTTCGCCTTCTCCTCACTCCCCTTTCCTGGGCAGCAGCGGTGACACACTGCCCACAGGGGCTCATCCCTCGACTCCACCCAGCCAGTCCAGGCTGTCCCCACGCAGCCCTTGCACAGCTCTGCCCCACTGCACTTGCAGCACGGGTGTAAAGAATGATCTAAATTGGGATTAATGCATGACTGGGAATTGACTTTTCTTCAAGTCTCATTTTTGCAATGTTACAGCATGCGAGTAACTGTTTTTTTAAAAACAAGTCTGGGTAGTTTGATGCTCTTTCTTCTCTAGTAAACCTCCTGCATAAATGCTCTGCATTTAAAAGGTAGGTTTCTCAGCAGTACGCTCACAAGCTGGGACAAGCTCCGGTGGGCCTCGCTGCACCCTCAGGAATTCCAGATAATATTAGTTTGCTCCAAAAAAGGCTTTACAGTATTTATGGGGCTGCCCTGGGTAACCGTGTTTCTATTCAGGCCTCCACTCTTTCTCTGTAATGCAAGTGGATATGTTGCATTCCCCAGAGCCTGCACCTGCCTGAAAAACGAGAGCCCCAACATGTCCCCATGCTGCCGGCCCACACGCTGTGCGTGAGCCCAACCGGCTCTGAGCCGCACCACCACAGTGGAGCGGGACCCGCGGCTCCTTCCCCTGTCAAAGCAGCATCTTCTCCTCATTTTTGGTCTGACAGTCATGTTGCAAATATATTCACGTCACTCAGCTGGTTTCATGTTGCAGACACCAGCAGTGTGACGGGCAACCACATGTTGTCTGCTGAGAGCGTACTTGGTTTGAGGGAGAGTTTTCTTTGAGGGAAAGACATAAAAGTTACTTAGTTGCTGACCTCTCCTTCACTCTCTTTTACAGAAAGCCACGCAGATACACAGAGGCTCTACACCATATAAGCCCATGGGTTTTGCAAATAGTTTTGTGTTACAAAAACCTACGGAAAAAGGATTATTAGGTGGTATACTGGCAAAACAGTAAATCAAAATACACTGAAATGCCATTGCATTCACATACAGCACAGTAACGCTGAGCATTACATGGCCACATCCTGTTTTCCCGATAACCTCAAGGCACACACATAACATCGTGGTGTGCAGCAATCTGGATATGGCAGAGCCCATAAATCAGCAGGACATGTTAGATGGGGTCAGCAAGCCAAGGACTCCGAAAGCTGCGTATCGATAAGGCTGCCTGATGAGAAAACCTGGATGCTGTGTTTCTGCATCGGAAATACAAACCATCATCTGGAGGTACTTGGGGCTGGGGATGGAGAAGGCGTTCCAGCTGCGGCTTAGTCTGGAGGACACCAAGATGAAGCTTTAGCCCACCAGAGCCAGGACTGCTGGCAGAGCGTGGGAATCAGGGCCACAGGAAGGCAGAGGGATCCCAGGGACACCATTCAGTATCTAACAGTCAGGTAAGTGCTGAGGTAACTGTACCTGCTACCAAACGTTTCCTCCCTCAAAGTTAATTCAACCTGGCAAAATGTGACATTTAGCAAACCCACACACTGCCACATATTTAGTATATGAATAGCTGAGATATGGTGTATTTTCATTGGGATGTTTCTCCGCCAGGAGCATTCCTCTGTTGTAAGGTTTCTGGGCTATGTCTCCAATCTCCATTATGCAGGGTAAACACTCCCTGGATAACACCCCTGGCCAGAGCCCATAAATGCTATGGTTTCCAGTGCTGAATTATAAAGAACAAGTGATAGCTTCTCTCTGCTCCAAGCTACTCTATTTTACCAGGAATCTGAACAAGAATGGCCCATCTATATCACCCATTCATGACAGTATTTGCTTTTCAGAAATTATCTCAGTAAAAATTCTCAGGTTCGAGCTGAAAGAAGCTCTTTTGATTTATTTGTGATGCAGTAAAAACAGTGCTAGGCTACTAACAAATGTTCATGGTAAATACATGATGACTAATATCAAGGTTGAAGGCTAACTGGAGTAAATGAAACAGTACTGCCAACTTCATAAACTACTCTTGCAGGTATAGTATGCAGACTAAAAATCGAAACAAAACCAAAACCTTACAAAACAAAAATAAAAAAAAATCCAAACCTTGGATTGGACCCTAAGACACAATTAAAGATCAAGGAAGACTGAAGGAAGACTGAATGATTGGACATTTAGACAGGTAACCTCAAATAAAAAAAAAAAAAGTGATATGGTTAAATGGCACATGCTTGGGAGGCTGGAAGCAAAAGGGACAATCCTGATACTTGGAGGCTATCCCAAATGTCAGATATTTAAAATAATATGCATAGTTTCTGTGCAAGTCCTTAATTTTGTTTCTGTTAGGAAATAGATTAGGCTTTAACTTAAAGTACTGAATTATTGCCAAAACCATGATGCAATTTGGTACAACTGCTAAACTAGGTCAACGCTGAGACAGGCGCCATAGCGAACCACACCTGCTTTCAGAGAGGCCTCTCACTTCTGCAAATGGGGAAAAAGAGGGCAAGGAAAATACAGTACTACAGTGAAAGGAATATTACACTGAGCAGTAGCGAATGCAGAAACACCAGGTATATTCCATCAGGCTTAACCCTGGAAAGCATCCTCAGGGGGTGGGGAGCAACAGAGAAAAGCTGAAGATTAGCAGACAGGAGGGCAACACTTACTGATTCAGGATCCCTCTGCTGTTCAAGGAAAGCCGAAAACTCCACCAGCCTGAGTTTGGTCGTACCAATCGATCGGCCCTGCCATGCAGGGACCGAGGGAGCTGGAGCTGATGTAGGCTCAAATCCTAAAATAAAGGAACCATTTTCATTAGGAAGTTGATAATTCCTTAGTTTGTATTTTCTGAATTAAATATAATCGGGAATTATGCATGTAGCCCTTGGATGTTTATATTAATTTTAGCAAATAATGAATTCAGAATGAGTTAAAATTGGAAAAACACAGAAAAATATGTAGAAAAAGAGGTCCCAACCCAGCAAGCTAATAATGGTGCAAATAAAAGATCTACTTCTTTGTTTCCTTGGGGCTGTAACTAACTGTAGAATTTTTGTTTCAATTATATACTAGATTATAGAGATTTATAGAGACTTCACGTAGACTTACAGCTGACCCTTCCTCAGAAACTGGCAGCAAGACTCACTTACTGCCTTGGGAGTCAAGAGGACTGGCCTCCATTTCTGGCTCTTAATGTGCCACATGTTACAAGTAAATCACCTCTCTTTTTGCCTATTTCTTCTGCCACTCTCAATTCCCCTCTCCTATTTAGAGTATAAGGTTTCCAAGGCAGGGACTGTCTCTTACTATGTATTTGCACATTGGGTCTTTGACTTCTTTTGGAGCTTTTAGGCAGCATTATATTACAGATAATAATAAATAATTACTATAGAGAGCTGAATCATACCCTAAAAAGAAAAAGAAGGTTTAAAATTGATAATAAAGAGGGAACGACATGATCTAGAGAGAGAAGGGATGTTAACCACCATCTCTAATTCACCTCAAGAGAAAGAATAAATGCTATCTCTTGCTCCTTATCGTGGAAAATTAGATGAGAAGGAAACAAAACAGTAAAGGAAGAAGGGAAAGGCAGCAGCTCAAAGGCAAAACTGATCTTGGGAGAGACACAGGCACAAGGAAGGCAAGGGAGAGGCAGCAAAGGTTAAAAAACAAAGATAATCCTGAACTAGGTTGAGAACCAGGGAGAGGTCACAGGTAGTGTGTGTCCACATCCTGTAATGGGAGTATGGTACCTGACTCCAACCCTCAGATTTAGGCAATGAAGTTGTGAGGCTTGTACGAGACAGAGAATTACAAACGTGACTGGTTAGACATCAACAGGAATTCTAATGAAGTAAAAACTCATGCATGAGTTTTGACTGATTTAGAAATACTAATTTTCCTATTCTGGGTAATTATCCTATTCTGGATGAATAAAAGAAGACGATTCAAAATGTCTACCTTGGAAAATAATGTTATGAATTAGGAATATCAAGAAAAAGGAAATAATCAGGGATGCAGAAAAATAGCCTTAGTTTTAAGCATTAAATAGCAGCAAGTTAGAAAATCATAAAAAACTGGGTAAGAGTCAGAAAACTGCAGTTCAAACAGAGCCAGAAGCATGGTGTCATTTGGCAAGGGAGACTTAAAGTTAGTTATCATCTGCAAGGAAATAATGATCTTTCCTGAAATTAGCCATGAAACCAACTTGGGAAAAGGAGTAAGGAAGTAGCCATGGGAAGGGCTTGATCAGTTTGAGCAATGGAAGTCAGAACAGACATTAGGTACTTATCAAAGTGGTACCAGGCAGAGCAGGACCTTCAGGAGGGGAAGAGTTATCAACGACCAGATACACAGAGATGTTTTATACTTAAGGCTAAACATATATGGTTTTGGAAGAGTTTTTAGCCTCAGTTTAAAATAAATTAAGGCATATTCTCATTACAGATGGAAGCGAGATTTAGCTATTAAAAAAGAAACATGCATCCTATTACTCATTTTTTACAAAGCATTTTCCTACAATAAATGCTGACTGGAGATCACATATCACAACTCCTTGCACATCCTACCTAAAATGTAAAAAAAACCCAAAACCCCAAACCCAATGATTTTCCCTCATATATAATTAGGTAATAGGACATTGGGACAGGTGTTTGGTTTGGCTACAGGGAACGTTAGATATGGAGTAGTGTCTCTGTCCATCTCAGGAATTAATACATCACATTCAGTACACAATTCAAGTCTTTTTAAAGGAGAGTATAAATGGAAGAATTACCTGAAATGGGAGCTGTGACTGATGGCTGTATAGGATAGGCCTGCTGAACAAATGGCTTTACGCTGGAACAGAGTTACACAGAAATCATACACCATGCCATCCACAGTAAATTCCATTAGAGTCACATAGTATAAGAAAGTACATGGTTAATGACCTTTACCCACAAACATATCTCTTCCTTGCATAGCATATTTAACAGACAGACAGTAAAGAGGTAATAGAGAGAGAGGGGGATGAGAACTACACCCAATATCTTAAAGTGAGGAGCTCATCTGTGCTCAGTCACCCAGCAGGAAACCTGACCCACCCGTCACAAGTGTTGCAGCAGACATGGATGGTGATTGCTTTGACTCCCAATAAATCCAGAGGACAATGAACTACAGGGGCACAAAGACGCCCATGGACCTCAAGAGAATAAGGTGGGGAGAAGCTGAAAAATAAGTCTGGGAAACATTGCTCCAGAGACCACCGCAGGGCTGAAAACATAACACCTGACAGAGGGGCAAAGGCTTCCTTCTCCATATGGTGCTGTTGCTACCATGGTGCTGAAGGGCAGTAACCCCACTGACCACTAATGGGCCTTATGCGGCCATCTCCTGCCCTACAGGAAAATACATCCCCGTTGCCTCCAGTAATGCTCATATATTTAAAAGAGGATGGAAGTATTTGTGCTGGAAACTTATTCACAGGCAAAACCTTACCAGCTGCTTCCCTGGCAGTATCATTGCATCTCACCATGCAACGGGAGAAAAAGGAGTGTACCCATTAGGTATTCAGCTTCAGCTTTGAGGCCTGGGATCCCTTATAACTTTTTGAATGTGAGTTCACATCACTGTAAAGGCTCTTCCTTTCCCTACAACTATCTCTTCCTCCTTTTTAGAAAAATTTGCAAGTTCTTGCCTCAGTGATATCCTCTGGCAGCAAAGTGCACAAGCCAGCCCCACACTGCATATAGAAGCATATTTTAATCTTCAGACTTACTCTTGCGAGGATCCAGGCTGCCCCGTTTGAATCATGCCCGGCCAAAACTGAAAGAGGAAAAACAAACAAACAGACCCACAATTGTTTTCTTTGTTGAAAGATTTTGGGTATTTCTGAACAAGCATGATTCCTTTTGCAAACACAAGTGAAAGCATTAATCCATTCATTCAGCCTTAGTTTTCTACTGAACATTGTTAGAGAATACAGGGATTTTTTTGGGACTTGGCTAACAACTTACCCCAGGTGCCCCAGGAAATGTAGGACGGGGAATTCCTGGCAGGCCCAGCTTGTTGTGAATAGCAGTAGCTGAGACTATCTGAGCTGATGACATTGCTGCCATGTGCTGGAGTGCTTTGTCCTTTGCTGTCTGATCCTTTAATATGACAATTACACGGAGTCTTAAAACATTTGGCACAACAAATTATGTTAAATAACTGCAGCTACAAGCACATAACTAAAAACTTAAAAAGCCACACAGAAAATGCAAAAATAGCAAACCATGCAGGAAAAAAAAAATACAGCACGGAGGCTAACACTCAAACTACCTCAAGGCAAAACCTCCTCTCAGACATGCATGGTAGACCTGAATTCTCACAGTCTGCTCTGCCAACACACAGGAAGCTCTGGGAGAGCAAACTACTGCCCACTTGTTTATCTGGGCAAATTCTGCTGATTTTAAATCAGGATGAACTAAACACGGTCTGCTGCTAAGGCTCTGCCTGCAGGACAGGGAGCACTGAGATTTGAGCTCTATCATTTAGATCTAAGAGAAGTTTGCCTTTCGTATTACACTGTAAAATGAGAACACAGAACTGCGACTGACTCGCAAACAATGACAGATTTTTCTTCATGCTTACAGGTTTAGAAACATTTTGGATTCTGTTTTATGACAAGTATTTTAAAAGTTAGATAACAAAAATGTAAATAACATTTTAAACTTCCAATTGTGGTATTTTACTGATTTACAGTGTTCCCAAAGAAAACAATCAGCCATAAAATTTCTGCTGTTTTCAAGCATACAGGAACAAGTTTAGAAAAAGATGGGTTGTTATCGATTACTTGTATTAGAGCAGCGCCTGGAATCCTAGTCACTGCTAATCACGTATGATCACAGAATAGAAAAGGAAAGCCTCTTAATGCAACAGAGTTAACTAAGTGGATATCTTAGGTCAGGTAAAATAAGTAAACAACAGACTGTTACTATCTGGTAAAGTGGGGTTTCTCATCCAGAAGTACTGTATTAATAAGTGCTAATATTTAGGTATGTGACTTAGAATGAAGGAATACAAGCAGTATTAAGCAAGGATTTTTTGGTTTTTTTCTGGTTTTATTTTACAAGCAAAGTAGCAAGCATGCTGGCAAGAGATGCATGCTCTTATGTATGATATATGACTTCGCACATATGCTCCCTCTAAAGCTTGTATGTAGTAGTACTATAGGTGAGCAGTTTCTTCCTTTGAATAGCTCCTTTAGAAACAGCACAGGCTGAAAGTACAGGAAAAGCTAGCCAAAAATTCTGCCAAGCACAGCTAAGGTACATAATACTTGGTTTAGTTAAAATACTTACCATGCTTGTTACCTGGATACAACAACAAACAGTTTATTAAAATGCTTGTGTAGAATAGCAGATTCTTAGCAAAATATGAACAAAATAGTAAGAGACAAAGGGAGAGCAGTTTGCTCAACATTAAATATCAGGCTTAAACAAATGCATTATTTTCACCTAGGGACTGATTCATTAAAAGGAAGAAAAAAAAGGATAAAAAACCTAAAAACAAAACACTGGGGGGAGATAACCCCCGCCTCCCAGTGTGAAAGCTGCAGATACTGAACGAAGGGGACTGTTGCTGACCTTGTTTCCCTGAGCCGTGCAAGGAGCCCCTGCGGGCGCCTCTGTGGGATGCAGCCCAGGAGAGCGGCAGGTGGAGCAGGGGAGTAGTTGCTCCAGCAGCGTCCCCCCTCTGCACCTCGCAGGATGTGAGCCTGAAGCGCGATCCACTGCGGTGCTGCCTGCAGCAGCATTAACACCTGCGGACCCACCTGCACTGCCTCCCGCACAGCGGCGCCGGACACTGCTTTTAACCTGTCCAAGCCTCAGGACCACCTTGCTGCCGCTGACGGTGCATCTACAGAGCAGCTTCTGGAGGTGGGGGGACATGCTATCCATCAGTGTGTGAACAAAACGTGGTAGTTTCTCCAACTTGTAGCCTTCTCATATAATCACGACCACTTCACTCGGTAAGAGCTGGAAGTCAGCTTTGGCTCTGCCGGCTACGGGCACTCACACCTCTGCCTCCCCCAGGGTAGGAGGGTGTGGACAGGAGGTTTGCGCACAGCATGTTTTACTGGCTGCCTTTGGATGTCTGCAGACCATTGGGCTAAAAAATGCTTTGGTGAGTGTTAAGAAGTGGTAGTATCCTGAGATTCATGCAGCTCTCCAGAAAGCCGACCTCTCTATCCTCCTGCACAGTAAGAAGGACCCGCCATCATGAAAACATGAAAATGAGGAGATGTCCTTAAGCAATATGGAGATGCTAGCCCCACCAGACTTTTCTGTTCCTTTTCCCCCTCTTTTTTTGTTAGGTGAGCTGGCTTGGAAATGCCAAACCATGCAAGTCTCACCCACAGGCAGCTGAATCATAACAAAAACAAACATACAGGGGATTGATATCCGGTGTGTGAAATGCATGATTCAAGAGATGTGTGCCTCTGGGTCCTAGTAACCTCCAAAACAAAGTGAGCGCTGCTTTTGTGACTACCTTGTTATTCTCCAGAACTGCTACGGCACTACAGTCTCCTCTCCTGCATGGCCTCCTGGCTGCAAACACCCACGCCAGTGCTACCACATGGAGGTGCAGCCAGTGCCTGTGCTCCTGCCAAGTTCCTAAATGCACACTGTTCTGCTGCTATAATGGCCTTACTATTAGGCGGATCTAAACTAAAGGAGAATTTAAAAGTAAAAGCTTTGTTAGGGATATAAAAGTCCATATCTGGCAGTTGCATGAGCCCAGGGCAAATTATATATCTATGACATAGTTCATCTCACCTCACTTTAGCCATCTGAAGTCTCCAGTCTAAGGCAGACAGCTAACCTCCTGCTATTGTTAGCACAGTAAGCACCTACAATGTATTTCTTCCTTACCAGGCATCAAAACCAACTGGAGTGCATTTCTTTCTGTAATGTTATCACTGTCCAAGGACTAGAATAGGAGCCTGGACACCCAAATTCTATATAGCAACAGTTACGGCCCGTAAATCCCACCGTAACAGATGAACTAAAGAAAAATTTTTGAAAATTTATACTTCAGGACCTTCTGTTCACAGAAGGAGGAACACTTAGACTGTCCTGTGGAGCTCTTAGCTGCCATTAGCAGTGAGTCTGATGATCCTTAATTTTAGGAACAGTGACAGGGATTTTTGGAGGGAGGAAACATCTTTTGTTTCATGACATGAGAAGAGATGTGCCTTCCTTCTTGCCAATTGCTTCTTTTCACCCCAGAATGTTCTACATTTTGTGGTGGCCATTCATCTCATCCTCTTTGACTTATTACATTTTCAGGAGGATGGAGAGAAAGCAAAAATATACAAGATGACAGCTCAGAAATACAGCCCTTGCAATAGGGCTAATCTTGAGGAGTTTCAATGACTCCTACAAAGTTTCCCAATGGTGACAAATACTGGACATCAACTGACTCAGGCCAACACACATCAATGGGAAGTTTTACCTTTTGTAGGCTTAGGAACCTCTGCATAGCTGGAAGATCAGTTTTTCTCAAAGTAACTGTAACTTCACATTCAAACATTAAAGAAATAAAATTCAAAATCAAATACAAATACATAAGAGGTCCTCACTTCCATTGGCAAAAAAGCACCTTCAGCTCCAAGAATGTTTTGGAAGGTTGCAAGGTGGTGGCCTATGCTTGTATAATCAGGCAGACTTCATACTCTTCAAAAATAAATGAGAAAATCACATTTTAAAGCTGTTTATTTAAATTGACATATTAGCTTGTCTGCCACTTAAAAAAACAAGTATATGTTGGGGTTTTTTACACTGTAATGGAGAGCGCTCGTAACCAGGAGGGAATGAGTCTTTCTACCTATCACTGCAACGCGGCTGCTTCTGGGATGAAACTTGGTAACTGATTAATAACACACAATGGTATTACATCACAGTTTAGGCAGCAAGAGAAGTAATATATCCAATTAAAATGGCAGGGGTAATTTAAACAGGCAGATTACAGTAATTACCCAGGTTGGAATTTGGCCAGGACAAATGGGTTAACACCCCTACTCTAAACAGGAATGTTGTGGGATTTTTAATGACCGCAAATAGTTAAGACTTTGATTTCCTATCTTGTCCAAGACAGAAGGGGTTTCATTTTGCTCTCACGTGTGCTGCTGTGTAAAGCTGGAATAAATCCTTTTGGGTCAATGAGGTTTACACTGATGTACGTAAAATAAAAGTTTGGCCCAGCGTGCTGCAGAGTCCCGTGCTGAGGTTCAGCAGAGGCTTGGGGGGACAGTATCTCCTACTGAATCATTAAATCCTGCTGGAGCTTAAGGTATTCCTTGGATAGGTCCCATCCGGCCCTGACCTAGCTTGACCCTACTTAATTTATGAGCTCTGATGGGATTGTTGCTGCCCAGGAATGACACTGTAGTAAATAACAGACTGCACTCTTAGGCTGCTGCCTTCCCCTCCCGTTATAAAAGTCTTCTGTGCTGTGGTACGTAATTAGTAATGAATGTTACCAAGGTGGATTTAGAGTACAATCAGTGGAAATCTGGTCTAGTTCCACTAAACCCGTAAAATGTCATCACTGTAATGGAGATCAGGATCTGCCTCATGTTTTAGCTGACTGCTTCTGGCTGCAGTTGCAAACACTTTGTTTTTGGAAGGCATAAGCACTAAGAATCTAATGCAAGGAGGCTATATACATTTTAATGAATCAGGCCCTTGAGGTTTACTTTTCACCCATTAGTTTTGGAATGCAAAATACATAGTTAAATTAGATAATAATAATTCCCCAGTATGATGCAATTATAAATCTTAATATCTATAAAAGCCCCACATGAAACAAGAGTTCTACATGACAAGCACAAAAGAATTTGTGCTTGACTTTCTTTTAATCCAACATAAACAGAAGAATAATTCGATCAATCAGTTCAAATGAGTTCTACAGCAAAAAATAAAACCTGTTATCCTAGAATGATAAATGGGGCTTTGAATACCATGTTATCTATGACTTTGGGAAAAAAAATCTAAGACAGTATGAGGAAAAGTAAGCACAACAGAACACAGTATTAATTCAAGAAACCCTAAAACCTGTACCAATATTTAAAATACAAAACTTTTCTTGTAAGGAAAAAAAAAATGACATAAGAGAAGAAACAACAATTTGCTCACAAAATGGATATTACAGTAACACTAACATAAAATAGATTCTACAGTAACGCTAACATAAAATAGATTCCTAATAAGCAATTTTGCAGATGTTATTTCTGCTCAGATCTCGTATTGATTCAAATAACCTTTGCAATAATTAGCTGTAGCTCAAAAAAGATAAACAAATCATGAAAATATACAATTGTTCTGGACAAAAGATAGAGAGCACTTCAGTGTTTCTAGCCCTGATCTCCAATTTGCTTATTATTAGAGAAGACAGGAGTAAATACAAAAGCTGGCTATTTCAGCCAGGCAATAGCTAATGCCAAGAAGAGAATGCGCATTCAAAGCTGTCCCAACTTGCTGCCTAATGAGTAGCAATTAATCCATCTTATTGTATTTCAAAATGCTGAAGACTCCATTCACATCAAAGGGAATTTTTCAAGGCTTTTATCATTGTTCATTTAAAAAGTATAGAGCTATCTTTAGCATTTTATAATTGACAACAATATTTTCTTTTTATCCCTCAATGCGGAATGTAGAATAATGGATTTTAAAACATGTAATACGTGTGAACTGTAGGCATTTTAATGTTTCTTTTTGTCTCTGTCTAATTAATCTTGCACTATGAAAAAATATCTGAAATTAAAGTCTAAGATAGATGTACATCCTGCTGTGAGACCTTTACTCTCTATTTATGCACAACTTCCAATCCATCTTTTCTGCTGAATGGACAGAGGTGACTTTGGCTCCCTGTCAGTGCAAAGGTGGGGAATGCTGTAACCTAACACTATGGACTGGTGTATTTAACACGGAAATACAACATTAGAGCATAAAAATTCTGCTTTGCCTCCTCCAGTCTCTGCATGAGAGGAAATGTCATGAAGAGGAGCCGCCTTTCAGATCTGTCTCCAAGGACAGCTTTATCTCAACCTCTCTTTCAATTTTCATGAGATGAAATTTCTCTAACTTCAGGAAGATTTTAATAACCTCAGAAAATTAAGATTAAAATCTCCAAAATAGGAGTATTTTCCTGCTGTAAAAAGAAATAAAATCTACACCATCCCTGGAAGGGCTGATGGGACATTCTCTACTAGTGGCCTTGAAATGCAGCAATAGCATTTATGCGCAAAATTCTCTTTCTTGCAGGCTAAGGATCCATCTGTCCAGAGCGACTGTAGGCACTCATCATCAAGGAAAAGGGACTTTGGTGGACCAAGCAGACTTTATGGCACACAGGTGAGATTTCAGTCTATTAGGTAAGCTTCAGTAATACGCTCTCCAATGCCATGGGTGCAGATAGCTCTGAAATCCTTCCATCCATTTTGATTTTTGTAGAAGATAAGCACAGGAAGATTTGCCCAAATCCTCTCCTCGCCATGAGCAGGTTTCAGACGAAGGTGAGACAGAAAGATCTCTTGGTATAAAGTAAACTCAGCAGGTACTTGGGGAACAACAGTTATTTGTTATATCCTTCTTCAAAGTAAGAGACCAGGAACTGAGGTCAACGGGACAGATTGGCCACATCCCGAAAGATCGATAAGAAATGGCATTATGAAGAAAACCGCTAGCAATGGATGTCAGCTGGGGGACAAGAGCCTCTGCGCTGTGCCCCTGCAATCCTCAAGTGCCTGCCTTTGATTATTTCAGCTAAAGCAGTCCCGGCACAGTGGGAACGACCAGCTTCTCTGCAATACCCTGCCCCATGTACGTGTGGGAGGTGCACAGAGGGGATGTCTGGTGGCAGGAGGAAGAAACATGGGAGATGGAGATGGCCTCGGGTCAGAGCTGACTGAACTTGTAGCTATGGACTGGCATGAAGGATCTCTGCATTAATCCACAGAGTGCTTGCCCCTCATGCTGTAGGTAGGAAACTTGACATCAGGTGCATGTGGCTTTTTTAAGTAGTAACTGCTCCCCTGGATGCCACCAATCACAGGTTTTACAGAGTAATTGCAAGCGCCAGCTCATTGTTAAAAAGGTGAGATTGGCCTGGGGTCGGAAACAGTGCTTCCCTTGGCTATCTTCTTCTTGGCGACCCCTTCACCGGTAAACGCAGACAGCACCCACTCCAGGAGAATGAGAGCCCGTCATCTTCCTGAGGAGGTTGATGGGGAAGTCCAGGCTGCTGCCAAAATGGCCCCCGTTGAAACAATGGGCACTCATAGATGCCAAAATGTATTCACTTTGTCTTACTTTCACATCAGTGATATCCTTCTCAGGCAGTTTTCAAAGGACACTGGACCATGCAGATGGTTCAATACAGGAATAATAAGAAAAACGGGCAGTAGCACTAACAAAATATCTGGAGCAGCAAGGTTCCTTCTCAGGTCCAAAACCAGCGGCTTCTCCCACTTCTGGGGAGTAATTGCAGCTCCCCAGCAGAAAAAGCGAGGGCTCTCTTTCTCATAAAGGCAGCTCCCTTATGGCACTGTCTTGCATCAAAGTTTCTTCCATGTGGGGAGAAAAAGGTCTGTGGGAGGCTGCCACTTCTCTGGAAGAGGCCTGTGCAAGAGGGTTGATGTCATGCCATGGCACCTCGTTCGTTGAGACCAAGAACGGCAAGAAAAAGAGGAGGGAGACGGGGAGACCCTGGCTCCTCTGCCCCTTCTGGGCACCCCTCCAGCTGGGGACCGTGGAGGAGTCACCAGGGCTGTGTCGGGGCTCCCGGGGGAGCTAAATCCTGGGGACAGCGTGAGTACCCAGGAGCAGGGGCAGGAGGAGCAGCCAGGGACCCACTGGCCAGCAAGACCTGCTCGGGAAGGGCTGGGGCAGCTTTTGCCACCAGTGATGCCTGGAGGGCGGCAAGGCCAGGGGCCAGCAAACCTCTGTCACCAATGTGCACTCTGTCCTCACCGTGTAGTCACAGAGAGTCGAAGCAAATGCCCCTGCAGAGCACTGGGGGCGTGGAGGTGGGAGACTGCTCCTGAAGCAATCAATTCCTTGCCCCAAAATGGCG
Organism: Ciconia boyciana; assembly: GCF_034638445.1. Lineage (NCBI taxonomy): Eukaryota > Metazoa > Chordata > Aves > Ciconiiformes > Ciconiidae > Ciconia > Ciconia boyciana. The sequence continues at coordinate 11,225,015 of NC_132939.1, forward strand.
GCTCCCCCCCTTTCTACTCAGCTCTGGGGGAGCTGCAACCCACTGTCAGGTGCGAAGGGGCAGCAAGGTCTGAAGCCCTTACAAAATATTTTGTTGCCCTAACAGTTCTTTCCTTCTTCAGGCGACTCCTTAAAATGAAAAACCCCTCTGGATCTCTATTTACTGCAAATGGCATCTAGGCTAGAGGTCTCCAATATTACTAGGGTTTAGCTAGCTTCTTTCTTCTTTGGAAAGCTTCAATAAAAATCAGACAGCAAGTGCAGTACTTAAAAATATTTTTTGCTTTATAAGTGTCTTCATATTTTAAGCTATTTTGGGCATTCAGAAAGGGAAGTATTTTAGAACAGTAAATCCAATATTTTTGTTAGGCTCCTAGGCCTGTATTTTGGTATCTAAGTGGGCTTCCTGATTTTTGTAGCCCTGAGCACTCACCGGTCCTATAAAACTCCCTGAGAGCTGCTGGTGCTGAGCACCTCTGAAAGTAAGGCCACCTATTTACATACTTAATTTTAGGCATCAAGGATTGACAATTTAAGCTTAAAATGCTACATATCTCTGTATTATTGCACCCTCGGTTAAAAAGCAGTATGTTTAAGTTGTCTTAGTCGTTCTTTACGAACCCCAACTGCTCAGCCAGTGCAGCTAAAAAGCCAGCCACCAACAGCCATACAAGCTTGCCAGCATGCTGCCCACTGCGGACGAAAAACCCAGTGCTTCTGTCAAGGAGGCCTGTTACAAAGCCAGGCTGTTATTTATACGCTGCAGTTCCAGGATCGTGGTAAGCATCCGCAGTGCTCACCGCTTAGTATTGTGAAATTACTTTCTGAAACATTTTGCTTTTCAGCTAGAACAAAAACGTGATTTGTCCTCATCTGGGGAAAAAAAAAATCGACAAAAAGAAAAAAGGAGGGAAGTAAAAGATTTACAAGTTCCTTCGCTTTTTATTAAAAAGAAAAAAAATCAACAGCAAAAACTGCAAAACCCCCTCTTCCACTTTTAAGTAATGTGAAAACAAAAAAAAAAAGGGTCCCAAGATCTCCGCTGGAAAACTTGAAAAAACAAGCAATGCAAGAAACCCCTATTAAACATTTCCAAGAGTTTCTTTTTAGCCTTAGAATATATTTTATGGAAACCAGGGAAAACGGGGACATGTACAATTCATCACGTCAGATTAAGCAAACATACTTAATATTCCCTGAACAGGACTCTGACTGAGGCTCTCCAAAGATTAAATGTCAATATTTTACTTTAAAAAATAAAATTTCAGGGAATCTTGTAAATAGTACGTAACTTGAGGTGATACTAGATTGTACTCTAGAAACACCTTATAGTTAGAGCAAACTTGATAAGCTGTGCTCTTTGGCACTTGGAATAAACGATCTATTTTAAGTATTCTTGATAGCATTTCAAAAGCACAGACAAAAAACATTTGGGAATGGAAAACAATTACCCCAATTACCCCTCTGGAAAAAGCAAAAAAGAAAAAGCGTCTACACAACTGCATAAAAACCCCGTGTATTTAAATACACTCCTAGCACTCAACTGTTAAAAAAAAAAAATAGACCAATGGGTTAAAAATCAGGTTTAGGTGCTGAGCTGTTACAAAGAGTAGTTCACTTCGCATTTGGAAAGTGTTAAAACAACGTTTTTAATGTGGATGCTAGTGCAGAAACCAGAGATTAAACACAAAGAGACGCAGACAGCTACCACATGCAGGAAAACGAGGTTACAGGCACGGCAGCACCAGGCGCTCGCCCATCACCGCGGGGAGGAGGAAGGGACAGGCATAGCAACCACAAGCCCAAAAGCAGAAAAGCGCATACCTTCAGCTTGGAATGAAAATCACGAGATTTCCTTCTGGCAAGAACCTGAATGTGACTAGACACCTGCAGGGTAGGGGAAGGGAGGAAACAAAGGAAAAGCCTGTAACCATGGAGATGAAAAGCCCCCTACAACTGGGCAAGCCAAACGTACCTTAATGGCGGCTTGAATTTCTCGAACTTTCTTTCTTGCTAAGACCTGTATGTGACTAGACACCTACATTGTTCAGGTTTATAGGGAAAAAAAAAACAACAAACAAAAGAAAAACAAAAAGCAAATCAAATTTAAAATGTCTATTTTTTTCTTAAAAAAAAAAAAACTTTTCTGAGGGGAGGAAGTTATTTGCATCTTCAGTAAGCTCTGCTGTTAAAGATACCACATTCCCAGCCAGATACCAAGCTCTTAGCACCGAGGCTTAACAATACAGGTCATCACTGCAGTGACTTGATTAAGGGAAAAAAAAAGAGAAAAAAAAAAAAAGTGTAACCCACCAGGTTGTGCATTCAGCAACAAGATAGAAGACAGTTCACAGTTGGACGCAGCCCACGTGCTTTGGTACCAATCCCATCCGTGGCCAGGCCCTGCGCTCTTGCGCTGGGAGCCGACAGGATTTCTACCCCATCTGCCGGGGATGCAGATGCCCACTCTGACCATTTGCCACTAGGCTCAAGACATAACTTGGCACTGACAAGTTTTATCCATTATTTATTGTGTTCTGCAGTTCCACTGAGGAGCCTCAGGATGCGTTTTGAACCCCACTGAAATGCTCTAAATTCTGGAACAATAAAATACTGACACAACATAGGTCCGTGAACCTGTGCTGGCTTCCTCGGTAATCTCAGCATCAAGTCTGCCCACAAAACAGTCATGTAAGTGGGGACCAGTAACTTGACATCAGCTTGAGCGATGTCCAGGTTTGGCCCATCGTCATTACATTTTGGTAAGAAATTTGTGTAAACCCAGTCCTGCAGTAGACCAGTTACTGGTCAGAAGTTGTTGCTTGCGCAGTGAAGGGTCTGGGCCCAGATTCACACTCCTGTTTACTCAGGCACGTACTGAAATCCATGCTATTGATGATGAGGGTTTAATGATGTTGCCCAGCATCGCTTGGTAGTGCTCAGTGTCCTACAGCCCTCTGTATGAAGGTTTAAAACCTGCAGTGATGGTAAAAACCGCTAAAGAGAAATCTCTTATTCTTATTTGACCCAGGGCATACCATATCAAGTGTTGTACATTTTTCCTAAGTTAGTTACAACTCCTCTCTGGGAAAGAACAAAGCAAAAGAAAAGGAGAAACAAAGCTTGATTTCCTCCCTCTGTAAGACTATTCCATGACAATAGTACCAAAAAGCCTGTATTTTTAGTAGGGAAGCAAACAGTAATGCATAAATAAAGCACAGCCCCTGAAGGCCACCTTCAGAGACTTCTTCAGGAAGCAGCTCAGGAACCAGTTTGCAGTAATTCAGAGTTATACTATTGCTTACTAAGCAATTTTGTAGTCAAACACATAGACCAAGTTTTCACACGTGTTCATTTGTTTTGCTTTCAGTGGGATATTAGTGGTGTTAAAGGTTATACAAGAAGCACAATCATAACGTTTAATTGCTCAGTTGAAACTCAAAAGTAACAAAAATCAAACTTTTCTAAACAGCCTAAAGTGATTTATGAATCGCTATAGAGGGATGTACAAGTACGGAGGCAGAACATCGCCATATGTAAGCCATCACAGCCCTCTTGGTTTCACCACAGCTCTGCCAGCACACGCTGGCCAAGGATCTAGCCCCAAGGTCTGCATTTTGACTCCTGATGCCATTTTAAGATCCCAGCGTAACCCCCGACTACTGGAGCTCGCATGGGCATAGCAGGGAAGAACTTGGGACTTTGTCTTTTGTTTCAGATTTCTTTGCCAATCTTTTGTTCGTTCCTTCTCCATGTGCTCCAGTTTCTCTCCTTTCTCATGTCTTTTTTCATCCCTTGTACACACGTTTTCTTCCTAACTGACAAAGGACACCACCCAGGGCAAAATGTCACCCAGTCCAAAGTGCTTTAAATCCGAGCGCTGGCAGCAGGCCATCTTTGTGTGTGCTGACTCAGCGTCACCTTTCCCTGCATTACAAAACATGCGTAGCATGCGAGTGTACGAGCCTCTGCCTTAACCCTTCATCATGCACGTGGATGGGGAGAAGGGGAATCTCACACTTGACGTTAGAGAAAGTGAGGGGACTCTGCGATTTGCGAAGCATTTTGAAACAGCGCAAGGGTTTAGTAACCACCGCATAAACTACACAGAGCGTGTGCCTTCTGTGAGGCTGCTGATCACCGTGGATATTATAAATTAAAGGATTTAGTCATATGAGATAAGTTAATGGTTATGTGATAAACATCTGAAAAAGACTTAAGACTGGTTAGAGGTTTATTCTGACTCTTTGATGAATGAAATCTTACCGTGGTCACAGACCAGGAGCCTGAAGGCTCTTAGGCGAATTTTTTTATTACTTTTTCATCCTGTAGCAAGTACTACCCGTGAGTTGAGAGCACGATTAGGATCAGTCCTGCTAGATAGTCTTTATTTATTTACCTCTCATATCCAAGGATCATAACCTCTATTATATAGGCAAATTGGCTGGACTTTTAGAAGTTCCATTATTCACCATCTCAAAATAATTATTATATTCTGTAGTTGACCTTATAGAGAAATAAGGCACAATGCTTTACGCTTCTGCTTCAACTTTTGAATTTTTTTTCCCCAAATACAGGGGATAATAGCTTCATGTACACATAGGTTAATAAAAAATGCATCCTCAAACTGCCACTGAAATGATGCACAACATAAAAAAACCTGAGTTTTAAATATTTTCTAAACAGCATGTATTTAATCTGAACAGTGAAGCCAATACATTGTCTCATCAGAGCTGAAGCACAGACAGCCACTGCAGCCAAAAATGCCATGTTTTGTCATTCACTGACATGCATGCTTCCCCACTGGGTTATTTTACCTGCTTCCTGGTCCGTGTCTTCCCTGTTCTAAGTTTGATGTATCTGGCTATCAATTCATTCCTACCTGAAACAAAGAAAAATTCATTATAAGGGACAAGCAGCATCACATCCATAAACACCATCAAAATACCACATTTAAACATATGAGTTCCACGCATATGAGGCTTATGTTTTCTTACACCTACTCCACTTTTCCTCTGCAAACCATTTATCAGCATTTCTCATTGTTCATCAGTATTTCTCTTCCCTCTCCTTAAGAGACATTTCATGTTCCACATGAACTATCTGCAGAGGGCTATGGGTTCAGTGTTTTCCCACTGAAGTCCTGCAGCTGTTTGCAGGCAGAGAGGCACCTCTTGGTCAGCGGTGCTGCCCAGGATAATCTCTCGCTGGAGAACCCCCCATCCCGGGGGCTGACACGAGGTCTGGGCTCCTCTAGTTTTGCTTCTGACTCTGCCGGGTGGCGTTTGCCCCCCCCCCCCAGCCCACCTGGACCCGTGCTGGGAGGAGCAGCTGCTCTGGAGAAGGTCGTGTGCCACCCGAGCCGAAGTGCCAATCACCCAGATGTCACAGTTTCACAACAGCTTTTCTCCAAGTTTTAATTCTCCAAGGAGGACAGCAAAATCTATCCTTCCTGCCAGGAAGCACTCTGCCTCCTCCACTGAAGGAAATCACTGTCCCGGTTCAGCAGGTTATCAATCACACCCTTAACTCTACGCACAAGAGTGGTCACCCTGCGGTGCCTAAGTTCCTGCTGCAGTGGGGCCAATCAACACAGTGGTTTGTTATTTAGAGCTCTATTTCTCTTGGAAATGTATAGTATTTCCAAGTTTCTAAAATGGCTATTTAACTCTTCTTCAGTCACACATTATGCTACTTAATACAAACTAACATTTTCTTTCCAAATAATTTCCTTCCTAAATATTGCTGACATGGAAGATAACACAGTTTTATGTGGTGCCCTGTTTATTTTCACTACATATTATGTTACTTCTCCATGAGTTGTAATAACTTAAATATACTTGTTCAACAAGTCCTAAGTTATGGAGTTATTTGTATTCAGCACAAGAGATAAGCAGCCCGTGTGCAGAAAATGAGAAAACTGATTTAGCAGCAAGCTGAAAATGGGGAGGTTAAGAAAATAACTTGTCACCCACCAAGTTATTTTAAAGTGTATGAGTACATAGCTGGGGAGTGCAGAAAGTTATTGTATCAGCCAGGGACTCAAACTCTTTCAGTTTGATGTTGTGGGGGAGAGACAGCGAAGTCTTGAAGTAGCATGCTTATGTCTGAAGGGTAGTTTGTTGACTGGAAGATTGAACACAATCAGTCAAACTGGACCTTCATTTTCCCTTTTCCTTCTGCCTTCCCCTCTGAGCCTTATTTTACACCCTTTGTATCAAACGTCTCATTGGCTCCTGTCTCTTCCATGGTTTGTTTGCTAAATGGGTACTAGAATATGAAATATCAACATGCTTCAGAGTAGAGCTGTGTTTTCTCCAATTCCCTTTTTGTTTTGGTCTGGACTGTGTGCCAGGTTTCCCGCAACGCGCCACTGTAATGGCAATGTGAGGTTGGTAACTCTTCAGCAGGTCTCTTCAGGACAAACTTCAAGAGGTAGATTTTGCATGAGTTACACACACAAGCAAAATTTCTGCACACAAATGAGGGATTTCCGTATGCAAAAGGAGCAGCTAATTACCTAATTTCATACAAAGACTTTGTCTTTTGGCTGGACAGAAGTTCTGCAGCCTGTCGTGCCCACAAGGTACTTGCCATTTGCAGTGAGCAAGAGCCTTTATGTTCATGGGGTGAAACCAGGGAATGCTCAATCTCCGTATCTCTCTATTCTCATGTTCTTTCTCATCACCCAAACAGTTCACTTCAAATATGGAGAATCAGTTTTCATAGTGGTGGCTGTCCCCCTATGTCCTTATGCTGTAACAGCAGCTACCTCACAGTGACAGGACTGCAAATTCACTTGCAGGGGTTGGGCATGGACAGAAATGGAGCTGCTCTACTCTTCATTAATATTAGATGGAAAAGTTCTACAGCGGAAAAATATCATACCGTTTGGGAAAAGGAACCAACAGAGAGGTTGAGAGCCTGAGGCCACAGCAACGAGAAGGGAGAGGAAAAGGTATACAATGATGGCACATCATACTAAATGTGCTTTGGACAAGAGTTTTCCAAAACCTTCTTGCTTGGTACTTTTTATGCCTCTGCAGTGTCCCTTTAATGAGTACTAGGCTAGCAGACAGTAAAGAGGTGCACAAAAATTAGAACAGGAAGATGCATTTCACCACCTGCCAACGGGGAGCCCGAAGGGGTGGTAGCCTGCAAGAGCAGCCCTCTGCGATCCAGTGAGATTCAGAGATCACCATATTCCTGCAATCACTGGTGTGATAGGTGGTATGAACGCTTTCATATTTCTAAATGCACATTTTTATTTAACTGGGGAACGTCCCCCCTCCAGAAAGTACCTTCTTTGCATATCTTAAAGTATGTGCATACATTAAGCACCCAGAATAGGTTTTTGGTGCAAAAAGCATTGTCAGGTTGTCCTTATCAGCAGCCGGTGACTCTGCAAGGTCAATGACTCTATAAGGTGATGTGAAGGATGCATTGCCATCTCTTGTCCCTCCATCTGTTCTGAAGATGTTTCAGATACATGATCACAGGACAGGTCACTCCAGCCATCCCTTGCCCATTAAGGCAGTCCTATGCAGCCCTCAGCCTCAGAAGGAAGAGTTAAACCTCATGGTTTCACAGTTTTCTTCCCAGTCAAGAGAGCTAAAAAACTATTTCTAAAGGAAAGCTCAGATTCCCAGGCAGCCACTTGACAGGAAAAGCAGCTTTATAAAAAACAGCAAGCACTGAAAGTCTAGACTGTATTATTCAAAATACCAGTCAAGTGCTGTCTCTAGTTGAGCCCCAGTCCATCCATGAAGTGCTTTGGCTTGAATCAAGGAGGGGTTCTCTATCCGCTATCTAGCCCAGCAAGGGTATGACTAACAAGATTGTGGTTTGGCAAAGTGATCGCTTCCCCTTAAGGTGAAGTCTAGCTGGAGCCTAGCTCAAGAAGAGTCAGCAGGGTGGAATAATTTGACTTAACTTACAGGGAGGAGGAACTCTACAAGGAACCATACAAAGTGGCCAAGGCAACAGCCTTATGTTTTCCTTACAGACATGTTTTCAACACAGCAAAGAAACATGCACCAGGTTTAGCCAGAGCAGAAGATACTATAGCCTCATGAGGCTCACTAAGTATCTGCTGCCCAGCCACAATGATCTGAAAAGACAGATCTTCTTTTTTGGACTACCAAAAAGCCATAAACACAAACATAAGCACTGCCTGATGTATACAAGATAGACATCCCCGACTAAAAGTTTACAGCATTTATGTTATCTACCAAACACTGGTGCTCTTCTTTACCAGCTCTGACAGATACTAACAGAACAGATCTTATCTCCTGACCGACCAGGGCCCAGAGAGGATTTTAAAGAAAGGAAGGCTGAATAATCCTAAAATCACCCTTCCCTGTTCTTGGGAATGAGAAGAGTCAAACAAAAGGAGGCTCAAGGAACTTCTTTAATTGGCCATTAGAAACCTTAGGGTGAAAAATGCTCATTAATAAATAGATCTGTTTTTCCCTAAGAAGAGCTCAGCTGTGGAAATACTTTCCATACACGCCCTCCCTCACGCTCCCTGTCATATATATCTGGGAAATTGCCTGGCAGAAGAGAAGAGGTCAGGTTTATGAACTGTAAGTGTTCATCTCCTTCTTCTTGTCATCTGCTATGACAGTCTCCTACTTTGAACGTTTTGGTTCAGGTATCAAAGAGAGGCGTGGGGAGGTGCCCAGTCAGATAAAACATCTTCACAGCACAGGAATCTTTTTCCAAGGATCTTGAAAGGATCAGGAGAGGACCACAACAAATATTTTATATAGGCTGCTTCTTGTGGGGTTTTTTTTTTCCCTTTTAGATTCAGGCTTTATCTGTCATGCCCTTCTGTACTGTCAGTGCAATCGCAAACTATAATTCTCCCTGGACTGATGCTGAGGAAGAGGCATTTTACACACAGAACATCTTTTTTAGTTATGGCAGAACATCTTTTTTAGTTAGGAAGTAAAAAGGAGGTTCATCTAGAAAATGGTGCAGGCGCTAGAAAACCTGCGAGGCTTCGCGGGGTGCCAAAGCCTCACTGTGGCCCCTTCGGGGGGGACAGCCGGGCCCCCAGGGCAGCCCTGCTCCTGCCAACCAGCGGGACACAGGCTCCCTCCGCCTTCCCAAACGACTGCCCAGTCCCTGAGGAGCATCACCCTAAACAAGGGAGCCTGTGGTGATCCTGGACACCGCACAGGCGGCATGGAGGACTGACATTTCTGCTCTTCTTGTTCAAAATAAGTAGAAGCAGCTGCAAAGTGGGGAGGCTCCCACCCGCCTCTCCCCGGGGGAGGCAGTTGTTGCTCTAACAGAGGGCCCTTGTGCGGGGAAGCCTCCCCCACTAACGTTATTTCCAAAAACAGCCAAGCATCGGCCCCCACAAAGGACTCCACAAGGCTCCCGGGTGCTACCCTTTGGTGCTGAGGGTGGGTTTGGCCCCACTTGCCCAGCATGGGCAAAGCCCCCAAATGTCAAAATCACCCCCCGTGTCAGGAGTACATAACCAGCAACCCCTTCATAGGCCAAAACCAGCAGCACTACCTCTGCGCAGGAGCCACCAGGCCACCATGGGCGGCTCTACCGGGACTTACGTGAGCTGTGGACATGCCCCCAGCCATGCCGGGTCCCTTTCCCTGGGTCCCGGACAGAGGTGTCGCTGCTCAAACCTGGTCCTCGATGGCAGCGGGGCTGTGAGCCGCTGCATCACGTCCCTGCGGAGCTGCCAGCCACGTGGCGGGCGGGCATCTTTATTTAGAACATTAATGACACAAATTAAACCTCCGCCCTCCCTGCTCCCAGTAATAGGCACCATCCGAATGTGATAAAAATAGACAAGTGTGGGAAATCAAGCTGGTTAGCAGCTTAAAAATGAACAGCTAATTTTAAAAAGTTTTCATACTCAGCAAAATAATCCAAGTAATGACCAAGTAGAAAAGCCTATTCTTTTCAGATGATGGCGCACTTCGGATTTCTCCAAATTCTGCGAGACTGTGGCTTGAAATAGGTATTTCATATCCTTAGTGCAAAGTCTGGGGACAGACCCGCACAAACATTTTATCTCCCAAGCCATGCTCATGGCCATATTTTCACCATGGCAAAGCTTTTCAGCTGGTTTTGGTAACCTCCATTTCTGGTTGCCTCTGCTCGAGGCTGCTATGACAGCCTGATGATCACAAAGTGCCGCACATGTGCCCAGGGGCCAAATTTGGAGAGCTAGCGGGAATTCTGCTTGATGAGGAGCCTGCTGACGAGCTCGCTGCACCTCAGCCGAGCGCTCTCCTGGGACAGCCCCTGTGAGCGGCACTGAGCCCTTTGTCTCGCTGCTGAGCATGGGCTGGATCCAGATCCCCCCAGACGTGGCGGGGGTCTGTGCGCGGACGTCGTCAGTGGGGACGGGCTGGTTTGAATGTTTTCCTCCGTCAGAAGGTGGCCATGGGGCCCTCGGGTGGCCGGGCTCACAGCCTGCGGAGGAAGAGCCACTCTGCCGTGGCGCTCGGCCCCGGTGCTTTTGTGCTCCGTTTTGCCGGCAGAATATCCAGGTTTGGGAGAGCTCACCTAAAATTTGCCGGTGCCGCCTTCTGAAGACGCTTTAAAGCTAAATTGGCTAACAAAAAGCCTCTTGTAGATAAAAGAGCTCTGTGAATCAACAACTGGCTAAGCAGTTTAAACCCCTAAGTAAGGCATCCTCTATTTAAACGTTATAGGCAAATCTAATTTAAGCTTTTAAAAATATTATGGGCAGGTGTTTAAGTCGTCCGCACACTGGGTTTTGCAAGGGCTTCGGAGGGGGCTGGGCAGCGCTTCCCAGGCGAGCAGCATTTTGTTCAGACAAGCTTTCTGCAGAAGGCCACGTGACATAGGCCAAATAAACAGCATCTGGGGATTTTCAATTACAGACCTTCACCCAGCATGCCTGCACTGTAATCTCTACCAGATGAGGCTCAGGCCTCACTATTTTCAATAATTCACACACTGTGTACACATAACATGACAATAAGGGCATTCATGCAACCGCCTGATTCGCACATCAAAGCTCCCAAATGGCCAGCTGTAAGCATGCTTACTGCTGAATAATTCATTCTTTTCACAGGCTTGAAAAAACGCTCAGCGGGAGTTGGCAAGCTTGTGTTCTTTCCTGTGTGGTATGCTAAACTCAAATTTTGAAAGAGGTACAGCCCCACTAAAAAGAGTCAGAGATCCAACTATTTAAATGTGCATTTGCGAGCTTTCGGATGGCTGCTCACAAAAAAAAAAGAAAAAGAAAAAAAAAGGCACTACGTTTCCAAGTGGGTAGCAGAGATAAGATGAAACAGCCTACATGTTTTCTGGGGCAGGTGTTTAATAGAAATAAAATGATAAAACTGTTTTCTGGATGGTAAAATATTTTTATACATATTATTCCTCGCTAAATATCTTAGATATACCAGAGGCATAATAGTTAACAAGTTCAGCAAACTTGAAATTTCCACATACTTAGCATAAATTTTCTACTATATGGCAAAGAGTGTTTTAGTTAGGACTAACACATATGAAAAAGGCAAACACAGAAACACCAGAGCTAATTCTGTAACTCCTATTTACTGTTCTCACAGATATGGGTTGAATACTAATTTCTAGATGATATTTTAACAACTCCAAATTTGCAGCTGTGTCTCTGAACATTTAGCTTGCAAACGGTGAGTGTTCCAGATTTGGAAAATACTTTGGCTTTACACAACAAAAACATCATTTCTTTAAGAAAAAAAAAAAGGGGGGGGAGAAAAAAGAAGGGTCTGCTTCATAATATCAAGTTTTCTTGACTGTCAATCAATGCCAGAACCAGCAGGATCAACTAGTTGTGACCTCTCCTTATAGCAAACACATGCTGCTTACCAGCTGTGGACTGTGTTTTTTACACCCTTTTCTCTATCATTCAGAATGGCTTCCTCCTAATCACAATAATCCCAGAAGTGCTAAAACATATCAATCGTCCTTTAAGCCCTGCCTACAAAAGGCCAGCCGTCCGCCTTTATGGGCTTGTCCAACAGCAGCTGATACTTCATTCAACTACAAATCCAATTTAGCAGTTACAAGAGGTTTAGCATCACTGGAAAAATATTGGTGTTGATCCTGCACTCTTAAGTCAGCAAATATTCCTTTGCCATATTGTTTAGCTTTTTCTGCCATATTTACACTTCTGCTGGATTTCCCTGAATGACTTCAACAACAGCATTTAACCTCTGAACTGGTAATATTTACAGTTGATCAAACAGCAATTTTTAAAATATGTTTACCACAATTACAGAAACATAAGCCTATTTGTATTCCAACTGTTACAATTCTGAAAAAAACCCCAACCAACAACCCTAAAAACAAACACAGTCATTTCATTCAAAACCATAGAGCACACTTTATGTACTAGTTATGCAGGATGTTATTTATTATAGCCCTTTGGGCAAGTTCATGGCAATTCTTTCACTTGTGTATTTTTAATTGCCAAGTGAGCCAATGCAAACACTCGCTTGATCCCCCTCCGCTGTTTTTTCTTTTTCTTTTTTTTCCTCTTTAAGCAGCAGTATATGTAATGCCTTAAAGTAAAGATGGGAGACCCTATCTATGGAACTTACTATTCCCTAGCCCAAATCTGCAAATCTGTGGGACCACTCAGTTTAGGCAGCCTTTAATAATGGGAATATAAGGCAGGAGACAACTCCTCGGGCCCTGTGGAAGAGAATGGGAGCTGCTTGTCACTTGCGTTGTAGCAAAACTCATCAGCCTCAAACCTGCATTAAGCACAGGCTTTCCATCCCTCTGCATGGGCACTTGCCGGAGGGCCGGGGCTGCCCAGCTCGCCTGCAGCCAAGGGTGCAGGCAGGTCCCCACAGTGCCCCAGGGAATGGGGTGGGGGCAGAAAAAATAACTGAGCGTCTTAGACCTGCTGGAGCTTGTTGCTTACCTCTGCACCGAGTCCTTCAAGAGCCAAGGCTCTGGCTCTGGATTTAGGTAGGGACCACGCACAAAAGTGGCCATCCCAGGACAGGACCGGGAGGAGACAAAGACCGCAGGGTTCCTAAAATGGGTTGTAAGGGCTGCCCGAGTGGTGTGTGTGTATGCAGACACACACACACAAGATTACAATAAGCCACTTAAGTATTATTATACACAAATTAACTGCTTGCAAAGTATACTGTAACTGGGTTGCCCAAGAGGACAGGGAAAAGAAAAGATCCAAGAAACAAAATAACCGAAATAATCCCTTTGGATGCTAATGAGCGAACAATTACAATGACTCATTGAAGTTATATCATAATGATACTTCCAAAGAAAAGAACTTTTTGTGCATTGTATTAAAAACAACGACAATAAAATGATCCCAGATTGAAGCAATACCACAATTCAATTTATACAGCAAAAGGGAAATGACCTAATAGTAGCACGGAAAGATATTCTCCTCATGTCAAGTCTTAACCTTTTGGTTTTTATCCCAGCTTCAGTTGTAAAGAAAACAACAAAAAAGACCCATAGACACATCTGGTTCAAAAGTCTTCATTGACACTAATGCAATGCATTGGATTCTGTTTGGCAGCTCTTCATACTGGGAAATATTCCACATAAGCAATGTTTATTAATTTTCTTCTTCTGAGTTTTTAAAAACACAGACAGAACATATTTCAAAGAGAGGGAAGAGTGATCCAGAGATCTCTCTGAATATTCATTAATTAATATTTTGTCAGTGTCAGTTGTCTCAACAAAAGAAGGTTTTATAATTTACTCTAAGCCCCATTTAATTAAAATTTAAATGTTACAAAAATACATGGAAATTTTTTGCTCCCTTGTAATTATATTATTTTCTACTTACTACAAACTGTATTTTACTGCAACCAAAAATGCATTTCAAAACAAACAGCAATTTTTAGGCTCCAGAATGTACAAAGAAATCCCCATAGGAAAAAAAATCCCCAAACTTGACCTTTGCCATCTCTCTGGATCAGCTACAGATGTTTAGTAGATTATACAAAAACCTAGATGTCCTTAATCAGACATTCTTTTTTTTCCCCCTGCTATGGTAGGAACTCTTAGTAACCTATCTGCGAAGCCCCTGTGCGACTTCCACATGCATATGTGTTGTTTTCCAAGGTAGTTGCAATTTCCCAGCTACACGAGCAGTTCAGAAAGGAGAAGACTCTTACCCAGTACTACGGACAGAAAGTCTGATTTGGACAGGAATCCTTCAAATACACAGACAATGGGCTGGCTGACCTGTCATGCATGATGGATGAGTTAAGGGGATTAAAACCACTATTTGCATTAGAATAGATAAAAATTAGCAAAATAGAATTTCTCAGTAGGTGGCTTCAGTTCTGTTTGTTCTCTTAGGCAAAATGAAGTTCATTTTTAAAGGAATTACGATTGTTTAAGTAACGCTTATTTGCAGAGGAGAAATTTTGGATGCTGGTTTCCTTTCTTTTGTTTATTCTTTAAGAAAACCACTTTAACTATCACTACAACAGTATCCTTTTCCCCCCATGTTTAGTATTAAAACATTACACAACTACAATGTTCTAACCACTTTAAACTGTATGTATATCTTAATGCTTACATGTTTCTAAGCTGTGTATACCCAAGAAAGTGTTTTGAGTTCAGAGAGAGATGATCAAAAAGACCAAAAAATTACTTTAAATTGTGTATTGATGCTTCACTGAGGTTCTGAGTACGAGCCTGTGACTCAGGAACTGCAAGAGGCAGATGCTTGAAATACTGCATGTTTCTTTTGACTAGATTCAGATTGCACACAGTGATGGTACTTAAAAGACTCAGAAATGGCTGCACAAAGTAACATAACGAAAGACTTGCCTTACAGAAGAGCATTATATTGTTTATACAATATAACTTTGAAAGAAATCTGTATGAACAAGTTGGTGCACACAAGTAGGCAAGCAGATGTAGAAACTCCAGAAACATCCATGGACCATCTCCCCTCACTCCTGCAGAGAGCAACCAAGATTTGTCTGTCAAACAAGAGTCGTAAAGGTAATGGAGGTCCCCCTCTTTGTAAGGCTCACAGATCCAATTTGCAGACAGCAAGCAGGCTCCAGAAAATCCAGCGCATTTTTAAAAACATGTCTGTGTACTGACAAATACATTTTTGAACTCCTTGCCTGTTTTAACGGTGGACTGCAGTCAGACTGGTGATATATTCCACTATGCCCTACAGCAGCATTAATAGAGAGGAAAGCTGAGGCATTAAGGAGGTAAATTTCTTCCACTGATGACATTACAAACAGGAAAAGCTGTGACATGATTTCTCAACTCAGCATTTACTATAATGAGATTTTAAGAGAGCAGGTCACTTCCCTTGCTCAGTGATGGGCATTCTGGCCCAATCCAGAGGCTGTCTAAAACAGGTCAATGCCAGATCCCGCGGCCGGGTACGGGTCCCACCATACGGCTCCCAGGGAGGGGGCATTCATCTGCAGGCGAGGGAGGACCCTGTGAGCTGCCTTCATTTTCAGCTCCACAGACCCTGCGCTGGCATTTCATGCAGCTCTCTGCACAAACTGTTTATTTAGCTTATGAATTATTTGGTGTCTGTGTCCCATGCAGTTAAGATGCTTCATTTTCACAGCAGGTGCAAAGAGGTATTTAAATTTGCATTATGTCCAGGGTATTTGGACTCAGTTTGTGTTAGATGACAGCTTCTGACAGCAGATGGGCCAAGTGGAGAAACGTTTGACCGGCATATGAAAGAGCTTGGGATACATCCAACACTAACCTTGGTTTCCAAGTTATTTCACAAGCACAAAGTAACATTTTGTGGAGATTTTATAGCTAACAACGTCGTTCTAGCTACAGTACAATAAATATTTTGCTCCAATTACAAACCCACAAGAGAGACCCACAACATACTTGAGCTACAGGGTAAGTAATTTCTTGCAAACCTGGTCTCAAAACATGCTTAAAACTGGGACTCCTTTAACTCTTTTTTTAGCCTATAGGCAGACCTGTCCGTACTTACAGATGTGATACGAACCTGTCCAGATCAGTTGCCCATTCCTTCCTCCCTGCTGATCCCGCCTGGGTCACTGACATTCGAGCTAAAGTGGAGAAGAACGATATTCCCTGCACTTCTAAAGGATCCCCAGGACACCAGCCCAAGGGGAGAAAAAGAAACTTTAATGCCATCCTGAACTCAGGTATGAGAACACAACAGGCTGTGAAAGAATTGAAGATACCGCTGCTTATTTTGATGCTCAGCTACGACAGACAGCAATGAAGAGCTGAGTAATCAAATAATACCACACCATAATGTATTTTGTTTAAATTTGGAAGTCTTTCTCGTAACCTACTCATTCGTCAGAGTGAAAAGTGCCTGCCTGACTCTTCCCCTCTGCCCCTGGCTCTGCAGCCCCCAGCAGCTCCAGCAGTCCACAGTACGTCCCAAGCAGTGTAAATACCATGTTGCTGATTTCATTATAATTGAAAATGCCCATTTGTGCCTTTCAAAATCTGCAGGATTATTCTGGAGAACCATAAGGAAATTTTGCTACGTGTATCCATCAAATACATTAGAGTCCTAATGTTTGTGATTTTCTTTATAAACTATTTTATTTGAAGTTGTTGCTTTGGGTGATGGGAGGGCTCTTTTAAAAATAATCTTTAAGGGGTAGGACATGCCAGAGAACCAAAAGAAAATTACAGTTATTGATAATCTTTTTACCACTTATTTGTTTCTACAGTAAATCACTACTTTTGCTTCTCAGCTCATGCCTTTACTTTACATAACATTTATCAAAAAGGTGTACATTTGGAAACCTTTTCTTTGTTTGTTTTGGATAAATGAGTAATGGAGTGCAGACACAGTTTCATGTGTAATTCTTAATCCCCCTTTCTTTAGGCCTGATGCAGTGGGAGAGAAACTTTACAGTCAGGTTTTTTTGTGGCTAAGTACTGTTGACATGGGACTGGGAGAGGAGACTGGGCTTTCCAGCTGCAGCTCTGTCGTGTTTCCTTGTTGAATCTCTATACTTTCTTCACAGTTTTTGCTTGTTATAGAGCATAGTTCTCTAAAAATCCTGGTGAAAAAGGTGCGTGAAAGATCAATCCCACTTCTACCTGATGTTCCCCTCCACCCGCCTCCATGCCAGCACGGTCATCATACTGAACAGCCTCAGCCACTAGTGGCTTCTAGTCCTGACAGGAACAACGGACATTTCACAAGGAGCAGAAGGACTTTGTTTATCAGCTCCAACATGCCTCGCTGGGGGCTGCAGGCCCAGGGCTGGCATTAGGACAACGGCAGGGGGGACGTGTCCTGGCCCAGTGCCGACAGCTAACCACTAGACCTGCGATGGGTGCACGGGCAGGATCTGTGAGCATGGTAGCCTCATGCAGCAAAGAAGGAAAGCTTAAACACATACAGATCTGGAATTGCAGTCAACATTTATTAATGCCACTTAGAGATTTCTACCCCTACCAAGCTCTCAGTTTGCTCATGTGACTTTATCATCTGTTTAGCCTAACCTGCTGATATGGTAACCTGAAGTCTTGAGCGCATAGAATTATTTCACTTTCTTTTGAACGATGGCTCTTTATGCACTTTTCTCTCCCCTCTTTCAATGCACGTCCTCTCTCTCTCTCTCTCTCTGTTTTTTACCTTAAACAGTAAGGACAAGTAATACCAATCCTTCCCCTTCCTCAGTTATTTCCAGGATAACCCTCCATCCCATATTGGTTCAGCTTTAAAAATCACTGCCCTTCTGCCCAGCCATACCATACAGACTCTACCCTAATGAATGCACAGGCTGTCACACACCACGGGAAGGTTATTTTGCAGGCGCTACTTCCTAATGGGCAAAGCCCTGAACAAGACCCCTGAACAAGACTCCTGCAGCTTACTTCTAACTTGGCCAGTGGCCAGATGGATGCATCTTGACACACGGAAAACTGCAGTATCGAGTGAGGGAGTGGTCCTGAGCTTTACCAGTATGCAGCTGAGACCAACAAATGAAAAAGGGTTTTAAAGTGTTAAATACTGTGTGGTTGGTTTCAACCTTCTGACACTGGTATGAATTCAGATGAGTCCCTTGGCAAAAGGGTACTTCAGATCAGTGGCAATGCAATCAGCATCCCCCTTCCTAATTCACACGTTTCTGCCTATGCAAGCACAGAAATAGTAATCTGGTGCTTTGCTAAGACACAGGCAGTGTACAGAGTACTATGCTGTACCTAAGCTTCTGTCAAGTCCACCTGGCACCAAATTTCTTAGTTTTACAAACCTCCAAGCACTCTACTATATTTTGATCTTTTTATAGTATATGTATTGGTCATGAAGGCATTTTCACTGAGGCAACTGGCAAATCCATCCTGAACCTGGCAATCGCACCAGTATCAACATTTTAGCACACACTAGGTTTTTGCTATTAAAATACATAAAGAAATGGTCATTGGGTTGGCCAAAGAAATTCCACCTGACACCAGGCAGAGCTATACCATATGCACAAAGAGATTAAATTACTGTTGCAGAGACTTACCAAGAGTGCTTGCAAGAGTGACATCCCTTTCATCTTTTGTGGGATGCATACAAATATATCAGTACTCACCCCACCAGATGCTGAATTGAGCCTTAGGCTGATTTTCCATGAGTGGACTTAGTGTGTTAGGTTAACGGTTGGACTAGATGATCTTAAGGATCTTTTCCAACCTAAATGATTCTATGATTCTATGACATAAGAACAAGAAGTAAAAATATACTTACTTACCTCAGAGGCTCACAAATGTTTATACGAAGCTATTAAAAAGCTGAGATTTAAAACAACACATTCATTAAAAGAAAATGAAAGGTTGTTTCTGGTATGGCTGATGCAGTTATATGTTTTCTGTTGGGGGAAATTTATAGCCACATTATTGCTGTCAAGGAGGGTAGTGAGCCACAAGGATTTCCAGATGCCATGTGTGAAGTTTCTCATTTCCCCTACTATACTAAAGCACATTATCACCCAAATGCAAACAAGCTTTAAAAGTATCTGTCATTAAAACATGTGTGGCCCCCTTGCCTGGACTTAAGACATTTTTTTTTTCTTTTCCTTTCCTTTCTTTTTAAGCCCAATGGGAGACTGTACTGCAGCAGTCCCCAGGGGCCTAATACTGATCATACCGATGACGACAGTAATACTTTGGGCTGCATCCTTACTGCATGCTGCACCCTGTCAGTGAGAAGACCTGGCTCTGCCAAACAGTAACATTTCACTTGTAGGAAGTCAGTCGAAGGAGTGGAAGAACTGCTGCCACGACATTTCTCAGAACAGCTATGAATGTGAAAAAAGATATTTAAAAGGAACACAGAAGATAAAAGGAGAAACACGCTGAAGTCTCTCCTGTACCTGTAAATACTACTTGCTGCACCAGCAGACAGCTGAGGGACCTGTCCGGCTGTATGGACACCAGTGAGCAGCAGGGACAGCTTCCTGCGCAGGAGACCACCCTCATATCTAGCAGTGTGTTGGCACAGATGGCAACCCCATGCCGAAAGGACATTGAAAGGCAAAGACCACCTCCAGGACAGCTTCAGCGAGCCTGAAGCAGAATGATCTCTCTTATGGTTGTCTGGGATTGCTGTACGCTCAGGCGTGAGGCTTTCAAGTGGGAATGGGTGCAAAAGAATGCCTTGCAATTAATGACCTTTCCAACTCTTACTAGGAGAATGGTAGGAGAATTAAAGCTAGAAAATCTTACGAAGGGAGTGAATTTTGTTCCCAACTGGATTTGTTTTAAAAAAAAGGAAACACGGAATTTATGCAAAGGTACAGCACAATGGTGCTAATAAGAAGACAGAGGTGGAACCATCAGAAGGCTGGTGCTGTATAGTCCCCACTGATTTTTTATTTACAGTGAAAGCCAGTGTCTCAAAGCAGGTGTTTTGTTAAACCTGAATCTTTTGCTGAAGATGAAGACTAAATGGGAGATGTTGAGTCCAAAGCAGAGCTGTCCCTCCTGTCTCACATCTGGAAGCACACCAGCAACAAGATCTTGAGTGGGAGCAAGAAAAACAGTTTTGCTCAAAACCCAGAATGAAACAGAAAGTCTATTAAGGAAACTAGGACATGCTGGCATCCCTCACTCCAGCTGGAGAACTTCCCCACTTCTATAGGGCCAGGGGCACAAAGTGGCACCCGTTTTTGAGGTACACTTAGCAGAATGAAGGCTGAGGAGAGCATTGTGCCAATGGCAACTGAAATGATTGTATGCCAGTTTTATCACATAAGCTTTTGTCCATTATCTCAAGAAACAGTTTCCATGTCTTCAAATCTTTTTTATGGTCCTCCCAAAGAGGGTATATACAACATAAGCCTCAGATATCAAAAGGACACTCTTAGAAGCATTAAAGCAAATCCCTGAAACTATGTTTTCTTAATCACATCAGACACTTGGCTTGCAGTTATGCTATAGCATTTTCTGAAAGAAACATAGATCTGAGTAACAAAAATGGTCTCTCAGAAACTCTTGTGGTCCACATTAATACTTCAGAAGGGAAGACCTGAATCTCTGCTACAGCAACCGCTGCAAATAGCTGAAGACTCAAGGTCCAGAGCGTGCATGTTTGATGAAACAGAAAACAGCCAACACAATTATTTCCATAAACTTAAGACAAGTCAATATGGACAAACACCTTTTCAAACCTATACAGGGCAAATCATTGCCTTGCTGTAGTATCATGATTGAAGCTGAACAGCCCGAGTCTTCACGGCACTCACTTCTAGCTAAAGAAACTCCTCCAGAGTGCCTACAACACCTGTCAGTGGCTGATACTCCAGTCTTGTTAAAAACCCAAGTTAATACATTGGAAACAAAAGTGTCATTACAGTGCTTTTAAAATGATCACTCTGGCTTCTCCTTCATCTTTTCATTTCCACTAGATTAATTAAAGACTTCAATTAAAATGTAAGCCTATTTATAAAAGATTTTAAAATTCAGTAACTCAGATCTTTCCATCCTAGTATTTATTTTCTATTGTAACATCTGCCATTTCGGCAGGCTTTTGTTTGCATCTTTTCCCATTCTTACCTTGACAAAGGGCTCTTTTTTATTCTCCAGATAAAAAAAAAAATGAAGATATCAGACATTTCTATGTGCATAAGTAAGGTCTTTCAAGGGTGAATATGAGCTAAACAGCCTCAGCAGCTCTAAAAATTAGTTCACAAACTTTTATGCCTGAATTATTTGCTGATTCTCTGAGCACCGGAAATACTTTGACTTGTGCGTCTGAAAGTGAATCTCCACAGAAATCAGATCTCAGTCGTCTTCTTTTTGTACCTTCCCAAGCAAGATCCCCAAAGGCTCCTGCCTGCCTGTCGAGAGAGAGATGTAAATATCCAGGTATTTTCACAAGAGAGAATGCAGTCGGACTCATCTACGTCCACTGGGCAGGCGCTCAGTGGAGTACGTACACACGCTGCACAGGGGAGGCACAGGACCGTGCTGTGGCAGGATCAAGGTCTCTCACTTGAAAATGCCTTTTCTTAGTCTCTGCCTTTGCTGAAGAGCTGCGGACTGTTATCCTCTGCCCACAGTCCATCCTGCCAGCGTTATCTCTTAAATTAAGAGTTGTCCTTGCATTGCTGCCAACAGTAGATTTGAACAAGTACTTCTACGAGCAGCAGAACCAAGGAGGCCTGGTTTCCTACAGCTCTGGGTCCTGACAACGAGCTTTTGCATGGATTCTGGTGCCTCGCCTCCCGAGGGCTACACTCAGCCTTTCCCCAGCAAGATGCACATAGGGTCTCTCTCCCATCTACCCACTTTCCTGTTTCCAAGGAGCTTCAAAAGACATTTCCTAAAGAGCATCACCTCTCTCTTCAGTTTGGTTAACACTAAGCAAAGGATCTGCAGAAGTGACTGGGGAGAATTGACAGGCAGACATTTGTGGACTGCTTTGGAGCTGTGGACAAAAGAAAAGTTCAAGAGAGAGAGTCCTGTTTCACTGTTGTATTCAAATTTGAATTTAAAGCTCAGCTGCTTACGACATTTGAACACAACTGCAAACTGTGGGTGAAGAAAACTCATCTCAGCCATCTAGATCCTCTATCCTTGTAGTAAGCAGTAAAGATCACAGGAAAAGAACAGAGACCAAAGCGATTCAAGAAGTTTTCCTTTTCAAAAAGATTTTCTCTTCTAAACTTGTAGTTTCATGGCTGTGCTTGAGCAGAGAAGATAACAGAAACCTGGGATAAAGCTCTTTATGCTGGAGACATTACTGGACAAACATAACAAATTCAATCCCAGTTCCTACATCTGCTCTTTTATACAGCTGATGGTTCACGTACTCGATACATACCTCTTACTAAACTGGAGTTTAAAATAGTTTAGGATTAAGTAGAAATTATTAATATTTTACAATGCCAAAATATTTATGGGTGAAGAGATTGAAACAGTAAAACTGTAGACCTTATAACTTTAAATAAATGTTTATCTGGCTTTAGGAACGAGTAAATTGCACTAAGTTATATTAATTTATAATTTATTCTAATTTGAGAATCTTAAAACCAGTGCAAATTATATAAATTAGGCATACTTAATCCCTGTGCTTAAGGCCCCTTTAAAGTGAATCTTGTTCCTTGGAATTTGAAAGATTTCATTGAAGTTGTTGTCAGTGGCATCTTAACTTGTGTATATATTGAAAAGCTTGATTTTAAATACAGGGGGAGTTTAATTGCTGTCATAAAATAAAATACACTTCAAAAAATCCTGTTTTCTTTCATATAAATGTATTTTTTTTTCCTAAAATGTGGAAAGTAAAACTATCTAGCATTCAATACTGGGCTCAGTAGAAATCATTGGCCCGAAAGATCAGCGATGCTTTCTACAACACAAAATCCAATACATCCAGTAACAGATTACATTAAATTTGACCTAACCAGTGGGCAGGGCTCTTTATCAAGAAATACTACCCTTTTGTACAAAATCGCTATTTTGAAGGATCATAATCTTAAAGTGACCTATGGAAATATAACAGCTCTTGTATTCCCAAGATTACGCTAAACCAAAGGATGATATATGCTTACATCCAATACGGCAGAAATACCTACTGAGCCATGTAGGAACGGGCTGCAAGTATAAACACCCAACACTTTTTTCAGGAACAAAGAAACTACACCACTTCACCTAGGAATAGTCTCATTCGAATGTAGTTCAGTCTGTAAGAACAGAGAAATGGAGCCATTTCAAAAGAAATGGACACGTTTCCAGAAGACTTTCTTTGGTTAAGATTTTCCTATTTTTCCTTTATCAACCACTCAACCTGCACCACAAATGCAGGGTTCAGTTGCAAAAAAAATACCAGTATGCTGAAGGCATCTGGAAGAGCAGTAAATTACTAGTAGATTGGAAAGATTGATTTGTGAAGAAGTTACAACGAAGTGGAGACATTGCAATCAGCATGTACATGGTGTAAAGACTGAGTCTCCCAGCAATCTCTGAATGCCCTCAATTCCCACTAGCAGACTGAAATCAGTGGGAGCTCAGGACATTCAACAATTCATAAAAATTAAAGCAGGGCAACGACTGTTTTTATTGTTTGTTCTTGGCAGTACCCTCTAAGAGCTAGACGCTGAAGGAATGCCTGATCTACGTTGTGACAACTTTGCAATTTAGAAAGATTTAAGCAAAAGGGATAGGGTAGTGAAAAGGGGTGTAAAAACTGAATAAAGTGATCAAAGCTGATGATGGCTGGCATTCTCTATTAATACAGCAATCTCTGTATTACAGGTAGAGACTATTCCCAAAGCAGCTCAACCTACCTGTTATTGACATACTCATTTCCTACAAATCACAGTTAAAGTGCTTCTCGCATGCTTCAGAAGGCTGTAATCTAGAGGACTATAGGTATTGTACGGGGAGTGGTTTGCAGGCCAGCTCCGGCACTACATTGCACTCACAGGGGGAGCGTGCAGCAGGACGTACCCACTGCGGGTGGGAGTGAAAGGGGCTGATAAGCGGAGGCAGGCAGAGCAGCACAGGGGGCCAGGGGTTGCTTCGTGGGCACAGGCAAGAGCGCTGCAGTATGCAGCGTGAAGGAAGACAGCCGAGTTTCATAAAGACAGAAGAGAACCAGAAAGAGATTTTTTTTTAATGTGATACGTAAGAATATACACAGAGAGATGATCTCAAACAAAGAACCTACCACCAATTCTTTTTGTTTTCCAATGGATGCGTATATTTCATATTCTCTTCCTGTATGACCTAAAAATCTACACCTATAACACAGTCCCAGGTGACAGGCACACCATAAACCATGTGATAGGCCTGCAACACAAATGTCCCTCAAACCAGCCCAAACTCAAAAACCCTACGATACCAGTACTGTTATTTACTTCAACTCATATGGTTTAGTGTTAGGTAGTCCTGCGAGAAGCAGGGAGTTGGACTCGATGGTCCTTATGGGTCCCTTCTAACTCGAGACATTCTATGATTCCATTACTCTTTTCAGTCACATTCCTCTAAACCTGAGAGTTTAATAGCCACATCCAGAAGGCACTCCTTGCTTATCTTTCTGGGTTTCTTACACAAAACAGAGAGTAAGAAAAATACAAGGTGATAAATCACTGGATGATTCCTCTTCAAGAACGGTTGCGGCAAGTTAGTATTGTATTAATGTCACTTTTCTTGTTTATCTCACTTTTTCTAACAAATTACACTTTTTATTTAAGCATAGACTCTGCATTTCTTATGCACTCAGAATATGCCAAAATACTTCCACAACTCATCTCCTTTTCTTTAAGGGAAAAATAAAATAAATAAAATAAAATAAAATAAAATAAAATAAGGACCTACTGTAAAAGCAAGGGGCTGTCCCACCTTTAACTTCCTTCAAACGCTTAACACCAGGCTTAAAATTGTACCATATAAACACACAGAAGCTGAAACACCACGAGCAGCCCTTCCATCTACTTTGCTTTACACATTAAACCACGATTCAAACAGAGTCCATTAAGGCATCTAAATGTGACTTACCACATGTGTTAATTGGGTGGAGAGAAAAAAAAAAGAAAATACAACCCTTGAATGTGGACATTTATGTATTCCCATTATTCAGACCCTCTTGATGCCACAATCTCCCACTTCTATAGTTTATAAATGTTTGATTTAAAATATAGCCATTTTATCATTTGTACCACATTTACCTCATCTTACCACTGTTCTGACTGGATGAGAAGCTAATGTAGCCTACACTGTCTGGTCAATTATTGCATGGACACCAGGGACCAATTAATGCCATCCATAAAAGCCTGAATCATTCTGTCAATTAACTAGAACTAACTATGTCATCAGATATATTACTGGTGAGCAAGTCTATTTGGTTGCAATATGTCTTGAAGGAGAGCAGTATCAAATGAATCACAATTGACTTGGACAACTGCTAGCATAATTTCAGAAGATGAAAAGACAAATGTGGTAGTTATTAGTGGTCCCCTGAGGAATTACGGCCAAGCAATTGTAATGTGCTAAGACTGTACTAGCAGGTGCCCACAGCACAAATCAAGCAGAGGGTTAAATCAATATTTTCAATTTCTTAGGATCAATCCAGTGTTTGAACAAGATGGAAACTTGTTAGCAATTGGCAGAATGTGTAAATGAAAAGTCAAACTTCTTATTATTTGTTAAAAAGGAATCAGTGCTCTGCATCATGCCCTTGGCGCAAGGTAATGCTTTCATGATCCAGTTGCTTGGGCATTCACTAAAAATCTAGCA
Organism: Ciconia boyciana; assembly: GCF_034638445.1. Lineage (NCBI taxonomy): Eukaryota > Metazoa > Chordata > Aves > Ciconiiformes > Ciconiidae > Ciconia > Ciconia boyciana. The sequence continues at coordinate 11,250,724 of NC_132939.1, forward strand.
GTTCTTAAATTTTAATAGAGTGCAAAAGGTTACTTTAATACACACCGAACATTCAAGATCTTTAAAAATGATTGAAGTGTCAATAGGAAAGTTTTTGAGCTGTGACAACAGCATAGTTATTAATGATTAGTGCAAGAAGCAGAAGAAATCTTGATCGCTTTAGGAAAGTCTCACTAGGAATGCAGCTTGACATCTTTGGTACAACTTCACATTTATTCTGTTTCATACGGAAGAACCTTAGGATCATTAAGTGACCCTTTACCAATTCAACAGGAAAAAAAAAAAGTGACCTTACAAACTGATTTCATTTATCGCTGCTGGGTTTAAAGATGCCTATAGCAGGACCTGAAGAGCTGGCATCATATTCTTTAGTTTTAACACAAAGGTATCAAACACATCCTTACATCTTATTATTCTTTTACAAAAAGAAGTCTCCAGCTACCCTGACAATCAGGTGAGGTTTGGAGAATATGCTTAAATTTGAGTACCCTTAAAATGATACCTTAGACAGGGCACAGCCAAATCTCTGGCATTTAGAAGCAGAAAACTGGCAAGTAACATTATTGTACCTGGGAAAAAACAGGTGATGACAGGGAAAGCTATTTCCGTGATGATGCACACCCAACTCTTTAAGCCCATTATTTCAAACAGATCAAAAACATGAACCATTTTTCCTGTTATAAAACTAAAGCAAATTTTATTAAGAAAACAAAAAGTAAGCCCTGATGGTTAATTAAAAAGAGGAAACACAACAAAACACAGTTTTGAAACACATATGGCTAAAGAAAACACCTATGCTTCAAACATTAATACATTTCTCTATATGTTTGGCTGGTATAGGAATTCTTTGTACTGTCTTCAGTGTTTGGACTTCAACTCATGGGGGCACAGACAAGTGAAGAGGTAGGTAAAGCTCCTCTTTCACAATTGCCGGGGATAGAAATATTGGTTTTGATGTTCTTTGTTGGCTGGTCTTTAATTGTGAAGATAACAATAATTACAATATTGGAGAAATGGTTTATCTGACTGGAGTGCCTTTCATCCAAAGGATCTCGGAGCACTCTCAGCACCAGAGCAGGGAAATGATCTCTCGCTCAGCATATGGTCAACCTGTGAATTCACTGCTACAGAAGGTTATTAGCAACACCTCTATAGCTGCTGTTTTTTAAATAATAGTTGCAGCCTTCACTGATACAGGCCAAAATAATAAAGAGCACTTGAACTTCAAGAAACCTCAAACCCTTTTTTAAAGCTTTACATTAGATGCTGCAGATGAAGTAGGAGATACTTCTTTCTCAGCCTTTTCACGGGAAAACAAGGGTGCTGAGCCAAATGAAATAAAAAAAAATCATCACAGCAGATTTCCCTATTTCAGGGTGGGCCCAGCTAATCTATTAGCAATGTCTAACTCACTGCAGCTTTGTCTGATTTGCACAGTATGTTTGCCAAGACCACCTTTTTCTCGATGTACATTTAACACAATATGGGGGGTGCTCCATACCACAGAGCATCAGGACCAAAGTAAACAGCTACGCTGTCGGTGTAAGACAAGTATGATAAAAGTATGGGAATGCAAAACATTGCAGTACTTCCTACTAAATTGGCCCCTATTAATTACAAAAAAATAAGAGAAAGAATTCATTATAGTAATGATATAGTTATTCTTTGAAGAATAATGCAGGGAAGATAAGCCCTTTTAATCCAAGATACACAGCCAATAGATTTTTTTTCTTGCCTAACCCCACTATCTATGCACTGTGTATCAGTAACAACGTGTGTTTTTGGCTCCCTGTACACACCCTCAGGTGAAAACCATTAGCTGGCTTTATGGAGGATACAGCATACATGTACTTCCTTGTGTTGGACTGGGGGAGCTCGAAGAACATACACCTTTAAGAAGCACAGTGAACTACTGCAATCATTTGAAGCCAAGGTTCAGCAAATAGGAGACAATAAAATATGGAGTAACTTGAAACCAGCCCACGCACTGCCCAAGAGAAATCTCCAGCTTGTCTCACTCTCAGACACACCCTTGCAGCTCTTCTGGAAAGCTGTGCCCTGTTTGCAAGACAAGGAGCTAATTGATTCAATCGTCTTCTGTATGCGCAACTATAAAATAAAGTGCATAAAGAACAGCGCGGACATACAGCTCAGCTGACTGCATTAAAAGACTCTGCTGTCTAACAACGCGCTGATCACCGAACAAGCGCGGCAATTGTTCCAGCCAGACGCCACGGGACCAAGAATGCATAATTTCAGTACTTGTGTGTCCAACAGTAGGACATATTGGCAGCAGAATAGCAAACTGGCTTTAAGTTCAGCTATTGTTAATCTTTTTCTCTACCATCTATGGAGTTACCGAGACAGTATAGAAGGGGGCAGCTCACACACCTGCCAGAACGCCTCCTTTCCCTGCACACAGTAACAGATTTTCATCTTCACAAAGTGGCATTTTTGTTCCATCTACAAATTATATTCTTTAACTTCCTCTGTAACAACCTTTGAGCTGGGGTTTCCACAGTCACCCAGAAACCGGAGAAAAAAAAGTCAATCTTTTCAGACTGAAACTGATATACCACTCAGTACCTCCATCTGATTTCTTTTACAGCATGATTTATTGCACAGGCTTTCTGGTTCTGACCCAGTAAAACTCACCAGGCTGGAGAGAAACTCTGACACTGGATCTATATGAAAGTTCCCTGCGGTGCGAGGGGAGGGTCATCTGCCACAGAAACCTAAGGAGAATACCTCTGCCGTATTGGCCCAAGGTGACGGGTGTAAGGGCTCTACCATTTCCATTCTTCTGAACTATATGCTTAAAAGCAAAAGGGGATGAGATGCATCTCAAGCAGAGCAAGAAACGTGCTATCTTTCTATTCATGTGGCAACCTTTCTGCTAAGCAAAGGCATCAATCAATTCCACTAATGATGAAAGGGAGAAATTTTATGTCAGAGCCCATTCTGCGAACTCTGAATTCAAACACTGCTCTTGGATCTCAAACATAACAGAACTTGCTACTAATTAAGAATGAGCTATATAAATCTGGATATTAAATGAGTCTAAAAACACAAGGCTCATTATATCTTTGAAATGTTATTTTTTCTCCAGAAATAATGCTATGAAAAATATTTAGAATATATACTTCTTTTCTGCATGAAAATCTGTATTGAAAACTCTGAAAATCTAGGAAAAACCATACAGCAGGAAAAGAACTCTAAGCAAGTTTCCAAACAGTCATTGAGCTTCTCATATCAGTTCTTCTGGTTTAATTATGGAGTAATTTCACCAAACAGGGCAACAAAGTCAAACTGATGTAAAACTAGGGTCTGTCTGAGGAGAATCAGCTCTAAAGTATTTATCAGATTCCACAGATTTTAGACACATAACTTACAAACCCCACAAATGCAAGTTAGTGGGAAACCAGCAGTTCTCTACCAGGTACCCAGGAGTTATGATTTTGGTCAAGCTAGAAATTAATTTCCAGGGCTAGATAAATTGAGCAAATCAGAAAGATGATAACTAGTGAGCTCATGAACCTCATGCCCTCTGATTTCTGACACAACCAACAAGGAGCAGTATCTGCCCAGGAGTCCCCATGGACTTCAAGACAGGATTTCACCTCAGGGTCTCAGTTGTCCCTGCCCCACAAATGAGTGACTTCTCCTGAAGTCACCAGCAACACCATGATTCAATTCAGTCAAATTCTTGCATGCTATTAAATTCAGACAAATTCTTTTGGGAATAAAGGGAGGGTTTGAGGATCATATCACAGGAGGAAATACTCACATGCTGCATCTGATTTCACATTGGTTTAAGTTCACTGAATTCAAAGGACTTAGTGACAGTTTGCTCACAAAAAAGTGACCCTGTGTTTCTCCTTTCCTTACCTCCTTGCTCAAGCCCCAAGCCCTACACTAACAGAAGATAACGACCCATACAGTCGGCCATACACTTGATACAAGAACTTGAATCTGATCTGTTATTAATGCTCTTGTCCTCTACTCGTTATTAGTATTCACTGATCTTTAACATACCTGAGGTCTGACTCTCCTCCCATCCCCCATTTTATGACTCTGTAACTTTGCGATGACTCAGAACATCCATAACGAGACTTCTCCTTCCTTGTCAATCAGGCTTAGAGACCAACTTTTTTTCAGCTCCTCTGATAGCAACATGATCCATCTTGATCTTGCTACAACATCTTAGTAGGGCATTTATAGAATAATGAGTCCAGGGGACAGAAAAGGCAGAAAGCAGGATTTCTCTCCAAGCGTGGCACATCTGCCCTCCACTGCGCCTTAAGAGGGGATGAGAGGATCACCCCTCTCCCCTCAGGTGAACTGGGAGGGCAGCTCCCCTCATCACAATAACCAGCAAATAGGTCTCCACGTTAACACCCAAAAGAACATTCACAAAGAAAATAAAGGCAAGATTCTGAAGTCTGTTGCTACACATAATCTCGTATTTCTCAAATTTATTATTATTATTATCGTTTCCATCACATCACCAGTACATTTCTGCCATGTAAAAAATATGATGATCAAATAAAAAGATTTAAATATTTTCTTTCCAGAAAAAGGTGCTTTGAAAAACAGAATCACAATTCTGTACATTCTTTCTTCAACTAGAATTTCTCTCCCATAGTGCTGTGAAGTAGAGAACAGTGTTTTACCATGACCTGTTAATGTTTTGCTTGGATGTGGTGCTGCTGTTAGCCAAAATGGAGGGCAACAATAATCCTGACTGATCATCACTCCAGAACAGACACTAGAACGAGGAAAATCATTGCAACTAAATAACAATATGAAACTAAACACAATAACTTTGTGATCAATTTTATGTCATACATTTAATTAAAATAGTCATAAAAATGTATCTGATTATTTACAATTCAAGTCTAGCATGCAAGGTCAAGATGGAACCCAGTGCATCCTAAACTCTGCTTAAAGAAAGGAGACCTCTGTAGTTTTGAAATCAGTTGAGAACTTACTCATGCTCCTGCATAAGTGATTGTGAACGCTGCATAGTTTTGTTCAAGCAGATACACTGAACAAATGCACTCAGTATACAAATGCTGGTTAATACTTATTTTAGTCACAAGGCAGTGTCAGATTTAAAAAAATGTGTTGCAAATTATTCCATGATGTTGATGAAGATGTTGAATTGCTGCATCATGTTGATGATGTTCTGTGAGACAGATGTGTATAGCCTGCATGATTGAGACTTAGCATAATAAACATTATATTTTTATGTTAGATCAGAGTAAATCAGTGAAATCTATTCTAAATCTATCTAAGGCAATGAAGTTGTCTCCCTAGACTTATGCACAGAAATATGTCCACTCGCTTTTGGACTCATGCAGATTTTATGTTTATACGGAAGAGGTGACTTCTTGCTTAAACGGAACTTTGCATAAGTTAAATCCCTGAGGAAAAAAATCCATAATTGTAGGTGCAGTATCATTCGCTGAAGAACACAGCTTTTCAAATTTAATTATAAACCCTAAACGTACTTAGCTAATCGGATCAATCGCAAGTCACTAGCAAAGCACATTCTAATTTTCAAGACAGATGAAATTTTGCCACCTCTCAGCTGCTGTGAGAGCCAACATCAGGTGAAAAGTAAGATAAACCAGACAAGCAACCACACAAGCACTTGTGTTCTCCAAGCACCACATTACAGCAAATTTTTATGACTGTGTTTGCAGAGATGTTCTCTGCAGATCTTTGATTTGCTAAGGCTGGTTTTATCTTGCCGAGCCTCTGCTGAGCAGCAACCATCCTTTTGAGGAGGCAACAATCCCTTTTTTGACAGGTCTCACCACCCTTTCTTGCCCCAGGAATGCAGCAGGCCAGTTCTCAAAAGCCTCCTTATGAATTTATGGGGGCAAAACTGAAATTCCACGTATAGAAACACAGGTGAAATCTCAAAATAGCTCCTAAGACATCCTGCTCCAGACCATAATTGCTGAGCTTACTCTAACAGACCTGGAGCAGAGACTGAAGTAAAGTCTTTCTTCAGGCACTCGCTCCAGCAACATGACTTTGCCACTGTTCTCCTTCCGCCGCTGAGCTGGGGCTGTAGTGTCAGTCCAGCTCTGCGGGATCTCTACTGAATAACCAGCCCCTCACAACAGGAAGGCAGCCAATGTGTCATGACTCTGGATCATCAAACCCTTCTGGCTTCCTTTATCTTTTCTGTAACATCAACCCCTTCTCTTTTCTGCAACAGCGAGTTCTTTCAGCTGGAGACCACCTCCTCCTTGTGACTGTGCAGTGGTTAGTATAATGAAAAATAAAGCTTAGAGTACTGCAAGACAATAATATTTTCCACGCTCCAGCTAGGTAACAAGCCATCAGACCGTGCGATATATGGCATCTCTCTTCACAGGCCTCTCTGCTAATTCTGCTTTGGTTGCACATACTGTCATTCATATGAATGGGCTTGAGGGTACTCTGGGCAAAAAAGGCAAAACTGAGCCCAAAACAAATGGTTTGCAAATGCTAAGATCAATACTGCAGTCAGTGTACTGTAAATAGAAGGCAAAAATTAGCATATACAATAATTGCCAGTTTGTGTCATGGTTGTGTTTCCATTTATTGCAAACATCGTCTTAAAAGCTCCTGATGACACGGCAGTTGCAAAATGAACTGTTCTAATCACAGCACACTCTCAGGTTGACACAAAGGCACTTTTAAAAGGAATTAGTATCGCATTATAATTACATAGCTATAATATTATTTATTATTCGCAATATTTGCAGTTACTTTGAGGTCTCAATTCCATGGTACTGGCTGTTTAAAACCACAGTTTATCAAAGAGCTTGCTTAGCACAGAAAATCAGAGACAACAGGTAGATGTAATGGGCAGGTGAAAGGCATAGCAGAGAGGTAAAAATAGCCTGACAGCTGTGCCAGATAAAGTAACCAGTATTTTCCTCTTTTTAAATAAATTTTGGCACACGTAGGGGCCGGCAAATCAAAGCAATTCAAACGCTGCCAGAGCCCTATTGACATGAAAAAACGAATTTCCTCTAAAACACTCCACAACCTCCAAGGACAGGGAACGTGCCCCAGCATCACCTTCTCTAATCTCTAACAAACAGAGGAAGTCTGGGCTGGGAGAAAAGCACTGAGAAACGCGAGGATCCCAAGGAAAGGCAAACAAGTGGACGATGAGGAGCAAAACAGCATGGAGACCACTGGTTGTACAAGAAAAACACTGAAGAGCAATATGGTCCCAGATGCATGAGAAAGGGTGCCAGGCCTGGCCAAAGCCTGTTGAGGCCAGCGTCTCACCCCCGAGTCAAGAAGGACGAACGTGGGGACAGCTCAAGAGAGTTCTCCCAAATTTAAATAACTTGCAGCATAACAGTGTCCTGAGCCAGAAGCAGTGCCTCTGGATATAACATGGGATTTTTCTCCTGTCCATTTGCTTTCTGACCCTACGTAAGCATTTAGCTTCCACCGTATCTTCCAAAGAGTTTCATAGCTGAACTAGATCTTGTATCGAGAGTTATCGTCTTTTGTTTGTTTTGACCCTCTGACCTAAAGTTTGAATTGCTGCAGAAGAAGCAGTGAGCAGCTGCTCCTCATTCACCTTCTCTGTGCAACTCGATTTTACAGACTTCGACCCTATCCCCCTTGAGTCACCTCTTCTGCACTGAAGAGGTGCCATCCACTGAGTCACTGCTTGTGCTGAAGCTGTTCATAGGGAAGTTCTTTGATCCTCGTTGTTACCCTCTTTGAATCTTTTCCAGGTCTGCTGCTCTCCTTTTTGAGAGAAGGAACTGAAGTGCACAGAGTATGCAAGGCTGCCCTGGCTTCCAGACACAGCAAACTTCCTCAATCCTGCAGCACCAAGGAAAAGCCAGACTTCTCGAAAAAAATCCTGGAGCGCTTTGTGCAGTGCTGCCACAAAGATTCTCACTTCTACCACTTAATAAAATTTAAGGCTAAAAATCAAATAATCACTTGCCACTTTTCTTTCCTCGCATTTTTTTTGCTTACTTGCAAGTATGGGAACATTAGCATGGACTGGATTGTTTCAGTTTTTGAAATGTGTAGTCCTCTCACAATATCTTTTGATGTTTTATAGACCTCCAGACATCCACAGACCACATGCTGAATAACACTGCTGTTCAGTGCTTTAACAAACAGCCAAAGAGGAGTTAAAGGGACAAAACAAGTTTGACTGAAACTGCCCTCTACGGTGCAACTAACTGCTCAGGAATTTTCTGTATATATTCAAAACCACTTACACATAATCTGATGCTCATTTCCCATGCTGTAAATTCACACGAGTGTGGTTCACTGTTTTGGACCTGAGGCACGAGATTGATTAACGCTTCCTTGTGAGGATGTATCTTAATATGGAGGTAAACCCAAAAACGGCGGGGTTCATAGCTGAACTAGCTATGAACCCCCAGACACAGCATGAAGAATATGGCCAAAACCCCGTGAGAGACATCATGACTGTGTTTTTAGGGCAAATACTAAGAAACATCAACTATTTTCTCACAGTAGCTGACTTATGTGCAATTTTTTATGACTCATTGAAAACTTGGAACAGCTGTAAGAAATGGTCAGTAAATTTAAGCAAGACCAGAGTGTATCAGCAATTGTACTGAAACAAAATGTTACAAACCTGAGTGATAAATTGCATGAAATGCCCATAATGGAAGGCTTGAGGCTGCTGTTGCAAAGGGTCACCCATGAAGATGGAATCACTGGACAAGAGACAAAGCCAATATATTCCTATGGATTTACCCATTTTATTGCTTCTAACTAGCCTTGCCTAACTTTGTAGATCATAAACTGGAAAAATTCTGATTGAAAGAATATGCCATACCAGCTGAAAATTTCACATTTGCTTGAATTTATTACTAACTGACATTACAATTCCAGCAATTCATAAATTTCCACACTGGTCAGCAAGCTATGACCTACAGGGAAAATGTTATGCTGACCTCACTACAACAGCAATGCTAAAACCTAGAAAACACAGAGTTATCAGTATTTTAGCAATGGCGTTTAGATGGATTCAACTAGTTGAAAAGCTAGTATGATACTCAAAGGTAAATGCTGGAGTTGTGGAAAAGAAAACAATTGAGTCCATGTGGTGTGGAAAAATACATGGGATAACAGCTCCTTGGGAGAAAGGCTACAGAGACTAAATAAGATACTTACAATCTACATATCTGAAGATTATAAACATTTATTTTATATTATTTAGACTTGTCGGTAGATCTAAGGAAGCCACAAAGAAGTTTATACTGAGAGAAAGTCTGGTGAAAGAAAACAATCCAAACAAAATCCCCAAAACTCTACAATGGAGGAATATGACAACATTTTTAGCATTTGATATCATGTAGTCCCTTGGAAACATAAGAACTCCTATTCTGCCTCAATCAGTAGGTCACCTAGTTTAATACCCTGTTTCTGTCAGTTACGAGCTTTAGATGTTCTAAATAAGGTTCAAAAACATGACAGAATAACTTGCCCGCAGCCTATTCCCAGTTTGTAACTTGAAGAATATAATTTTATATTCCTTACAAAATGTTTGTTTTCTCTAACACAGTTGCACGTTCTTACTATTCGCATAAATATCTGATCTTCCCTTGTATCTCACATGCTACAGTCATAGTACTGAAGAAGGACCTGTATTTCCCAGGATTACCACTGGATCCTTTTTAAAGAAAATCTTCCTTCCAGCTCTACAGTTCAGCAGCTAAGTCCAAAAGAGTCCCCCCAAAATATTTATGTGCACATGTGACTTGTTTTCATTAATGACCCAGGTATTCCATTCTGCAGTTCCATTTTGCACCTACAGATCCAGTTTTACTGACTTGGTGGTAACTAAAACTAATTCCTGCCTTTTTTTTTTTTTTTTTATGTTATTTTTGCATTTATGTAACTCACACATTAAATTCAATGGGGTTACTCCTATGGAGCTATTCTGTTCTGTCTGTCCTGGAGGCACAAGAAAATAAAATGGGTGAAGGTGCTCAGTCATGCCTGAACACCCTTTAGTCCATCTCCAGAGCACGGCAGGGAGTGGGAAGAAGACTATCAAGCCTTCCCACCCTAGGGAGCCACACAGCATCGCCACTGCGGGTGCTTTATTCCAAGTGCACACTGACAACCATCAGGTAGTACGCATCCAATAACAAAGTAGCCATCCCAAATGACAATTAATTAAACGCCACCATCAGAATTGTCTTTGGGGACTGGGGGACAGAACCATCCTCATGAGCTCCGGGATGTACGCTGGGGAGGGTGGGAAGGGAACCGTGGCACGCTTGGTCCCAGCGAGCCAGACCCCAGAGGTGCGGGAGCGGGAGCACCCAGCCTATGCTCCGGCAGTGCTGCGGGTCTCATCAGCACGCCTGACTCTGGCCTTCGCTGCAGGGCTGAGCACCCCACTCCCCTTTCAGGAAGATTTATGCATTTTTAATTATAGGCATGTGCCAGGAGAGAGCTCAGCATTGAGTTTCCCCCTTTCTTGCCTTGTTATATTTGCAATACTTAATGTTCCATAATTGATTACATGCAATCTCTACCAGCTGTAGCTACAAGGTACTGCAGATTCACTTTGGATGTAGAGGCAGTAAAATTAGAAACAGTCAGGCCACCGGAGCAATTCACTGAATACGTTTGGCAAGACAGAAACAAAGAATTAGTGCACTGGAGACTAACCTTTCAGGAACAAGACAGGTTTACTCTGAGCATTAATTCTGAAAGGAATGAGGTTGTGGTTTCAGTTCAGTCTTTAATAGTCTTCATCATAAAAGCACTACAGATAATATCCCATAATCGTGATTTCTGATCAGGAGAGTCCAATAAGCAATTTTCCAGCACATACTGGAACTAAGCTACTGCTGTAATCTGAAAAAACAAACAAAACAATGCTCCAGTCTACATATATCAACAGAAAACACAGGCAAAACCATTTAAATATTTTGGTTGTCGAGCCATTTTAGGGTCTAGCCACATCTTCCATTAAAATTAGCATCCAAAAACTCCAGTTCTGCTTTGGAGCGCCCACGTTTAGAGTTTTCTTAGTGTGTACAAAACATCATCTTTTATTGTTGCTTAGCAGTGGTGACTCCCTCACTACCAGTCTTGGTCCAGAAAAGTAAAAGTATTCCAATTTAATGCAAATGAGTTTTTTATCTGCTTTGTTGGAAAAACTGTTGGAAAAAACAGTTTGAATTAAAATCAGTTCAGCAGGAAAGTTCAGTTTTACATCTCCTCTTTAAAACTAGTGTATATGGTTATTATTAATTTCTGAATCACACCATGTGCTCTTTCCTACAATAATTGCTAACTGAAGTCAACAGCAGTACTGTCATCCATTTTAATGGGCTGGGATCACACCACAAGACACAAAATAAAGCCACTTCTTGTTTCAAAATGCCTAGGATCAAAACAAGAAAAACACAAGAGACACACTGGGAAACCCAGAGGGATGAACGACTAGGAATTTAATTTCTCATTTATTGCTAATATTATTGTTGACTTGCTTGTTAATGTAACGTAGCACTTACATTAAGGCATCTGTGTCAGAGTGACCCACTAATGATGATTTGTATCTGCTGCCAGGACAGGCGGACATAGAAGAGACTATTTCAGTGGTGTTCAGGGGCTATTTCCCTGTCATTTAGGGGATTTAAAGCTCTTAAGCAGTTACAGGCTTGTTTATTTTTTAATAATTAGAGCTGGCTGAATTGTAAGTCAAAGAAGACAGAGGCAGGATAAGGGGCCTCTGCTATCTGTAGTGCAATCACAGCACAAAGGGGAAAGCAGGAGCTACAGGGCTGTTTTTCTTCCTCTCCACACCAGGTGGGGAGCGTGGAAGAGCCTCCTAATTTTCTTGTGCAATGCCCCAGCCAGCACAGCTATGTCCCTCTGCAGGTAAAGGCAGCTCCTCATCACCACAGGATTTCCTAAGCCACAGCTCTCTCTGAGTGTGTGTAACTGGTGTTTATTCCTCATGCAGGACTGACCAGACCTCCCTGCCGCACTTCTTCTGCACGGCTGCGCTAGGCACCGTCACTAGCTGTGTACTTGGCCTTGTGCTCACAAAGCAACCAAAACAGTCTGCTGGAACTGAGCTGCCGCAGGAGCACACCCTGGAGCAAGGAGCTCCCTGCTTATAAATATTATATTTTTTGTGCCATGCTGACACTTCGCCTTGGCTTCCAGGTTAGCATGGCCAGCGTTGTGAAGCCCTGGCAGCGGATCAAGGGCGGTTGGGGAAGGGGCTGTGGAGGGAGAGGAGGGAAAAAACTGAACTTTGCATAACTAACTGGACCCAAAATTGGATCTAGTGAAGCCATAACCATCTAGCAAAAAAAAAGCCCTACAGCTGATACACCTTGTCTAAAGAACAAGCACCAGGCAGTGGCAAATGCCCTCTTTTGCCAGAACCACCTGCATTCCCTGTGGAGTGCTCATCAGCACAGCTGTACTAGCAAACCTCTCCTAGCGCACACAAGCCTAAGAGAGTCACAGGGATGCACCTCCAGCCCAAGCTTTTCAAAATGCCTTCCACCAAATTTGCTCTATATTAGGGGTCACTGATCATGATTGCATAACAAAAAGCACAAGGGGAATACATACGTAGAAACACCAGTTTGTAAGACAAGGAAAAACCAGCTGCTTGTAAGGGCAGGCATGGACGGATGCACGGGGGAGACTGCCCTAACACCAGTTCGGTTTGGTTTTGTCTGTTTGTTTTTCAAAACAGTATACTTACTATTCCACCTAGGAAACTGCTATCACTTACCGATGAAATTTGTAACCCTTTACGACAGCGAGCATTCACGGACACAAGCATCCAAGCAGAATAGGCTGATTAAAATAGGCAGAACACAATTAAAAATATTTGAGTGGCAACTAAACAACTGCTGCTTTTAATCATGGGTCATGTTTATATCTGGGCAAGTGGGTGTAAAATTCTTCTGTTATTAAGGCAAAGCAGTGGGGAACCAAGCCTGTGGCTCACACTGCAACAGCAATCACATTATCCTGTCTCCCATCCTTGGCCTCCACTATGACTATGGGAGCCAATACCGGCAATAAATCAATAACCCTCTACTCTTCACATCTGGGTGTTTGCTTGCTTTTAAATCAGGATCATACAGAAGCCCTCACATATCTATGGCAAACACTGGAAGGAGAACCGGGCAACTGACATTATCCAGGCCCTTGCAAAGCAGATGCAAACCAACAGTGTTTCTTGCCGTTCTTTCCTTAACTGGGCTGGTGCTTTATCCACTCCATCTACTACTATTTAGACTGCAGGCTCTTCAGGCCAGGGACCACCTACTGTGTGCGTGTTTCTACAGTCTCCGGAACAAGGCTTCCATTTTTGCTGGTTCTCCCTAGGCTAGACCATAATAAATATGATTATTTTAACAATAACACACATTAATAATCGTTAATGCATTGCTTGAGTTTTCCTTTGAAATGCAATCTGTGCTCTCCTCCCTCTCAGCAGTTTAATCGCTGGCTGAACTTTTCTCAGTTAACTGAAAGTGCCATAGGTAAGATTTTTTTCCATTATCAGCACTTTTAATCTTTGAGTAATTTAAAGCAAATACATCTTTCTCTGGGATTGCAAATAAGCCCAACTGTTAGGGGTTTTCTTTGTGTTTTTTTTTGGTTTTGTTTTGTTTTGGTTTTTTTGTTTACTTTCCTGAACTTTTAAGTTATTTTGTAACAGCAACCTGTCCTGGCAGCAGTAGCACCGACATGACATAACACTGGCTGTTAACGGCTACCTAACCCTGACTGTCAGCTCTCCCTTCACTTTTGATGAGTAAATCCCCATTTCGATGAGTGCTCTCAGACCCTCTTGTGCCTACCAAACTCACCGTGCTCCTGGGCTGGGCCAAAGTCACAGCTCTCTCTATATAAAGAAACCAGCTCCTTTCAAAGCCTGTGTCTTCCTCGACTCAGAAATGGGGCTCTACCTCGTTAAGTGCACCAGGCTGTCTGCTCTTTCATAGGCATCTTCAAGTTCCCGGGGCTGTGGGAGGCCACACCATTCTCGGCTTTCCAGCACGTCGCTGCTGGGAGCGGGGCTGTGCCAGCAGCACTGAAAAGCGTGCGGGGGCGTTGCGGGGGTGCCGGGGAACAGCTGCCTGGCACACAGCGATCACCTTTCCAGGCGGGCGTCCGCCGGCCAGAAAAATCTGCGTAAATGTTATGAACTTCGCTGGCACGCTGCGGAAAGGAGAGTCAACCAACGCCACCCTGGCCCTGAAAATAACCCCGCTCCCAGGGCTGCTGGTTGGCATCCGGCTCCTGCGTGCCTGCGAAAGAACGCAGCGGTGTCACAGGGCTGGCTGGCTCCGTCCACGCTCTCGCGCCGGGGCTGCGCTCGCAGCGCACGAGGCGCTGCCGTGCCCGACTGTGCCGGCAGCCAGCTGTACACTATAAGGAGAAAAGTCCAGTCCCCTCAAGGAGAAAGAAATCCAGCATTTCAGCTGGCTGTTTAGGCTTTAAGGAACTATCTTCCTCACACAAAGAATTCCTCTCATCTTACTCCACATCAAACACGATTATTTATAGGAGTGGTATGTATGACAGAGGGACCGGGGGGCCCCGTCATGGACCAAACCCCCACTGTGCTAAGCACTGTACAAATACAGAGCAAAGAGATGATCCTTTCCCCAAAGAGCTTACATCTAAGCATAAAATGGAAAAATCTCATTATTGACAGATTAATGACAATCTGTCAGAGCAACCATTCCTATTAGAAATGTCTTGTGCAGAAAAGTAGTACAGGGCCCTTATAATTAGCTAACGACAGCTAATCTGACGCAAAAATTGAACAGTTAAAATTAAGGACTCACCTCCATGGTAATATTATATTAAAAACGGTGTGTGATATGAGTACACAGAAACATTTTAAATAGAACATGCAGATGGGTAGCTCGCAGAGAAGAGGCCAATGGATGGATTTCTTTTGTGAACTTCATAAAAACATGCAACATTTATGTCCCTAGCACTGGTGTTTTTAAATAACATCTGTGGATTTTCCTCTTTCAGACCAGTTTACTGAGCTAGTTTTAATACTAATGCTACAAAAATAAATAAGTCACTGACAGGCTATGGGTTGGGGGATTTTTTTGCATATCGGTGCTACCTTACATATATTTGTGAAAAGAAGATTTTCCTCAAATTAGAGGTTCTTCTGCTTGATCATCTATAATTCAGGTATTAAAGACTGGCCAAACACAGTGCTAAACTTCCTGAGTCACATAGCTTTCATAATTACAAGAAGTTAGTACAGAAGAAGTCGTAAGTATTTGTTCTGCATGTACAAATTGCATCCACACAGAGCTTGCAACAGCCTAAGGACAATTTCACACTACTCTCGTTCAGTCTCACAGTTGCCATCTGAGATGGAGAAGCCTTTTGATATTCAATACAATATTTGACAGTGTCGGCACTTAGATGATATCTAAGTATATGTCAAGAAACACAACTAGAAGGAGCTTGAGGAAAAAAGATCTTACATCCTCATGTGGTGTAAACGAGCACGCACTCATGCATGCCAGTGAAAATCACGCTGATTTACATGATGTGAGCATCTGGCTCTTTTCCAAGGGTAAGGACTTACCACCCAAGGGCAAGAAACAGCCCATGACGTTATTTCACACGGGCATATGATTTTCCCTGCATTATTACTGGGTAACTCCCACATGGCTTCTCCCACCCTCAGGAAGGAAAGATTCTGACCTCGACTTCAAATTAAATTATTCAGACCGAAATTACCTTGGCCATAAAATGTTCAGGCCCCCAGCTAGGGCCCAAAGCGCTACTGTTATACCATCAATGTCTAACTTGAGCATTAGGACTTCAGAATTTTCACACATTTATTGTGACCAGTCCTGCTCATTCTCCTGTTACACGATCACTAGGATACACACAGTGTTTAGGTCTAATCCTGCAGTCCTGACATTAAAAAACACCCCAACCTCCCAAAATTCAGTTTCAATACTGCATTAAGCCCTTCATTACAGACCTGTAAAAGGTGTCTAAAACAAACATCACAGCCACAAACTCTTTTGTCCTGAAATAAAAAATATACATATTTTCAGTAGTTTAATAAAAACAAGGCAATTGTTCCACAGTGCTTGCTGATCAATAGGATGAAATGAGTGTGATAAATATGAGAAGAGCGAGCTTGGAATTAACTAAAAGCATATGACAGAACACAAACAGGGCAATTCTACTTCTCTAAAAATTAAGATTTGTCAAATTTTGAAATGACAGCCATTGGTACTTAAAGAAATCTATTTATGGCTTATGCACTGCTTTAAGAAATTTCCGAAGATGAAGGAGAAACTGTTCCAGATTTTATACAGTTGATGCATTATACCAGAAAACGCTTATTTTTGATGTTTTTCATTGACACACACTGATATACATTATGTCACTTGAAAAAATGGCAGCTTTGTCTGTACTTAATAACTACAAGGCGTGGGTAAGAAACAACTAAAGCATAAAACCCTGAGGACAAGGCTTCATTGTGAGCATTAAATAATTATTACAATGCAAAATTAGTCAGAGTAATATCTCTGTTTTACTTCAAGCTATGTGAGGTCTGATCCAGAGCTGAATTTACTGTCAACTCTAGTTACGATGGCATTTCACACTGTATTTTTTGCTTATAATTAACGGGGCAAAATCCATTTTATTTTTTAACCAACCAGCTTCATTTATTAAATCCAGTTTCTGATAATAATTAGTTTTAGACTTTAAACTTGCCCTAGTTTTATTTGTAAGTGTATCTGAATTGTTTCCTCTTATGTAAAAAGCTCTTCACCATAAGAAATTGACTACGCAGGGGAGAAACAGTGGGGTTTCTGTCTGTCTTCCCCCAAAAGTGACAAATAGATATCATTAGGAATTTTGAAATTAATAATTTTGAGAGGAAAATAATGCCCTTCTAACTACCATTATAATTTTTACACAATAGTAGACGCAACAGAGGGTCTTGCAGCTGGCACGATACTTTCAAATAATGCCTATATTTAAATTCAGTCAGCTTCTATATTTGCCAAAATAAACCTGGTACATAAATTCTCTTCGGTAGAGGAGCTGTGGAAATGATTCATAAAAAATGCTGCATTAAACTGAATATTAACATTAAGAAACCTGTTACATACCTATCTGATTATTATTTATATTGAGTAGCACCCTCTATTTCAAATCCAAGAGCAGAACCTCACTGTGCTAGATAAAAAAATGAATAACTAAACGAATAAATACACTGCAGCAGGTCCAATTGGCAGGGCCAGCAGGGCTGACTGCCTCCTACTTCTGCCACGGCAATAGAACAAAAAAGCCCACACCCGAAAACAAGGCAAAAAAATCCTGTCGGGGTCTGTCATGTGTGGCCCACCACCCAAAGCCTATACTGAAGGGTCCTCCCCTCCCGCAGCACAGGTCTTTTCCTTGAGGAGAGGAAACACTTTTTTTTCCTGGAGCGTATGCAGATCCAAACCGACGACAGCTGAAATATATGTCATTCTAATGGGTTCTGTCATAACTGGGCAAAACACAGCAATGTTAGAAAGCATTTATCAAAGATATGACAGGGCTTTCAAATTATGCTGCCTTTCAACCCACTGTTTAATAAAAATGTGCGAAGTGATAGAACACTTTACCTCGTCAACATCACTAGCAGCAATAGACTTATTTTCTTTGGGAGCAGCTATTCAAAAGTAACTTGACTGAACTTCAGAGTCATAATTATAGGAACTACAGCTCAGGGATTAAAAAAAAAAAACCCACCTGTGCGACAAAGTAATTATATAAACCTATTATCTTTAAAACAAACATTTCAGAAAAATCTTAGAAAGTTGCTTGCTTTCCTTTTCCAAGATGAGCAAAAATTCCCTTGTTCACTTCAGTCCTTCAGCAGCTCCCGTGAAAGGGGAGTCCGGCCTGAGCAAGGGCTGCAGCACAGGCTCCTGCCGCCTCCGCTGCACTGCTGCCATTTGAAAGGCAATTCCGCCGAGTAGACTTGGATGGTAAACTCTCTTGAGCTTTCCACTCTACTCAGTGTTTCTTACATGCTACCTTAATACCAATAGCAGTAAAGAATGTATTACTCTAAGGTTTCAAAAGCTTGCTTATGAGGACCACCCCTTATGCCCTCAGCAGTCAAGAGAAGTTTTTGCCTAGATTCGAGTGGGGTCAGCAGGAGTCGGAGAAGCTCACGTCCCACTGAAGACACTGATGAGTTTCCACTCATCTCAGCTACAAAAACAAGCCCCCATCTTGTGTCACCCTTCAAGCACACACCAAGCATCGCTCAGTTTTGACACGCACACAAGAAAGCTCCTTCAAAGTCCGCAGATTTCAATGAAACCAGGAGCTCACCAACAGTGTTTAATTTTGTTAGGCTGCAGTTCAGCGAAGTATGCAAGAACATGTTTAGCATTAGTTGCTTGGAAGTTTTCTGGCTGGCTCTTGGGATGTGAAGTGTCCTCAGCTACAACCCTGCACGTAGCAGTTATTTGAAAAGCTCTGGTTACTGAGGTGGCGCAGCAACTCGCTGTGAGCATCTCCGACAGGCAGGTCCTTTTAGTTCTTGCCTGTTTATGGATTTAGAGGTCTAGATTTAAGCAATCAGTTTTGTATATTTTGCCTTTTGGGTCTGAATCTGGCTGTTATCACAAATATTCACTGTGACTTAGTTTTTCTATATGAAGGACTCTACTGCTTACAAATACACTTACGTTTCCTTCCCTAGTAACTTTGTGTGTTATGGACATCTTTCCCTCTGTCTGTTTAGTACCAACCGAGAGTCAAGAACCCTAACGCCAAATGTCCATTGCTTAAGCTCTGAATGCTTTACATTTCTCTCATGGCTATTTCACTCCTTGTCTTCCACTTACAGCACAGAAACAGAACCAAAATCCAAATTCACCTCAGTTTCTGAAATTTCCTCCTCCAGTTCCCCATTTCTTTATTTCTACAGCAGATTTTTTCCAGTTTGTTCCTGTGTTCCCCACCTGACAAAGCAGCCGTCCCTGTTTAACCTGCCCTGACTGCTTCTGCTAAAGTCCTGCCATCCAAACTCCACAAGCCTTTGCCCTTTTGCCCTCTGAAGGGGCAAAATCTTCCCTTTGAACACCCTTTCAGAAAACCATCAATGAAGCCTAAAATCCCACTGATGACCTAGAAATCTGTGAAGCTGCCCATGCCATGGAGATCTGAACTCAGGTACTTAAGGAGATACCAGTATTACAAGTTTTAACTGGACTTGTACTAAGCGATAGACAGCCTTGCTCTGTTTCTACACACAGGCTTCAATTTCCCTCCAAGTGAGTCACCAGAGCAGGAAACCCAGACACAAAAACTATGTCTCTCCCTGCGCTTTCATTTCTCCCCATGGGTACCAGCCCCTCCTGTCCCAGGCTCACCACACTCGCAGACCTGGGGATTCACTTTTTGTCTCACCACACCACCGCACTTCAGCCTCCACCACGGTCTTGGTATCTTAGATTATGAATCGAGAGGGCAATGCTGTAAAATAAACTCACTGGTCACGTGCCTCTTCCTTGCTGATTTCTCCCAGAGCTCCTAATAAAACCCATTATGTTAAAAAACACACAAAGTGGTCAGGCGCATACAGACACACATGCACGCACACGCCTATTTATTAGGCATAGTGGCTTTATATTTAAGGTAGTATATCAGAGCCCTGAACAGGATTTTTAACTGATATATTAAACAATTATTCCTTTGGCAAGAAATGCATTTGAGCCTCCATTTTCAACAAGTTACTGATTTTGTATGGGTTCTCCAGGGGTATTCAGACTAAACCATGCATGGCACAGGTGTTCAGCCCCAGCTGCCTGAAGGGACCTCCAGCAGAGCAGCAGCTACCCAGGCAACAGGACCACCAGGCAAATTGTGCAGAGTGGGCTGGGTTTCTTGTGCATGCAGCACCCTCATATCCACAAGCCTAATTTGGAGGGAATGCCATTAAAAATAACCCATGACCTCAGTTCAACCTTCCATGGCCACACAGTTTTGCCTGAGAGTGGTCTTTTACTTACATTCAGTATGTGAAATAAAATAACCACCCTGCCAATTTTCAGTACCAGGTGAAATCCTGGCTTGTGACATCCCAAAATGGAACAGTAAGAATATATGCAAAAAAATCCTTGTCAGCACTCTCCCAACTGCAGTGGCTATGAGCCAGATTTTTCATGACGCAATTTCCCAGAGGAGCTGGTTTTCAGGCCAGAATCTCACCTCATCTGTGCTGAAGAAACTCCAGTGGAGCTGCAGGGGTGAATCTGGCTTTTTATGTGTAACCTGTTATCACGCTTTTGTCCAGAGAATTTTGTCCTGTATTTTAGCATCATTCTTCTTAACAACCTGCAAGACAATTTTCTTCAAATAAAGCTCTTATTAGGCTTTATATCTATGACCTTAGGTTATCTTTTATAGTTAATCTACACAAGCTTAGAAATGAAGTTTTGTCTGTGGTAGCTAGCCCATCAATTCATTCGATTGTCCAGTACAACTTCCAATTCTCACAAGCAATTTGACAATTGTGAGTACTTTGCACTGCATGTTATGAAGTCTAGTATGGCAAAAATAATGAGACCTGGAATTACACACAGCATTGCAAGTCTACTCATTTAACCATGAATTTTCAGGTAATTTAGATGTTTCGATAACAGGCATACTATAGGCCAACGTGTCATATTACTCTTATCACAAAAATGTCATGTGCCTATCTCCTAGCTTGCACACATGCCAACTCTCAGACTCTCATCGAACCTTCCCTAATTCACAGGATACATAAGAAAAATACATTATTTTTAATGGATGGTTTCATAAATAGCAGAGCCCTCCAGCCACTAAATAGCGCTCTCAAGTCATTCACTAAGGTTTGTAAATCATTAATAGGGGATATATGAATCTTCCTTGACGGGAAAGACAGAAGAAACCTGGGTCAATTTGGCCTGCTAGAGGCACAGAGCTGGACTCTGCTCCTGGTGACTTCTGTCACGAGTGGGCGAGGAGAGGGGCGTCCTGCCTTTCCCCCCCGGTCCCGCACGAGAAAGGCCCTTGCTTGGCTATCCCGGAGTCAAACGCCGGCGCAGGCTGGAAAGCTACCGTCCACGGCCGTCCACTCCAACCCTTTGCTGGGGGTTAGGAGACTTGTCACCAGCTCGTGACAAGCAGACTGGCCACAGCAGGTCTTGCACACATCCGCGGCTGAGAAAATAACTTCCTGAAGGCAAAGGTGGTCCACAGGGCAGGAGGGGACAGCGACTGCAGGAATGGCTGGGGCATGAGTCACCATGGCAGGACAGAGAGCCCCTGCTCCTGCCGGGAACTGGGGAGGAGGCACCTTGCCCCAGCTGCCGGGACAGGGTGCCCATGGCCAGACCAGGACTCCTGGTGGCAATGATGCTGCAAGTGGCGGCATCATAAATAAAATAAATCATAACAGATCATAAATCACGTGATTTATGGAACATGAAGAATTTATTAAACATCAGGTGATTATATGAAATCATAAAATAAATCATAAATAAAAATAAAAAATTTAAAAGGCAGCCACCCAGCTCCAGCAGACCAGAGAGTGGTCTGGCCTGGCTGCACCCATGCAGTGATGGCTGGCTGTCCCACATCACCAGACATGATTTCTCTCCCACTTTCTCCTCCTTCACCTAATGGCTAAATCACCGCATGCCCCGGTGGGTGGGTGCAGAGACAGGCTGCCCGTGCATAGCTCAGCACCCGCCCTAGAAATGTGGCTTCACAACTGTTTGCATGGCCCAAGTTTAGCAACCTGTAACAATATCTCAAATCCCCCTTACTGCTGTATTTAAAGTTAGCTTCACTTCTTACTGCTTTTATTTCTGCAGTTAATCTGCAGCTTGGAGCCAGTGAACTCCGAAGCCTTACAATATGCTATAGCATGGGGTTAACCTGCAGTATCTTCTTAAATTACACGGATGGTTTAATTCAAAGAAAAATGAGCAGGTACAGAAAAGCCAGTCTAAAAGCAGATTGTAAACACTGCATTGCTTTCAGCAAGTTCAATTCACTTCCAATTCTGATCTGATATTTTTATAGATTTAATGAATCTGTCAGGTTGATACCATGCAATGGGATAAGTGAGGAGTCAGCTTTGTTGTTCAGGCTTTGTTTTCATGTTTCCAATTAAAAACAAAACCCCAAGCAATTAATGGGAAACATTAAAATGTAAGAATGCAACAGCTTTTAAACATATGCGAGCTTTCATGTGAGCAAGAATTTTCCCTGGAAAAGATTGAGGTGAGCTCACAACTTTCAATCAAAGATCTCTCTATTTCTAAAAAACTCAGTTGAGGTTGGTTAAGGTTATCACATAACAGGTGAATTTACACAACTTTAGAGACTGGCTTTACTAGAATGAATTATTGATGTCTTACTTTCATAAGTGAATGACTTGCAAAAACAGTATACAGTACATTTCACTGCTGCAAGCTCTGCAGACTTAATGCAGCTCTGGGAAAGAGAGCCGAATTCTTTCTCTGAATTGCACATCAACGAAAACAAGACTGTAAAGGATACAGTTACTTTGGAAACGGATCAGTCTTTAAAATGTTTAAAACAATTTATGTATCTGAACCCCTTTGATAATTTATGTGGCTTTATAACTGTTTTTCCTGTTTTCAGAAGTTTTTCTCTTCCCCGCTAATTGACATAAGCTGAGCATCTATTTCAGTGGAGCTCTGCCAGTTTATACAGGCTGAGGATGTGGCCCATATTTTTAAAAAGGGAGGTCCTTTCCACTGTTTTGCCATCTGCCAAGCTCTGCTTTAAGCTTATTTAATAACATCAAGTTCCAGCAGGCATTTTCAGGCCATTAGAGTTTTCCATTTCTGGACCCCTACAGGTACCTAGCAAGTCTGGCTTCAGGAGAACCGAGCCATAGATTCAAAGGTACTGACAATGCTAAATGCCTTTTTAAAAGTTGGAAAATATCCTGACAGTTTGGACACTCTCTGCGGTTTCCATCCAAAGTGAGTTTGTATTAAGATCTGTGAATGTGAGCAAACAATCTTACACGCTTGGGTTGCTGGAGGATGGCCTCCGAGTATCTGTTGATTCAACTGCGTCAGTCACTAAGTCGGATGGCATGGGAAACAATCCTGTGTAATGCCCCGCGGTAGACTGAAGGGTGCAGACAGCTTGCTCCTGATAAACAGTGAGGCTATTTATCAGGGTGGATTGTTCCTCCCTTCAGCAGTCCTTGCGTTGCCAACCTTGCCTACCCTTTGGTCCAGCACCTCCACAGGTTGCTCTACCCACTGCCTCTTCCTGCCCCGAGCCCCCCAGCTTCCTCGCAGCACCCTATAGCCGCGACGCCGGCTGGGGAGATGAGCAGCAGCAACTGCCTGCTGGGGAAAAGAAAAGCATTTTATTTACCTTCTACTCTACAGTTACAAATGTAACAAACATCGAATGTCTCGCAGATACGTGAATGAACAGTTACTCTATGTAACCATGGATTTCCTATCATTTTTAGCACTTTCTTTCCCTCTCTGCTATTCATATGATAAACCCACTTACGCTACTGGTCTTAAAACAGACTGTAAACAGCCGGAGCAGAGATTGTCTCATCTTGTGTGCACAAGACCTACTACAATGGAGCCTTTATCCTGCCTGCAGACTTTCAGCACTGCTATAATTCAAATACTACTAATAATGATAATGAATGTGGAATAGTATGTGCAAGACATTAACATGAACAGAGAATAACCCTCTATCAACCAGAAGCTCTACAGGAATAATGGAGTACACCAGCAATACTGGCAGGGTTTGCACACATCCTGCTTTTTATCCCAAAAGAGCCCAAAACACCTTCTCAAATCTGTGGAAAGACTGTTTTCAAACACATAATATTGAATGAAGCCTTTTTATCAAGATGCAGCAGCCCCACATGCCATTTGGGGCTAAAAAGGAGAATGACCTTTGCCAGCTGAAACTGTCCCTGGAAAAGGCGGGGGGAGGCCAGTGCGTACTGGCATGGCTGAATGACAAGCTCTGGCTTCTGGTCTGCCTAGGATAAAACGAGAATTACCCCAGTCTAAATCAGGCTCCCATCCATTGTACTGCCCACTAAGAAAAAAACAAAACAAAACAAACCCCCAACAAACCAAGCATTAATAAGCAAAGTGTCCAGCGAACAAGAAGATGGCACTTCTCACATAGCCTCTCATGCCAGGAGCATCCTGGTTTCAGGCCAGACATAAATGTCAGATCGAGACACCAGTAAGATTTCACTGTCATTTCAATGACACGCTCACACCTTCAAGTAAGCCTTTATATAGGTGTGCGCGTATGTGGACACACCTCTGTATAAACTTCAAACATGATTTAAGTATGTCATCCTACACCGACCAAGTCGTATTAGTACAAACCCGTGCCTATTGTAACTGTCTGAGTCATATGAGTACCTGGCAGGTATTTTAACACCGTTTTAATGGCTAATATAAATAAGCCTAAATCTCCAGCATACTTTGATTCATATGACCACAATAGCTCTTCTCCTTCCCTTCCTAATTAATTTATCATATGGAACCAACACTCACAGATTTCCCTTGAAACAATGTTAATGCAAAGGAAAACGAATAGGACTACAATGCTCAACACAGCTGACCAGTGTACAGCGATGTCCTCTTAATGAGCAAGCTGGAGCTGCCTGATACGGCCCAGGTTTGGAGGGAGGCAAGTTTCCTCACGGACCTGGCCGAAGGTCTGTGCCTGCGAGTCTCACGGGCTGGAGAGTGTGTTACAGGCAAGGGAACACGGCATGGGGTGGGTAGGCTGCAAGACGCTGTAAAAAAGGCCCAGAAGTAAAGCAGTATTTTAAAATGCACAGTATTCCTGGCAAGTCACATGCTTTAAAACTGGATGTAAATCATTGCAAACTTCAACTTTTGTTTCCACAGAACTTTTTAAATGTTTTTGCTTTCACACACAGGGCCCTGTTCAGCATCTTGCTGCCATGGTGTTTTTCTATCTTGACAATTCACTTCCGTGAGCAGGCATGGAGCCAACTCAAATGAGACTCAACGCAGTGAAAAGCCCTTCAGGTAAACAGTGTGATAAGCTAAACTGCAAAAACGAGACAATGTTTTTGGCCTGTGAGGCAGTTGCTATGGAGACGGTTGCTAATTAACTGCATTCAGCCAAGAGAACAAAGGGTTTAAGGGCAGACAGGACTCTGTATCTTAGAGTGAGCAATGCATAACGTCTTATGCAATCTGCACATCTATCATATCTGGAATACCTGAGCCTTTGCTTAGGTTGCAAAATACCTCAAGAAATTACAACAGGGTGGTTTATTCCTTTAAATTTGAACTAATTTTTAGGTAATTAATGATCTATCAGTATTTAAGAAACAAACAAAATCCATACTTAGAAGTCACAGGTATCATGAACCAATGCACCAAGTCAGGACTGTATTAAACATTGAAATGATTTACGTTCATTCAGAGTTACTGCTTTCACAGCTAATAAAAATGCCATTGAAAAATCACTTCTAAGACAATATAATGTACCTAATCTATTATTCTCTCTTGCATCTTAAAAATTATTAGCTTACAATGCTTGGAAAGCTTAGAATAATTAATTCTTCAATTCCTTCCTAAACGAAGTTCTTAGAAATATACCTTGGACCTAAATACTGTATTTACATTAAAATGGGCTATTCTGAACAGACACTGAATTACATTATTTTAAAGGGCTTATGTTTTGGGATAGGTGTGTATTTCGATTCTTTACTATTTCTATAATGCACTGTAGTCTTACAGTACTCTAGAAAAACATAAACTTCTCAGAAGTGACATAAATCCCAGAGCACCATATTTGCAGCTTATGGAGTCCCCGTGTGTTACTGGGGCAAGTGCCCATGCGCATGGCAGCCCCCTGCAAACCCAAGGGCCAGGGCGTTTGCCGAGACCTGACGAGCCTCACCGGTGGGCGAGAGCTGCACAGGCTGTGCTCGGGCCAGACCAGGCACCTCCTTATGGTATATGGGCAGATCCTCACTCGCTTTTCAGATGAAGTCTTCAAAAGTTGACCTCTTTTCCTAAGTGAAAGCTGAGAAAACCAATAAAGAGCCAGTTGCTTATTAGAAAGCCCTTTCCATTAGAGATGAAAAGCCGATGGACAAAATAAATCTGTGCTAATACAAGATTTCTTTAGGTCTGGATAAATAAGGCAAGATTTTTCCTTTTTTGGCCATTAAATATACAATTTAAATAAAAACAAAACAGGGATTTTATTTTTTTTTATGATTTAGATACTGTTAGGATTTAACAGGTCACAATCAGTTTTGAAGTTAAGTCCTTACTAAGGGGAACGGGATGAGTTCACACCTCATGAGGGTATTACTTCAGCAAAGCTTGCTGCACACTGAACAAGCAGTATATTAATTTACTGCACGAAGGCCTAAGGTTTGGGGTTTTTTTGACATTTTAAATTATGAGGCATCTGCAAACAGATCCTAAATCTGAATTGTACATGGATTTTCCACACCAGCCAATTCACATTGCCCCTAGACATCCCCTCCAGCATTAATCACTCACCCACACTACTGTAGTTCATATTTCTTTTACAGGAACAGAGGTCTGCAAGATTCTTAAACTCTTGCCTAGAAAATAGAAATTATTACTTATGTGGCAAACTAAGTTTTAAACATAAGGGACCCAATTCTGCCTTCAGTTACACTGCCATAAATCTTTAACAACTCCATTAGATTTATAACAGTGTAACTGAGGAGGAAATTGAGCCCAAGATATTTTCTAAATCGGTAATTAAATAGCAGAATTTTAGCTTGGCACAGAGTAAAGACCTCTTAGATTACGTCTTTGGATAAGACTACATACTTTTTTGTTCCTTGAATAATGATGTTATGAACAAATTAAATCATCTTATTTTCACCAGCCTCTATATTACTCTGTGGAAGGACCACATCACTTCATGGAGCATCAACATGGGGCTAAATATCGCCTCACTTTCCCATCCACTTTCTCTCTCTCTTCCCCATATAAATGTTAGACTCTTTACAGCTGTCCATTATTTGTACATGCTATATAGCACCTCAAGGACCTTTTCTTGTTTGGTTTCAAGGAACTACTATATTAAACAAATGTCTAATAATAATAAAATGGCATTTAGCCAACTCCCTTATTAAAGGTGCAAGGCATCCTGTGGTCACATTATGCAGAGATTGTACTTTTCAGAAGATGCAGCCTGCTCTCCCAGCGCACAGGATGTGGTGCAGGAAACATGGTTTTGCCACAGTAGCCCTAAGCTCCCCAGGGGTCACTGGATAAACTGTGAAAGGGGCCCCTTCAGCATTAAAACCTAGATGGCACTGCGGGGAAGAGGGCTCAATTCCCAGCTCTGCTCTAAAACTCCTGATGACATCGGACAAGTTATTTAATCTCTCTAGACTTCTTTTCTTCATTGGGGTAAAGGCAGCTTGTAAAACTTCCTGTCTCATAATTTTAATAGAAGTGGTTTTTTCATGGCTATTTTACCTCATTTTTATCTTTGCTCAGCATTTCCAGTTCTAATGCATCTTTCCTATTATCTCCCACTTTGCTAACCTTATACGCCAGAGCCCACGCTGTCCCCACCACCTCTGTGTGTGTCACACTCGCAGAGGTCAGTGGGAGGCTGTAACCTGGGACAACGGCTACCAAATGGGGGCTGAGAGAGATCAATAGCCTTGGGGGCAGCCAGGCCAGGCCAAAGGGTTTTCTGAACTGTCCCACCTGCTAATGGCGCTCCTCTGGCAACCCTGCTATATAGCTCCAATAGTCTTTCTTCGTTGCCTCGCAGGATGGAAAATTCTGTGGGTGGCTCCTCCGTACGCTATCCCTTACAATAATTCTCCTCAGCACTTTCACAGCCTCTGGTGATTAGAGCTCCTATAGCTAAAAAAACACCATGCAGTCTAAATATGTAACAGACAATAGATGCCTGCATACCTCACCTATTTAAATATATGCCTACATACCTATCTGATAACTACTATGAATATGAATCATAATATTTCTTTGCAGATAGCTCTCACAGTAGGTTGCATTCAGCTGCCAAAGCAAACTAGTAAGGTCCCAGCCAAGAGCTAGCCAACTCGTTGTGTGTAGATCTCCTTGTTGAGGTCTTTTAAATACATTTTAATTGTCTGGAAGGGAACACATTAT
Organism: Ciconia boyciana; assembly: GCF_034638445.1. Lineage (NCBI taxonomy): Eukaryota > Metazoa > Chordata > Aves > Ciconiiformes > Ciconiidae > Ciconia > Ciconia boyciana. The sequence continues at coordinate 11,278,986 of NC_132939.1, forward strand.
ATTCACATACACACATATTTCCACATATATGTGTGTGCATATATGTATGTAGCTATTAGTAAGCACTTATTTCACCACTAATTGTACTAAAAGGTTTATTGTTGATAGTCTATCCAAGGAAGAACTAAACAAATGAAAATGCAATTCTTGTTCAAAGAATTAAATGCTGAAGTTACCAGATCACATGAAGACACCTGTCAAAATGATTCAAAGACTATTTTCACTACAGAAAATTATTTTACTACTTATCTACAGTTGTCAACAATACCCATAAACAGTAAGCCTCCTGTCCCTGACTATCTGGAATTGGAACCATTTGGGTTAACATTTTCTTTTTCCCACTGTCTAAGACAGCAGTGTTACCTGTTAGTTTAGGGGTAAAACTGATGCTGAATCCAAGTGGCTGACGATGCTTTTTTCATCTGTGTTTCCTACTCACTTGCATTGCTAGCATAACATAAAAGGCAATTTAAACTATGATTTCTATTTAAGTAATGCTTTTCTTTTCCATGCTAACCAAGTGGTAACCAAACAACAGTTGATGTTAAGGTGTAAGTAAGCAAAAGTGAAGCAGCTTCAGGCAAATAAGCTTGAAATGTTTTAGCTTTGCTGCAATGATTAGGCATGTTGAAAAAGCATTTCGTTCCTTATCTGCAAACTTAGTATAATCTACCTCACCTACTTCCACACAGATTACTGGAATATGCTCCCTAACACCCCCAGGCATATATTCTGTGCTGCTGTCCCCAAAACTATCAGACATCAAGTCTGATACTGTTGCCTACAGACAATCCAAAACTCAGCCCAAGCTACATCCAGCGCTGCCTGTTGGGTCCCCTGTCTATCCCCTCCAAGGAGGGCAACCAAACAAGGAATTGGGTTGATGATCTGATCTTTTTTGGTGGCTCATACAGACAGTAACCTCTGGCAAGCTTACTGCCCCCTTACAAAGGCAGGCCAGATTTCGTGCTAACTTTAATTCTGTGCCACGTTCTTAAATTCTATGAGATTGTGTGGGTGCAAGACAGCCCGATATCTGGATTTCTCTTTTTTTTTTCTTTCTTTCTTTTTTTTTTTTTTTAAACAAGACAGAAAGGAGATCTCAATAAAAGCATGAAATCTCCCTACATCCAGGAAAATCCTCAGGAGGCTTGACCTAGTTGGAGATGGCTGTTGTAGGAAGGCTGTAATTAAGCAGTTGCGATAGTGACGCTGACTTCTCACACCAGAGAATGCGCGTGTTGACCACAGTTTCTATTAACAGTGCTTATTTGAGTCCTCTGTACGTAAAATTGTAATGGTGTTTGACTGACATCCCAGCAACTCCCACGGTGTGCAATGCTTTCTCAGGGTTTCAATTTCCTCATGAATTTGGGATGCATTGTTGTCCCTTTTACAATAGGTCTAACAAGCCATGCTACTTCCCTATGTTTAAAAGAGCATTCATGGGATGGAATTAGCACATTTATGTTCATCTCTCTCCTCCTTCCCCAATTCGTATTATTTTTGCTTACAAAAACATGTCCTTTAATCATCCAATGTAAAAATTTTAGTATGCCTAGAACAAAACCAGAAAACCTTCAGAGGGGCCTTTTTCTATTAGCTAAACCATTACTTCTGCTGAAAGTCTGTAAACTGTTAATCCATTAGCGTCCAATTTCTTAAACTATATGGTCAGACTAAAATCATCTGGAAGCCCAGACTCTGAAGTGTTTCTCTCTGATGTTCCAGACCAAGTGTCCCACATTAAATTGTTTGTAGGATAGGAAAATATTCATACAATGGTATGACTACAACTTCTCAAGGGCATCACAAAAAAAAATCCTGCATGCATCTGTGAGGAAATCCCTGTAAGACACAGTTAAGATACATATTAATTTTGAATAGCATGGCCCTCAGGGAATTGTGTAAGATTCATGTCACAACAACCACAGTACTTACTCTCCAACAGTTAGCCCGGGCTCACTCTTATGAGGTGTGGGGTGGGATATAAGTCTACTTCTCGAGAGACTGCATGTCCCCAGAAAACCAAAGATGCTGTAAAAAGTTCTTTGTACTGCCACTGTTCCTTGTTCCCTGTAGTGTTATTTGTGATCACACCCACACTGAGCAAATCCACTAGGGGAGAGGGGGAACATTAGGATGAAGTTTCCCTCCTGACGTGGTTCAGATGCCTGGCTTTCACCACTCGTCTCACTGGCCCCAGCTCCGCCTGGCTTGAACAGCCGGCTAGGAGTCTCCGATTCCAGCAGCTCTTGGATGCTGGTGCGAGCCATGGTGATGGTGCTGACTGTGGTGGTGCTGCTGCTGGCAGTTAAGGAGTCAATTTTTGATCAATTTTTTTTTCTGTTACTGGTCATGTACGATGCTCTCTGCACTGTCCAAGTCTCTCTCTTTATAAAACAACAGTTTCTAGGTTTTCTTACCTCTTCTGCTTCAATAGGGATGCTCAGAACAGGGGTGTCTAACATGAATGTAACTCACCTTCCACATCCCCACACAAGCACTTTACTGGGGATGTGGGTCAATGGACTGCTGCTATGATTGTGTGAGATAATTCAGCTGGTATCTGAAGCTGGTAAGAAAGGAGACACTTCTACCATAATCTCATACTGGTCTCATGAAGAAGAATCCAAACCCAACAGCCCGTCATAACCCCCAAGAGCATGTGGGCCTTGTCTAACTCAGGTTGTCCCCAGATTGTCTGAATCAGAATGTGTTCAGCCTGACATGCTTCTAGGAGGGATCCCAGTTCTGCAAGGAATGAGATCAAATAAATTAGTACATTTTCTTTTATGCTATCTACATGCAGGATTTTCAATTATCTTGAGCTCTCAGTACTGTGCCACCGACTAACACACTCCATCAGCCTGACCAAGCCTGTTTTAACTACCTCCTAGCGCGACAACCCTATTTCTTAAGGCTGCAAAACTATGCTTTCTGCAATTACAGGATCACAAGTTCATCTTGTGAAATCAGTGCTGGAAGAAAAATGAGCTAATATAAATCATACTAGACAATCACCTAAACGTATCCTGGATGTTGTAGCGAGGTTGCATCACTTCAGGACTCTCATGCTAACATGCGTCATTTCTAAACAAGGGTTTTACTAAAGGAACAATGTCATAAAGGAAAAACATCCTCTTACTCTGTTTAGTATAGCCATTTGAATAGGACTAGCCATTAAATGACTCTTAAGTGGTCAAATGCCTGATCTGAACCTGCCCTTGTAGCTTCCACTTAGTTCCAGGCAAGAACTAATGTTGCTAGTTACTCCTCTATACAAGAGTACCTACTAAACACTGGAAGACTTGGGCAGCAGCCATACAGTTTACTGGACATTGTTTCCCATGAACAGGTTATAAACAACTTCCTGCAGGTTCTTCTTTAGATGGATGACTGAAGAGAACATACTTAGTTGAGAGAGGACAAAAACCAAAGTGCTAAAAAGCACTTCCAAAGGTTGTCCTGCTCTTTTTGATGCATGATTTTGCAGCAAAACTTTCTAGTACAACTTCCCATTTCCTTTGCAATATATCATTCTCCTGACCCAACACAGCCAAATGGAGTACTTGATCGCTGTGCCATGTATGACCTTGCACAACATTACTCACACTCTCGGATGTGGTGCTTCCCACAGCCTGCTCTCTTCTGCCTGTGCCCCAGGTAGGAGCTGATACCCTTATCATGCACAGCTCTTACAGTCCCACTTAGATTTTCCCTTGAGGATGGCAGCTTACAGCAGAGGGGAAAAAAAAGATTTTCTATCTCGTGAAGACTCTGCCACTTTATCGCAAACCATTGACAATTTACTCTTGAAAGCCCAAATAGAAAGATTAAACCCTGTTCCCCCACATTTCAGAAATCCTCGACAAGAAAGCCCAATACCCTTCATTTCTAATGACAGCAGTGCCTATTGCTCAGCTCACAAAACCAGATTGCCTTCTTGCAAGCACAGCATGCTGATGTTGCAAGAACATCACCAGATTGCAGAAATGTTTATAGGCAGATTTGTTCATAATCTGAGCAATTTAAGTAGCAACTTTTCAAACAGACACTGTATCTTTGGACCTTCATTTTCTTCACTTTTAACTGATCGCTCAGCACAGGCTTGCAGCCTGCCTTCATGCATGCACTGTGCCATGACGTAATACAGTGAGCAATCACAGGATTGCAAGAATGTTTCTAGACATATTTGTTTACAATCTAAGAAACCCAGATAGTAACTTTCATAATAGGAGTCCTATCTCCAGTGCATTTTGTGTATGTTGCTGTGAGACCAAAAATAAAAAATAAAAAAAAAAATACAAGAGCGTATCTTTGTACAATGATTGCAATAACAGATGAATAAACATGCAACCTGATACTTCACATCTGGTATTTCATCACTCCAAATACCTTATTCGCATTCAAATATATTTAATACTGTGGAAACTTTATAAGGTAGTGATGCCTTTATAGAGGCAGTAACTTGCATGGAACTTTTAAAATTAAAAGCAATAGTAAAAATAATTTGTAACATGTTACTGTATTCTACATAAAGCTAGGTACCTCGCAGTTTCCTAATAGAAACCCAGAAAGACACCTAATAATAGCAGTTAGCTACAGAATCACACAAGCCTACAGAATAGGATTTCTTTTGCTGATGTACTAGTTCAAAGTTCAATTTTAGTGTTAAATTTATACAAGGTGCTTTGGAAATGAAGACTATTACTACTCATCGTGCAAAAATTCTATCATCTGAGCAGAAATTTTTATGAAAGTATCATTTTCCCTTTACTGTCATGGTAATGCAGGCCAAGAGATTTTATGCATGACCTAATAAACATACACAACAGTTTTGAAAGGCTGCTATGCACCTTCTCACGTTAATTAGTACTCATTCTTCTCTGTAAAAAAACTAAATATGCTACAAAACTTCCTTTTTAAATAATGATTAATACACTATTAAGTAGTTTTGTTGCAGAGATGAATACCTCTAATGCAAATCACGATGACTAATTTCACTCGTAATTGAAGAGCTGTTTACAAGTCTCAAAAATTAAGATCAAACTATTTTCTTGTCTCAAAGGCAAAAGCCACCTTTGCTACCTTGAGGCTAAGTTAGCGATGCTGATCATAACATGTCTGCAGGCGTTACTACACGTTAGCTAGCAACTTAAGTTACTTTGGCATTGTCCCTAGAGCTGCACTAAAGCTACGTCTCGCTATAGCTAAATTTCAAAAAAAAAAGATGAAAACATGCACACAGGACCAAATCCATTCCCGTGGTAACTGTAGTGACTGCAGTGTTACACCAGGGATAAAAGTAGGGCTGCATTTCACAGCAGCTTTCATTCTTGTAATCTTTTCCAAAACACCCTCCCAGGAGCAAAGACAAGCACAGGCAAATATCCTGCCAATAAGTGAGTTCACAGGAATTGCTACAAGTAACTAAACTGTCAGCAGTAAAAGACCAACAATTGGAACAAAGTACAAATACAGGACAGCCAATGCCCTCTAATGGGCTAGAGTTTTACTCTGTGCTGGATAAACAAGGACACAGAAATTCATCAGAATTGATCTCTGAGAGGGGAGGGAAATTATAGGGTGCTCCACTTTGTACTAGTGGATGATATTTGTGTTTTATCAATACTTCTTCTGAAATGGTACAGGTGAAAAAAATTCTTACCAAGACCTTGCAAGACAAATGAAAATGGGTCTAAGAGTCGAGTCTTTCCTCCATGGGCTATGCTCAACTGCTTGCACAAAGAGTGTGAGCATCAATTTACAGATGTGCTCCTCTATCCTCCTTCAAGCTTTCATATTTATTGCCTCCTCACCTTTTTTAAATTTTATTTACTAGTAAGTCTATACTCTACTAGGAGCAAAACCAAAACTGTAAGACCATCACAACCATGCGAGCACACGCACACACACAGAGGAAGGGGGAAAAGGAGTGACAGATAGTGGTTTCCTGCAGAAACCTTATCACTGCTCCCTTGGCCTTACAGCGCACTCCCTTTCTCTCAAGAATTTCCAAACTATGGTTCCTGGAATTTGCCCCTCTGAACCAAAACAAGCGTCTTTGCTTCTTACCCAATCATTTCCTATAAATTTAAAAACAAGAGTTTCATTAAGTTTTTATTTTGTTTTCCAAGGGTTTCTTCAAGGAGCCATAACCCTGTACTTGTGGCAGGGTCAGAGGCAGCCTGAAATGCTCCTGGTCTCCCACAGGTCACGACTTTGACCTTACAGCCTGAGGATGCCCCAGGGCCAAAAGAAATTCAAGACATCTCCTTCCCCCTCCCCAGCCACAGGGCCCTGCACCCTTTTCTGTGGGGGTAGGATCTTAAGTCTTTTGTTCTTGCCATCCTCTGGTGCTGTAAGTTACTTTTTTGGGAAGGCAAGGGAAGAGGAAAAGGCCCTCCCCGTCCCTTCCCTTCTTCATCCAAGACCACAGCTGTAGAGAACAGCTGAAGCGATTCAGGCTGCCCGGAGAGGTCACAGACGTCCCTCGGTACCGCTGAGGCGGCTCTGCCAGCACGAGCCACGCTGCTGCTGCCCAGGTGGCACCGCGGGCAAGCGCCCCTCGGCCACCCACCCCGCACGCCCCCCAGACTTCAAGCCCCCCAGTCCTGCTCGAGCAATCCTCCAGGTCCTCCCGGGCCAACTGCCCAGAAGCCTGTACACAGCCCTCTTGGAAACGCCACTTTTAAGGACGATTTTAGACCACCACAAAGAACAGTGAAGAAACTGTGGCTTCTGCTTACATGGATGTCGCAAAGCTCTCATTAAATCAAAGGCAGAGACTTAAAATATTTCTTCAAGCAAAATCTCTGCTCTTCTCCAAGTCTCTCTCCAAAGATAAAAAACTACAATTGCTTAACTCAATCCACACAGAGTGATCATTATATTTGCCTCCGTAAAGATCATATTTGTTCTAGTGCCTATATCTAAAGGTAATTTCAGTCAGAAAATGAAATGGTGCTCTCTTGACCTTTTGTCTTACATGGTTCATGAATTACTGACACATTACAATATCCCCCAACACTGTGGAAGCTTAGAGATATTGCAATGTCTCTCTTGTAAGTGAAATAAACTTGGTATGCCACTAAAAGGCATTAAATTATTTTCATTATGCCACACAGAATCTAAAACACTTACACTGTTTTGATTTCAAAATCCTTGGAGAACAATTATGCTCTCAGGGCCATAAGACTCTATTAGAAAGTCCTCAGAAACCTAGCATGGTTTCAATAAATCCTCAAACACTACAAAGCAGTTACTCAGCTTGAAGAATGAAAACATGAGTTCATCCACTGCAAAGTCAGGATGTGAATTCTGCTTATACAGTACCCTGCACTTCCTAACACATTTTTGTTCTTCCCAATCAGGGCGACACTTTCAGTCAAGTTTTCAGCATCAAACATGCATACCTCATTTTGTGATTGAAAATAAACAGTATTTGATTTAGGATGAGCATAAGTATACGAGATGTGCATATATGCTTATGGTATTACTAGCTAGCAGTATTAATCAGCAATTAGATATGCATAAATAGTTTTCTATGTATATAATTTAACAAAAGTTAACATTCAGGATTAGAGAACCATTAAATTAAATCAATGATTGTTGAAATGAATGGATAAATATGTTAATTCCTTTAATTTATGCAACGGCACAAAGAATGCTTCAAAACACCAAAAATCAGATTTCAGGGGCGATTACTGTGGTTGTAGGGATCCCGATTTGAAAAACATGCAGCAACCTTTATTTTGGCTGATGAGGCTGTGCAAGCCTGAGTAGAGCTTTTGAGCATAAATACACAATAAGCTTGTTTGTATATACATGCTTGTGTCCTCCTAGGAAGAGCACAACCTGCTAATTAAGCAAATCATCTCCCCTTTCCAAAGGAAAGCAACAACACCGAAACGCAACCAGAACAGGCGGAAAGGGGCGACAAGGAGAGGGCAGGAGAGATTATATTCCCCTGCGCAGGGAGAGAAGGGGATGGGGGAAGAGAGGGCAGAACAGGCAAACACCCAGGCAGGAAACCGGGGCCCGGCAACTTTCTGCCGAGGGCAGCCGAGATGCTTCTCCACGGCCCTCTCCTTCCCGGCAGGACGTTCCGTGCGGCCGCCGGGGTCACCCGGCAGCTGCGCGGGGAGGCGGGGGCCGGGCGCCGCCCGCCCCGACCCCCCGCCCCGCCGCCGGCAGCAGCGGCAGCGGTGTCCCCGCTTGCATGGGCTCAGGCGGGGGGCGCGGGGCGCAGCTGGCGGCAGCTGCAGCACCATCTGCTCGGGGCTGGGCCCCCGGGCCGGCCGCTGCCCCCGCCGCCCCTCCGCTGCCCGGGACAGCCCGGCCGGGTCGGAGCCAGGTGCCGGGAAGCGCACGCCCCGCACGGCGCAGCCACCGCCCGCCGCCGGCCCCCGCGGAACGGGGAGCCGGAGCGAGGGCTCCGCCGGCCGCAAAGGGGAGCTTGCAAAAGGCGGAGGAGAAAGCGACGGAGCGGGAGAGCTCGGAGGAGCGGGACGAACGCTGAGGAGCCCCGGACGGTGCGTGCGGATGTCAGCATCCCTCGGCGGAGCGTGTATTTATGGAATGCTGTCAGCACGTCATCTGATTTACAGCGGTTTGCACGGAGGGAAGGGGAACGGGGAAAAAGAAAGAAAAAGAAAGGCACAAAAGCACCCCTAACTTGCCTCTTTCATCGATAGGCTTCTGAACGCGACGAGAACTTCATCACTTCGCAATTTAATATTGCGTATCCTGCCACGCGGTCATGCAGACTGTATTTCCCATTTCCCTTTCTTCACCATTTATTCAACAATAAAGAAAAACGTTTACTTTTTTTTATGCTCAAGGAGTGACATATTTAACAGCTTCTTTTAAACATTCCCATTCAGCCACAGCATAGCATTCATTAAAGACAAAAGTCTGCATCAACATTGCTTCCTAGTGCCAGTGGTGAAGGGACTGGTTCGGACAGTCCTGAGCAATGCATCAGCCCAGCTGAGCTCCCTCAACTTCACAGATTTCTTCAAGATTTACCCCAAAAGTACCAAATCAGAGGCAGGGATTTTGTGTAAAAACAAGCTGGGCTTTACGGTTCTCATTGGGACAATTATTTCCAAAGGCTAAACATGTACCACTTACCATACATTTTGCCTTCATCTGATAAGATGATTTTCCTCCTCCCACATGGTGGATAGATAGCTAGAGCCTCCTGAAAGCTCTGTTCAATGTCAGGGCTCCAGACACCTTCTGCATCATTGTCAATAGGTTTATCTGCAGAATCACTCATTCTTTCAATATCCTCGGCAGGACTCTCGCTGCCGCTCCAGCTGCTGGGCTCAATGGTGATGGCTGGGGTCTCCAAGCCTAAGCCTGGAGTCTTAAAGGAAATAAACCTACAAAACAAACAAACAAACAACCCCAAAAGGCATTAAAGACATGGAACTTCAGGCAAACATTTCTGTCTATTTCTGATACTAAGTTAAGAATGGTTGAGCAGTAATGGCAATAACATGAGCGGGGAAGCACCCAGGAAAAGTAAAACTTAATAACCGTCCAAATCAGAAGAGGTGGAGTGATAAGGTAGTCAGAAGGGGAACTCTACCACGTTTTCTGTGTGCAATTACATGAAGACATAGAGCATCAGGTTATTTTTCACAGATAGTCAAAGTGGGTCTTAATACTGGGGAAAACTCTGCAGCACATGACACATTTCATCTGGCTGAAGACTGGCACCCTTAAAACAACGAGCCAGATCCTCAGGCGGGGGTAAATCAGCGTACTTCCACTGGCTGGAAGAGAAGCACACCAATTTATGCCACAGCAACCACCAGAGCCTAAAACCACTTAAACCTAAAAACAAAAGCAAAAACTATTGTTCACATTCATCCGGATGTCAGTGGAGTAAATGGAATTACACTAGTGATGACACAGCTCAATGTGATTAACTGGAAAAGGCTGTAATTTTCACATCTTACCCAAATAAATAATACAATCAGAATCTGAGCTACGTACAAACAGAAATCTTTAAAATTATAATACCAGAGAAAGGAAATACAAGAAAAGATATATACTTTGCCTGTTTTAAAAGGTCTCTGTCACAGAACCATAGTAGAGCAAAAATTACAAGCTTCAAGTTGCTGAATCAATTTAATAAGAAATAATTTAATATAGCTGCACCTGCTCACACCACCAGAGCTGCAGATCTGTCAGTGTTCCTTTTATATTTTTGAGAGAAATACAACTCTGCTATAAAGACTTGCTCCAGGCAAAAAAGCTGCTATACCAGACCAAATTCATCTCTGGTGTAATTCTTCGGGAAGCCAGTGAAATAACACCAGGAACAGATTTGGCTCAACATGTCTAGGCATAATGCAGTTTTATTTTGAAAAATGAAGAAGTTTGGTGACTCTAACTGATCTAAGTGGATGGGAGTGTTCAAACATGCATGCATGAGCTGCACACGCATTTAAAAACCCAGTTAGTTGGCTAAAAACTCAAAACCCCCTAAACTATAACATTTTTATTCTGCTGGGGGAGATGAGAGCAGGTCCTTTCCACATGCAGAAAAGAGGGGCTTCCCCTTCTGCACACCTCCATCCTCACGCTGATACACCGCTCAGTGGGGTCTCAGTATGTCGTAAAATAACAGGTGAAAAGTGGCAGAACGGCATTCACCCCCCTGAGAAAGAAGGGGAGGCTGTACGTCAGAGGCTGTGACAGCTCTGACCAAACACCTTTGGGCTGGAGAACTCCCTGAAAGAAGAAATATTTACAGCAGCCCTCACCCGAACTAACCAATCAACCAATCACTAGAGATAACCAAAACCTGATAGTCCAGTCCCTCAGAGGCTACGGTGCCTTGCAACAAAACAGAGCTGAAACTGGGGAAACTGGGAGTAGTCTCTCAGTCTCACTAACCAACATTACCGGTCTGACATCCAAAATATGGGGTATTTCCACTTCTCCAGGCTCTAACAGGAGCTTGGAGGGATCAGTATATGTGAAATGGACTCCCAAGAACTTCATTTTCCTTACTTGCATGTCTGTTTCTACAAAGAGGCATTTCCTAACTTCACATTTGTTTGAACATTTCAGCACAGCTTACAAAAATGTTAGTGCCTACCCACCAGTAATCTCAAGGCTAATCAGTGTCTCGAACGCCTTTTAATAACTGATAATGAGGGAGCAGATGGATTCACAGGGAACCACACACAAACGATAAGTGGGTGGGAAGTCTGGCCAAATACACCACTTATTGTCTGGGAAATCCAAAATGTACAAAATTTTTAAAGATGTAAACCTTTGTAAAATAATGAAACACCATCCTTCATAATTCTCATAAGGCTGAGGGGTTGATTCAGTCCTTACAAGATTTGAACCTTGTACGCAAGGTTTAGCCAAAACATAAACACAGCAATACTGGGAAAGAACTGACAAAAACAATCATGTCCACTTAAGCCTTCGAATACAGGGGGAATTTTAGGTAAAAGAGAGGTAATTGAATGTTGACTGGGCTAATTAAGGGGGTTTCAGTTTTACTGCCACAGTGCAGGGAAAAATGGCTACTGGAGATTTTATTGGCCTCACATGATCAAGACACGGTTTAGCATTTCAGGAGGAGACAGGACAGAGCGGGACTGTTTACTGGGTCAGTTCTTCAAAGGTGACTCAGGGAGGAAATCCTTCCCCTCCCCGATCCTGGGCATGACGGCATGCAACACACAGCACAGCCACGGGCATCTTTTGCTCAGCCCAGCCACCCTCTGCTTACAAAATCTGCCACAGTCATAGCCTCAAGTCTTATTATCGTCCTATAAACCAGCCCTTGTTATTACATTATGCTGAAATAATAATTAAAATGCACACAAGGAAAACAGAGAGGTTCTACAGTAATTAATGCTACTTGATATTCATGTTAGATCTTGCATTGTGTTTACTGGTGAATTTTCACTAATGTGCTATCTCCCTTCCCATTCCTTTTTACCTACTTGGATATCATCTTGAGGCATTAGTAGCTACTATTCCAGCCTCTAAAATGTAAGACAACCAAGTGTTTCTTCCAGAACATCTGTACGATAGGGGCGGGGAGCAACCTGCTGTAAAAAAAGCCCTTTCATGTACTAAAGGTTGCTTTTAGTGATTTCCATTTTGGTGAATGCTGACACTGCAGATCAAGCTAGAGGACCAAGAAGCAAAAAAACTTGTACTACAACCATTAAAGGGCTCCCTCTTATTTCAGGAAAATAATGAGCTACTCAGTTAATCACTTCCAGCTCAGCTCAACATATCAAAAGGCCTCCTCCTTAGCTTGAATTCTAAGGACCCAACTGTGATGAAAAATTTCAGACCTGTTACGCTGGAGTTCAACATGATTATCAAAAATAATACAAACTGTCAATACATGAGCTTTGTTGCACATTTCTAATGAGCTGTAAATCTCATGAAAAATGTGGATTTACTGTCCAATTTAAATTTATAAAACATTAAAAATAAAAAAAAGCAAGCCTTCCTGCTATTAGCAAATTCCAAATCTTACAATACCAACTTCCAGTGGAGGAAGAGTTAATCTCCTGGAGGCAATTAACCCCACCCACCCCACCCCCAAAAGCAGAGCTTGCACACATGACAGACCAAGTTGAAGAGTTCTGTATTTGCTTTTCATCATGTTAACTTTTAGAGAACCAATTTCATGCTCGTACTTTCTGTTAACAAAATCAAAGCACCTCCACACTACCCAGAAAACCAAACCAAAACCCCCCAAAAAAAACAAAAACCAGATTTTGGCTAACCTTTTTGTACTTTCCAAGATTGCTTAAAGCACACTGCTGCAGTTTTAGGAGGTCTCTCTCCCGAGTTTCCCTTTTAACACCAGTCTCTCTCTCTCTTACATATTTCAAGACGACAGCTTCCCCTGTGCATAAAGCTCTTTTAGTTGCAAACCTGAATGCATCTTTCTTGCAGTTGCCGTCTACTCTCTCCAGTTAAGTCAATTCTAAGTATATCTGGTTTTCTCATGTCGTTATTAAGACACTTTTTCTATGCATGACGGAGGTATGTTTCCCCCTTAAACAACGCAACGTTACATTTAGCAACGGAGAAACTATTAGGGACAATACTGGATTTTATAAATATGTTTTATAGCCAATCCATTCAATACAGCTTCATGAGGTACAAGATATGACTTATTTTCATTATGTTCACTTGGTACAATAACTTGAAAAGTTACTTTAAAAACTCAGAGAAACAAGGATAGCTATTGTTAGAGTTGATCAAACCAATGAATTTAACTAAAACCAAATGATAGTCTGCAACATCTTATCAAGGCAATGATTTCTTTGCTTGCATAAAACATTCTCTTATGCCTTCACTTTATGAGCAATGCAAACCTGGACTTGCCCAGAAAGTTGCTGCTCACAGACCAACAACTGAGATCAATAGGTCTTCACAGGAGGGTAGGACAAGTGCAGATTTATGGCCTTGATATGTTTCATATCCTTCAATACTTGCACAATGAACTAGCATGGAAATACTGTCTTTCGAGAGTCCTGAGAGCTGAATCTTATTTTACAAAATCCTGCAAAAGTTAAACCATTTTCTCTGTTTGTTCAATGAATTTACTTTCTTGAATTTCAGTGTACAGGTGCTGAATGGTGCCTTCACTGAGCTATCGCTTGTATTTATACATAACCACTGGAAGAGGATTAATACTCTGCAGGTATTGGTGCAGGAACATGAGAAAGACTGAAAACATGCCTTCGTTCTGAGAGATGTCTGAGAAAAAATGATTATGTCTCCCCAGTCATCTCCATTCTGTCTGCTTGAAGGAGATCAAGCGCAGATATTTTTGAGATAACCTGCAATGGCACCTGCAAGAATTTGCAGGTGAGAAAGCACCAGTGTAGTTATCCACACTGATCTTCTGGCTATGAATGGCTGCAGAAGGCTACCAAATAATTCTTACAACCAGCCCAATATTTCTAAAACAGGTCTTTCAGAAAAATCTTAATTCTTGAGCTAAAGATTTTGAGTGTTGAAGTGGTAGATTACACTTTTAAGAACCCATTTTATTTTTAGTTTGTGAACAACTTCATCTTAGCTTCAGTTCTATAAAAACAATGGGACCAGGAATCCAACAAGCTTTTTATAAACATCAAGACGATAATGAGCAGATGAGTAAAAACCAACTAATTCTAAATTTGCAGATGGCAAATTTTCTCTCAAGGCTTGAAAAGTTACAGGCCCATGGGATTTTCCTTCTGCTTTGTTCAGCAGTGCAAATCCACAGCTGGAGCGCTAAGGCTTCAGGAAAGAACTGCTGGAGAGAATCCAGAGGAAGAAAGTTATCAGATCTAGAAAACATGACCTACCAGGAAAGGAATTAGGTTTGTTTAAATTTAGAGAAGACTGATGTGAGAAGATAACCACTTTCAAATAAGGAAAAGGTAACAGCAAAGCAGAGAAGCAGCTCTTAGCCATTTCTACTAAGGATAGGACAGGAGGCAAAGAACTTAAGTTGCAGCAAGAAAACCGTAGGTTGGGCATTTGGAAGACCGTCCTGAATCTACAAACAGTCACACACCACAAGCAATCAGTCTGGGATACTGGGGAACTGCTGGGGGAGAGAAGTTGTTAAGAACAGGTGACAAACGTTTCTCAGGAACGATGCAGCTATGCTTAGCCCTGTCTGAGGTAGACGAACGAACTAGATGATGCCATGAGACTCAGCAGCCAAGACAGAATGTAAAACACCCCAATAGAGGGATCCTGCAGTGGGACCACATCCTGGACTAGGCATGGGGGAACCCAGATGCCCAAGAGACTTCATAGATGTCCTAGTGACCAGACAGCTTTGTCAGCTGCAGGGCAGAAATCCAGGGGAAACCAGGCTTCCTACCACCAATGCCCGTGGAGCTACACGCTCCTTCGCTCTGTGTGGTTTCCTCACACAGCTGCTGGGCAGTCTGCTGTGTGAACATCACTGGCGAAAGCCACCTGTGAAGCAGCTCATCAAGACAGGCAGGACGGGGAGGGAGAGCAAACCACCAGGCTGGGGAGAAGAGGGCTCCTTCTCCTGCTGGTGCTCTCCCTGGGAGTTTTGGGAGACAAGGCTGCCTCATCCCCAGCCACCCCATTCTCCTTCCAGATATCTGTTGAACTGCCTGACTCGCCGTACCACATCCGGATTTCTCAAGATCTTTCTGCAGTGATTAAAGTAAATATGGAATTGGTGTAAAGCTTGAATTTTACTAGGATTTTATGTTTCTACTTTGCCAGTAAAACTATCTTTGCAGTGTTTATGCAAGTCAAGCAATATGCTTAAGCCTTTTGAAAAAAAAATATACTTCTTTATTTAAAAACAAATTCATACTCTGGATTTTGTAGCTGTGATGTGTAAGTGTGTATGGATTTTTCTGATTCTTTGAGGTGTCCAAATGGCATTACTTTCAGGAAAACACTATATGTATATATTCAAGCCATTTTATATATAATTTAGGTTTATGAGGAAAGGATATAACACAGTATGAAGAATAAAAATGTAAATAATCTACAGAGCATCCAATGGCAAAATCATTAGCTTAAAATGACTTTATATTGTATTTTTGTTACAAGGTCTACTTATCAGCAATTATTCCCTCTATGAAGAAAGAGCACCAGGAGAGAGAAGCAGCACATTTCTAGGATAAAGTATTCCTTTAAAATTCAGCCAGACTAATTCAGCCATTCATTTTTGCCATTGAAGTGAAATAAAAAGAGTTTTTCTCTGACTGCATGAACACTTCAGAGAGAAATTCTGATGCTATGCTCTTATAGCGATCAAATAGTTGCGTGTAATGATGCTTCCATGTACTTCCTATCGTTCATATAAACTAGTTCTGTTCTCCTAGGGTTAAAGTTACTATTTCTCGCTTGGGATTCAACCTCTTTGCTAACTGCAAGCTACCTACTTCAGATTTGTCTTTGGGATCTGTGGAGGAATAATATGATCAGTTCATCTATAGCTACAGAGCACCTGTGAAAAGCAGCACGATGGTTTTTTTTCTGAAGTGAGTGCATTATGCAGTGAGTGAATTCAGGCATTACTTTCTTCCCCCAACTACCGCACTCAGGTATGTGTAAAAGTAGCAGGAAGACAGACAGTGCCGTGCCAGTGTGTAAAATACCAAAACCATGTAACTTAACATCAGCAAAGTGATAGTTTCCTTCAAATATAACTTTATGCCCTGCCCATCTGAGAAGATTTGCATGTATATTTTCATGAACTGTGGGGAAACTTACTGAACAAAGAATTATTTAGATCTGCAAGAGTAGGCAGCATATAGGCCTAAATGTGAAATTAAGATTATATGAACTATTTCTAAAATGAAACAATGCATTCTCCTTGAATTGCTCATTTTTTGCTTATAGAAACAGATTACTCAGCAAAGAGTGGGCTGATGTTAATACACGGGAATTCTTCGCTTTGCAAACAGCTTTCGTCTCTGCACTCTTTATGCAACTGAAAAGAGTATCTCGTACCACTCGGAGGGCCTATTTTTTTTTTCCCCCCAAAAGCTGCTTTTGTTGATATATAATTATTGTTGTAAGGATGCTGAGTCATAGACTCCAACCCAATTTTCTTTTCCATTAGTTTTAATTTCATACAATTAATAAAATGATTCATCTTCTCAGTGGGGAAACAACTGGATTCTGACCGTGACTACACCACACTCGTGGGCTCCGTTGGCTTTGTGCCGGCTCACCAGGACGCCTTCTGCAAGCAGCTACAGCTACAAACCATCCGCAACACCTAGCTAGTGCCCAGCAATCCAGCGTGCAAAGTGCTTCGTAAGGGGCTACACATTACTCGTGGTCCATGGTCTGCACTGATTACCAAGTTATCACCGGGTAGGTGAATCTTAACATACCAGTTGTGAATGCCTATCTCATTACGGTCACAGCTGTTTGAGAAACAATTCCTTCCTCATGTGATACTGAAGCAGTCACATTCATCCTAGGTGCTCGCGCTCGTTTATGCCCAGCTGGTTTCCATTATAAGGGTGTTCCTGGGATTTCACCCAGCTCAAATACTGCATTGTGGTGGTAACCAGCAAAGATTATTCTAAATATGACTTGGCACTCAGTGGAATGAAGAATAGCGAGCGTCGTGTCTGACTTGCTTTTGCTAATTACCAACATGAAGCAAAGCAAAGGATAAAATATTTACCAGCTCTCAGAAGGAGAAGCCATTCTTCCTGCAACTGCAGGAGGCGACTGTGTAACAACCCAGCTGCTGTGCTCTGCACTGGGAGCCAATCGTGCACCTACCGTCACCCAACAGGGATGGCTTGTGAATGGCAACGGCAACATCTATTACCAGTGTAACGCCGTGGCGTGCTTACCCCAGCTGTATTCCAGCTGTGACTTTTCTATGACAAGAGCTGATGTATTGTGAAGTGGGGATTATTAATATTTCACCCATTTGCTGATTATTCAACTTTTAGAAGAATGTTCTGTGACTGAGGGGGGTCTGCCCACACTTGGGGGGCTCCGCTCCTAGGGCAGGTGAAATGGCCTAAAAAACACTCCCCAGCCCCAAGACCTGTAAGTAGAGGCCATAGTATAGTCCCTCAGGGCAAGGTCTGCAGCCACTGCTTTGCTTGGGGCATGTTTACGGAGCAGTTTGGCAGTTCACTATAATTCATTCTGCTGCCAACACATGTAAACAGAAAATAAAAACTAGTATATGTAGCTATCAGGACAATGGGTTGTGTTTTTTTTACATACAAGAAGGGGAAAAGGGACACAAATAGATGCAGTTCTTGCTTACATCTAACAACTATCTGTTCCTTGAATGCCTCAACTTCAGTCACCCAATGAGGCTGAGGCAGGGGTTCAGTCTGCACAGAGGCGCTGTGCCTTCCCAGTGACTCCACAAATTACGAATTACCGTATAAAAGCCCAAAGAAAACAGGTACTGGGCCTCCTTCAGCTCCAGTGGTGTTCAACTCTCCCTATCCCTCCATACACATAACTTTGGCATCTGGACCTGGATACAGACACAAACACCCTGAATGCCTTCGGAGAGAGCCATCTTGTGCATCTAATGGTGGTTTTGCCACTGTTTCAGTCCCATCTACCTGGGAGTATGTGAATGATGTAAACGCAGGCAATGGTTTTCATACATGCAAACAGACAATCTCTTCTTTGTGGTTTGTTGTAACTGCCTTTCCGCAGCATCCCAGAGTATGACTAGTTATTTTTTACCCCAAAAGACAAACTGCAAATATTAATACCACATACCAATTATTACAAATATTAGAATTAGGTACATCCTTGATCTCTGGTGTGTTACCAGCTTCCTGCTGGGACCACATATGATCCATTGCTCACACATATGACAGACCTGGCAGCAAGTCATTCTGTCTAGACGTAGCCCTGAAACTGTTTGTTCCCCCGATTCCCTAAGCCTCCCCAATTTTATTGGAGTTGCCATGTCACACAGACATTTGCAAAACCAGATCCAATTCTTCATGTTCATAGTTCTCTTATTTTATTCCTGGCATATGACTAACTGGTTTTCTACTCCAATATTAGATTTTTCTCTTTTTTTTTATTACCTTGTTTTCAGGATGAAAGGTTTTTTTCCACAATGGCTGCAAAAACATGAGTGTTCACTCTAATAGCTCTGAGTGAGGTGGGAAAAGGGACAGCAAACCACCTGCTTGAACAACTTTATGTAAGTTCAGTCAGGAAAGGGAAAACCAATGCTATTTGAAGGGTGGTCCAACGTCTGACTGGTTCATATGTAACATAAGACTTTCGTCTATATAAAAAATATTTTATATAATGACTTAAGTATTCTGTTAAAAAGGTACAAAAAAGGCACAGTAAAGTAAAAGGTTCATTCATTTACTCAGGTGCATTTGTTTAAACAAGAAATAGCCACAAGATTAACCCCTTCCCTATACCAGCTGAAGAAGGACCCTTCTTTTATGAAGCAAGGAGAAAGGCAAGTTTTGGAGTAACAACTGCAACATCCAATTGACCAAAGCCACCCCTGGAATCCAGCACACTGGCAACTGTTATCCCTCAAGTCCACTTGTCCTCTGCTTTGCAGATGTTATGCAAACACTCCTTTGCATAAGTGCAAACACACACACACACACATGTACTTTCTCAAACATTCAATGAAAGAGCCAAATTTTAGCTAAAATTCATTTTACAAATTAAGAAACTCTGCCAAACACCATCTATAAGCTCTATCACTCTAAAGCTGCTACAGAAGATTGTGAATGTCTCGTGCTCACCTGAATGCGCTGATTTGGTACCAGGCAGAACCAAGAGAAAACAGTTTTATTCTGCTTTGGTGTTACTACTTGAGCTACCGCCCCGGGCCCTGATTCTGCCAACACAGAGCCATTTTATACATATGAATAATCACTCCAAGTTTAATGAAGCTCCTCACATCTCCATTAGCAATTGTTTTGGCTGGAAAAAGGCCCTGCCTATCAGCCCTGGAGGAGCCTGGAAACAGAGGAGTGATAATACTGGGAGGCTCACTTTGGGAAAGGCTGTGGTTTTCTGGTGGTAGGACACAGAATCACAAGACAAAAAAAAAGGAAGGGGTGAAATCACAGCACTACGGTCCTCAGCAGGGCTGGTATTTAATCCCAGGTTTCTGGCCTTGT
This sequence comes from Ciconia boyciana, assembly GCF_034638445.1. Taxonomy (NCBI): domain Eukaryota; kingdom Metazoa; phylum Chordata; class Aves; order Ciconiiformes; family Ciconiidae; genus Ciconia; species Ciconia boyciana. The sequence continues at coordinate 11,298,653 of NC_132939.1, forward strand.
TCACCAACTCTAAACAGAAAGGGATTTCAGAAACTAGTATATGAGATGAGATAGGACTTGGGGTCCATGTCGACTAGTCACAACACGTCTAGTGGCTTGTCTTCATCACAAGCCAATACTGGAAACCCTACCTTGTGTTTTTGTGTATAGAGAAAAATCAAAGCAACAATTTTGTTTGCAAGTGCAGTAGCTGTCAAATAAAAATATTTTAACGCATTTTGTTTTCCAACTGCTAGCAGTAGTGTTATGAGCAAATTACCTGCCAAATTAAATTTTAAGTCTGAGTTGTTTATCTATGTAGTACAAAGGAAGCCTCCTATGTAAGGAAATGAGCATTACTAATACAGCGCTTTTACACTCCAACTTCTTTCTTCCATCTCACACTTGCCTCCACCACCTGTCCTTCCACAGGTGGTGAATGCATTGGCATTGGCTTTACTCTGTCAGTACAACTGTCTCATATAGATAATGACAGATCTATAGCTTCCATTTTGTCCATAATGGAAAAGTTATTTCTAGCATCTCAAATAAGATTCTCCTGAGAAGTAAAGACGCTTTTATGCAGCAGGACTTGCATCTTCTACATGGGAGTCGAAAACACTCTCCTGCTGAGATACTGAAACAATCCCAAACTGTGGCAATCTTTAATTGCTAAACATAAGTAAAACCTACAATGATTAGCTACAGCATTTTCAAAACTCAATATAATAGTTATGTAGTTATTCTGCACTTCTCTTGCAGTTATCGCCTGTTGAGGAAGCAATTTCTGTCTTAAGCTCCAACTTACGTTTCCAGTCTATTTCAACTCCTTGTTCACTGTAGTTTAATCCTGCTTCAGGAGGTGTCAATTTTCCACAAAAATAACTTTGCTGGCAACCATTAGGCTTGTGAAATCACTGGACGCTGGCAGAGTTAAAGAAGAGATGGCGCCGTCCAGGCAGCAGAAAATAAAACATATATAAAAACCCAAACAAAAAGTACAAGCCTAGGAACTAATCCTCATAATTCTACTGGACTTGAAAAATCTTGAATTTAACAGAAATACAAATTTCACAGCACACTGTCATTTCTGTCACAGCACCCCTTCCTCCCCTCCACTCACCGTTCCGTTTCACAGGCAATCATCACCTGCCTCTCACCCTGCCTGAAGAACGGCTTGCGTGTCCAAAACCTCCCTTGTTATTTCCAGCTCCGTCAGTAGGCCCAAGTGCCTCTCATGAGCCGCCCTGATAAAGGCGTGCATGCCTTCTGCTGAGGCAGAGGCCGTAACACCAGGATCTCCCTGAGCTGGCTGGGTGTGTGGGAGCAGGTCCATGCCTAACCTCAGCAGCCCCTGCCATATTCCCCTACCTGAGTCACCCTTCTGCCACACTGCAGCTGAAGCTGTTTCTTGGAAAGGGGGTGTCGGACTCATCCAACCCCACACAGAGGTCTGTGCTGGGGATTTTCACTGCTGTCTGCTTGCTCACGACTGGGACTACCGTCTGTCCCTGCCACATGTGGAAGAGGGGGGTGGGAAATGAGCATGAACAGAAAGCCTTGCAGAAAGGAGCCTGTCCAAAGCAATGAGAGAAACCCACAGAGTATATTAGAGAAACAGAAAGGAAACGCATGGACAGGTGTTGTCCCTTACTGCTCTTCACTCGGGACCTTCCACCTCCTCTCTGTCTGTCAGTCCTCCTCCATTTGCCGGAAGGGACACAAAAGGGGAGCATCCCCTTGCAAAGCTCATTTTAGTTCTCTTTGCATGGGCAATTGCGGCAACAGCAACCAGCCGAGGTGCTCACAGAGGATCCACGGGCACACCTAAGCTGGAGGACTGCTGCTGTCACCAGGGTGATGTAAACTGTCCACTGTAACTAATTTTACTGTATGTTTTCTCCATAAGACTCTGATCGGGTTCAGGAAGACCTGGCGCGGTTGTGTTGGCCCCACGTTGCACGTGCTGCTCCTGAAATGGCACAAGCACCGCAGCTTCCAGCTCGGTTCTCTGACCGACGCGGGCAGAAATACCTTCCCAGAACCATGCTGTTATTTAGACTGCAAGGTCTCTGAAGGAGATAGAAGGTGGTTTCTCAATGTTTTTGATATAGTTTTACCATCCTAATTGGGGTCTTCAGGAGACAGTTTTGTAGTACTATGAAAATAAATTAAATTCTACAGATTCCCCAGGGGAAGGAGAGTATGCAATAAAATTCCAATAATGTCTTCAATGACAAAAGTGTCTCTGCCCACAGTGGTCAAGAATACCTCGCTAAAACCAGCTGATAGTTGCACTGTCCGGTATAAACACAATGCTTCTAACACAAGCATTATTTAGTATCTGAAGGTTAGACAGTATCAAAATCTATTTATGAAGAGCAGTTAATACTCATGCATGCATGCAGTTCTATACCAAAATGTTTTTTCAAGCTCAGAAAAAGACAAATAGACTAAATTATTTATACTTCTAAATTATGTTAAATCACATTTGCTCTTCAAATTACCTCTGTTTTTCATAATGGTGTCTATAGACAAAAGTTCCTTTAACTCAATGGGTGCTTTTGTTGTAGGGAAAACTGAGCACTTGTAGCATGGCTTCTCCAATATATTTCAGATTAGAGGCTAAGGGTGGTTTCCTGTTGATAGCTGAGACTTCAAATTTCACGATTTAATTCACCACCACAAAACACCATTACAGCCCTACACTTTTTTCTTCTTAAATTCAAGGTTGCAGGCTTTCCAGTCCTTGAAGGGTAGACGTCTCTTTAAGCTGAACAATTTCTGGACCTGCACGGTAAGCAAATGTCAAAATGGCAAGCCTCTGGGAGATCTGACTATCAATCTTGAACTATCTAGTGGTGTTTCTAGTGAATCTAATACTTCAAGAAAAGGATTAGAGTGACCTTGATTCTTCTCCTACTTAGCCTCTGACTTGCTATATGATTCTTTAAACCTTCCTATGCTTTACCATTTGCCGTATCCTCTTTGCTGAGAAGCTCGGTCAGGCTGTGATCCAGTGCCTTCAAAACCAAGCAGGCCTTTTTCTACTTACTGCCAGTTAAATCCTTGGAAATCCTAGGCAAATGTATTTCATTTGAGTATTTTTGTTATTGTTATTAAATGAATATGAAGAAGAAGGAGAGAGTGACCCAGGCAAAAAAGAATGACCCAGAAAGGGAATGAGCCAGGAAATGACCCAGAAAAAAGAAAGTATTTTGGCTTTCTTCCTCAGACTAGCAGTTGGTTTCCTCAAATGGCATTTTTTAAATTTTATTTGAAAGTATTAAAAAAAAATGCCGATGAACATGTTACAATAGAATTAAGCTTGGCTCTTGGTAGAGAAACATTATGACTTAGAGCCAAGGACATTTATTTTTCACTTCTGAATTATTTTTTGAACAGCATTTCCTGGCTCAATGTCACTGTACCACAGATAGATATGATAGCAGATAAGTGTACGAGATTTTAGATGAACAAGAATGTTACTTTTACAATGAATACATTTGTAGTCAGAGCTCAAAAGTGGTTTTGTTTCTCCTGTGCATGAAAGACGTTGTATTACACTCTGGTTTACTAATACACTTTTCTTTTTAAAACAGAATGTAATTCATATTTTCTGACACTGCAGCTGCAATTCGATAGTTGGATTTACTAACCATGTGGATTTACAGTAACAAACTCTTCCATTTTCTTTCCCTCTCTAGCTCACCTTTCTGCCACCTTGATTTATTTCTGTTTCACAGCTGCGCCTACCAAATGATTCTTACTCTCACTCTACACTTTTCCACCTCTCCCTGCAGCTGATCCAAACTAAAACACAATTTTTCTGGGAATGTGAAATTAAAGACTTCTCACAGCAAGAATACAATGCCCAGAACTGAAGGGAATAATAAAAAAAAAAAAAAAGAAAAACCCTGAAGGCTACAGGTTCAAATTTAGAAAAGTTAAAAAATTCTCAGTTTAGATTCCACCATCAGTAGTCACTACAGCACACCATAACTCTCCCACATATTCTACGGAATTTATCCACCTCCAGTATTTACAGCACTAACCACCTTAAGTAGTAATTGCTTGAGTTACATAAATATAGACAAGCCCCAGATATCCCGCTCTCAAAATCGGTATTGCTGCCGTTAAAACTGGCAGCAGAAAACCTTAGTAGCACAAATATAATCCAAAATACAAACCAATCCAAATAAATAATGAAAACCAGATCAAAACAAGGCAGAGAAGCAGTGAAATCTGAGGACTGACAAAATGAAATTAATAGGTAAAGTAATGAGGAAAACTGAGGGAGCCTGCTCTCAGCTCCTTCCCGTGCAAGACCTCTCCACAGCAGCACAGATGTGAAGGAAACCTGCGTGCAGGCATAGGACATGCTTGAACTCTGCAGGCTTGTTCAGCCCTGTGCCCCATCCAGCAGAGAGCTTCCTCACCATAGTGTTACAGAGGGATTCAAAAAGGCAGAGCCCAGGATGAAATTGTAGCCCTGTGCTTACGTATTAATTACTGAAAAGTTACTTAACCTTGGGCCATATCCTAATGTAATGAGCTTGGGCATTCTTAAGTCTCTCACAAAGGGATCTGAAGGCAAACCGTCTGGCTTGCCTTTACTTCCAAGTAGCCCTGCCCCTGGGTTTCTTTATAGGTACTCTAGACTCTACCCATCAAAGGCAGGCTCTGACAGACCAGTAAAATGTGCAAATTCCAATTACAGGGACTCTGCACTTCCAGTGCAGCCCAGCTGCCAACCACGCAGAGATTTGCAGCGATAACAATTATACTTAAAAGCGTCACTACACGTTTGAATGCATTTACACATTCTCCTTTTACTCTTTATTTATTATTAATGGCAACTCAAGTAATATCAAGACCCCAGTGTGTTTGGCACTGTAGGTGTACAGAAGGACAGCAAGTTCTTGCTCTGAGGAGTTTACAGTCTAATTATAAATGACAGCAGATGGAGGGTAAACATTATGAGCTGTTCTGCTTTTCACCAGGAAATTTAACTCAGGTAACAATTTTTAACCAGATAGAAACAATTACACATTAAATCTTGTACCACAGGCTAGGCTGCAGGCATATCCTAGTCAATCTTATACACAGTGGTGACAGTGGCCACTTCCAAGACAGATAACCAGGTCCCAGAAGATTCAGGGCTTTGCAGGTGACCACGTGTATGGAGATTTTGCAGGAAGCAAATTGGAAATTTAGCTTTGTTCAAGTGAGTCACACTCACGCTTACATGTAAGCATGTATTTAAATCCACGTCTATTCACCAAAGGACTTAATATGTAAGCCCAGCGCAAACATCTGATGGCATTTTGCACTTCCTCACATTTTTAGGTGTCATTCCTAAGTCCACCATAAATTAGCTGCCTATATAACTTCATATTAATCCAGCTGGGAGGTCATAAAAGTCACAGGTGGCTGTTATAGATCTCCACAAAAAAAGGATTTTGAAGCCGTAACTGATACAGTTTGTCCACCTGAGGACTATACTGGCCATTCACCAGTAAACTGTGGCCCTAGATGTTTTACACACATTGAAACTTTGCACCCATCCGTGCTGCGGTGGCACAGTCTGCAGACCCGTACAAGAGGCACCAGGCTCCGTGCAGCTGGGTTTGAGCTGCACGCTGCCATTTGAGGACCCCCTCAACAGCCATCATGCAGGAAAGCACTGGGGGCTGAGCTGGAGATAACAACAGCATGTGAGGGAACAGCCCCCATGGAAAGCCCAAACATTAGGGAATAGGCAACTACAATACAGAGAGGCCCTTGCGGCTGTAGCTTCAGAAGTGTGGCCAAGTGAGCAAGGACCCTTGTATCTCCTAGACTGCAGCTGAACCTTGCTTCCTAGGTGGCAAACACAGCTCCCATCTCATTGAGATGACTGGAGCAGGATGTCTGCATTCAGCCCTCTTAGAGGCCATACCTCAGTACTGAAGAGCACCAGAGACTTACGAGCTGTGCTTTAGATGTAAAAGATTAATGTCACACTGAGACTTTATCTGCTGCATTTCCTATTGCTTTACAAGAAGATTTGGACTTTAGCTCTGCAGACTGTCCTGTAGGACCGGAGGCTTGCTGAGCCCTTCCCAGGGCCCTAGGAGGGCCTCTTGCGCAGAACCTCGTGCTCACCCTTGTTCGCAAACATCAACTGATCCACAAGTGCAGGAGGTGCCAAGCGCCACGTGTGCCACTGAAGCCAGCTAGTATCACAGGTGACTCAACACCCCGCAAGGACAAGAACTGAATTTTCTAATGTGAGGTACAGAATCACAGGCGCCACTTCCCAGATTTGATAGAAAATGGATATGTAAAGTCAGATTCCCACAAGTGCATGCAGCTGTTTGAGGAATCCAGAAGTACCTAGCAAGCTACTGATTACCAGCCGTGTCCATGTAGAAGAAGGGTTATGTATTGCACCACACTGTGGGAATGACTGCATCAGCTAAGAGTCCTGGGCTTAAGATTCATTTTGTTCCCACTAGTAAATTCACAAACAACTCACAGAACAGGAGCAAAGGTCTTTATGGCTCCCTCATTTCCAAGGCCTCCCCAGGCTACCTTTGCCCACTTTCCACAGCTAAGACACCTAAGGCTACTCTGACCCTTCCCTACGCAATGAGCACTATATGCCACACGTTGCCAGGAGAGATCTCTTTCTGCAGGGGAAGTACAGCTACAACACATCTATGCCAGCTACAGATACTGCAAGGACCAAATTCTTTCTGGTTTTCACTCTCTAATGCTCTCAAATGCACGAAGGTTCACACAGAAAGATCTGCAGATCACTCCAGAAGTCCCTGTCTACATGTGTCCTACTTCCCACACTGCAGATGCAGGCAGAGGGGAGCCCAGAGTTCATGCACACTGAAGCACTCCAGCTTCCTGCGCTCAGCCTGCCACGTGCATGGAGGGTTGGCTCTCACACTCAGGCTTGTAGTCCTGAAGTCCAGACGGGGAGTCGAGCTATTGTTCTGGAATAACAGTACGAATAGGGGATACACTTCACAGCACAAAAGGGTCAGAAAACCATTTTGCTACTGAAAAAATAAAAAATTGACTTACAGCAGAATTGGACAATTAATCTTTAGGATTCAGTCTAGTCAAAAATAGCATCTGTGTCTGATAGAGATTCTGCAACCTTCTTTACTCCATAGCCACAAAAAAATGATAACTCAGGGAAAAATACATCGTATTTCAGACTTCCGCTTCCTCAAAAGCAAAGTCCTTGATAGAAGGACTTTTGTCCCAGCCAGACTCACAAGTATGACATACAGGGACTGCAGAAACTCTGAATGTCTCTGAGTATCCTGATGATCCTCCCTCACAGAAACCACCATGGATCAGCTAAAGAAGACATTTGAGGAGGAGACAGCTGAATGTCCAGATTACACCCCTTCCTAGATACTATGCAGAGAAAAAGAAGTGTATACCCTTAAAAGACAGAATAATAATTTGAATTATAGGTCCCTCCTCCCAGGTAACATCAGGGTTAGACAACTGATGTAGAAAACAGAAGCAAAAGATCTGAGAATGGCTTGAGGCTTTACTACAGTAAATTTATGGTAAATTTTGAAAAAATCCGCAAGCCATCCTTGCATCTTCTATTCCTTTCTTCAAATGATTTCAGATATTCTAGCAGGCCAAGGGAGAGGGCAGTGAGTACATGGGCACTGGTGACACCAGAGTTGGCTGCACAGCAAATCAGCACCAGAAACAGAGGGTGAAATCTCAAAGACAAGATGGGTGTTTTCTATCTCCCATATTGTATTTGTGAACTAGATTTTCTGGGAGGCTCCTGCCTCTGCTGTAACACACAAATCAGCTCGTGGCCGTCCAGCTGATCACCGGGACTGATCCAGAGGCAGTGCAACTTCACTTTAGCAGCCGTGAGCTAAGAGGGATTTCTCATCAAAACCATTTAGCAGAGCTCCACAATGGGACTTGGTGATGCAGATTAAGGAAGCCACAAGTGGCTTCTTGTTGCCCTGCACCCTTCACTACATCAGTTAGGAGCTGGCAAAAAACCTTCCCCTCCGGCTTTCTCAGGCTTTCAGCATACTCCAAGTAAGGGAAGGGCACCTTGGCTTGCAGTATCACATGCCTGGCCTCCTCTCTCTTCTCGCTCAGGTAATGAAGCTTCTAAAGGACTATCAGCGGCGAGTCAGGCTAACAGCATAAGTTGTATAACAGGAAGAATTTGGACTTGGCATGTCTGTCGCTAGGCATTGTGGGTCAGGGAGAGTTGATCCTGAATGATTCCTACCGGTTTCCGTGTGAATTCAACAGATGATACAACACTTTTGAAAAGCAGTCCGAGACACACACAGCACCCCATACGAGTGGCCTTAGTACTGGATGCACCACACCTCCACTTAACCCAGGAAATAGCTATCAAGGCACACGGAGCTGGCAGCATGTAAAGGCTTTCCTTAATATGTGGACTGATTTCACAGGAATATTAAGGAACAAAGGAAAAACAAATACACACACACATTCATGCACCGCTGGAAAATATGATGCCTTTAATCCTGCAAAGTGAAGAAAGTGTCAGATATTGTCAGTGACTTCATAGTCACTGTGGAGCACAGAGTATTTAATTTCTACATCCATTTCCAACAAAGTTGCTCTGATTGTCAGGCAGTTTGGCTTTTACAATTGGATGGACTTGATTATGAATGATTTGCATGAGGGACTTTCCCAGGCATGCTTTATACGCTCACTAAGACTTCTGAAATTGTGTCAGTCTTTTGTGTCTCACAATAAAACTTTAAGATTTCTTTCCCAGAGACTTGGAACTATGCACACAGTATTTTGCTATTAAGTTAAAACCTTTTCTATAAAAAACATGCCAAAATCAGAGTATCTGTATCCCCGTATCTTCTCCTTTCTCATCTTCCTAGTGTCTTTCTCCCACAATTTTAATGTCCTAAGTTCTGCAAATAACTATTCTTTGGGCAAAAATTAGGAAATGTTCTTTCCAGGCATTTAGCACTGAATCTTTATCTGTGTCTATGAGCCCACTGAGAGTTTCACATAAGTTCCAATTGCTTTTCCACTCCACTCTTTTTTTCCATTCTTGAAGATGGTTGTTGCATAAAGGACTGTAGGTTTCTATTTTATTTTATTTTATTTTTTCTGCTATATAAATTATCTATTTCTATCTGGTACTCTTTTCCTTTCAATTATTTACTTTCCTGTGAAGGAGGGGGAAGGAAAAAGCAAGTTTCAAATATGCAAGTAAATACCTAGATAACTGCAGGAATAGTCCAGTACTAACTACTCACCACAAGATGGAAATCAGAAATAAAAAGAACAGTATGCAGATAATAAAAACTGTCTCTTGTTAGACACATCAGGAGGCTGCTGTGACCTCAGACCTGTGGTCACAGAAGCCAAAATCAGTTAAAACCTGCAGAGAACATTGCAGATTCTATTTAAGATTTGCACTGAGTTCCCCACATTAGAAACTGCTATTATTTTCATTCTTGATTGATGTTTGAATGTTTAACTTAATTTTGGCTTTTGCTTTTTTTTAAATGAACACTAACTAATGGTTTCATTACAGTCTTAAGGATGGCTTTGTTTCGTGTGCAAAGCAAACATTTAGTGAAGGGTGTGATTAAAGCCAAACGAGTAAATGTTTTAGAGATAGCTTAGAAGCTATAGCACAACAAAACAAGTAGTTATTTAAATGCTGAAAATCTAACCTGTGTGCATAGCTGCCTGTCTCAACTCCCCCATCTTCTTTTTTTTGTTCTATTCTGTTGCTTGCAATTTTATTCAAAACCACAAAGAAATATATTGGGAGCAAAGCAATGTTTTCAGCCCCCAAACAAGTTCTGGTGCCCAGTTTTTCAAGAGGATGTTGCTAGTAGCGAGCAGGCTAAACATAGTTTACTCAAACTGCCTTCAGCAAGTACAGCAGAGTGTAAAAAGGGGGTAAGGGGAAAAATCTGTATCTTAGACTCTTAGCAACTGCTGAAACAGCAGAGCATACTTTTACCTCAAGTGTTTACCCAATAATTGACCAGGAAGTAAATAGAAATTATGACCTCTCAAATGGACATTTATGCCCAGACATCAAGCTATCAGAGGGAGGGAAGATTTCTACTCCACTTCGTAGAGGAGTATGCAGTCATTGCTCCAGGTGCAAAGCTACAGAGCCAAACTACCGAGAGATGCAGCAGATCCGGACTCTCCCTGGCTATTTTGGACTGCTCCAAAGCAGGGGACGTTCTGCCAGCGCAGCACATCCCACAGCACGGGGTGCACATCCCACAGCACGGGGTGCACATCCCACAGCATGGGGTGCACCTCCGGAGCCTGGCACTCAACCCCAGGGAGGGGGCGAGGGGCTGGCAGGGTTTTGCGGCGGGAACGCTCCCGGCACCAGGTGGTGGCTGAGCGCAGGCCAGGTACCGAGCGAGCCCAGCCATCTGTGCGGTGAAGATACGCCCATTGTACGGGAGCAGCGACCCAGGCGTGATCTTTCTCTGTAGGAAAACTACCCTCAAGATAAAAGGGTGGTTTTCTGCTAAAAAGGGAAAGTAATCATTGGGAACAAAACCGTACAAAGCTATTTACTGCGCTTTTAAATCTAGGGGGTTTTCCTCTCTCCTCAAAAAAGTTTCCAAAAAATCCTTGCTGCTCCTATCCGTAAGTGATCGTTTATGGAGAGGAGGGAAAACACAGGACAGGCAGCCTACTAACTGATCCAGAGTCCATTACCAAATGTTTTTCATTACAAGTATGGCTTCACTAATTTCTGCAATGCATTGTAGGCTATTTCTGGAAGCTTTAAAAATGCATGATGTTTCTACATTTTAATACTGAACAGTATAGTTATTTCAGTTTATTAAACAACAAAAAAAGGGGGAATCTGCTTAACTGCAACTGGCTTTCATGTCACAAAAGGACTAAGCCAGTGCAAAAGCAGCCAAGCAGGAACCCTATTTAAGTCCAGCATGAAGAAAACCTTTCCAACCTCTTACACCAATTAGGATAATCTGGGCCTTTTGATGTTAAAATCCCCAAGAATCATATGGAAATCATAAAAAGCACAGTATTTAAAACAGATTCAGAATGCAGATAAAATCATTTTTCCTTCTTAACATTTCCACCAGAGCTGAGGGCACCATCAGCTAACAAATTCTTTGTCAAGCTTATGTCACTTGTACTGTAGTGTTTGCTTTCGGCCGGGGGAGATGAGGGAGGCCGTCTCTAAAAGTAGCCGCTCGTAAAACAACGGAGCACCTGGGAGGCGAAGCTGGGACGCATGCTGGAGCTGGGCCCGGCAGACACCACGGCGAGCAGCGAGGCCAGCCCCAGGCCCGGTACGCAAGCTGCTCCCAACCAGGGGAAAGGAGACGGAACAACTACACAATGCGATCCACCGGCCAGCTTCTGGAGCGTCAGCCCTTGGACACTTCGGTGGGCTTTGAACAGGCTTCCCTAAATGAATGGCGTCCTTCATGAACATATAAAGAGAAGCTACAGGCATTAAAATAACATGCTTGAATCTGTGCAATGAGTTCTCTTTAGGTGAAAAGCACTTAAGCCTTGCATTTCTTCTTTATATTGGACTATTTCTGAAGCATCCAAATTTCTCTGTAAGTGTCCTCCTTACAAGGAAACGCAGGGCAAGAATTCCGTTTGCCTTGACAGTTCAAAAAAAGACCATGGAAAGCGAGGCATGTTTTGCTGGATGCAGAATTGCAGAGCTGGAGGGATGTTTCATTTTCTTGAAATAAAATTCTGATCAACAGAAACCTGACACAGCAACAAACCTTTGCCAAAACCCTATCCATATATACGGAGAGAGAGACAGAGAAGGTAATTTTACGATGTTCTTCCAGACCATAACACAGTATTTTCTGTAATGGGAGAGAATCTGTAACACACCTTCTTGTGCAATACAAAGCATCAGTATAGGCTCCCTATGGAACTAGTTACACACTCCTACTACACGTGCGTAAGATGTTGTACAACGCGGTTCCCTAGAGGCAAGGGGACGAAGAGGTGAAAAGACTGGGGCGGGAAGGGCACGTACACGACTCGAGAACCTTACACTGGCATTTGAATAAACTGAAAAGTAAGCAAAACTGTTCATGTTTATACAAGCAACTTGACTGTACTCTAACAAGAGGACAAGAGTATGAAACTATGTCCTTATAAAGTAACACTCATCTTTTACTTATCTAACAAAGAGAAACACAGGAGAGGGTCAGAGGCTGCTGAAGGAAAAATATCCAAGTGTTAAGGCCAGAGAAATGGAAAACAAAGTTTAACACAGATAGGAGTATTTGCAGATAAGAGCACAAAAAACCCTTAAACACTGCTTATTTTTCTGTAAAAATAAACATTGAATATTGTTGTCAGTGGTATGCACACCTCTGTGAGAACCTGATATTTAAATTGTCAGTTTGACAACCGATAAAAATGATATTAAATAAAGATTAGCATTACAGTTCTAGTACAGCTATAAAAAGAAAATTGGTAGTAGTGTTACATATGAATGTGAAATCAGCCTTTCTAACTAATCATCCTGATTTTCAGTTATGTGTTAGGAAACTCTCATACGGATTTTGAATTTCCTTTTATGTCTTACGGTAGTAATACTAGAACTATAATTAATATTAATTACAACTTCCATAATTTCACAGTGCCTGAGTGGCTTGCTATTCCTAGGATTTGTAGGAAACAAGCCATGCAGTTCCCGACACAGATATTATTCCTTATTAGTTTTGCAGCTGAATAATATTCGGCCTGTAACAGAATCCTCCTAGGACTGAAAAGTACTCTTGTGCACACGGATACACGCACAAAAACAACAACTAAAAGCTAAAAGCAAACTTGCCGAGAACTTCTGGGTCAGCTTTTGACATCACCCATAGGAATGAAATCAGACACCAACCAATCAGGCACCATGAGGCTGGCAGTGCAAAATAAACAAAAGCTGGGCCCAGGGCTCTACAATGAGGGAGGGAAGTGGAAGAGACTATTGTTCCCAAAGCTTTTAAATGATGTTGCTTTATTTATTTCTTTTGACAATGCCTGAACTGAATCTTTAAAAAGGGAAAGGACCCTCCCCCCCCGGATCTGTTAAAACAGAGTTGGGGGGTTCTTTTCCCTGTTGCTATTTGTTCTCTTTAACAATGTTTTGCGAGCCCTGTAAAGCGAACAGCACTATCCCGGCGCGGCGTGTGGGAAGGCAGCGTTCTTCCCAGCATCTCCACAGAGGCTCAGCACCGACACTTGGTGCCAGATTTTCTGAAAAGATGGGCAGGCTGGGTGCTAAGCTCTTTTCAAAATCTGACCATTATTTAGGTGCTTTCCAGGAAGCTGAGGTCTTTAGAAATCTGGCAATGAGCATAGCTACTGGGCATTTCGGGGAGCTGAAGTTTTGGGGCAAGAACTGCGTGGTGAAACCACCTATCTGTGTGCTCTCCCCAGAAGAAAAGTGTCAGCTCTTTTGGGCTTTTTGCACTGTGCGTTGCTGAACCTGCCCATGCCGAAACTCCTGCATGAGACCGTACTTACTTATTAACACGAGCGGGCTGAGGAGGACAATGCCCCGCGCAGCGTCATAGCTGCAGCTAGCGTACAGCCGATGATTCACTTCTTGGACACTCTAACCTGTCACTGAACTCAAAAGATTTAGGATTAGGCCCAGAGTTCGCTAAAAGCACACATGGTGTGTTTTTTCAAAGTTCAGCTCAGCTGAACAAAGCTAGCTGAATGACTTCAATCCTCTCAGCGCTTCCCCAAGGAAAAAAAAAAAACAACATATGTCTACAGTTCGGACTGGACTTGCTGCCCCTTTCCCATTTCTAACCATGACACATAGTCAAGTGTATAGGGACAAATAAATGCATTCCAGAAGTAAAAGATAAACTCATGGATCCTGGAGCTGTACAGGTAAAGAATATCAGTCATTCTTACACCTTTAATAAAATAGACCTTTTTCTACTCTTGCCAAGAAAATTAGTCCTAAGGTGCACACAAATAATTACATATTGTGGAACAGTAAATTATTACAAATGCCATAGAATTCAAGCAGCCCTAAGTCTGGGCCAGGTTTTCAAATGTTTTGCAGATGTTTATGGTTTGCTGCAAAACTTTTGTCAAGTTACCCGCACAACACAGCATTTACTGAAAGATTTTGGCACATGGTAATTCATTTTCTTTGCGCAGGTGTTGCATTCCAGAAATATTTTGTCTTCTTATAGAAGACTGATGGAATTCTACTTAAAAAAAATCATCATGAAAGAAACCAGATCCTCTCATCTGGGAGAGAAAAAAGCAGCCCCCAAACTCAGTTCATTTGCCTTTTCTTTCTTTTCAGGTAAAAGAAAATCCCCTTACAGGTAAAAATCTATTCAAAATAGGTTACAGATGTCTGGGATTTCTGCAAAACTCACAGACTGGAAAGCACAGTCCACTACCAGGTGAAGCCCCAGGTTGCCTCTGATAAAGCTACTGGGGTATCAAGTCCCAGGTAGTGTTTCTGGGGTTAATTTTACTTACTGGAAGCTCACGGTTGGTGGGACTACTAAGGCCTAACCCTCGACTGCAGTAGAGAGTCACGGAAGGAGGCTTCATCCAGCAAGCCCCAGGCAGAGCCACAGCGGGGACCTTGCAGGCGCACGGGCAGAGCCAGCGTAGGCAGCGTCAGCGTGCCCACGTGCATTCGTCGCCGTCCCCCTCAACCCCGCCACAAAGGCACCACACGCACCCGCAACGCTCCCTTTTGTCGTGAGCTTTTATTCCACACTGTGTGGGGCAGGAAGCAAAACACAAAATGGGGTTGTGCAGCGCTTTGGACCTTTCCTTGGCTGATAAGTTGCCTAGAGGCGAAGAGAAATGAAACCCTTGGGATTTAACAACGTTCCCTTTTAAGCGTATGGAAATTAAACATTAAACCTAAAAAATTTTCCAGGAGCAGATATGAATCCAGATATAATATCACTTTGTAGATACAGAAAAATACAACCAGCTATCTTCAACTTCCTAGATGTGCAAGCCACTAAGTTTTGCTTCAGGGTAGGAAAGCAAAGATGAAAATGCCAAAGGACCGGTAACTTTGAGAGACACATTTTAAGAGATAACATGACTGAACCCAGATAAACCAGAATTAAATTTAATCAACCTCCCACTCCCTAGCTACGGTATCAGAGGAGAAAAATCTACAATTAGGAAAGAAACAGAGGGAAATTCAGACATCTTAAACTGAGCAAGCTCCCATCTCCGCTGTGCAACTTCCCTGATGATACTAAATACTGCAATTCCCACGTGCAGTGCTACAGACTTGCTGTCTTAACAGTCCTCTTACGAGTAATCAGTGGAAGGGAACATTTAAATAATGTTTTGGAGTGCATATTATCTAGATTTGGCTGTTGTTCTCTCATTTAGAGCAAAATGAATCTAAATTTACAATTGAAATTCTTTGCGTCAAATCCTTAAATCACCCTTCTTATTCTATGAATGGAGGTGTTAACATCTATGTGGTAACTATGACCCACTAATTCATGTGCTCCAATATAGTGGCTAAGAATATATAATCCTTTAGTCTTTTGTTCTGTGACTCCACCTACAACTCCCTGGCACTAATTTAAGAATACAGACCATGATGCTTCTAATGAGCAAAACATTAAAGTAAGATTGACTTTCACAGTCAGCAATCCGTTGCCAAAAGTGTCATGAAAGTTAGATAGGTGTGAAGGTACGTACAACAGGAATCTTAATTTTTAAGTGACAGATGAGGAGTGTTCCAGCATGAATATAAAAGCCTATATTAAAAAGAAGTTTAAATATGTATTATTAAAATGCAGATCCTTCTATTGAGTGCATTTTTTTGTCTTTCTAAATAAAACCATTAAGTTATGATAACCTATATTACATTTTATCTTATTCTAAACGTTTTAAAAAATGTTCATGTGATTTTATGTTACGTTGAAGCTGTATGTGTGTCACTATTCAATCTGTTAATTTTCTGGAGAAGGCTAAACCATTTAATGGATAGCTTTCACTGCCTAGGCATCTAAAACAGTTTGTTGAAGCTTTACCCTGTTTTTGTTCCAACAGTATTTTTTTCTGCAAGTTACAGCAACAGTTTTCTTCATTTTCAGCCAGTTCAGTTTATAATTAGTTCATTGTAAGTTAGGAAAACAATTAGGAATTCAGAAAGCAGGAAAGTTTGTTTTCATCTTTCCATTCATGAATAAAATTGAGATGTGCAATGATAGACTACTTAAGTAGTTCAAAAAACTTGAACTACTTGGTGTCCAGAAACAATTGGCACAACGCACTAGCTGTAGATATTAGTTTTGTGTAACAGATTGGTTTTAAAAACACAACATGATCCAATATAAATTTTTGCCTTGTATGCCAGAACATCAAACATAGTTAAGCACTAAAGGAGTCTTGAAATGTCACTTTTGTGTATTTTAATTGAATTCAAACTACAACATTTTGCTACACATCACATGAGATTAAAAAGATCTATTATTTCTATTAAGAAATGGGATTAACTATTTTCTAGCATAAGAAGAATGTAAAAATTTAGAACATGAGGAAATGTATGCAAGCAGTACACATGTATTTAGAGAAACCCAATTGTGTACAACAAACAGCTCTGGTTAGCAAATTATATTGACCAATAAAACTGAGCCTTTGTTTAGGAAAGTAACTGGAAAGCAAAAATGCAAAACAAGATTACACTTAATTATTTAAATCAAAGTGTTCTGCTTGTTGATTTAAATTGTGATTAAAATCAGGGATTTAAATTAATCCACTCTGGATTGCATAAACATCACCTTAATAAGAGGGAGCAGTAGCTTCATCACCCAAGAAGTCATTCAGGAAAAGCATTGTGACGAAGCACAAAGAAGGACTGAGGAAGTGCATTAATGGATATCCCTCTGCTGCCCAAACTCTCCCGTTTCTCCCACAGAGAGAGAAAGCAAACGCATGGGTGGGAGGAAGTGTTTACAGGAGCGTGCATCCATAAAAGCATGCACAGGTACTATGAGGTAAAACAATGATGATAATTTGTCATTAAAAGCAGGATTTCTCTCCTTAAACCTAAATAAAGTAGATAACCCATGCATTCCAGTTATTCTTACTTGTTTTATTACTAGGGTCCCTAGAATAGTCCATGTTCATACTTTTCCCCCATTAGCAGGAACATGGAGCGTAATCCCTGTTTACCCGATACTGGCATTAACTAATGTGTCATTTAAATAGAAAGCAATACTAAATATTATACTGAAATGGATTTAGCTCTGTACTCAGATACTCACACCCAACTCCTGTTCCAGCTTCTACGAAATCCTGGGCTCTACATTTCTTCCTAGATAGCAGGGAAGTGAATAGCACAAACCAAACAGTACAGCTTACTGTTGAAGGAGGTCTACTCCAACTTAGCTAAAAGTCCAATGCACTGCCAAGGTGATCAAAATACCAGTATAATGACAATGGAGCATAAACTAAGGTACTTGACAACACAACCTACAGCATATTTACTCCAAGGGCGCTTTAATACCTTATATGAGAACATCCTCTCCAATAATATGATTTATTTTTCAGCAGAGGTCCGATTACAATCACAATAAACAAAAGCAGGTAAGCCTTTCTTCTTTCTACTTTGCAGCTTGATTGTGAAGGACAAACTACTCTGGTTGAGCCTACTTCTAAAAGGAACTACTTTTCTTTTTTGATTTTACAAGAAAGTGTTTTACAATCCAGAGAGGATGACTCATCAGAAAATCCTTGTCTAGTTGCCAAAAACCTGCCCCTCTTCATTATGAACATAAAGATAAAAGCTCTTACAGTACATTAGCTGGCATACGCCTACACAGACAGTACAAATAAATTAATTGTGCCTAGCCTCAAACATCCAAAGAGGTGTAGTAGGAGCTCAGTCCATCTTGTTTCATTAACAAATTAAACTGTAATAGAGCATCAACAGTTCTCTTATGTACATAAGCTTGGCTGTTGTACAGAAAGGTTTTGCAGGTATCATGCTTTCTTACATACATACATTGTAATTCTTCTAATATTTACATTAGTTTGCATACACTGCATAAATACGAACAAAAATGGTATATGCTGGAAAAACAATTATAAATGTTGGAGTAAGCCTGTTGGCCATCCTACAAGACTGTTCAGAAACTGCATAGGTTTTTCAAACCCAAGACTGGGGTAGTGATGTTTACTAAAAAGGGAATTTTGGCTACAACGCTATTTCACACATGCAAAATTTACAAATTTTCTTGCATCTGATGACAAGAAAGGCAAGTATATTTGGAAGTGTGAGTGGACTGTGTCTGGTCTGGTGTATTCAGGTTCATTTGAAAACTGCAATACTTGCAAACATCAAGGCTATTTCATAAAAATATATATACACGTGTATTTTACAACTCAGCCAATGAGAATACAGATCTAAAGGAAAGTCACTGTATAAAGCACTGTATGTGGACCAGGGGCCAGAATTACTGGAAATAATCAACATTTACCATCAAACTCCTGCTACAGACAAACTGTTTTCCTTCTGGAATGCTCACAATCTTTAGCATGAGAAAGTTATACACAACCAACTTGAAAAACAAGTTTAACTCTACTTAGCCACAAGCTAAGATTACACCCTCAAACACACCTTTCTAAGACTTCTTATGAGAGGTTTGTTTGCGCAATCCAGTTAAGGGCAATTTGTTAAAATTGCCCTGTGATTTTCTTTATCCTTTAACTGCATAATTTAAGCAACCTGCATTTTATAAGTTCAAAGAATTTTTTTTGTAATTACATATTTCTGTCTGTTTTTACCTCCTGAAAAAAGAGAAGTTGTAGAGAAAGAAGGCAGAAAAAAAGAATGGAAGAGAGAGATTGAGCTCAATCTATCATAGAAAGCAATTCCTTAATTAATGAGAACAGAGAGTGAGTTAACATAAAATACGAGGGTTCAAAACAATCTGCAGCCTGTGTTACTGCTGCTCTACCTTTTTGGCCTCTAACCCCAGGGCTGGGAAAAGTCAGAGAGAAAAGCAAGGCACCGACTCCTCTGGAAGCTAAGTACCGCTGATACCCCAAGGCCAGCAGCTCCCACCTGTCCGAAGCCTCAATGATCCCTGTACAGAGAATTTTACTCTGTTTTGGTCAGGCAGTTGTTCAGATCCCTCCCCAGGTGCAGCAGGGCATTATCATGGCTGTCATGTTCTGGCTAGCTCTCAGCCAGGGCTTCCTTCCAGCTTTGTCCCTCCTTAAGTTTCACTTTGTATCTTCAACCAGAGACAGTATTTTTCTTCTCTTCCTACCTCAGGAAAGCACACTGCTGCTATCTGATGTTAGTAGCTGTTACGTGGTGTTACACATGTGGACGCAGCCTCAGCGGCTCCCAAACAAGCTCCAATCTATATTTGCAGAGGCCAGCGTTTCTCCTGAGGGATGGAGCGGTGTGACCAAAGACGCGGATGCGCACCTTACAGCAGGCTGTGGCTCACTCCTCCCATTGCACATGTATTTTTTTTTTCCAGAGATCGGTTTTGACAGGCACCGAGGCCAGTGCAGACATACTGGCCCGGACTCGTGACATCACCTGATTAATAAATCCAAGGAAGGTTTGGCAGCTCTGGCTACGGGCAGCCAGCCCGCGGGAGAACAGCAGCCACGCATCAGATAATGCAATGCTAACTCACTGCTCTATACAGTGCTTCAATCAATAAACAACTTTCTCGCAAGCCTGCTCTACTAACCGTCAGTTTATACAGCCCTTCTGTAAGCCCCAAAGGCCCCGCCAAAGCATAGACCAAACCCTGCCGGCCACCACGGGAGCGTCAGAGCTCCTGCTTCTGCCCCCGGCCAGAGGGACACGCGGGGCGGCGAGGACGTGATCCTCATGGTAGCAATGGCAGTACCGCTGACAAGGCGGTGACAAAGAGCCCTGGGACTGCGACTTTGCACTCACTGAACGGAGGCCGTGCTCTGCTCTGGCTGCACAGCAAAACACAGAGGAGCCTCGCTGAGCCCCCTCTGCCCCGCCAGAGCACAGCCAGGCTCACAGCCTTCAAAAATGAGGCTACTATAGGTCCTTTTTTTTTTTTCTTCCTTTATGAACAGCGCCTCATTATTGCAGAATGATGCGAGCGCTTAATTAGTGCTATGGGTTAATCACTCTGCCTGAAGAGTTTCCCTCTCTTTCATGAATAAAGGAAGCCAGCCCAGCTTCCCGTTATCCAGCTACCAGCATCAGCTCTAATAAAGCACCGTCTTCGGCCAAAGTCAACCACAGCCATCACACAGATACGTAATGTCTGATGTGTAACTGTAGATAGCCTTTCTTTTATGGGGTTAATACTTGCCCTTGGGGATAATTGTGCAGGACTTTAGATGAGAGATTTCCATACAAGGCAGTAAGAGTCACCCAGCTAAAACCACGCATAACTCAAGCTAGTTTACCCCTTTGCATTATTTAAATGTCTCCCTTTAATGTGAATGCATCAGTTTAAAGGCACAGTGCTGCCAGTGCTCCGGGCAGGCAGCTCTTCTCTGGCGACCAAATGTGTCTCTTCAGAATTTAAATTTGCATGTATTTCAAAAATGTGCCTATTCCTAGGCCTCCTGGCTGTCAGAAAACAAAGGCATAAGTCTGCCTTTCCCATTGCTGTCAGGGAACTTGCGGTGTGAGATTTACTGCACCCCTTTACCTGGGTGTCAGGCAGGTAGGGGGTTGTGCCCGCTCTCTGAACCAGATGTGGATACTGAAATCCAACATACTGGCATTTCAAACCATTGGCTGCTGGCGAGTCTCCTGACTCCGAATGAGCACCTGGCCACTTTGTGAGGGGACCCAGAGAAGGAGGAGAAACCACCGGCTGCTCCAGCCCTTCCACTCTGCTTCCCTGTTCCCGGAGCACTGACCCTGGCTCACGCCTTCCTTGCAAGTGCTTCTGCTATATCAAAATTTACACCAGTACATGCAGGTAACCAGACACTTTTCCAAATCACTTACAGCTTGGCCTTCCATTTTAAGATTACAATTTTTTTTTCAGGTTTATTTCTAGTGTATATTTATACAAAGAATACCAGCAAGATTCAAGTTACAGCAATTAATGAAATTTAACTACATTAATAGGAGAGCACCTTTTTTTAAAACAATTTTGGTTTTAAGGTAAAAAAATGCAAACAGTAATAAGAGTGAGGTAGAAATATTTTCATTTGATTGCATGTTTCTTTCTCTGACTACACATATGAACTTGTTTCCTGGTCAAGGGGAATTTTTGTGGGTAGGAAAAAATAATTCTGCCATCCACTCAGTCCCTGAGTATCTTGTTTTTATAAGGCACAAAGGTTTTGTCAGTCAGGTTACCTAGGAGTGAAAGTTATGTCTCATAATCCGTAAGTCTATTGCCCATTACACACCATCTGGTGACACAGTCAAAGATAATCTGATTCTTGTCTTTTAAAAACATTGCATAGCTATATCATATGGTGCATGCAATATGAAAAATTACTTACTGAAATATGGTGCTCCTGTATAGTTTACAAATCCATGGTCGCTCCCAGTTAACCTAAAAGCAGTTTTGAGCAGGGTTTTTTGTTTGTTATTTCAAATGTCTGAGTCCCTAGCTGAGGTTTTTATCTATTTACAGTTACACCTAAAATTGTATGATAAACAGCTGACATCTAATCTAACAACCTTTAAGAAGCTGTTACTGGAATTCAAAGGTTGCATCTACAGTGGAACAAATATGACAAAGCTGTTTCATGTCCCAAAAGCAGCAATGTCTTATTGCAGTGTCTTTACTAGGAAGAGTCTCATATAATTTAAGTATAGACTACTTGTTCAATGTGATGCAGGAGTTCTCAAGTATTTCAAGTAGATTCTGGGAGTCTACCCATAAAGAGCTCCTTGCAAGATAATGGTTCATCAATATATCTGCAGGTTTGCAGCAGATTTGCTTTTGTCACTTTATTTTCAGTCTCCAAAAGTAATCAAAATAGTTAGTGGGTTGCCAAAAGTTGTATCCTCACAAAATAAATCAAAAAAAGAGAATCAGTCATGCTGGGCAAAGGAAAGCTCTTACACAATTAAGCTGGTGAAGGGAAATAGGCCATTTGCTGTTGCTCAACTCCTTTGCCAAACTATTTCTGTGTCCCTTACATTCTCCAAGGCCAAACCTTCAAACAACAATCTCATCCCCTGCTGATGCACAAGACACACCCAAAACATTTTCAAGAGGGGTGGAAAGTAGTAAAAGAAGATTCCTGTGATTTGCAGTCAGGTTATTCTGGGAAGATTACATATTTCTAGGAGACTATAATGTACATGTACATCTGTACCTCTGATACAATCATATAATAAACATTCAAATCTAGATAGCTATTTTTCCATGCAGATTTTTATTCCTTTCTCTTCCTGGAATAATTAACCACTTTCAGGATTTTTTTAACTTAAGAAGTGAAGATTTAATTTTCACCTGACTCTTCAATTACAATTCTGAATAATTCCCATTTTTCTTGCAGGCCAGCTTTAAATCAGCCTATCAGGCTGCAGTGTCCTTTTGCACTGGCAGGTTTCATTCCCACCAGAGCCTCTGGGCAAGCCAAAGCCAGAGCACATCCATACAATAATCTCATTTAGTGATACACCTGCATCACTCACCAGAAGTTTCCACGCTCTCAGGCTTTGTTTGGGGAGAGGGAGGCAGTAGTGCTCCGATGAAACAGAATTCCTCGCAGGGTTTCGTGTTGGGCGATGGCTTACCAGCAGCCCAGCTACTGGGATGCCAGACCATGCACCATGGGGAGGCAGGGAACATTTCCGAAACCTGGCAAGGAGAGATGGCACACGAGCCCCAGGTGCAAGGTCACAGGTGTTCCATTACGCCGTTCCTCTCTCACACGCACCTGCGGAGCCCTAAATGCAGCAGACCTCATCTACAAAGTGCAGACAGTTTATCCCATTTCCTCTGCCCTCTAAATCCAATCGTCCCATTCTTGCCCCCTGTGACCAGGCTGTCCAGCTGCCTATGCCTATCAGGTACATTCTGCTACCAGAAGGGATTTGAATAAAGCATTTAAGTATCTGGCAAGCATTTTCTTCAATGAAGACACGCTATGAACTAGGCAATCACATTTTCAACTGTGCTGCCTGCCAGAAAAGTGCACAAACTTCCAATAGCAAAGAAATGAGGTCATTTTGGTCAACTGCCAAAATCAGCACATTTCCTCTTTTGGTTCTGGATGCTGCACCTCCACACTCCACAATGTGTGACAAGTTGTGAGAGGGAGGTGCAGTCTCTCAGAAAAGGAAATAAAAATTAAACTGGTGGATGTTATTAAAAAAAAAAAGAAAGGAGAGGGGGAGGGAGGAGGAAAAGGGGAAAAAAAAGAAAAAATCATGAAGCATCCTGATGTCCCATGACCTCTGCCTGAAGATCTATTTTATTGGAGTCCAGTACAACCTTTCTAAGAAGATGTCAATACCTTATCTTGATATTGCAGAAATGTAGAGCCTCATCCCGTTAGAGGAATTCAGAAGGCTTACATGAGGGATGCAGCTTTTGGTTAGAAGGCTAGACTGGAATTTAGCAGATCAGGATTAAACCCTGCTCTTGCCACAAGTTCCTGTGAGGCTTGAGCAAGACTCCTAACTTCCCTTGCCTTAGACCTTATCTTGTGCCTGGTCTTGTGCACTTAAAAAATAAGTTTTCCTGAGCTAGGAATATGTCTTTACGGTAGAGCAGAGTCTGAAACAGTGGATTTTGGATGCTCATTTGGGCCTCTTAATGCTAAAGCAGCACAAACCGAAATGACAGTAGTAGTAGTAATAAGAATAATAATAGTAATTATCTCTCAGTCTTTATTTTCAAGTTAATGTCTGCCAAAAAGTGTTAGAGAAGTTTCTCATTGTGGCAACTACTATATTTATGTGCGTAATTTACAAGCAGCTCATCTGAATAATTTGAATTTTTTATTAAGATTATTTTCTCATTTTCCATTGAGAAGCCTTCTTAGATAATGACTCACATTCAGCCTTGTAGGGAAAAGCGCCAAGCATTTGTTTTTCTTATGTCTCCAGTAGTTATTTGACTCCTGCATTAAACTCAGCAAAGCCAAAACTGAATAGGAAAAATCTTAATTTAATTATTAAATATATTTCAAACTTCACTGTGATTTTAAAAGGATCTTTCATGTGGGGTAGTGGAAATGTGCCAGGGAAATCTAAAAAACTATATGTAATCCTCTCTCCCCACCCTTTGTTTCTTTCAGCCTCTCTCAAAAGGAGGTTAGGTGAACTCAAATCTAGCGGAGCTAGGGTGAGCTAGTTTCACTTCAGGTTTGCTAGAAAAAAAGTTACCAGGGCATCATGCCAAGCTTGCCACTTTTGAGATAAATATGACTTTCTTTCAGGGCAGTTTTATGAGGGGCACAGCAAGAGGCTCATATACTATGGCAATTCAATTGCAGATTTAGCTATGCAGCAGCTGCCGCTGCTTCATTATAAACAACAGTTCGCTCTGAAGTTCTCTTAAGAAGTTTACAAAAGAGACAGTGTATTTATCTGATATCTGTTACAGTGGTGTGGAGATACACAGATGGCCTTTGACTCTCACCTTCTGCATCACACAGAGCAAAACCCAGTTCTACAGAAAGGGTTAGACCTTAAATTTGCCTGCTCTTTTCCTGATGACACTCCCCACGTCTATTTGACGATCAGAGCCAGCTTACTTTCCTTGGGAGGGTCAGATTGGCAGATGAACTATAGTGAGGAGAGGAAACATGTTAAGTATGAAAACATTCTCATAAGCTCTCACAGGAAAAGGATGTAGCTAACAATAAAAGAGAATACTGCATTTCTGTGCCAAACTTTATCATACAAGATTATGCACTTCCAAAACTTACATTTATACCAGTTAAATATCGGTAGTGCTACATCTACAGGAGGCATATGCCAAAATACCCTTCCTATATTCTCCATAGTAAGTCAGTTCTGGAGGTTTCTTTTTGAGGTGAGCAATAGGCAAATGTATCACCACCTCACTTAAGTCAGGATACTACCAGAGTGCTGGGAGTTACAAAGTGAACCGCTCTGCCACTGTCTGACCAGTCCCATGAGTGATCTGTCAGGAAACACCTCCAAGAGCCACTCAGGCAAGGCTGTCATAGACTGCTTGAAGCAAGCTTCATTCACCAGTAGTATTGATGGCCTGGCCTCCTGCCAGGCACAAATACTGTTTGCTGCGCAGTTGGAAGGCTAATTACTTCAGGTTCGTCCTTCCTCCTCTGGGGTTGTTCCCTGCACTTCTTCAGTTTTGCAAAGCTAGTACAGTACAGCCAGAGAGCTGATAAAAGTATGGTCTGGGCATGGCTTTGAACTGCTTGCCTTTGCTTGGGTTAGCAGCCATATCATTTGTGGTTACACTGAAAAGCTTCAGCTCTGACTGTTCTGGCCAAGTTTCATGGCTTTCGGTACCTTTCCAGGGAGCAATCAGAATGAGCTTTTTGATGGCCCATCCCTAGTCCAAGCGTTATTCCCAGAAATGCACCAGCCAGCAGAGACCTCTTGACCTTTGCTTGCTGTCCTCAGTGCCATCAGGGCAGCTCTTTGACTCATTCCTCATTTTGTTCACCTGTGGACACGTCTGCCAAACAGGCAGCACAAGTGATTTTTCCTCCACACAGGCTGCTGGACAGATATTCACAGGCGGCCATCGGTTTACATTCGGTGTCTCATCGGTGGAGTGAATGCCCAGGTCAATACCTGTACTCAATTTTAAAAACGCAAAAGAAGAAAGAAAAGCTGAGGGCAGGTCATTCTCAGAAAGGGATCCAGGGGGCTCTGTAACCTGCCTTATCCTCACGGATCTGGAATTGCTGCACGCGATGAAAGCAGTCTATTAACAGTTCATCATAAAACATGCTTGGAGATTTCATGTCCTAAATTATGTATATGATTGTTTTGCCTATTTGGTGACTATTAGTGTAGTGGGAAGTCTAAATCACTGTTATTACACCTCTAAGTAAGGATTTTTTAACTATTATTTAAATTAAAAAGAAAAAAAAAGACAAGTCCTCAGCAAGAATATTTCAAAAAGCTGTGGCCATTCTGTGAGCAGCCTTAAATACTGACTTGATATTTCTTCTGGTCCTGGGAAACACCAGTTGCAGCATGTTACTTCAGAGGAGAATCAGCTTTTCTGCAAGAACTGAGACCTATGCATCAGTTTCACCGCTTTAAAATGGTTCTTTACATACATTTTCATAATAAAGCACTTTATAACTATTACCCAATTATTGCTTACAGCATTAAGTAACAAGGTATTATTACTCCAATTTTACAGAAGGGAACAAATCATGAAATCTGAAATACTTATTCTGCTTTTGCGTAGGCTTTCTCATATTAATTAATTATGAGACTTAATTACACTCAATCTCACCACTCCAAGCCAATTACGGAAAATTGTGTAAAGCAAAGAAGTAGGGAAATCTCTATCTCAGAGACAATCACTTATACTGACAGCACTTTCCACATAGGTATATGAAAGGACTTTGCAAATATTAACTCACACACCCAATGCAATGGGATGGATTTTTCTCTGGTTTTTCCCCAACTGCCCCTACACTAGTAATCTGAGCAATGAACACTTCTCCCAGCTTCCTAACTCAACTCTGCCCCAGAAACCAAATGCAAATCTCTGCCCCGATTTCTGCCTTAATCACATGATCGCCTTACTTCCCAGAAGCAGTAAAAAAATCCCCAGGCATGTTAAAATCACCAGATCAGAAGAGCTCTAAAATCCAGTAACTTTAAACATGGGTTGGTACGAATTGGTATATGCTATATTTATTTGTTGCAAAGTATTTTTAAGCTTTCTATTTATTTTAAATCTACAGCAATTTTATTTACTGAAGTTTAGCCCGCAAGGGGAATGGTAAATCCTCTAAAACATCACTTTAAAAGTTTTTGTTCCACTGAAGTATCTATGAACACTTCCGCCCTATGTTGAAACGTTAATTCATGATTTCCCACAGCACTTAGCCGCAGGGACTCACAACACGTTTCAATGCCTTCAGCAGCAGCAGCATTCCATGGGGAACCATTCTCCTATTTCCAAGGCATGGCACTTACAAATATGGGCTAAGCCAAGGCAAACTGGCCTTTTTATATTAATACCAACTGATCCTCCCATAAAATGTGCACATTTAAAATCAGGCGAGAAACAAGAGCAATTATCATCTTTGGCCGTTTGTGTAAAGAGGGTAAGTCTACTTGATTAAAATTGGGGAGAGACATTGAACTGACAAATATTAATGTGAATTTTCCTTAATTTCTTTACTCTGTTTGCCAGTGAATGAAGGCTGCTCTAGAAGACTCTTTGTGAATAAAGGTGTAAATGTAAGTGGAGGAGACTCCATTCATTTAGGACTTTGACTTCTTTGGAGCCAAGATTTCCCCCTAGTCTTCACAGTTATGACATTTTGTGTTCAATCTGGCCTATTCCAGCAGAATATTCAGTCTGCACTCCTCGCAATTATGCCTTGTTTGCATCACACCATAACAAGTGCGCTACAAGAGTTTCACGCGCTGGAATCTACCACACAGTATATTTTAAATGCTCTCCAGTTGTCTAAGTCAGCCTCATGGCATGGCAGCAGAATTAAATACAATGGGATCTGGCAGGCTGCATTCACAGGACTGCGTTGTAAAAAGGGGAAAAATAAACATTAACATTCTGACTGTTTCTTACAATTTTTCTAAATACTCTTAAGTAAAACAGAAATACCTTGCTGAGCCTGAAAAACCAAAGAGTTTGCAGATGCAGTTAAATCAGGCACCTTTCAAATACACATTCTTCCTTATTCTCCAAAGCTTTCCCTTTTTCTTTGCCCAGTGATACTTCCATGCTTCCGTTAGGCCAGGAAAGGGCAGCTACAGTATAAAACAGGCAGAGATAACCCAGGCATTCAAAAGAGTGAGATGCTCAAATCCACACCTGAATGTCCATACCTAATGACAACTTTACCCCCACCCAAGTAAACTCCTACTTTTCCCTATTCAGACAAGGGAGGTGCCATCCGCCTCAATTTAGGCACAGAGGGTGGATGACCAGGATCTCCCTCTGGAAGCCTTCAAAGGCACACAGCTCTCTCCGCTGAATACACAGAGAGCTAGAAACTTTCTTTAGTAAGACTGGCTTACCAAGCACCAAAAATTTAGCAACAAATTAAGTACCCAGTCCTCTTAATTTGGACCATATCCTCCAAGCTTCAGAACAGACACTTTCCACGGAGATGCAAACTATAAATTGCAAGCGTAACATTAAGGCATGAACCTACATCTACCATAGTATTGTTAAAACAAATATCAGCACAAATTCTGTGTTAATGACAGAGTCATATATTTTCCATGTTTTTAATACTAACCCCTGATCTTTATTATTATATTTACTTACTGCCTAGGGCAGCAACACTTCCTACCCAGCACCCCTCATCAGTTCAGCAATTAATTGCATACCACTGACCTTCATAGAACACCATGGAAATTTTGTTACTATACAACCCAATTGCATTTCGTACAACACTGCCCCATAACTATGTCTTATTACAAAAAAATCATGTGCTTACAAAAGGGATAGTTGAGCCAACTGAACTATTTATAATTTGCAAGAATAAAAAACATTTCACAAGGTTTGCAACATACATACAAAAAACTTTGCAGCCTTAATACAAGACAAATGTTACTAAGATTCACATTATAGACAAATGCGGAATGGAAAATATTCCCTGAAGTCATAATGGCAGGGTTAGGCAGTATGCTATTTAAAAGCTATTCACCAACAATGTCCTTTTCCTTTTAGCCAGAACCCTATGGTAGAAATTCAACTGAAGAAAGTCAATTAACTGAAATTGTGGCTCTACAACTGAGGAACTGGATGTGCAAGATGAAGCAGCTGAAGGAAAGGACTACACTTCCATATACTATTCAGTACCAGAAGAGAGAGCTAGCAGTTATGGTCCATGTCTTCTACCTTGGAGTTACCTCTCTGCAAGTTTGCCACTTTGAGGGGGCTACACTGGCTTATGTTCTGCCTTACACAAACTGTTCTCTCGTTTTTAAGAAAATGCTACTGCTCAGCACATTTCTTCTAAGTTCAAGAGTCTCCTTGCTCCTTTCCAAACCAAAGGGTTCACAAAATAAATAATTATTGCATGACTACTCTAATTTCAAATTGGCACGCTAATATAAGAGCTAATGTAAGTCAGGGCAAGAAGACTCTCTCCCTGGATTCAAGGGCTGCGTCCAGGATGAAATAACTTGTCACGCCCAGGATTTCACTGCTAGCTTCCAAGTTCCCAGACTCAAGTGACCCAGCAAGACACAGCCATGAACCTCCACACTAACACAGCTGCACCAGCTGCAGGCTCAGAGAAGGAAGGGGACTGGTGCGGCAGGTGGCATGGGCTTTTTGGAAGGTGTACATGTGCACTGAGGAGCCCCAGTAGCTGCTGTTTTGGTAGTTTGCACTGTCCTTGTGCACTTCTGAGTCGTCCTCCACATTTCTTACTGGAGCCATCAGTAGGCAGCGGGCTGGCAACAAGCCCACGTGCATGGTGAGGTGAATCACCTGTCCTCCAAAGTCAAAACCCAAAGAATATCAAGAGATAACTATGGAGTAAACTGGAGGTCACCACCAAGCTTTCTTGCAAGTCAAATGAGTAAGGTATTACACTTCTTTTAAAATATCACATCTCCCAAACACCTTGTTCAATTGTCCACAAGCAATGAAAAAGCTTTCTACCACGGCAAATTACACACAGCTCAGGCAATGCATTTAATTTCACCAAAACCCAGTTACAATTGGGTTTACCGTGTCAATCCAGTTTCACACATTTTTTGGTTAGATTTGTAACCTATACTGCCAATGACAGTAAGATTATCTAACAAACAAAACTCATCGACAACGCTTTGCTTTGAAGAATTACTTACACATTGAATGGATGATGTGTCCGAGGCAATTCAGAGCTATATGATGGTAGTGGTTTTGTTTTGTGTTTTTTTAAGAAGTTCATTAAATTTTTTCAGTAGAGATCAATTTATTACTGCCTGTTTTCACAGATTCTTCCATTTCTACAATACAGCAGAGGGAACGTGAAATGAAACTATCTTCATTGTAATGAAAAAGGGATCTCATAATTTAATTCAGTTTGCTCCCTAATCACAAATGCACAGAGAGCACGAACTAGGGAAGAAATATGTAAAGTGATGCTACAATGTAGCATGCATAATTTAAAATCCCCTTTCCTGTAGAAGCCTGGGTTACAAATCAGATTGGAGAGTACACTCATTACTGAGATTACTGAAAAGTTGTGGGCAAAGATATGATTTGGAGGCAACAACCCTGCTTTGTTTGAAACTAAATTCAAAATTCCCATTGATTTTCCTGACATCTTGGCTTAGATATTCTTGAGGCCTGATCACAGAGCATAATAATACATATAGAGATGCCTGGAATGACTTGCTATACATCTTGATGTAAAGAGAAGTTACAAAACGAATACAAAGATGACAGACGAGCCTCCCCTCTCCCAGCCAGGAAAGCTTTTATTGCCATCTCTTCAACACTTTCACTTCTGCCAGAACTCCCCTCTGCCCGTGTGGCCCCTCCAGATGTCCAGAGTGTCTCCTCCAGACAGTACTGCTGAGCAGGCGGAGCGTGGATTAAACAGTATTAGATGTTCTTTCTGTCATTTTGTTTTCAGTAATTTAGAAAATTATTTTTCTCGTTGTGGATATTTTTAAATGAGGTTGGGGAGATGTTGCAGAAAAAATAAGAATCTCCAAGATCAGAATATATCAGAAGCTCAACAATACTTAACATGTCTCTGTGACCATGAATATGTACACAAACACACACACATGCGTGCACACACACATTAAGATTAAAGTCGAGTCTTTTGGAGGAGGCTCACAAAAAAATAAAAAAACATGTTCAACAGGAAGAGTCTGTTTAATGTAGGAATTAAGCAAGGCTCTTTCATTTGCATAGATCACAGCACCAGCAATTCATGAAATTCTGCCATAAAAATTGTGCTATATTTTGTCTAAAGTGACACATTCCTTGCAGATCACAGTGCCTTTCTCATGCTGTTAATAAGATAAACTGTTACATGAGGCTTACAATCCATTTAAATTGATTTTAATTAATGAATCAATCACTAGCCACTGATGACTTGGTCTACAGACAGCGAGCAATTCAAAGCCCCAGGCCTCTAATCCCAAACCAAAATCCACATTAGAGCAACAAGACATCTCTCTGATCGATAGTAACACAAAGATACTCAGTTCATACACATTTAAAGTGTACCAACTTGATCAAAATGTATCTCCAGATCTTATGCATTACAATTCCCATATTCAGGACTGTTCAACTAGGAAAACAATATTAAATAATTTACATTTCTTTGCAAGTGAAATAAATGAAATCAAGCACAACTATAACCCGCTTCTAAACTTTTAGATGCTTATTCCACTTGAAGGTTCTTTCTTTGTTCTTAAACAATCAGTTGTTTAACATTAATTAATAGAAAATTGCACTTCGTATGGTCACAAACATGAACAATGCCTTTTACGTATGCTTTGATCCTGTGAAAATTCACTATTCTCCACGACTAAAGTGCTTAAGTTTTCCCTTAAACAGAAAACAAGAAAGAAGAAAGATTTGTCCCAAAAGCAGCATGCAGAAGCAGCACGAAGAACATCCTTGTTATTTCAGTAAGTTAATTATTGTAATTATTGTTATTACAAGAAGTTAATTACAATGCAGTAAGTTAAATCCACAATAGGTGGTGTGATGCTGAACACTGCAATCCCTAAAGCATCAGCATCTGGCTCCCCATAGCAGAGGGGACACACCTGAGTGAGGCTTCTCCTCCTGTGTACACAAACAGCTGGTGCTCTAGGACAGCATCTGTGAATAAAGCACCACTTAATCTAGCCAAGAGAAAGGAAGAACTGATGCATGCCTCCCCAGGAGCCTCCTTCCTGGATGTAAGCATCTAGCCCTTCTTTCAAAGGCTGCTCCTTTTTCTTAAAACGTGACAGAGAGGAAAGAGTGAGACAAGCCAGCTTGCCTCCAAAACAGCGTAGCTGTTTATATAGCTACACTGTGCTAACCCCAAGCCACTCTGCTCACATGATGCTTTGCACTGCACAAGCTTGATGGCACAGACCTCTGCTTGCCTGGGACATGACTTTCTACTGAGCTCCCTCACCTGATGTAGACTTGTCTCCAGAAGCAGAGCAGCAGGTACTTGGGGAAGTTTAGTATCAAAAACTGAGATCTCTACAAACTTCCTGTACCAGAGGAGTTGGTGCTGTGAGAATTGCAGTTATGGACCAGTTACTCTGTTTACATTTTTTTAAATGCTATCTGCACCTTCATGGCTCAATAGCATTCCATTAAATATTCTAAGAGAAATCCCAATCCCCCCCAGTCGACAAAGCAGCTTGCCTGGGTGCTCGCTGCCATGCCAAAAGTCCCAGCAAACCACCTCAGGCACAGCTCCATTATGACAAAACACATCCAGGGGCCTGTCCCTGGATGGATGCTACCAGCCCAACTGTGGGAAAAAAGAGCAGTTGGCATGGGCCATCGGAAAAGTGCCCATGAAAACTGTGCTGACACAAACCTGTCAACCAGGAGAGAAGAGTCTCTTCCTCTCCCTCAAGGGCAACCTTACCCATAACTCAAAACAGTCCCTCAAAGGCTCGGCTGTCATTGCCTGAGCAAGGGATTGACCCTCTCCAGGTCCTTCCCATGAGCACAGAGTTGCATGGACAGAGGGAGGAGGTGGGAAGAGTCTCTATTACGGATATGGGTCTCCACATGAAAAGGATCTCAGCACTCAGCTGCCTTCAAGGTGGACCGCATTCCCTCCTTTTTCCCCAGCCCAATCCTCTTCTGTACTGCCTGACAAACCCAAGACTCAAAAAGCACCACACTGGACACCAGTATGGGATGACCTGTGTCAGCCATTTGGCTCCAAAACTCTATAAATGGCCATTAGTTACACTGAGGTCAATTTACCAACACTGAACTGCACCAGCTAAGAAAGAGTCCAACTTGTAATTTGCTTTATTAAAGCAATTTCACAAAAGATGTCATTGCCTAATGTGCAATAACCATTCTGCCTGTTTAAATGAAGAGCTCTGTATTTGTCTTTAATCAATACTGCATATACAGTTTAACCAATGCTGTCAAAAGTAGCTTTTTAATGCAGTGTCTCACTAATTTATTGCTCTCAGTACTTGTGTTCTTCCCAGTTTGTTATGAACAAATTATTTTTTTGAGGGAAGAACAAAAAGAATACTGAAAGAAGGTAGGTTTGGCTTTTATGTGCTGCTAATTAATTAGAGAGTTAAATTAACCAAATAATAAGTACAAGATACCAAACTATCTTTCATAATATTTAAGAAAAACTTAAAGGGTTGAATACTTTCCAGGTGTAAACACATTAAGATCAACATTGTACCAAACCTGAATCTGGCCCAGTTAGCTCAAAAAGGTAATAGTGCATCCTCTTGCAGGGATGTTGTAGTGTACAGGCACTCCACATTTTAAAGAGACAGATTCTGCAGCCAACAATGCTTCACTGACACAGAGACAATCAATGTGTCCTTGATTATGAGGAGGCAAACAGTTTTCACTACAAAAAAGGAGACTGAAAAACAAATCATGTGTTTTTATTTTACAAGTTCCAAGTTTGGGTTGGGTTTTTTTCAAGCCCTTTTGGAGCACTGAAACAGAATAAAAATAGTTTGTTGCACAAGCATAAAACAAAGTAACTGCTAAATAAACATTTTAAATTTACTCCTATGTGTTCAGTTCTCATTCCCATTACTCTTCAGGAGTTAGATGATATCACTAAAATATCTTCCCGTTTTCTGGTAAACTGATTAGATGGGTTTTGTCCAAGAATTGTGCCATAATGTGTTCCCTCTATTTCATATTCTGAATATCACTGCTGGAAAATGTACTGCAGCACAGAATGTAGTATATGCCAATATATCCTGACATTCAAATCAAGACCACAAATTATAAACAGTTTCAGCAAATTGACTTGAGTGCCTTTGTTCCTCAGACATACATCTTCCTATTGCTTACAAAAGCAGCATATACTAACCGCTAACACTGCTATAGCCAGTACTGGGAAAGGAAGTTATTGAAGCCTGGATTTCCTGCTTTCAGTCGTAGCCAAGAACTGTGAGGCTTGTAGTGGTTTCAGGAACTGACTCATCTAATGATTCATGGATAAGATACTGGTTTTAATATATTTCTGATCATAAGACTCAAACTTCAAAAACAGCGATGCTTAATTTTTAAAGTAAAAAAAGTACATAAATCAAGTAAACAAATATTGTCATGGGACACACTGGCTAATAATTATAAATGTGTTTCACAGTGCTCTCTGTTTTAAAAAAACAGTATGTTAAACTTCCTGGAAATTCATTTCAAGAGAATGTTGACAATGGATTCAAAATCCACTGTCAAAAACCCGAGTACTTTTGTTGCAATCCTGATACAGCTGAAATTCAAGTGGAGGACAGGTGGGATATCAATTGCATTTTTAGATATACCCTTAGGTACCTATGTATCTACTGCTACATATTAATCAATGAATCCTAGAGCTACTATTGTTAATTTACGTGGTTTCTTTAGCTGTGTATAAAAAGTATCATCAAAAGATCAGCTGGTAACAATACATTTGGATGTTTGAAACAACAGGAAAGTTTTGTTTCAGGAGGGACTGGAGCTGCAGAGGTCAATCTTAAAGCAATGACTAACACTGGATCTTAAGTGCTCACAAACACATGCATTTTGTGCTAATTCAGAATTCAAACCCAGCCATTTTTATGTGTTTAGTTCTTCCAGAGGGAAGCATGCCCTCCAATGCATCAAAATGCTTTTTGCCCACATCACAAATCTCATCAGTATGCTGTAACTTGAACTGCCAGGCTCCTGCACCTAAAAGATAGCTTGCGATAGAAGCTTAATTCTGCTAGGCTCATGTATGGAAAAGTACTGGTTTACTTTTTAATTTTTGAACTGCAAGCAGCAGCTACTCACACGCTATGTACAGTGTTGCGGGGAGGGAGGGGGATGTTAGCATTTCTATATTTCTCCATGTGCACAACTAGCACAAAAAAAAGAAAACAAAATGCATGTTGCTTGGAGGAAAAAAAAAAAAGCAGCAGTTAAAACAGTTGACAAGAAAAGGCCAAAGTGCGCTCAGTGGCTGGCAGTCATTTTATGGCTATAGTCCTACAGCAGATTTACTTAGATGACGTCAGTGGCTCCAATCCAGCTTTTCTTTGGTAGCATTTACCACTTGCCTCTTGAAGCCTCCACTATGCTACAGAGCAGTAGACCATAATCAAAATTCCCTTTGTGAAATAGAGTTTACCTCAGGGCACAGAGGCATTGCTAGCTGAATTGCAGGCTCTTCACCCTGTACTGCATGCCCAGAAATAAATAACCTACAATACTGTACTTTCCTTAATACAGAAGAACCATTAAAAGCAGCCTGCTACCTAAAAAAAGAGTTCTTTAATTTGTTTCCAAAATCTCAGAAGCCAGAATATTAGTTAATTTTCCAAGCCACCAAGAACTATGATCATTCTCCTACCCTTTGGACTTCTTTGTATTGTTTTTAGAGATTTTGGAAGATAAAGTTATTTATGGGTCATTGTTTCACCAACAAAAAATATTACTAACGCTAGATGCTGAAGTGAATTGGTATAGGAAGCTGCATATTTTAAAATTGTCTTTTAAATGTGTCCCTGCAACTGCTTATCTACAACTGGTCAGTAAGCATATCGTAAATATGCCAAGAAGCAGAGCAAGAAATTACTATGCATAAATAATAGTCAATTTAAAGAGCAAAATGCACATTATTTGGAGCTGTGGGTTTCCCATCACAAAACAATGACTGGAAACAATGAAACACTAGTAAAGCCAAGTCAAGCAGATACCAAATCAACTAAAACTTCATAGGCTCTGAAGTTTAAACAAAAAAAAAGAAAAACCCGCCCCCAAACCCCACAACCATATGAATGATGATTATATGAAATAAACATAGATTTGTTATGTTTTAATGGCCCCATCAGTCCAAAGACAACTATACGCATTATGGGTGATAACTAGATACATTAGTGGACTGAAAATTGCCTCTCACAGTTAAGCACTTAGAAATTACTTATAGGGAAGATGCACACATGCCTCACAGAGAACTGGAAGTCTCAATACCTCTCCTTTCCCAGCCTCTTTGCTTACCTTCCCCCCAATCACACCAGAATAAGAGATCACAGGTCTAATCTGCAATGAGCCAGAACACAAAAAATGCTATTATCATCCAACTGCATGAGTCACACCATGGACCTGAACTCTAAATCTGAATTTAAAACAGATTTAAAATTTGAGGTGACCCCCAAACCAGCTCTAAGTGGACAGATGCTAGCATTTCATGTCTGCAGAGAAACCAAAAGCCTCTGTTAGCAGCCTTCGATGCCAAGCCAAGGGCAGGAAACCTTTCTTGTTTTCTGCAGGTGTCCATGTTGACTCGGGCACAGCGGTGAGGTGGGAGCATCACCTCTCACTTCACTGCCTGCCTAGTTGGCCTCTAGGTGCTCTGCCAGGTCCTGCATTTTTCCATGTGGTTCAGATGGGTGAACTTCAGTGGGGCCACTATTCCGGACTGTCATATTCCTCTGTTCTAAAGGGTCAGGAGAAAAATTTTCTTCTCTTTGACCTTCTTGCATTACTAAAAGTGGTGTCAGCAAACAGATTTAGAAGATGATTGTAAATTTATTTGAGAGAGAATCTGGTCCTTTTATTGGTCAATTAAGGATCCTGGACATGAAAGGCATTGTACAAGCACAAGCAGTCCTTTCTTTCCAATAGCCAGGGCAAGGAAGGAGTGGAAGCAGCACGGCGACTGGGATGGGCAAACAGACCCAACGGCGAGACCACGTCCATGAGCACCAGCAGAAGAGATAGGATAAGGAGGATCTAGCAAGATGGATAGCAAAAGGAGGGAAACAAAAAGCCACCATGATCCAAAGGAAGGAGAGCCTAATCAAGCGCTGCCCAAGAGCAAGTAAGTGCATACCCATGGAAAGAGGAGAGTCCAGGCAACCAGAGACAGATGGGGTGCCCTGTAAGGAACAGCGAGACGGAGCCTGTAGGGCAGAAGAGACAGAGGAATGTGCCACAAGGTCAGAGAGCAACACGGACGGATCCAACCCTAAGGACATCACTGCGGCATTGAATGGAAGACTGTATTTATGGTTTGAGACTTCTTCCTGCAACAAAATAATTATGGCCAAAGAAAGGCGGGGGTAGGGGGAAGATGAAGGAACTTCCATTGAATCTTCAAGTCTTCTACAAGGCTTTCAGTTGATTATGGAAAAAGCAGAAATAAAAAAAAATAAAAACCTTCAAAGATCAGCTGACAGCAGATATAGGGACACAATTGTTTTTAAAGGTTAATTTTTTTGAAAGAATAAAGGTAAAATCAGGGATGGAAATGAAACTGGAAAATGAAAGTGGAAAATGAAACTGTTTACAGAGTTTTGCCTTTTATTTTAAACTGTAAACCAGCTTTAGGACAAAAAGTGTGTACACATGGTGGTGGTAGATTAAATATGAATAAAATTTCGTTTCTTCCATTAATGTCTCCAAACACTATATCTTTTTTAATTGAGATATACATAACAGAGGTTTTAATCCACGAAACCTCTACGAATTTACCTTTTCTTCCAAAGTCTGTTCTGACATTTTCTCCCCTCAAAACTGAAATGTCATTCCTGAATTATAAACTCCCAACAGAAAGACAACCATGTAAAAAAACATGCCAGCTAATTCCAAAAATAAGCACCATTGTTCACGGCACCATG
Organism: Ciconia boyciana; assembly: GCF_034638445.1. Lineage (NCBI taxonomy): Eukaryota > Metazoa > Chordata > Aves > Ciconiiformes > Ciconiidae > Ciconia > Ciconia boyciana. The sequence continues at coordinate 11,336,604 of NC_132939.1, forward strand.
AGGTGAATGAATGGTGAGAGATTCCACCAAGGGAATAACTGTGATGTCTATAATGTTAAGGAATAATTTGGCACCAAAAACACCCAAGGCCATACTGGTTGGTGATTCAAACATGAAGCATATCAAAACGCTACTGATAAGCTAAATTAACAGATAGCTTATCTGAAGCATATACTAGCCATATGGTGCCACAACTTCTGTTGCCTGTTGCTGGCATAACAATAGGCTACTGCAGTCTTAGACTGGAAGCACTATTTGACAAACTGTCAACAGCATTTTTATTTTTTTTGCAGAGCTCTAGGGCAATGGCGCACTCGCCTATTTGCATTTTTTTTTTAAACAGGTGAACAAAGAGTAAACCAGATGTCAACTTTAGAAATCGAGCTGTCTGGATCAGGAGATTTAACAGAGGCAGGCATACTGCTACAGCTCAAATCTAGACAATGAGCTTTTCTAAAAACACTCTGGCCTAGGGGAGTGGCTATTTAAAACACTTGGCTTCTTTTATTTCAGCACTATGGAAGTGAATTCTGCTCTTAAGTGCCAGCTCAAATGAAGTCATTTTGTTTCACTGGGGCTTTCTTTGCATTTTAGAAATGTAGCATGTACTGTAGTAAAGGAAAAGACAAGTATATAAAAAAAAAATCTGATTCTTTTTTAGCTAGAGGCTGGGTAAAATGGGGGTGGTGGTGGTGGAAACTAACAATTTGATCACATACAAAAGGAAAAAAAAAATCTGTGAAAGGATAATTCAAGTGCAAGTTAAATGAAATTTATTTTCCCCCTCATTAAAAGAAAAAAAAAACCACCCCACCACTTTTGAAGGCTTTAGAAAGACTTAGTATTTACAACCCCCTCAAGCTCCATGAAGGCAAGGTGTGAATACTGACCGATAAGGAAGATTTACAATAGGACTTTAATATGTTGCAGAAACACAGTCGGTTAATACCAAAAAAATCATGAAAGTTGTCTTCTTGCTTTTTTTAAGAAAATGAAATCCTGTTACTTGCATGCTATTTGAGGAAAAATCTTTTAATAACAACACAGTAATCCACTCAATCATTTCAAAAATTGACAAAATAAAAACTACTGTCAATCAATATATAGTAGATCTGTCTATGGTATTCAATTATGAAAATGTGCTTTTAGTTGTGTTCTGTAGGGGTGTGAAAGACATAATGAGAAAAATAGATAACTTTCTGTTCTAATAATCTGTTCTGCTTTGATAGGCAGTTATGGCAACATATTTATTTTCTGACTTATACCCAGCTAAGTATGTAGCATTTTTAGATTATCTTTTCAAATTGTTCTTGAACATTCTCAGTTTAAAAAAAAAAAAAAACAACCTCCTTTCATGTTAAGTTGAGATTGCACTTGAACCCTTTCCAAAAGCCAGAGCTGTACTGAATTATGATAATTAGAAAGCTGTGTGCATAAAAGGCAGCACAGTTGATGCATTTAAAAAAGTTCATGCCAGAGAATATAAGTTCAATATGTTCTCACATAATTAACATTTCCCATCATTAGCAGCAGTTTTCAGTTCATGTATCTGTAAAAACAACAGCACTCGTCATTGTTTTAGATTCCCAGTCAATAGCATTTTAATAGTTTTACACATAATCCTAAACTTTCCTTCCCTTCCCCCTCCCAGCACACTGAGATTTCACATTCTACCTTCTGACCTGCTAGCAAATAAACTTGTATTTTGTGCTCATATGCTTCTGCTGCCGCACAGACTATCTCTGATTTGAAAGTTTAGTGAAGAGCTAATAAGAGCCAGAAATCTAAGAAGGCCATTTGGAAAGGTACAACAGGATGCAGAGGGAATAATCACGTTGTTCCAGTAAACAATGACTACAAGACAAAGAACAAAAAGTTGTAGGTGATACCTTCGACTGGATGGGAGCCAAACGAAAATGGGCTGCCTCTGACAAACCCAGACACAAGCTGGAGGGACTAGGAAATGGGGCCGCAGCCCTGCACCAACCGGGCAAGCGTCTATAAACCCTTTACACACTCTCTGGATTTTCATTGCATTCTTGACATATGTACAAAAATTCATCTAACAAATAAGGGCATGTAGCACATGACGGGTTACTCCGAGACATTCACAGACTTCCTGCGTAGAATATCTCAAATTAGTTGTTAGGAGCCAGATTTCGACGCAGGCTCGTTGCCTTCTTTCTCTTCCCTCCACCTCTTCAATCCCTGTATTTTAAAATTAATATAATTCTAGTGGAACTTTAATAACCTGATATAGTATAAAAGTTGCTGAATCTGCATCAACACAGAGAGAAATTTTGGCTTTACAAGATAAAACAGTGATTGCAGTGGGATCAGGATTTCATACAAAAACAAGAGAGATTCAGGGTATTAAATTAGAAAACTCCTAGCTGACTTTTATGCGACTAATCTGAGGAGCAGATTTGAAGTTGGTGCCTCAAAGGATTGAAGTCTGCAACTTTTCACTCTCTTATGTTTTGGAAATGAGCAATCATTAAAACCAAACACAAAATTATTCCAGGAAATATTATTCCATCCTTGTTCCACTTGCAAAAGTCAAAAGGAGTTTTGTGCAAGAACAGAGAGCAAGATATGGTCATAAAGTGGGAATTTATTGCAGAGATTTTTCTTCTCAAAATGTGTGTTCAGTGTGGCTTAGAGTCGGTTGGCTTTACAATAAATAATGCCATTAATCCGTTCATATATCACAGGATACAATTTAAATTATACAGTACTTGCATAAACTGCCACAAAACCTCTAACAGCCATTTCTTTCAGGGAGATGATTTACCTCTTGCATGTTCTAAAATTTTGTTGAGACTCACTTAAATTATTTTTTTTAATATTAAATGACTGTAGTTTAGGAATATAAAACATTCCTACTTGAAGCACTAATGGCAAAGTGCAGCATGGTGACAAAACAGTAATTAAATCTAACATCCCAGAAATAAGTAACTACTATTTCTTTTATGCAAAAGTAGGTCCCTCTGATGAACTGGGGATTTCAAAATCATGTTTAAGGGCCAATTTGCATGCTCATTACAGCCAATGTAATACAGCAACAGGCCATATGAAGTCAATGGAATTAACCTGAATTTAGACCAGATTTTTAAAAAGTCAGCCCTCACCTCATATTTGCACATGCTATGAATAAAAGCACAAATAGAATGAGTGACCAACTTTTACTAGAAATTTGCCTGGAAGTTTTAGACAGATTACAAGCAAAGCAGAACATAAGCCCTGTACAAAAATTTGAAAAAGTGTGTGTGTCAAATCTGATATTCTTTTTAATCAAAGATACAGAATAGCACCCATGTCCTTCTTTAGACAACAAATATCATACTAACCATGTACATAAAGCATATGCTGTAAATATCTTAGTATTTGATCCAGCGAATGTTTATTCCTATGAGTCATCCCAGTCCTTTTAACCTGAGTAAGGATTGGATCTAGCGAACCTTTTCTTCTTAAATAAATTGAATCACTTCAGAAAGACAGTTTTTAAACCACCTCTGGAAAGACAGAGCATTAATATTAACGTCATGAAGAAATACCAGGTAAAAAGAGCGATGTATGCGTGTGGATATACCCTCAGAAACCATGCGTTCAAAACATAGTGTTTGAAGGTAACCTTCTCCCAAACACACACATTCAGAACTGGACACCAAATCTTCGTGTTTTGGAAACAGTCTTAGGCACCTTCCAATAAAATCAAATTAATTCTAGTGAAATTGTTCCAACAGTGTAACCATCCTACTTTATAGATTGAAAACTGACAGCTATTGTAATACACAATTGCATATTTTTACCTTTCACTTTTTTTTTTTTTAAGTTAAAGATACCAGAACTTCTCTGTAGCTCCACAATTCTTTATTACACTTTTGCCTGTACTATATCTTGAAAGTTTCCTTACAATATGATCTACAAAGGTAGCTTAAAAAGAAAGAAGGAAGAAATCTTTTTTCCCCACATGTGACTTAACTGAGCTTAACTTTTTCAGGCATGGACAAACAAAGCCTAAAAACCACTTTCACGATATCCAAAACCACTACACCGTCCAGCGACAGCAACAACAACAAAACACTAGTTACAAATTATACCAAACGTTACACACATGCTCACACATCTCCACACATCACAATACGCTATCATTTCTCAGCTGGAAACTCACGGCGGGTCTAGTTCATAATTAAGTTTCTGTTGTTCTTTTTTAGCTGTTTAATTAAAACTCCTTTAAGCAGAGGCTGTCTTTACTAAGACTCCTGTCAAATCAAAATTTTTCCTCTGCTTCACTGCTTGTGTACATCCCACTCAGCACTGACTAAGAAACTGTACAGAATATAAAACCATAATTTGAATCTCAAGAGCTGTTGTTATACTCTCCTGGGTGCAAAGGCTAATAATATTTACTTCACCAAAGCAGCGTATGTAAAATTGATGCTCAAAATACCCCTAACACGTTTCGCGATAAAGTACTTTCCAAAGGTATTTCTAGATTACCAAGAAGAAAAATTGAAATAAATCCTTTGCATCCAAAATTTCTGCTTGGTCAGCTGATAAAAACCTGCAGCAGACAAAATGCAGAATTATCCCTACTGGTATAGAAAATGCCTTATGACCTAATTAAAAACCAGTGCAGTATGAAAAGACACATTTTACCATGAAGGTGAAAAATAAATGCACCTCAAAAAAGTTTACGCTTAATGAAAATAATTTCAAAAAGGTTGATTTTAAAAACCTGCAAGTTCAAAATGTGACCCAATTATTAAATCTTCATTTTTGTGTTTTAAGAACATTCACTCTATTAATTCCTGTATTTCTATTCCCAAATAAAGTATGCATGTGTGTGTGTGTGTGTGTGTGTGTATAACTACACACACACACATACATATACAAACAAACATACAAGCTTCCCTCCCGCCCCCAGAAGTAATTTAATATACAGGTCTGTGTCATTTTTGATAGCACCATCTTACCATCAGTACAATCTAATATCCCTGTAATGGTATTCCCCAACTATTTATAGAGACAGAATACATCATACATTACAGACACGCATTCCCAATCTAGGGTTATAAGAAGAATCCTACATAATTTTAAATTAAGTCCTAATGTAATTACAATAATTTTTGTTTTCATATTCAATTGCAGGTAGCACTTAGTTATTTACGTGAATTTTCCTGTAAGAGGCATTCCCACAGAGATTTCCATATTAGATGTACTGCATAATAACTGAACACTCAGCTAGAGAAAACAGTATTTTGTCCATACAGCTCCAAACTTTGCCATTATCTAGGTTAGATATCTCTGTAAAACCGCTAACTGGCAATATTGCATTTCTAAACTTTATCAGCACTAAGGGAAAGCAAATAACGCTTCTGTTAGACAGGAATACAGCTGTGCAGGTACTTTTTTTCCCTGAGGCTCTGCCATTTCAGCTTACATTTCTTATATATACTATTTTACGTCAGAAAATGCCAGTACAATCTGATGTTTCTTGGCCTTTCTTTCCCAGATGGTGTTCAACAACGAACAGTTAAAAAATACTGGGAGCCATTTACATTCAGAACTGCTCCCTAACTTTCCAGCACTTCTGGAGATCACTTTTCATTTCTCCATATCAAAGGCAGGCACTTGTTTCTAATAAGTTAACAACTCTCCTGAGAAACACGGGTGGCTGGTATTTCATTGTTTCATAAATATTTTTATACTGTAACACCATTCAACTTAAAACAGATTTCAAGAGGAGAAAAATCATGACTAGGATTATGTTCAACTGAGGTAGGAGTGCAAACTTTTTTACTTGGTAAAAATAGAGATATTTTTTCCCCCTCTCGCTTCATTGCTCCTCGTTGTTTTTGTTTGGCTGTTTGGAGGGGGCCGCTTTGTTGTAATTTTGTTACAAAAGCCGTACTGTATAACTTTTTCCCTCCCCCTTAGAAGTGCACTTCCTTTGAAAACGCTCCTTCTGTGAACAAAGGCTGCCACCGGCCCTCCGCATCAGCACTGTGGACATCTGTAGAATAGATCTCTTTAAAACGTTACGGATAAATAAAAAACCCTACGGTTCCTACCGAAAGGAAGTTTTCCAGGGACAATCTCCTCGGTGGTGTTGTAACTGCGACTTTGTCTTTTTTGGATACAATGTTTCTGCTGACTCCCGAAAATTTTCCACTTGAATGTACAATTAACCAGCAGCGGCGGCGGCAGCAGCTCTGGAGAAGGAGAAGAAGCAGCGAAAAAGGACATTCCTTCTTTCATCTTTTAGAGGAAAATAACAGGGGGAAGGAAAGCAAAACTCGGGGCAGCGCACCGAGCAGAGCTCCGAGCCAGGCCGGGCCGCTCGGCAGCCCGCACCGCCGGGGGATTGCTCCTGAGGGCTGCGAGCGTCTGCGGCGAGCCCGGGGCTGCTCCTAACTTCTTGCTTCCCCGTGGAAAAAAATGTGAAAAATGCCAAGGATCGGTGCGCGAGTGTGTGTGTGTGAGAGAGAGCGAGAGTGGCTGTGTGTGTGTGTGTGTGTGTGTGTGTGTGCGCGCGTGTGTGTGCGCGCCCGGCTGCAGAGCGGTGACTCAGGCAACTAAGTGCGAGCGGCGGCGGCGGCGGCGAGGGGGAGCGGAGCGGCGCGGCGCGGGGCGGGCAGCAGCCGCCTGTTGCAGCTCCGGCCGCGGCCCCGCAGCGGCAGAAACTCCGCGGGAAACAACTTCTCCCCCTGCCGCGGCCCCTCTCCCGCCTGCCCCGGCACCTGCGGGGGCGCCGGCCCCCCGGGCCGACCCCGGCCGGGACCGACCCCCCGCCCCGCCGCACAAAGCGCCGGCGGCGCGGCGTGCGCGCCCGCGGCCCCCTCTTACCTCCGCGCCGCGGCCCCCCTCCGCGCACCGCCAGCGCGCCGCGCTCCGACGGCAAACTTCGCCCGCCGCCCCCGGGCCGCCCCGGTTATTTATGGCCCCGCGCCTATTTTTAATCCGCCGCTCGGCTATTTATACCGCGGCGGTAGGTTGCCGCGGGCCGGCGGACGGAGCCCTCGGAGGATGAGTTGCTGCCCGGCCGGCGGCGGGGCGGGCCGGGCTCCCGGCCGGGCTGCGCGGCGCCAGCGATGCGAGGAATGCGCGGAATGAGGGGAGGAATGAAATGAACGCGGGAGCGGGGCGGCCGCGGGGCGGAGCGCGGCCCGCCGCCCCCTGCGGCCGCGGGCGGGCGGGGCGGCGGGCGGGGCCTCCGCGCGGCGCTGACCTCATAGGGGAGCCCGCGGGAGGGGAGAGGGGACGGGGAGAGTGGGACCCGCGCCGCCGCCCGGCGGGCCTGCGCGGGGCCGTGCAGCGGGGCCCCGCAGCGCTTTGCGAAGGGCTTGCAGCGGGGGTCTGCGACGGGCTCTGCAGCGCTCTGCGACGGGGGGCTGCAACAGGCTGCGCCAGGCTTTGCGGCGGAGTTGCAAAGTACGGGGTTGCAACGGTGACGGTCTGCGGCGGGCCCGGGAGCTGGCTGGGCCCGGGACCCTGGTGGATGGGGAGGCTCCCCTGGGAAGCCCAGCTTGCCCACACGCACGTCCAGCCCCTGGTGCACCACAGAGCCCTGTGCAAACAAACCCCTGCCAGTCCCCAGGAAATGCAGGCCTCTGCCCGGAAGGCCACCCGCAGCACCCCCGACAGAGCCCCGGAACAGGGGGCGAGCGGGAAGGCTTCGTGCACATCCCACCCCAGATCAGCGTGGACATGGCGTGGCCCAGGGCTCCACGGTCTTCACCCTGAATCCGGGTCATGACCTTTCTCACAAAACTGGCCCCAGCTTCAGATTTCACAATGCAAGTTTTGCACCACTCTAGCTGTGAGCCTAAGTGCCGTTAGACTATCTTGTACCGACGCAACCCATCCCCCAGAAACGCTACCCAAGCATTATCATACGGCATGTCTCCTTCAGTTAACAGTCCGCCACCTTACGGAAATAATCACAGGGCAGGCACAGCTGTTGTGCTTGTGAAAACTCATGTTTGCATAGGCAAAATGGATAACTGGACACCTCGGTGCCTGTTGGTGAAATAAATTGCCTATTTTGATGTGCAAACATACATTTCTATCCACCTTTGAAAGTTTGCTCAGCAGGGCTACCACTTTTGGAGATGTCAGGAAAATCACATTACAGCCTCAAAAGAACCATATGTTGGTGTCATCAGACAGCATTAACATGCTCACATCACATGTACCTTCATGACATGCTGGTGGAATTCACAATAAATGCCCTGTATATTACTTGTGTATGACATTAAGAAAAGATGCCGAGCGTGTCTCTCTGTGAATACCAGAAACATGCTTGTCCTGATGCTTTCCCAGTACCAATCTTGTAAGACAGCCATGCTGATAACAGCCACCATTTGAGCCTGTGACTGACCCAGGAGCCTCTTGAAAACGAGTCGCTTAAAGCTCATGTTGCAGTTCACACAGAGCCTGTGATTGTTTTTTACCTTTGTGGACCAGGCACAGAGTGTGCATGATAGGCAGCGCAAGCAGAAGATGCAATGTTCCCACTGATCACACAAATTATACTGACTGAAATCTACTAAAACTCAACCCTACAGAAATGGCATGCGACAAGTAGCAATATCAAATGGAGCCAAAGTTTGAACAGGTATTGGTCAAAGGGTTGGGAGAATGCAAAAATGAACATATTTTAGGATATTTTTTCCCCACACCATTCCACGCTGGCTGAAAAATTTCTTCCCCAAAGTAGGCTACAAGGAACCCCCTCACACATACACAGAATATCTTTTTTCTTCCCCTCCTCCTTTCCACACAGCTCTAGTAATATTGTCTAGTAAGTGTCTAAGTGCCTGCACAATTGGTAAAATTCAATCACTTTGCAATGTCTATACAAAAGCCATAGTCTCTTGAGTGTACGCAAAGTTTACTGACTCTTTTCCAAAGCTGGAACAGAAAAATGGGAAAAAACATTGCCCCCTAACACCTATACCATACCATATATTTTTTAGTCACTAGACTTAAACTCACTTCACTATGTCCAGTGCATGCAAAGAAATGTGAAACATCTTTAAATGAATGTGATTTTTTTTTTCCATAAGGCTTGCAGAGAAAGTACCAAGAATACTGACTCTAACTTTTTTGCCTGTGCAGGGCCCAAAAGGTATCATAGCTCTGTACACATGCAGGGAGAATAGCAAATTTTTGGACAATGGATAAATAGAGTTTGAAAACTTCTTACCTATAGCAGCTCTCACAAATGAAAGTGATGAAAAATTTGCGGGATTATGCTCTCCTAGTGGAAAAGAAAAAAAGGAGTTTGTTTCTACACCTATGGTTGTGGATGAACACGAATCAAACTTAAACCAGGTTGTAGCTGTTTGCCCGTATCTGCAGACAGACAGTTCAGTAGCTCTTTTGCCATTCAGAACTCTGTCAAGAAGAATAATTAAATTTACCTGATGCCTGTGCATTTTGCTGTTAACTGCAAGCAGCAGGGAAAGCTCACAAAATTCTAATTATTTCTCAGGTTCTGAAACTTTCTACATTAGTGTTCTTCACAGGCAGTGAAGCTCCAGATAAAACCAATAGCCTCTGAAAACTGAGGTAGGGAAACTCTGTCAAGTATTGATCTTTCTTGCCTCTTGGCTCATACATCCTGTAGGTTGTCGTGTCGTCATGCCATGTCATGCCATGTCATGCCATGTCATGCCATATCATGCCATGTCATGCCAGCAATCACTTCAAAAAATACATACCTAGAATCCCAATGAATTTCTGACAGAAAAAAAATGTGTCCTGGGGATAGAGAGGTCTGTGCGTTTTGACAGAAGGTGAGGATGAGGAAAGACACCATCAGTATCACCCAGCCTGTTAGTGCAGCCATTGCCTTCATGGGGGGGTAGGCTTCTTTGGAGGCCCTGTGGAAGAAGAAGGAAGGTACATTGGAGGCATATTCATACACAGAGAACTTGCTCCGATGAACTGCCTGCCCTGTGTGTATTGATGAACAGCTTCTTCAGGCACACAGGTGTGCTGAGAATTACAAAAGCTGAAGAAAACAAAGGGACATTGGGACAAGCCCAGACAGGGGCATTTCCTGGGGACAAATGCTTATCTCGGCTAGAAAGGAGACATACAAGTGGGGAATATGGGAAAATATTTTAAGAAAGAGAAAGAATGAGATTCAAGAGACGGACACCAATAAAAAGACTTCAGGGAGAGAGACTGGGGAAAGAGAAGAGACACAGAAGAGAGGAGAGAAGGGAAAGTGAGAGAAATATTTGTGACTATAGAAGGAAGGCAGAAAGAATAAAAAGAAGGTTTAAAAAGGGGGATAAAAATGGAGAAAGGGAAACCTGCAGAAGAAAAGGAATCAATGGGGCAGAAAGAACAGCTGAAGGGAAACCAGCTGGGAGAGCAAGAGAGACTGTAGTTTATGAGAAGAAAACCAAGAAGTAGTAGGAAGAGGAAATGGCAGTGAGGAAAGGGCATTAGCTTAACAATGAAAGGAGTAAGGTAAGGAAGGACAGAAAGAACAAGCAAAAGAATATACGATCAGAGAATAAAGGTCTGTAGTACTATCAAGTCTTGCATTTGTCACTAAAATACTATTTTGAGTGCAAGTCCTATTGAGACTGGGGCGCGGGCAAGTGTGACCGTACTTAAAGATAAAATGGAGGCTGGATTGTGGTTTACGTATAGGAACCACTTCTGTCTTCATTCATGAGACCACTGATAGTAGAGGGCGTTAGGGAGCCTAACAGAAGAGTTGCAGTTCTCTTCCTCTTTGCCATTAGCTATGCCAGGTACAGGGCATGTAACGTGTTTCATCCCAGCCACGCAAAGACAGATGATGCTTTTAAGTCTCCCAGAGATGAAGTGGTACCCAAAGATACAGGGTGAACAGAATTCCTAGTTTACTCTAGGAATAAGTAAACTCTCATCTGCCTAGAGAGTATTGGCAGATGAAAACAAGATGGACTTTGCAAATTCTAGATCCAGCGCTCATTTTGGACTTGGAATGAACCTCAAAGCTCAACAGTGCTTGGATACAGCATTTTGGTTACAAGGACTGAAAGAATTTTAAAACTTTATATTTGGATTTCAGTTCAGATTAGAAAAACTGCTAATCTCAGGAAATGCTTAAAAGCAGTATGTAGATTAGGGTTTATCTATAGTGTGCAAAGAATTAAATACCCAAATCAATGTGTTGTTGAACATGCCAACAAAAATACTATGGGGAAGCTGTAATGTAATGGAACAGAGCTCTCCATATTATAAATCTAGCTGCTGAGCTTTCTAAAGCAGCAGACAGTGTAAAGAATGAAAACAAATAACAGTTCAATAATGAATTACAATAATTGAGTCGAGAGGAAGCCAGGACATGAACCACGGCCTCAGAGCCCAACTGAGTTAAAATAGTACAGAAAGTGGAAATATATAATTTCAGACAATTCTGGTTGCTTATTTCTAAAGGTGAACTGAGAGCTTTTTAAAATTACATGACCAGAGTCCAGAGCTGTGTATTTCTCCCACTGATGAAATCACTAACATCAAAATGGTGTGGCTCTTGTCCTGCTTTAGAGCAAACAATATAAGCACAGCAGCCTATTCCTTCTACTGATAGCGATAATTCTTAGCACCACTGATTGAAACAAATTACTGGGGAAACCACTTGGGTGGCTGGGCTTTTAAATATTTTGCACTACAAATTTTGTTGTGTTACCATCATTTTCTGCTGGGGGAAAAAAGGAGAAAAAAATTCCTATTCAAATTCCCAAAGAATCTCTTTTCTTTGATTCATCAAAATTTCAGGTTTCTGAGCACTTCTCAGCCTGCTTAATATGCAAATGGCATATTTTGTTCCCTCTCTTCACTTCGGCCCAGATTTCTAATGGTATTTAGATGCTTGAAGTTAGGTGTAGGTATTTTTAAACCCCTTCAGTACCTAAGTGCCTAATTTCTTTTTATTTCAGTGGTTTTTAGGTGGGTACCTATTTTGGGAAACCTCAATACTTATCTAGACACCTGAATAATAATAGTAATAGTAATAAAAATAACAATAACAATCATAATAAAAGACACCTTAATGTTTATCTTAACCACCTAAGTACCATTACAGGCTTCCTCTAGATGATGCTCAAAATCTACATCCAAGGAATATTTCAAAGCACTTAAAAGCACCATCTGCTGTGAAATCTGTTGTACGAGGTAATTCACAAGCATTCATTTATCTCACCAAAATGACTCCACAGGTGACTTTTACAGGGAGAGGCAGGGGCCAGACTTTCTTCTTTCCAAAATGAATTCTTCCTAAGTAGGCCTTTTCCAGCCGCCGAGAAGGACACAGAGACACCACTCCTGGTGTCAGTTTGTCCCAGCACAGCCCTGTGGCGGCCCAGCTGGCTCTCCACCGCCTGCCTCCGCCTTGAAGGCTGCGGCGTGTCCTTTCGTGGGCAGGCTTTGCCTTTGTCCCCTGTGATGCTGCTGATTCCAAATCAGCCCGTGGCCACTTTGCCACCACCACAGAAGTAATGTGTGCCACAGACCCAGCTCCCAGGCCTGGCCTGGGCATCTGTCCACACCATTTGTATGGAAAGCAGCATGTTGTGGGATGGTAAAGTCATTAACCAACCAAATTTCAAAGAGCAGCAGCAAACATGGGAGTTGTTATACCATCTTAACACAAGAAATGGAAGATATTTCACTAGAGAAAGTGCGAGGCAGCTTCACCATAGTGACTCCTTCTGCAATAAGACAAATTCCACTTTCACAATTGACTTTGCTGAGACTGCAAAAGGTGTAAATCAGTGCAGCATTTGGACCTATCTGTTTATAAACAGCTTTGGACGTAAGCAGGCACTCGGGTGACATGAGGTGCTGGCAAAAAGCTGAGCTGCGTTTCCTGCTGAGGCTCCTTGGCCCCAGGTCAGGAGTGCAAAGGCCGCTTCCCCTGTCACACCAAGGGCACCAGACATTGGCTCCCTGGCTGCTGCTTCACCTAATCCCTGGAAAGCCACGTGCTAAGGGAGAATTTGCCAGATATTGGGAAAGGCTACCAAAACCAGTGAACCATGAGTGACAGTGTCTAAAGTGAAAACAAACTGTCCCAGACAAGAAGGACTTCTTTAACGCTCCTTATGCATACAGAGTCCAAAGTATCATTGGAAGTTCTGATACATACAAAACCAAACTTCATCTGAAGTGGAAGGGATACACGCTATATGAGACCAAGGCCAGTAGGACAGATTGCACACTGAAGGCCCAACTAGAATATAGTTACCCATATAGTTACCCTTATTTTACACTGATTTTTCCATTTCTCCATTCGTAATGCAGGTAGAATCACACATGGTAAACAAAATTGGAAGAAAACCGAAGTGAGAAAGTCTGAGCTCTGCAGAGGTGTTAAGGGTGATGTTGCTAAGAAAGGAAAAAGTCAGAAGAGATACGCTCTCTTGTCACACTCTCTTCTATGTCATCTGCATAATGAGACCTGCAAAAAGTACCTTAGTTCCTCTTGCCTCATTATTTTCTCAGTGCATATTCTTCTGGTATAATACAGCCACCCACAAAGCTCAGGGTTTGTTCAGGACAGAAGAGGAGCTGAGAGAGCACAGCACTATTTCTGAGGCAATTCAAACCTAGCAGGGTTCAGTCTTTCTACTTTTGAAGGGGGGAAGCAGGAGAGGAGAGGCAAAGGAAAGGGACTCTTAGAAGAATATATCGCTATATCCTGTTGAATTTGACTATTTGGATGTTCAAATGAGTATAAAAGGAAATCTAAAGAGAGGTAATGCATTCCTTACTGCAACTAATCCTTGAAGGCCAGGCTTACATGGCTTTTCGGTAGGAAAATTACAAAGACTAATTTGCAGTTGGTTGGGTAATGAAAGAAGAAAAAATTACCCAAAGCTGCCAGGAAATCATATAGTGTATGGGTATGTAGTTAGATGGACTCAGTTCATGGGGATGAGAACTACTGAATCAAATTTCTGGAATGGCCATTACAGAATTTGTAGTAGTAAATATCACCATGTAAATCCTGACCTTTCCTCATCCTTCCCAGGGGGAACCACAAATACGTTTCATCTAGCCTGTATTTAGGAAGACAGTTTTGGAAACAGGAAAAAGAGAAGTCATCTGAAGATGTAGGAGCCACTGAGGCTAGCTGGTGCTCTAGTCTATCAGAATAGGATCCCCACCTTTAATTTTAATATTGGACTGTCTTTTCTCTCACTGCTTTTTCTCTGTCATGTTTCAGTAATGACAAACAGTAACTGAACTGACAGTGTTACTTACTTGAAATTAAAACAACTGTTTAATGCTCTTAAAATTCAGAGTTTTGCAGCTTTGCAAGCTCCAGTGGATGGACTGGCTGCTGTAAAGCTTAGTCCTGACTGCAAATGCTCTCTTTGTTCTGGCTTTTCTGCCTATATGCTCATGATGCATTATGTCCCATAGAGAGCCAGTCAGGACACATTGCCAGTGTTTGAAGTGGTCCATGGAAATAGAGGACCACCTCAAACGGGTATCCTGCAGGAAGAGCAATGCCTTCCAAAGGCGGGGAAATAATAGCTGTACAGTTTTAATGAACAGGTTTTGGCAGAAGGAAGACAGGGATGACTGCAAGTCACACTAGTCAGTAAGTGTTCACGGCTCTTGTGTGCCATACAGGACACAGGGCAAAGCGATCTGCCCGCAGTGGGTGTCCCAGATAAGTGGGACACATAAGGAACTGTGAATCACAGGTCCTGTAAATGGTCATTAAATAGTTGGGTAGAAGTGTGTCAAACAATGAGATGATGTCATGGACAAATGCTTATCATAAACATAGAGAATCCTGACCTCATTTCACGTATGATTTCATCTTAGGTGACCTCACAAGTGCAGTTACTGTACCACCTGCACAGCCTTGTATGTTTTATGTGCTTCTTTTACCCTCTAGATCCTGAAGAAATTAGTTAATTTGTTATTTTTCACAATCAGTCCCAGATGGATGATGTCTGTCAGCATTTCCTGATTTATATAACATTTATCATTTTCAAAGCACTTTATAAACACTAAGCAGTTGATCCTCACACCACCCCTGTGCCCTAAGCACTAGTACTTCCTTTTTACCAACTGGAAATTGTTATGGGAAGTCAAAGCAATCCTCACAGTAGCTAAGGTAACAGCAGAACTCAGTACCATCCAATTTTTTAACTGCTCTTTACACCTCTAGCACATCACACTTCCCTAATGCAAACGCATCTACCACACTGCCCTCCGATAGTTCTTTTTTTTTCTTATTTACATATAAAAATCCTCTCCCCAGCTCTGTTTGTTAGTTCTTGCAACTTTGGTCTCTGGTATAGCTGAAGAGCCAAGCTCCCAACTTGTCCACAAGTCAACATCCAAAATATTCTAAAAACAAATGAGTACAACTTTTGTGCCTTAAGAGATTGTATCCCAAATGTCTGTCAGGTACAATCAATAGTTTTAAAAAGCAATCTTTTTAATTTATTCACTTAATATGAGGTCACAGAGTCGTCTAAATTCCTTGTGGGTACAGAACTGAGGTTCACTGAAAATCAGGCCCCAGCTGAGCTTTGGTGAATTTTTAAAGTAAGCAATCAAATGGCTTGTAAAATAGAGGTATTTCAGAACTGACACCAGTAACTGTTGGAAAGAATTGAAACTCAGAATGGCTGTATTCTTAGCTGCAGCAGAGCATTCAGCAATTTTAAACTTCCAAGCACATACAAAGGGAAGCAGTTTGATTTATTAATGATAATGGCCTTACATACATAGTTATAGGCAGGTGAAGGCTTTTGAGTCACTTCTAACTGCCGAAGGCAAGTAAAGAAGAAACACTGGGTAGTAGTTAGACAAAATTAGAAGCCTGTAACCCCTTCCTTGGGCAGTGTTTCTTCATCTAATCTTGTCCATACTAGCAAAGAGTAGTGGTACATGGCTGAACTCTGCTAGTACATCACTGCCTGCCAGCCCCTCAGCACAAAAAGGCTCTATGAACCCTCTGCTCATTTGAGTCATACCATTCGCACAAGAAATTACCTAAACAAAAACACAATGCAAGAACTTTTGTTTATGATATTGTCTTTTCCTTCTTTCCTTTTAAAAATGTTTTCCCCATATTGGCATAGGTGACCCCAGCCCTGATGCTCTTAAGGATAAACCTCCCCAACATTCAGTGTTGCAATTCAAGCCTTATGGATTTGCTTTCATGTTAGATGCAATGCATAGGAAAAGCCAGGTGCCTGAGAACAAGATTCACCACAGGTAAGTTAGAGGTACCTAGAACTAGCTAAAAGGGAAATCCTTAGGAAAGCAGTAGAGGTCTGCCCTCTGTCAGCATGAAGACACCTTGTTTGGCATAACTCTTGCAATTCAGACCCTAGCTGCCTCTGCTGAGGGTGGGTGCCTCTGCTCTTGCTTTTCAAACTGGCAGCTGGCCTCCGTGCTTTACAAAAATGAGAGGAAGAAGGTGACATTGCCATTCACTGTCCTTCCCTGGTAGCAAAATAGATAAGCTTTGGTCCACTCAGGACTGAAGGAACCTGAGTTTAATGTCCTTCTCTGCCTGAGATAAATACACTCCTCCAAGCCCCATGGAGAAAGCACTGTCTAGCAGGAGGCAGCTCTGTTGCAGAGCAGTAAGTTCTCCTTCAGAGGTATTCATTGCATTTTACTGTGCTCCTTGCATAAGAAAGCAGTTGGTCTGTTCCAGCTTTTCTGAGCAAGCCATTAGTGGATGTAGCCCTCCAAACTGGGAACTGAAATGACACATAATCTCTCTTTTCCACGAGACCAGGAGCATGGCCACCAGTATACCTTCTCAAACAGGTAAGTGGGCTTCATCAATTTTGTGGCCTCAGTGTAGCCTGGGCAAAATTTACTTGTTGGCTGCATCTGGACTGGAATTAGCCATTAAGGTATCTCTGCATTATAACTCCTGTCACTCTGTTCCTTTTTGCAATAAAAGAATTAAAGGTTGAAAATGGGCCAGAGGGAATGGGAAATCTACAGCCGGTTGGAAGGGCCACCTGCTCAGAAGGAGCGTTCATTGACTTTACATTTTATATCAGTAGGCTAGGCTTGCATGCTCCTTCTGACCATGCATTATAGCAAAACAATGGGGAAAATAAACTTGCATGGGATCAAGTTGTTTTAGTAACATATCAATATTAACATCCTACATGTATAAAACATTGTCCATACCTTTTTGTTCTGTTTTCTTGTCTCTAGGTGACTGTTGTCTAACCTGTAGGTGTCTCATGAATTCAGGCCAGTGGAAAACAGTAAGTAAAAACTGTTTGTTTGAGACATGGGTTTGTTCTGCTGCCCAGGTTTGAAGGGGGTGAGATATCTACCTGCATTTCATTCCAGCATTGGCTCAGACACACAAGCCAATTAGAGTGGCTTAGCAAGGCAATGCATATCGGCTGAACTATGGTTGCTCAGTTATGTCAGAGCTCTTCATGGCATACATGTGAATCCTACATACAGAATATGAATTAGGCATCCAGGCTGCAGCACCGGGAAGGGACTTTTACTCCTGCCTCCATAGTTTTTAATCTCCAAAACCATGAAAAGAGCTATTGCAGTGTGGCAAAGGAATTACTGGGTGACACGTGTTGTGCTTCTCCTATGGCACCGCTATTAACAACTGATGGCTTATGTTATTGGTAAGGAGGAGAGTTAAACTATTAAAAACCTAATTTATGTCTCTTTCTTCACTGTGAGACTCAAACCAGTTTTGCAATCTGTTACAGGTTAACTAGCCAGGGTTAGGCAGGGTGGGGCCTGTAGCAGATTGCAAAACTAGTTTATTCAATTCACAGAGTGAGAAAACATCCTTAAAAATAGGCATTCTAGAACAAGACCAGATACCTTCCCATCAATCATGGCACATCATGCAACAAAACTGACTTTCAGGCCCCTCAGCTTTTGCTGCTGTGTTGAGTGAGGCACTGCGTGCAAGTCACATGCAAGCGGAGGCCACCCAGTATTGTGCTGCAGCTGAAGAGCGTGCCTTTCTTTCAGCTTGGGGCTACACTCAGAGGCACACCCTCACCTGCAGCCTCTCTCCTCTCCTCCATAACTCTATGTGCCAAGTGCAGCTGGTTAATAGATCACAGATCAGACCGACCAGCTGCTTCCAGCATATGGGGTCATGGAGGAGGGGAAGCTGCAGGGCTCCTCTGCAAATGTGTGAGATGCAGGCCTGGAGCTGTCTGGAGATCAACAGGTGACTTCAAGCAGGGAAAGAAATGGAAAAGAGCTGTACTGTTTTCAGCAAAAGAGAGAGGGAATGCAATCTGTTGTCTCCTGCAGAGTTTTGCTCTTTTTGAGAGGGTAGGCATAAATGCAGATGAGAGTTTCAGGCTTACCTTGTGGGGTATCTTGTACAGCTTCATCTGGACGTGGATTGTAACACACAAGGTGGTGACACAGGTGCATCTCAAAGCTCTCCTTCGATGTTAAACTGAAGACGGCGGAATACATGAAGCATGGAAAAAACTACTAAATTACATGAAAAGTCTCTTGTATACGTGTTAAAATACGTGACAGATGGTTTCAGAATTTTGCACTTGTTATCAATGCAGTTCTTTTTATTGCTTACACACAATTCAAATTTTGGCACTGTACAACACTATCAGAGTAGATGTGATCTACTTTTCTTTACGCAGCCAATAGCATCATTGTCCTAGGAAGTTTTCCTAGTCTACAGCCATAGAAAGATCATCAGAAACTGAGAGCCTTGCTTTCACTTACATAAGTGGGCCCTTCATATTGCTCCAGCAATATAAAAAGGTCCTAAAGTTTAAGTTAAACCTAATGTGAAACACTTTAGCAATCCTTTACATTGTCATGGCAGTGGAAATTTGTCCCTACTATAAACATAACACAGTCATGTTCTGCATCTCTGTTATGTTATGTTGCATTATAATGGTGAGACACCAGAACAGATGAACTGGGGAGCCAGAGGAGCTTCCTTCATAGGAAATTTTGAGAAGTTGGGATGTGTGTGTGCCAGGGTGGTCTGGGAGTATTTGATCCTGCCTCAGTGCAGGGCTAGACTGATTTTTTTTTTTTAATCCCTGAGTTCTGCAGTTCTAAAGGTTTATGTTTTCTAAAGAGACAATTTCTTTGTGTGTCAGTCAGTGTGGTCTGGTCTTACCCCCAGAACGTTACTCCATATTTTTGCAAAGGCTATCAGTTTACCCACCGTAGTAATGAAAATTAAAAACTACATTCCTGAAATTGGCCCGTTTCCTAACAACATACCGAAGAAAAGCAAACAGAAAAGGTATCACACATAATTTAGTTAAGATTGCTTCTTTTGTATTTGCTACAGTGTAAACATATATTCCCTTCTTGCTCCCCCAAACTGTCCAGCCCAGCTGAATTGTGAACTGTGATTCTAAGGACATCCAACTTTTGTGCTTTTAAAAAATGTAAACAAAACTTCCCCCTTTCATCTATAAATTCCCCAAAACTGCTTCAAGTCCTGCTCTGTCTAGATGGAAGACTGCTTTTTTCTCAAAAGATGTCAATTTTAAAATGAGGCTGTTACCTTTGTTTCTGAGCACAGTAGCCCCTATTTGTTTCACGCCCCTATTTGTTTCACAGCAACAACTGTTGGGAAGGGACCTTCAAAGACGCCTCTCAGTGAAACTACAGATTTGACAGCTATAACATCTAGAACCAAAAGCAGTGTTCATGTCAAGTGTTAATCCACAACTCTTCTGTCCCTTCGCCATGGAAGTGGCCAGTTTCAAACCAAAGCTGTTCAAATTTCCTCATGCTGCCCCACAGAAGACGCATGGGAATGCCTTCACGGCAACCTACAATGCAGCAGAGAGAGACAGGCAAGCAATCTGGTTTGGGTAACAAGAGTTGCTTGACCGTCATCCCACAAAGCTGCTTTGCAGGGTAACTAGCTCACACGGTGTTTTGGGCTGCTGTGGCTGGGCTACCTGTGGTACTCAAACAAGCTCTGTCACCCCCTGCAATATCAGGTACCTCTACAGTGCCAGTGTAGCCCTGCTCCCACGTTTCGACGATGAAAAAGAAACTTCAGTTTGCATATGCGTTAGTGTCAGCCTTTTGTAGTGTCACATTCGTGCTAGAGAGACAATTGTCCCAAAGGAATTGGACTAGAGCTAGCATTTCCCTTCCGTGGAGTCAATGAAGCAGCCCTCGGTTAGAGCTGCGGTCTGGGTGACTGGAGTAACGAGGTTCTGCAGTCCATAATTTTGCACTGTGCATTTCCTCCCTAAGGAGTCACATGGCTGGTTTATTGAAATCACACACAAATAGGTCTTAGTGCATTTCTTAGCGGTTGATAGTAGAAAAAACTCAGCTAGCCTAATTGTGAAATACGCCGGTGGAACCTGCAGAAACGTGGGCTTTATTCCTGGCTTTGTGACGAGTTGGAGGACTGACTTCAAACAAATCTTTTAACCCCTTTGTGTTTCAATTCCCCTCATCTGTAGAAGAGGGATGCTCGCCCCCTCTGTGCTACTGCCAATGTGCACGGGCTGAGCACATTCTGGGAGCAAGGCTGGGCAAGCCTGTCCTGCTGCTGACCTCCAACACCTGTTCCCTGGATAACTGGAGAGCTTCGGCTCCAGTGGCAGCCAGTAGAAGACTTTACCAGCACTCTATTCACCAGACAAACATGTCTTTTTATTGTTGTTATGGTTGCAGTTGGTTGACAGAAATCCCATAAAACTTGATGTTGTAAAAAATAATAAAAACATTTAATGTTACAAAAAAGTTACTTTGATACTAAGCGCCAAGTTGGCATGAGTAAGAGTGTAGTGTCATGCACAGCAAAACTAACAATGCTCCTTCCACTCATCGAGAGGCTTAGGCCACTCTGGCCAGGCCCCTTGGGTCCCTACACCCCCTCAGCACACACCTTCCAGGAGAAATCCTCAGCAGACCCTTCTTCCACTCTCAGCTGAAGCTTCTTTAGTAGCTTTAAAAGTGGCTCTGGGCTGTGCTGCTCAACTCCAGTTCAGAAACTGCACTTGATGAGGCAAAAGACCCTTCACTCCTCACCATGACTTCATGCTCTGGACCACAAGAAAACCTAGCAGTGACAAGTCTGTCCCCACCCTCTGTCCATGTAATGGCTATATCTGATCATTTGGTGTAAGCCATTTTGTAAGCTGAGATCCTAATTTTTAAACTGCTGCTCAGTAGGCCAGTCATTAGATTTGATCTGCAGTTATTTCTTACCTTGGGATGATCTTTTATAGCATGTGAAGTATTATGAAAGTTAGTATTTTTCCAGGGCAATAAAATTTGCATTTCAGAAACTTTTGAATAAATATTTAAGAAAAAAAATAAATATGTTAGGTAAAGTTTAGTTTAATTTTTATGACTCCTCTGGATGGCAGGACAGCTGTATTGGCTGCATAACATATTTTTTAGAGTTAGAAATATATAGCCATCTGTTCAGCTCATAACATGTGTTAATAGGTCTCTCAAATTTCAATTCAAGAAATAACCATCTTAATAAATAATGTAACAGCAGGAAACTTGGGTTAACTAATGGAGACCTAGCTGTGGTAGTACTACATCTGTCTAAGTTAGTCATTACAGAAAAATTCAGGTACAAAATACTTTGCTTAAATGGGACCTTTAGCTAAAGGCATTAGAAAACTGCATTTCCTGGAAGTTTGGGACTGAGACTAAGAAAAAGATGTAGCCAAAAGATTTCCAGCTTTATGTTGACACTTGGATACATTTTACGGAGATGAGAGATCTTTACCAACAATATACCCAGCCAAGCTTCATAAATTTCTCCTATGGACTTGGTGTGCCAGAGATGACCCTTCAGATAACTTCAGACCTACCTGGATTTGAAGTTCGGACCACTAACTCTAGAGAAAGAAAAAAGCCCATGCAAAATGCCTGAGTTAAGACTACCGTTAAATCAATCTCAAATTGTGCAGTCCCTGTAGGACAATATCCTACTTAAGTGGTCTCAGTGCAGATAATGGTCAGCCCTGAATTTAATCTGAAAGCTGAGTTAGTACTGGATGATAGTACCCTATACTTGCATGGGTATGCATGAAGCAAGACAAATTACAAAATAAAGTAAAAGTATGATCTTTCTTTTTTTTTTTTTTCCTGCTCCAAAAGGCTCTTCTTGCTGCACAGTAACAGGCAGTGTAAAGGGCTGTAACTCTAGGTCTTTGGTTGCCAAGAGGAAGAAAATGTCACTCTCAAGCAGATGGTACTGCTGATGCAGAAGGTCATGGACTTGGAAATTAATTTAAACAACCCAAAACAAAACCAAGGGAATGGTAGGCATAGTCCATTATCATCCATGAATATTGAAAAGAAGGTTGAGGAAGCACAGCAAAAAAGGAATGCCAGTTTTTCCTTGGATTAGCTATATAAAATGCATTTGATTTCCTTAACAAGAACTAGAGGGAAACATAAGCTACCAAAAGAAATCATGGTCAGATCCTTGGACCTGTACAGATGAGGATCTTATCTGAGTATGGGGAACCACAAGAGGACACAGTGTCGCCATAATTAATGGTCCTTATGCCATTTTCCACTGCAAGGATGCATTCCACCCCCCCACCAACCAAGTGGATGCTGGCGGGGCCTAGGCACCCTAGTTGATGCTGTTCCTGGTTCAGCCCTTAATTTTAGGACTGAGAAGCACAGAGAGCAGTTGATATCTTCCTCTCCCATCTCCAGTCATCTTCCAACTATAGCTCAGCAGACTGGTGAATTCCAGTCCTTTGTGGCTAGCACGGGGCAGATGTCATACTGGAGAAATTACAAGAATATGACTTTATGATTTCATAAAGTACCTTCACAGGAACTAATTAGGGGGTAACTTATTAACAGAGAAACCACCAAGTTATGAATGAACTGTCAGTTGATGTGCCAAGTAACTTGCATCAGCAATTACAGTCAGAAACATTCTGGGTAAAAGCACACTTAATAGGACCCTTTCACGGGCTGTGCAGTCTCTGTCACAGGAACAATTTAGTGATTCCTTTGTTTGTGCCAGTTACAGAAGGGCCTGGAAGATCTGTGATCTCTATTCAATTTCTGTGACATGAATTTGCACCCATCTTTGCTATTCATTAACCACTCCCCTCCCCCAACCTTTTAGCTCTTATGGCTGCGGAGAAAATGTGATTCAAACATATTTTGAGAGAGCAAGATCTTCCTGAGTCTGTGAAGAGCCTAATAAGATGCTTGTGAATATGAACTGCCCTATTCATAATAATCAGTAGCTTCATTGGTCTCACAGCCACGGAACTGGTAACTTTTCAACAATATACTAACATTAATTGAATTTTTCATGTGGATTTTGCCACAGACACAGGACATTTCACTTTGTTTCTATACTCTGCTGGAATGTCTAAGCAGCTGTTTCTATCTCAGCACTCTTTCTATGAACAGAAAATCTGTGGGATGATGGTACATCACTCCTGCTCTCTCCATTCAGTTAGGCAGCTGTATAACTCACCTCTGGCTCAGCCCCTGGTAGTGTGGCCACAGTGAAGTTACACCAGAAACCTGGAACCCACACCAAAGTTACATCCCCCGGCACCCACTCCATGCCTTTGTATCTTTAAGCTTGCTTATAAATTGGTATTATCACGTGACAAATTGACCAATCGTCTATCAACCAAAATGTTGTATTTTTTCATGCACTCCTTATCACTAGGACAACTTGTAAACATCCGAGCAGCTTTAAACAGTTGCACACTAAAGGATATGAATCTGACAAGCTTTCAAAAATGCACATCCCCAAACACAGAAATACTTCCCGCACAAATAGCCTCCCATAGCTCATCAGCAGACACAGAGTTTGAAAACTCTAGCAAACAGAAAGAGGTGTGACATCTGACTGGAAAGAACAGCTTTCCATCTTAAATTTAAAATGGAGTAAAACCCCATTTTTTATCTTCCATTCTTCTCTCCCAGATTGCATTTTGTATCCGTCCCTTTTTAAGAATCACATCAAAAAAACCCCACTCACCTTAAAGTTTCCTAAGTAAGAAACTAGCTGTTGGTACAGCACTTCCTATGTGCTAGTATTCAAGGACTTCCAGAATATGATTAAAATATTATGAGCTGCTTTTATGAGAGCTGAAGTCATGTAAGGAGATTTATATAGGCCATTGCAACCTTCCTATCAACTGTAACTTTGCTTAAGGCTACTGTTTATGCTTTCAGAAAATACTGGAGATATCTAAGGTCTAAGGCACCAGAAAAAAGGAAAGGGAGGCAAGCATCTGTCATGTTACATAGAAAATGAATCCTTCTGGCAACCCTGCCCAGCCCCAGATTAATATGGATTTACAATTAACATCATCAGTGAATCAAGCAGCGTTGTAATTGTTTTTGCAGCTATTCCAAAACTTTCTTCTGCACAGACATAACCTAATTCTAACTTAGTGAGACAGAACAGCTTGACACATTTGTTATCTAAAGACCACTTCAGCCAAAGAACATAATGAAAAAGCATGGGAACTTGACTCAGGAGCAAAGGCTCTTCTTTAATACTTGTTCCAAAAATAAAAAAGCTTCTCCCCCCTACATGTCTCATTATTTCTTATTCTTGAAGCTCTAATTTTGCCCCAAGGACTGATTCAAAAATACATTCCCTTTGATAGGATTGCTTAATACTGCTCAGTCAAGTGGGATTAGAGCCTTCTGAGGGAAAGAACATATTTCTTATTCATTTTCTTGACTAATTAGTAAAAATGACTTTGGGAAACCTTAGTTATAGAAGTATCACTCACCTCTTCTTCACAGTGGGTATTAATAATGAGCGTGGACTATTGCTTGATGCCCGAGCACAGCTGGCAGGCAGTTCTGTGACACCGGCCCCAGAGCCTCGTGGAGTAAGGCGCTGCGGCTGCAGTATTCATGCAGCAACTCAGGTCTCATGCATGCCAGGAGCAAACCTGTTATTCCCTCTCACAGGCACACTCTTACTGACTTCATCACTACAGTATCTAAGGGCTGCTACAAAGTTGGACTAACCAAGTGTAACCCTGTTCTGGAGTCATTCCTCCAACTAGTCTTGAGGGAGAACTGAGTGAATGCTCTGCTTATGCACCAGTCGAGGGTAGGGAATATACCTGGGCCCCAGCTCCTGGAAGTAAAGTGACAGGAAGATGAGCTGGAAAAGACCAGACACAATGATGGAATCAGTTTCATGTCCTTCCTTCTCCATGCTATGGCCAGACATAGCCAGTCTTTGCTGAGAATTAATTGGCTAAATATTCCTCCAAAAGCTTTTAAGTTTCTTCCCTTAAACTCAATGAATTTGTAGAGACACACACAGTAAATAAACAGAATGTGCCTGAATCATGCAAACATTGAAAGCTTACTTCCATAGTTTGTTCAGCTATGAAGTTTAGGAAGAAAACAAGGACTATCACTATGTGTGGTACTATGTTTTCACTGTGTATTACACCATCAATACAATAAGGTATTGACACTTGAAACCATTTCCAGTAAGGCAGAGACAAGACAAAATCAAACCCAGGGATCTGAATCTACAGTACTCACTAAATCAAAAGCAGGATTGTTGTTGACGCATATACAAAATAATAGCTCAGACCTTAAAAATCCATGATGTTGACTTACATTTGTGATTTTTTTTATACACAAGACTGTATTTAAAGTTCTTTACATGAGTCCAAGAATATGGCCTGGCCATTGCATTTCCTACAGTTAATTTGCTAGAGTGTTTTTGTAGTCCAGTATGTAAAACTGTCAGGGTGTGATGCAGAAAAACAGGCTTTATGAAAGAGCATGAGACCAAATCGAAATGAACTTCCCAGCAAAGGGAGAAAGGGCTTTTTCTTGTGCCTCAGCACCACTGCCCACTGGCTGAGCTTGGCTGGAATGGCCGCACTACAAACAGCCACCTCAGATGTTTGGTTGGGCCATGAGGCCCCAAAAGGTCTCCTGACTTCCTTGGAAAGCTGTAGCTCTAAGCATTTCTCTCTGGCTTTCTCGGCTAACTGTGGATGTCAGAGCAATGCTCAGAGTTAAGAAGAGAACACAGATCCTGCAAGAGGTGTTAATCTTTTTGCTAAGAGAGAAAAGTATTCTAGAACAAAACCCCCATGCTTTGGGGCACACCTTCCACTCTGCAGTTACTGACAAAAGAAGGATTTCTTCCTTTGCCTAAGTGTCCAGTTACTAGTAACACACTGAAAAGTGGTCTTTTTTGTGTAGAACCATATGCACCAATCTAGGTAATGTCAGGGTAACACGGTGGGAATTGTCACTTCCTCATGCCCAACCAGCATCTTTCACTTGCCATCACAAGTCAATAGGTACAAAAAATAAAATAAAATATAACAAGAACAAAAAGAACCCAACAACATCATTCTTAAAGCACTGCAAGAGCTTCCACTTAGACAAGAGCAGTTGGGCCTATTCCAGCAGGTAATGAAATCCACTTCTCTGTGACAAAATGGGACCTGATTGTACAATTTTATTGCTTGTTTCTCTTTCCTGAAGAAGTTCTGTCCTCAAAAATGGTCTCTGAGCTTGACAATATTAATAATATTGATTCTGCTTGACAATATTTCATGACTTTTGCAAAGACCTGTTGACTAGAGCTGAGTTGTAAAAAAATCCTATTTTTTAAAAAATGTAGCAGAACATGGTGTCTTACCATGTCCACCAACTGTGAACATGACTTTTCATCAGCTATAGGGATTGATTTAATACAGCTGTAACCATGAGGCTTCTGAAAAGCACAGTGGGACCTCTGGAACTCTGCAAGTCTCCCTGACACTTTGATAGAGGCACTCTATGTCCAGATTTCTCTCTTAGGACTAAAACCACCATATCAGGCAAAAAGGAATCTGTGACAGTTTCAGAGCAATTCTATTCCTGAACAGAAGTGCTGGCTCTGGGAAGGTGAGAGCAAGAACCACAGAGAAGGGGGCAGGAATTACTCTCTTATTTCAACAGTGCACAGCAGTGTGACAACATCTGCAGAGCAAGCACAGGGTGGAGCGCCGGGCATGGACGCTATACATATCCCACACACCCAACAGAAGAGTCACTTCACCTTCATCTTGCTTCACCAATGCTTTGGAACAGCTGTGGGGAGAGAAAGACTGAGACTACGGGAGAGGTGGCTTTAGGGATATTTCTGGGCAGGCCTTCAAAGCTCATTTCTTAGCTGTATTTCCGCGGTTGCCCTTGAAGACTACAATGAATAGTCAGTGATCTTGATCCTTCCCCAGGTCAATGCAACAGATCCCGGGGAGAAAGGACTCAGTTCCAGATTCTTTTTAGAGTTAATGGTATCTCACAGTTGTTTCATTCCTCACACCCTGGCAGCATGTGCTAGGAAAACATATGACACTGAGGGCCTCTCTCCCTCTCCATCTCATGACAAGCCTGAAGAGATCATGAGTCAGTCAGTCTGGGGTGGGAGTCAGTAACGGTGATTCTAGGACATGACCTATCTGCTTCTCTGTGTAGGGTATAAGGAAAGGGAGTAAAGACAGCCCACAAAGCTAACAGTGAATAATGGAGTGACTCTCCTGCTTCTGGGGGGTACAATAGCTACCCACCTGTAGCTTGCCTGGCCCAGCAAACTAATTCTGAGCATTTTGGGGATGGAGGAACCGGGATCTTACAGACTGCACGAGTCTGAGAGATACAGGCATGTGTGCAGTCTACCATCTGTGCTAGCTCCAAGTCTGAAAGATTCCAGTGCAGCATTTTACCTTCCCCCAAAATATCAGAGCTAGTCTGAAGAGGCTGCTACATAAAGCCTTTGCTAATATACCTGCACAGAGCAAAACAACATCCGTCAGGGCCAATATTAGAAACACCATACCACAGGGCTATCCCTGGAGGTGCCAGAACCAGTGAAAATGTGGCATGTTTTGTCCTGTTTGGTTGCACATTCACCATGGATCATGTGAATGGCTCTGAGTTTACTGCTGTGGGAGCACAACTGGCATCTTTGAAGCTTGGTGCTGAACTCCTCTGTGTCGAGGAAGAAGGTAGCCCCTTTTGTTGACAGATATCCTGTTGACATGAGGCTGCTGTGGTACAGGCTAGCTGTGCTGCCTGGCGGGCTGTTGGCAGCCCCTGGCTCTCCATGTATGTATTAGCCAGACTAACGTGAGTGCATTTGGGAGAGTGATGAAAGGGCAAGGTTTTTGCTGAACATCCTATGAAACTTGTGAGGAGTTAAGTGTTAGCAAGGATGGATATTCATAAGGTTTGACCTCCAAAGATGCTAGTGACAATCCAGAGGGCTACGAAGCAACGAAAGCCTAGTTCTTCACAATATTTGGGCACCTAAATCCTATCTGTGTTAGTAGGCAGTAGGCCTTTGAGGACGTAGGACAGCAGTTCAGATTTATTTAGATCAGTGCCCACCACAGTCCTAGTGCTTCAAGCTCCTGGTTGACTAAGCCTCGGAGCCAGACAGTAAAGAATGCTTTACATTGGCAGTAAGGTGGACATATCTGAAAAGTCCAAGTAAATTAGCTATGATCATGGTGGAAACAGGGTGGCAGAACAAGGAAAGGAAATCATCACCAGAGACATGGTTCAGTGCCTGCAAACAGAAGCAGATCTAAATAGGAATAATAATATGATGAACTGACGGTACAAAATAAAGTTACAACAGCAGTAGTTAAACACAGAACTCTATTTAGCAATGCAGGCTTGGTTATTAATCTTGCTGGGTTAACGTTTTGGCTAGGAGGCAGTTAAACTTCTGTATTTTGAATTTGTCTTGTTTTTTAATGGAATGAATTTGAAAGTTCTGTAGGTGGTATCTATCAAAAAAACTTCCAGTCTGAAGCACATGATTAGCATAGGACAAATGTTCTATGTTGATATGCATTTGTGATCACATTAAAGATTTTCCTTAAATCAAGACACTTTAATACCCACACGTTCTCTATCTAGCCACTGGGAAGCAGGTCCTGTGGGGTCAGGTAGACCACTCTGGGCTATTTCATCACCAAACAGTTATCTACATCACAACAAACTGTCATGCTTTAGGAAAAAGCAGTTCTACCATGGTGTGTTCTGAATTACAGACAGGCCTTAAATGGTCTCCACAGATGCCAGCTCACTAGTAGACTGGTTCAGATATGCCATCTGTCTGAATGTCTATCGCATGTCTTCAGATCTTTGGGTACATTTTAAAAAGTGTTTTTTCCTGCCTCTCTTCCTCCTCTCATCCTCCTCCTCCAACATCACTTCCTTGAGGATGTAATTCCCCCAAATGGCTTTGGGGCAGCTTTTACAAACGAGTCCCATTTTGGATGCTGTTCTGACTCACCACAGAAAGAATACTCCTCTCTCCTCCTCACACAGTACTGTGCACTCTTAATTTTGTAATACAAAAGCCCTGAACCAAATCCATCCCTAATGTAACTCTACTGAAGTAAATGAAATGACTTCAAGAATTGGCTTGTCTCTTGGTTTTAATACCAGAAAAGTGCCTCATCCAGCATAAAAGTAGAAACTTAGTACACACTTCAGTGTGTTAGACAGCCTCATCATCACAGCACTGTATTTGCTTTTGAATAGGCTTATTATCCATATCTGTTACTTCTAAATCTGGATAGTGCATTTGTTATGCAAAGAAAGAAAATTAGTTTTACTGCTTGAGATAGGGACTGCTGAGACAGCTGAGTTTCAGCATATGTTAACAGTATGACTGTCCTCATTTAAAGAGATATTCAAACCTTTAATAAATTTTTTGGTTTTAAAGATTTCCTCTACTAAAGTGCACGTAACTACCATGTACCATTGCCATCTAGTGGAAAGGTAAGTAAGAACACAGGTTTCCTTCACTTTAATAGCTATCTGTGATAACCATCGATGATTATTTTAGCTAATTTGGAAAACCTCTAGAAGGCATACTGTAAGGTCCATACATCTCTCAATGCCTGCCCTGCTCTCAGGGAAATCGATAGCTTCTATTTACTTTATCTTTTGGTATGGTAAAAAGAAGTGTTTGATTGCTGTTAGCAATCTTACTGATAAAGAGTTCTTCTGAAACAGAGGAAACTTAGCTTGTTTCCTTATCTTTGATTAAATATAACATTCACTAACTTAATTGAAATACATCATCTTAGAGGATTTGCATGGTCAATAAGGATGTATTTCAGAGACAACTGCTGTGAAAGAGGAGGTGGTGGTACAGCAGAAATAGAAATAATGCTATAGTAATGCAGCTTCTCCTTGGCTTCTCTAAAAGAATGAAATTAACACAGCTATTTGCAATTAAAAGCATACGCAAGACTCGGGCAGGCTGGTAGATTAAGCATTTAGTTGAGGAGCTTCTGCACAAAAACTCTTGTCAGGCTAAAAGACTTATTTCTTGTAGCCATTTGTTTAATGAGTTTACATCTGCTGTAACATTCAAAGAAGTCAGTAGATCTCAAGTGTTTGACAGCTGCTCTTAAAAAAACCAAGGAGGATGCACTTTGCTCATCTTCCTCACAGACTTTAGATAAGGATGAGAAATGTTACAGAGATCCACTGGAAAGCCTCAAAGGCAAAATACATGATATCTAGTTTTACTAGATTCTTGATCATTTACAGTTCACCCTAAAACTCCCACACATTTGTTTCTTAATGTCCCTCATGCTCCGTTAAACCTCACTGCAGCAATGTTCCCATAGGAATGTGGCCACTTGCCAGACTCTCTCATGAACATTTCATTAATCTTCTTGGCTCTCATACAAACTACAAAACATTATTTGTTAGCAATTTAACTGTTTTGCTCCCAAATGTGCCAGAAATGTGATCTCTGCTATGCTTTCATTCAAGAAAACATGAGGATAATTATATAGTAAATGAAATGAGTTTTTTTACATTTAGCAAGATACAGTGTCATGAAAGGTAAACCGATTATATCTTGTTTCTGGAATTAATTTTTATGCTATCCTAAACACCCAAATCATTCTCAAATGTTAAGATCTAACTTATACTTAACAAAATACATCTTTAGGCACAATTTTATTTCAGTATATTACACAATGATCTCCGACTTCTTTAATAATTCAGACCATACCATGTAATCTACCTACTGCAGAGGATAACTTAACAGAAAATACTATTTCTGTTTTCTGGAAGTCTGGCCTGACCCACATCCAATGATGTTGAGAAAAGACTACCACTGGCTTTGCAGTAAATATGAAGAGTCTGTTAGCATGCAAAGGTTTGAAAGCACACATGACTTGCTACAGAGGAGGAAAATGATTTAGAGAAAAGCAACTTCATCCTCTGCAGAGCAAGGAAGACTTAATTCCAGATATACAGATACACAACTTTTATTTCATAAAATGGAAAGCTTCAGGGTGGTATCAGTGGATAAAGCTGTCCTCAGGTGCAGATAACACTAACAGTATAGAAGCAGATTTTATCACTCAATTTCATCTGGACTTAAAAACCCAATAGTATCACATAGAGAGACATGCAGATGCAACTCAACTTCATTAGAGAAGTGTAACCTCCTCATTTTTTTAACTTTGCAGTATTGCAAATAATAACCTTCATATGTGTCAACTCCATGGGTTTTTTTGTAACTGATCTATAAGAAGTTCAGTTATTTCCTCAAATCCCATTTTCACTTTGCAGCAATGTGACTGTTTTCAACAATTTGTTTCCATGGCACTGTATGCAAAGTGGTGTGCATCTGCAACTGAGGGGTGAAATTAAGAGTAAAGAGTGAATAAAAACTGCAGCCATTTCAAAGGACAGGATCAGAGAATTAAAGGGAGGGGAATGAACAACAGCACATTTAGAGGTCTTTCTGTTTTCTTTTCTGACTTCTGTAAGTGCACACAAGAAACCAAAACATTTGGGATGTATCCAAACTCAGGCACTTTTGAGGTTTTCCCAGCACTTGTCTGGCTTAATATTGCTCTGCAGTGTAATGGGCAGAGACATGCAGCCATACTCTTCATATTGTGCTGTCACTAAATTGCAGTCTGTGTGAACAGACACATATTTGACCAGCCATGAATGAAGCAATGGCCACAAGCTGTTTGCTGGGTCAGAATTTGGATTTTTTTTCTTAGAATAATCCTCAGGGGAGAAGAAAAAGGTCTGGCAAATTATGTTGCAGAATGTGCTGGATTGTGGCAAAAACTGATTGATACATGCTTTTTCAATCCTACCTTTTAAAATTATAGCAGGGGGATGAGTGGGGAAGTGGTATGAGTGTGTCCACAGAACATGAGAGGTTGATGACAGAAATAAGAAGCTCTATCAGTTGTTGCATGCAGCAAGATAAAGAAACCATTCAAAGCTTTTAATGTTGCTTGGAGAAAAGGAACAGGAATGACATAGTGCTTAAGACCATTTAGGGAAAAAAAATAGGGTTTTAGTGAGACAACGGCGTGATCAGCTGCATGATTTTGATTGTTTGGATGTTGGGTTGATCAACTACCTTAACCAGGGAGAAGGGACACCTAGAAGGTGAGGTAGGTCATAAGGTATGACCAGATGAAGGGGGGTTTGGGAGCTGGGCATTTTTGAAGGGTTAAAGTAGGTAGGAAAAATTTGGTAGAAAGGCTCATACAAGATTTCAGGAGAGTCAGCCAAGGAGGAAATAACCAATGGAGGGGGGAAGGCACCCAGGAAAGCATCTGTTGTTCTTAGATGGTGATGCAAGAGCTGATGCAGCTCTCTTCGCACTGGACCAAGAGTACTCATCTGCAGTGTTGCAAGGGTTAAAACCAATCCAGAGATGAGAACATATGTAATCTGCCATTTGGAATGAGCATTCCCAATTTAGCTTTCAACCGGTGGCAAAGCCTACTCATAGCGGTGAGATGCCAAATATTAATTTAGGCAAAGCTATGCTGCTATATACTCTTGGAAGCTGTATGATTAGAAGAAGTCAATAGAGTATAACTGACCTAATTTCTTATTTTTATTTCATAACTAAAAGCAACTCAAGGGAACCCTGAGCACAGAGACTTGCTCAACCCACACCATAATTGGACTGGCTGATTGAACTAACTGGTTGGCTAAAATTGTATTCTGATTAAATTGTAAGACCTTTTTTCCAAATGGCAAAGCTCTCCTCCCTGTAATTCCTGAGAGCCCCATCCAAGAATTACAGTGTAAAGAGAAAGAGAGTGCACAGTGTCAGACAGCCTCTGTTGTTCCCTCCAACAAGATATAAATAAATATAGGATACTTACAGTGCTCTGTACTAGAGAAAGCCAAGATCAAGGCCAAGTGTCACAGTCCTCCCTGAAAATAATTGCAGCATGCAATATAATCCTACATACTCTAGCAACATGTAATCTAAATAGAAACGAACAGGATAGCACTGGATTGTGGGTGGTGGAATTGTACCAGACCCTGGGAATTTTATGTTAATTAAGAAATGCTGATTAATAGAGAACTGTAAGTTTTAATAAGCCAGTAATAAAAGAGAAATTGCATTTAAATAACAGGCGTGTCTTGATTACCTGGAACAAATCTTCTGATTTTTAATCGGGGGAATTCACCTAGTGGAAAATTTTGCCTGACTTGAGACAGCAGAAGTTTTCTGTTGGTGTTACTCACTGCGGTTTAACTCCCTATCCCAGAGGTCTGCCTAGGTAACTGAGCCATTGGGAAAGAGGTATTAGAAGCAGCAGAAGTAACAGTCTTGATACCAAAACTACTGGGTGAGGTTGTGTCATACTAGAGGAGAGAACAGAGGATCACAAGACTTCTGGGGTTAAAGTGTTAAGGTACATGCAAAAGACCCAGCAACACAAGATAGTTCAGCTTATTTCCTGAAAGTGCTCAGAAGGCACGTTACAGGTCTGCTAGGAAAGAGATTACTAAAGGTGCTGGGACTGTGCTGCCCCAGCAAGATCCATCCTCTTTCTCACATCAGGGTACAACTACACATAACTTCCTTAACCACAAAGTGAAGGACAGCCCTGGATCTATTCTGTTACTGAGCACACACGGTAACAGGGACATCCTGAGGCTTGATGCAGGTTTCCTTGTATGTATATCCCAAAAGGAGGCAGAGCTGACTCAGAGAAACTTGCCCATTATTATCCTATCTTCACATCATGCTCTGCACCCTGGTGGATCATACAATACTTTGTACATTATATAAAGGAGCTCTGTTCAATGGAGGGACATTATTGTAAGCATAAAACAGGAATCCAGACAGTTTTGGTAATCCAACCTCAAACAACATGGGTATATAAAATCTACTGTGGCTAATGAAAAATGAAAAGGTCTAGTTATCCACAATGGAATTTCAGAAATTAACACTCAAAACTTTCAGCTGAGGAATATGTATGTTCCTGAAAAGCAGTGTAACTGTTCAAAATATCAGTAGATAAATCTGTGCCCTAAATCTGCTTCCTACCAACTTGGTAACTTTCCACAGTGATTGGGAAGTGCATATTGTAGCAAATTCATTGCCAGACTGTCTTTCTTGTGTGGGAGGACAATGTCCCTCCAAGACAGAAAAATCTCTGAATCTGGACATGGAGCTCTGGCTAAATGAAGCTGAGTCTGCTACGTGCCTCTAATTTCTTTGCTTTGATGGAAGTCCTAATGTCACCACTTAGGCAATGAGAAGGAGAGTTAGGGCTTTATCAGGACTAACTGGCAGCAGGCAGAGTTGAAGGCAGATCTTGATTAAGTGCTCTAAGCAACTGGAATTAAACTGTGGGGCTGCAGAGTCTGGGAAGTAGTGGTCCACATGCAAGTTTTCATTTCAGACCCCCTCAAACTAAGCCCCTTTTAAATCCTGACCTTTTTCCTCCAGCTCTCCTCTTCATGCTACAAGTAAACTCATGGAACCTGCCAAAGTAGAAAACTAACTTATTAGTCACAGGACAGTTGGTGGCACACAGAGCATACTCCTGATTAATTTATCAGTCTAGGTTATTTTACAGCCAGCTGGCCCACCCTCATTGTGTTATATGAGCATGTTGCAAACTATAAAGTGTTCACACAAAGATACATTTCTCTCTCTTCCCCTCACCCTCTGCTTTTATTCTGTGCTTGTTTCTTTAGAGATAGTGGTGTTGTGGGAAGGCTCCACCAAGTATCTGTATGCCTGCTTCTCATTTGCATTAAGAGTCCCCAAGGTGCCATGAAGAAAGTTTAGTGTTAAGCAAGATTCAGGCCTTGATTTCTGTGAGGGTCAGAGAGGGGTGGTTTTGTTTTCTTGTTTTTTTTTTAAATTGTGTAAATACAATTAGCATTGCTTCCGTTTTGACAGGCTACACTCAGTAGTGGCTCACATTACCCTCTCTGCAATTTATATTTGAGGAGTTTACTTGATTTTGGTATTGCTTTATTAAGAGAAGGCACAGTGACTCAATTAGAAATACTGATAGGGATCCTGACCAATTCAATCTTTACATTTTATCTTAATAAAGAAAGAAGGAAAAGTTCCCAGATAGCAAAATTATGAAAATCACAAAGGGAAGTACCACCTAAGACTGTACTTCTATTGAAAATGTAACCACCACAAACTTGTCTTCCACTCGTCTGAATCAAGACTGGGACTAATTTCCCAATGTGTTAGAACTGTGCATTTCTTTTTTTGTTCTCTTATATTGCAAGGCAAACAAACAAACAAGATTAATTACAATACTTTAAGTCTGCCAAATAAGGCAGTTCTGTTGCTTACTTTTTAAGCTAGTGTATTCATGGGAATCTTTTTTTTGTAGCATTGTCTCATAAAAATACACATGTAAGTTTAGCGCAAACCATAAAAATGTATTGACTTCAGCTAATCTAGTATCTTTCATTTGTAAGGAGGATTTGGGTGGAGGCCAAGTTAATTAAAACCAGAATAGAAATGTGTTCTATTCATATGAGTCATATACCTCTGACTCACAATAGAGTCTGTGCAGCTAATGGGTTAATTTGTCCCGATAACACAGAAAAAATGAAGCTAGAGGTTATGACACTGTTTGAACTGAGCGCTGGTTTCAGACAGTAGATGTGCAAGGTTTTTATGCAATTAAGAATACAGATCTGCTCTAATGATGTCCTTTCTGTCTATTCAAGTGCCATTACAAACAGTTCAGAAAGATCTGGAGGTAAAGAAGGCTTAGAAACCCAAGACTGACATCTTCAATACTCTATTATTGTAACAATATGCACATGAAAGTGTTTAAGCTACTGTCACATAGAGGACAGTCTAAATCACATGCATGTAACTTGTAATGCTGGCAATTTCCTCCTAGCCGATGGCCCTGCAGCACTTCAATGGGAAAAATTCCTCCCCAAGCAACCTAACAAACCCACGCACTTACGTGCCTCACTGGCCTGATGCTGCGCACCTACATCTTTACCACAAGAAGTGTGGTAATCTTTTAAGCTAACAGCCTTTGTAATTCCTCTGGTCCCTTTTCCCCTGGGGACTGGCATTCCACACCGGTCTCACTGGTGACTTTCTAGCTCCTTGTTTTACACCACAACTTAAAGGCACAGATAGGGTACAGAAAGGGGAACGTGGTTCCTAATCCCTACCTATCACGATCTTCTGTGTAAAGTTAGAGAAGTTCACTTACAGCTTTCCTCCTCCCACATTCCTGCAAGACTGTGAGCCTTTCAAGACAAGGACTGTATCATAGCATGCATTCATGGAACTGCTAGTGCTACAAACCCTGTAGGCACGGATATAAACCAAACAGCAATAATAAGCACACCAGAGTTATACCTGCCTAAAACTTAGTGCCAAGGTTGAAAGCAGACAGCAGCATTCTGCTACTCTGCAGTTGATTTAGTTATCTGATCTCCAAGGGCCTCACAAGAGAAGACATAAATTATCCTGGTTTTTCAACTCTCATGCAGGTGAAACTCTTAATGAATACAAGAGTGGACAAGAAGCATGTATCTTTTATGAGCTAATTTACAAAGCAGCTATAAGGGATCCTTTGAGGAAAGCAGGCCTTAAAAGTAATGGGTTTGTGGGTGTAATTATATAGGATTGTGCTAGGATGTGAAGACAATACAGTGCAGGCCTCAGTGTAAATGTGACTGAGGCTTCCCACGGCGATACGAATATTTATCCATTTCTAGCTAAAACAGACTCAAAGAAACCACAAGGACTTTTCTCACATATTTAAAGTTAATTCAGTATTTTGCTGAATGGAGGCTACAGTTCTCAGCACCTTGCAAGTTTCAGACTGCACACAGGAATATATATACTCCCTCCCTTACCTAAGTATTGCCACCCAAAAAAAAGGAAAGGAAAATGACATTATAAAAAGAAGAAAAAAAAGACAGTCTGGTCACAGCGATTTCCCCCCACCCCCCTGCACGTAATTTAATAGCCCTCATCTGTTCATCTAATATAACAGTTATAAATTTGGCATGTGATCCAATGGACTAATCATTCAGAGACATGACTACAGTCGGCACCGTTCATTCCTCCCAGCATCAAAAGCCCTAAGCAGTGGATGGTACTGATTAGTCACAGCTGAAGACTTTAGAGCCTCAACATGCTAGTTTAGTATTAATTTTCACCTAAGTAGAACAGTGCAAACATGCAGGAGAGGGAGGAATAGTTAAAGCATGTTTTCAGGCTTATTCCCAATAAAATTAAACTGAGCCAAGTAAGAAATAGTCTGTGCAGTCTGCCACAACATGGAGATCTCAGAAGGGAATCAGAAGATGCTCTTCCTGTTTTCCCTCCCCAGTCCATGTGAGGGGCACGGCCCCATGCAGATTTTCTGCTCTTCACACAGAATACAGGCACCAAGGTTGCAATCCTGGAAAATCTGTTCGAGCACCACCTCCCCCTGGAGCCATCTAAATTTCACCCTTGATTTTCATTTGAAAAATCCCTAGCACTTTATGCCTGCACATGTTCGAAGCTGACCCAGTCTCAATGGGACTCAGTAGTTCTAGTTTTAATCTGGCCGGGATCCAAAACCAAGATGTAGCACTCAATCCAGTACTTGTGCTCAGAGAAGGCCCAAGAAACCTCAACTGGCTTTACACACAAAATGCAGCTGTGTCTGCCATTTTCCTAAAACACAGCTTGTAGATGATGTGGTGCTCACCTTCCCAAGTGAGCTCATGTAATGGATAGAGAACAGGTAGGAAGCAGGGGATGAAACTATTATTTGCTTTGCCTGAGGAAATGGAAACCTAACTCAGGTTGCAGGCTGTGTAGGGTAGGAATACCCTATCTTGGGGCTGTTTTGACAGCAGAGTCCTGGAAGAGAGGAGTGAGAGTAACCAAAGCTCAGCAGGAACTCTGCATTGAAACAGAGGTGATGTTAGTCCTGGTTCCTCTTCAAAATGTGTTTTGGTGTTTTAGCACCCTTTGATTGACTAAAATACAGAAGCAGGCAGCCTTACAGGAGGCCCAGAAGACAGGTTCTTCCACCAAATCCTTTTCCACCTTTTCAACAACCTAACCACCGGTTATGCTCCCTCTTCTGCTCTCTTTTTCCCTCTGTCAGTTAATGTGGAATTGCTTTATACACAGATTTGCAACTTCAGCTCATGAGTCAACAGTGCCCCTCCAACAACACTAAAAATACCCTATCACCTTAAATTCATATTGCCGATTATGGCACTCTTCTAAGAAGGAGGAGAAATAACTCCCACAGGTGCAGAACAGCATTAAACCCAGATCTTTTACTTTCTGGGTGAATAGTGATGAAGAAATTGAGGTAGCCAGACTGTGACCTTTTTGTTATACTGCACTGTTTGAAGAAGAGCAAGTCTAATTGGTCTTCAGGACAAAATCCATAAAATTCAGGACAAAAGCCATTATATGGTGGGGCTTAAGACCATGGATCCTAAGCAGACAGAGATACTACTTTCCAGCCCTGAGTAATAGGGCTGGGATTGAAGAATGGCATTGAAACTCACCCTGTCCTTAGTGTTCTTTGTGGATTAGGCAGCTCTGCTTGGTGGTTTCAGCTTTACAAGTAGACCTAAAGATCAAATACCTGCTTCTGGATTCATTCCAGTAATTCAGTGGCTAAAAATGTTGATCTGTAGCACTTTAGATGCCTATATTTTTGACTGGTTCCATGTTCTGCATTGAAGCTCCTGCATTAAAGGGTCACAACAAAAACAAGTTTATAAAAAGAAAAAAATCTCAAAATCTTCTTAAATGCAGTTATTTTCTGAAATGGACAGTTTAATTTCGATCATTTTAACATTTCACTAACATTTTGTAAATTTCAAATTAATAAAATTACTCTGCAGAAAATTGCATTATACCCAGCTACAATACCACCACTAAAGTGTTCAGCACACCAATATTAAAGCAAAGGTATACTTTTCTATTTTGAGTCAAATACGGCATTTTCCTGACCTGCTGCTGTTAATCATTTCAAGCGTATGTTTACATGGCTGTTTTCGCCAACCCACTTTCAGCTGTCACCAGCCCCCACAGAAAATAATAATAAACACCGAGTACACCAACAACTAGGTAACTGAGAATGGGTTAGATGCATAAAGAGGTCTGGAAGCTCCGAGAACATAAACAATACAGCCTTCTTAATTTTTTGTCATACATCTCATAGTTTGACCCAACAACAACATACAGTGTTGATTTTCAGGTGCAAATTTTATTGTGGATCATAACAAAGGTTTCAGAAAAAGCGCAGGAAAAAATCAGCAATAGAGTGTCTCTTACTTACAGAGTACATAAAACATATTCCGTGAAAGCTACTAACTCTGCGGTTGAAGGCAATGCAGCTTAATTTAAACTAATCATTATTTTCAGATACACATTAAGCAGCAAATTTTGCAAATATTCTTTTTTCTCAATTAGTTTAATATTGAAATTGAGAACCATATATTTCAATGACACTAACATTGTTGCAGAGTGTGTAGTGTTAAACTGTTAGACAGAAAAGAAAATCTCATTATTGCAAAAAGAAATAGTCACACAGAAAATATTGTCAAAATACATAAAATTAGCCCTAGTAAACGTTAAATGACTCAAAACCTCTTTGGAAAATCTGTGGATGCTGAGGTATGCATAATTTTGGAATTTTGGTGCTGCTATCTCCATTTTTCATGTGATACATCAAAACAAAATATCTTACTTTAAACTAATTATAACTTTCTACAAAGGATTTCTTCAGCCTTTAATTGTATTTTAACTGTAAAGAGAAAACCCATACTAATTCTTATAATAAAATGACAAAAGTCTATTAGGTAACAGTGTAGAAAATCTTGCAAGAGGTTTTCAAGGCACTGTTCTCTCTTTGGGTGCTTGGCACACACACAGGCCATTCATGAAGGCTGTTTTGATAGGAAGACAAGAATAACAAAAACTAGACCTAAAGCTAGTATCTAGTATGTTAAATATCATATATATCTTTCTCTAATGAAATAAAACCCATTACTTGTAGGTAATATAAAATAATAGCCAAATATAAAATAAAAGCCATTCTGCTTTACAACACTGTGGCTTGCAGTAAGGTGTCTGCTAAATTAATCTGAAACATGAATTTAAAGACATACTTTACGAAAATAAGTAAGAACAAAGGTCAACCAAGTAGCATTTACCTCAGTCAATATAGTCTGCCTGAATGTAAACCATTCCCAAGTACTGTAACCCTCTCTAAAACAGAAAAGACCAAATGCTCTGTTGATTTAATGCCACTGGTTTACATGGAGATATGCCAATCAGCAACTTGGTCCGCAGTCAATCAAAGTAGATTAGGACCTTATCCAGCACTTGCTGGTCCACCTGAATTCCTGAACTATGTAGCTGCAAGGGCTGCTGCCCCCCTATAACAGGAAGATATCTACTGACCAAGAAATGCAAAGAACTAGATATTCTGCAGTCAGCTCATTTAATAAGAAACTTGGTGCGTCTGTACTCCATTGGAAATATAGAGCAATCCAATTCTGGACTTTATGTGTGTGTCTCAGGTAAAATTATGTACACAATCCTTCAATACCTTTTTTCTAGGGCCTGTTCTTTATGGCAACTAAATACCAGTCAGCTGGGAAAGAAATCTGAAAGGAGTTGACCTCAAGGTATTAGGATTTTAGATAATTATTCCGACAACATCTTTTTGACATACTATTAAGAATCTGTAGCTCCGCTGAAAAAAATAACAGTTTTGTGCGGTTGACAGAGCATGCCAGGATCCATCAATAGGGAAAGGATGCCTATCTCCAACCACAAAACAAATCCGGATACCATATTGCTGGATCCAATGGATAGATTAGAAGTCAGAGAAGCAAAGAAAACTGTTCTTTTGGCAGTTTCATAATGCCCCAGCAGCAGAAATGTTTACTGTTTGTTACTCAAGGCAGGCTAATAATCTGCCAGTTTTTGGTGGACTCAGCTACCTGTGGGCCTTCGTGTGACAGAGCACAACAGACAAGCACATTGGTCTGGTGGATGAGATCCAAATACCACCATGAGATCTTAAGGCAGTGGCTTGGATTCACATCACCTGGCTTTAGAAACCTAGCCAAAGTGCTGTGATAGCAGCCTTGAGATCAAAGGCTCCCGCTGGGACCAGTAGAGAAACTGGCCTCTCCAGGTGACTGTTCATATCTTACATGGGCTAAATCCATTGATTTAGATCTATTTAATCATTTAAAGTAATTATAAATAAAATCAGGATTGACCTAAAACTTAAACAACTTCTATCTTAATATAAACAGTGAGGAAAATTCTGCATTCAGCTGTACATCAGTATACACTGCTGTATATCAAGAACAAAAGCATCATAGGTGTCAGCAGAATTTGGCCCAGCTAACTTAACATTTCACTTCCCTGAAGGAAGGTGCTGGCCTACACTGATTGCTGAAGAGCAAACTGTCTACAGTAGTATTCTATATTTCTATAATATTCTGTATCAAAGCAATAAATATTAGATATAATCTGTATATTAGATTTCATATTTATCTGATAGCTATTTAAATCTACACTGTCAAAAATATAAGCAGTGACCCACTCCTACAGGGCAGCATATACTATTTGTGTGAATGTGTTAAAATTATCACATGGGTCTATATTTACATAGGACACTCTTGTTTATATAGTAGATTTTAATTTACATAAATTCTTACCATAGGATAGATAATTGTGTAAAGATTGGATATTATTTAAATATTTCTATGGTTCTGCATAATTGCATTTCAGCATGAGGATATAATCATTCTGTCTCAGTTTTATGTTTTTTAAAGATGGAAAATGGAGTCTGACAGACTTCAAGATCTCCAATAATGTTATACCAATATAGCAGAGGAATACTTATTTTCAAGTCCAGGCAAAAACCAGTTCCTAACCTTTTTCCTTTACATATATAAATCTCCTCTTTAAAGAAAGTGCACTCCTGAAAACAAAGGCAATCAAAATGTTTTGGCATTGCTGAGATGTAAAAGAGTATTTCAGTTGAGCATGATCTGCAGAAAAGCCATCATACATTTTATTAACTAACAATTACAATTACTACAATCTAGGTGTGCAAATGAAAAACTTACACGTGAAACATTAAAATAAGCTGAAATTGCTGCTGGTATATACATGAGAAGTTCTGTCTCAGTTTGCTCAAAAAATGCTTTGTTAATTCCTATCATTTAGCTTCTCAGATATTAAAGATATAATGAAAAAATGTTCATTTCCACTGAGGTCAAAATGTCCAGTTATTTACCTGTGTAAAAGGCAAATAATTGTTATTTTCTGCACCTCTAATTTCAGAAACTCAGTTTAAAATATAGAGGTAAAAAAATATTTTAATAAAGATATTTAGAAGGCTTTTAACAATCAGATAACAATTTCTGAGTTCAGAGAACATCCAGGTATTGTCCTTTGAATTAAATATTGACTTTCCTTTGCAACAGTTGATATTTACTTCTCAGAATAATAATTTCTGTGGCCCCCAAGCAGAAGTCAGTATCATTTTGTTATTAAACATCAGTTAGTGTTCATCAAAGACAGAATGTGATTGCTTGGCTTCCCTTTAGGCTAATGTTGCACTGGAAAACTCTACATTAAAAAAAAAAAAGCGCCCTGGAAAATTGAAAAATACGTAATGCTTTATATACTAAGTAACATATAGCTGCTACTGACTCTTCTTGCCAGCACTGCATTTCTTCAGATGAACAGACTCAAGAGCTGACAGATTGCTTTCCCTTTCTGCCATACCAGTTCTGCCATAATTGGATGACTATGAACAAGTCTCCTTCCTGCACTAAGCAGTCCGAAGATTTCTAAACAGTCGTCCAGTAATTTCTGCCTAAGGATTTTTTTTCCTTACTATGTAACCCAGGATCCCAAGAATCTGTAGTTGCATTGGAACACTTCTTTTAGAAAGGTATCTAATACTAACATCAAGTCTTATAGCAAATGATTAATTTACTCTTCAACTTATGCCAGTGCATTTTTTGATGATTAACACTTGTGTCAGGCAGACTTTATCAGCTTCTTTATGGAAACATAACTGGTGCTTGATATCAAGTCTAAGGGAAGAATCAACTCCCATTTCCCGTTTGTGTCTTTGTTAAAGCTAAAACCAAACAGCTAATAGCTTATACTTGGTTATGATTAGAA
Organism: Ciconia boyciana; assembly: GCF_034638445.1. Classification (NCBI taxonomy): domain Eukaryota; kingdom Metazoa; phylum Chordata; class Aves; order Ciconiiformes; family Ciconiidae; genus Ciconia; species Ciconia boyciana. Next base: position 11,380,129 of record NC_132939.1, read on the forward strand.
AAAAGTACTCTTTATAGTCATGTAAAATGACCAAAGAACCTTACACTGTAAGAGTCTTTACAGGTGGGAGTAGTTTTGACCTAAAAGCAGTGCTTTTGTATCTGAAAGGCTACAGGAATGTTTCTGGAAAATAAATCTTATTTTTTGTGTTGGACATTATGCAGCAAAATACATTAATCTTAAAATCAACCAAAGGGACAGATTCTAAATCCTATGCAGCAATAAATCCATACTTGCAACCTGGTAATCCTGTGTTTAAACTACTAAAAGAAAAACAAGCCATTCTTTTACTTTCTAATACTATGTAATAATACAAATATTATAGGGAAACTGTATTATACAGGTGTGTTTTCCTGAAATGTGTACTTTTCAAAAAAGATCTCTTCCTCGAACAAAACCAAGTGACAAGCTGCAAGGTGTGCTTATGCAGAATGCTCAATAACACATATTTAAAGCAGAGTATCACATTATAGTAAGTCTGAAGGAATGAGTAGCCACTTCAGTTTGTACCCATAAAATTCAAGCCTAACAGCACTGGAAATATAAATTAATCAGGTTAAGAGCTTGAGAAAGTCTCTTCTTTTCAGCTGTGAAGAGAACAAGAGTATTTAACTGTTTCTCCCCATGCACATTTCTCATAATTAGAATGCAACCATCTTATCATGGATAAGATTAGAAGAGATATATGTAAAAAATATTAAAAGATACTCAGTGCTGAATCTTCCTATGATTGGCTTCAAAGGCTGATTTGAATTAAGGTTACTAATTCTGTTTTTCATTCTTGCTTCACCTACTACAAAATAGTGTAAAGACAGTTATTATTGAGACATTAATTCTCCCAGAATATACCCAAATATCTTCCTCCAAACCTTTTTCTTCATAATTTATATTAGTTTTAAATCTACTATGAAAATAGTAGTGCAAGAATAACCAATTAAAAATTCTTCGGATAAATGTTTAGTTCCTTTTAGGATAAAGATGCAGAGGAATACTGATGAAAAATAGGCTAGTTATGATGCTTTCTTTGTTAACATTTCTTTATGTCCCAAATCAGTTCTTCACTCCACGTTCCTGTATTTGGTAAACAAATTGTACAGTACTCTCAGTGTAGACTTCAAGTCACAATTTACAATATCTAGAAAAAAAGAGAAGGGAAAAAAACATTAGTAATTTCATTAGCTCAAAACATTTTCAGAAAAAGTGCGTATTCTCTACTCCCCTTCCTTGTTCAGATCCGTATCTATGAACATTCGAATCACAAAGACAGTAAGAAAAAGCAGAAATATAAATACAGCACAGTTTTTAAACTGGCAACTCAAAACCCATTACTTCAACCACTTTTAATTAGGGATACAAATGGCTAATGGTGCTGATGAAGAAATGCAACCAAGGTTTAGATGCCCACGAGACAAATTGTGCGTAGGATTATGTTTATTTATATGACTGAATCTTCAGTCGGTTGTGGCCGAAAAGTAATGATTCTGAAAAAATCATCAGGCAGGAACCAATGGAACTCTTCTCTTATGTAAGAATTCCAGGATTTGGCCCATTCTGGGCTGCAACATTCTTTATTAGGCCTAATTTCAGCAAGATAGCTAGAGGCAAGTTTAAATTTTCTAAAGGATCTAAAGAAGCTAGGTATACAAGTGCCCCTCGAAGTAACTTCTGAAAATGCTTTGGGTTAGCTGATGTACATGGTTGGATCAGTCCTTAGAAACTCAACATCTAAAGTAAAGGATTTATAGGAAACAAAAAGCTAATGAATACCTGCTGTTTCCAAGAGAAATTGTTGAGAAAGTCAATATTATTTCACAAGAAATCTATAAAACAAACTGACAAGTACTACTGCAGCAGTCTACGCTAGTGCTTCAAGGAATAGTCAATCTCAAACAGGGACTCAGAATTGCCTTCAGAAAGAATAGAAAAGAATTAGAATAGAATAGAATTAGAATAGAATTAGAATAGAATTAGAACAGAATTAGAATAGTCTTATCTCTTTCTGTTGACTGTATAGGAACTTAATCTCCTAACTTTGGCTCTTGGAATTGGCCATGAAGGTGTAAAGCAGGTGGTGTGCATACTCCCATTATCTTCAAAACCTCCAAGTAAGCCTAGTAAATTTTGTATGTAATCATCAGATATTTTTGCCATTATATTTATCTACAGTGATGTTTCTCACAGATTGTGAAGTGTTTATGATTTGAAGAATGAATCCTAGCAAACCTATGCATGGTGTCCCAAAGTATGCAAACTTTGAAGGGCTAAAGGTATTAGCTACATGGCAAACTGACATCCATGGACAAAGGGTGAAAACAATCAAAGGGTGAAACAATCAAACCTAGATTTTATGCTGGGACTACGCATGGTCATGAAACCATGAAACCTCATAATAAACCAGATCAAAAATGCTTGGTATAAAATGAAGAGAAAGGCACATTGCTCCCACAACATCACGTTATATGCAAACAGTATTGCAGAGTATAACTCGGGAAGTTTCCTCTTTTACGCCAGCAGTGAGCTGTAACACCTTCCTTTCCTAATACAGAACTTCAAATGAATAAAGAGATAACTTTGACAGGTCTTTGCAAAGTTACCAGAAAACTCCACCACCACAACAGAATTCCACAGAAAGGTCCAAACTAAAAAGAAGCATGCTCCCAGAGACAGATGAGTTATTTCCATTGCTACATGTTTGACCAACATGTATAACATTTTACTGGTTGCAATTTTCAAAAAGAGAAACCTGAGTTTGGCTTTGATGTACACATTTCAAGAAGTAATCTGAAAAAGTTCAAACTGCAAATGAATTCATTACAGATTCAGTAGATTAATGTTCTGACCATTTTTAAAGTAAAAGGTCACGGAAAGCTTTTTAATACCTTTTCAATTATATCGCAAATAACCCAAATAAACTGTTGACCCCATAAAAATCATTGGTTTTCATACTCATTTATTTAACCACATTCTTTTTTCCACTAAATATGTTTTTCATATTCTAAAGCACTTTTCAGCATATTTTTTCTTCAAGAACCTCAAAGAAACAGTGTAGGAATTTAAAGAGTATTTAGTACACACATTTAGGGTAAGATCCTTTTCAATATTCTTTTGCTCACTGGAAATTTTAAGTACGGGCATTGTGCCCAATGTAACAACACATAAAACAGATGTGTTTTTCCATTCACATTGGGCAGGAAGTTTCATATTAAGCATTTCAATAATTGCACAAGAAATGTCTTATATATGCTGAAATATCCTTATGGCTTGATTTATACTGGAAAAATTAGCTGTCCCCTAGAGCAATAAATACCTGAAAAATTAAATGCCATAAGAATTTTAAACTTCCATGGGGAGTAAGGGATCACAGATTCTCTCTGTTTTACTTGGATCCCTAGATTTCACTATTTCCCCCTTCTCTCTTTGACTATTTCAAACATACAAGTTTGTGACACAGTCACCACTGGTTTAGTTAAGCATGATTGTGGATAAGAGTTCAAGCAATCAAAAGAAGTGAAAAAATAGGCTGGGTAGGTCCAAATTAAATGCATAGGCAGTGTAGGCTCAATCCTGAGACATATTTTTTTGTGTGCGTGCATATGTCTGCTGCTGTTATGATCTGGAAGTTGGGAGGGATGGAAAATAAGCAGAATGGAGCAGAACTTGATTCAGTGATGTGTGCCTTACAGAGCCAGAATCTCCAGAGGGCCCTTACTATTAGAAATAAAACTCTGAGCATTAGCTTATATCAGCTCCTCAGGGAATGACAATCCAATATTACAGCAGGAAAAAACTGTGTGCACCATAGAATGTGAATCTGCAATGGGTCTTGAAAACACATATATATTGATTATTATGGTAGGTAACCAGCAGAAGCCCAGCTACCACCCCTGTTGGGAAGAGTGGAGCAGAAGCTGCACGTTCAGTTCCTGCATGGTAAGAAGTGGTAATTTCTCATGGGAGGAACCACAAGAGTATCCTAATAACATCATGAATCAAGGGCCCTATATACAGCCTGAAAAGCTGGATTTAAACCTTGTATTTATATGAGCAAAGAGGAGTGGAATCCTGGTCCTGCTAAAGTCAGCAGCAATACCTTCATCTTCCCTGAAGACACATTTTACTTTCAGTCTCCAGCTCTAAATCTAATTTAAATATGCATGATTAGGTCCTGCACTCAAAGGCAATTATGTGAACATTTGAAATTCTTCTTCCACAACATCCACCTCTTTTGTGAAAATCTTGTGAATTACACTGGAGTACTTGAGGGTTAGTATGAAGAGGGGGGATGGGGGAAAATGGAGCAATTCATATCTGCCAGTGACACCATTAGCAATTGTATTCTTTTTCTTTCAGTGAATACTTGAGTATTACTCCATATGTTTGGTCACGCAAGTCTTACTCTGGCCACTCAAGAAAGGAAGCCTTGCAACATTTGAAAAAGTGTATCTATCGGCCATTTAAAATACAGAGTTACCTGAGTGCTTCAAAATGTACCTCGCCTTTCGCTCTTGGATTAACGTTTTAATGTTCATTTAGCTATACCATAATCCTATGAGATGAGATCTGGATCCAACACAAGTTTTTAAGAAGATACAAAGAAGTAGAATAGATACCTTCTGGTCTTGGCTTTGGTTTTTCCAATCCACCATCTTGCATTAGCTCAAATGCAAAGGATACATTGAGGACCTAGTAATATAATAAAGGTAGTCACTATTGTGAACTATATACAGTATAGTATAAATGGTCAAAACGAGATGTATTTAAAGCTGCAGACCCAGATGCTCAAAAGGAAAAAACAATCAGGGCTCCGTAAATCAATGCAAGATCTGGTCCATGGAATCCAGACAATCCATTGTTTTGTTTTTTCTGGGTGGTGATGGTGGTTTCAGAAATATAAAAGTAATTGAAAAATAACATGTGAACTAATATTACCATAGAAAAATTACTTACATGTAAGAATAGCCCACCTCCCACAAGTTTAAAAATTGGAACATGATGGCCCATGAAGTACTCTTGTCTTGAATAGACAGCTGAATTGCCTTGACAGCAACAGACACTAGGGTAATGGTTGGTCTTAAAATGATACATAGTACATATATGCCTTTATGCTTCCAAAAAAACATGAAACCTTTTGAATGTTAAATTCTTGGATTTTGGACACAAAAAATCAGTTCTGTCACCAATTCATGTGTATAATTCTTTATACACTTAATGAACAGTAAGTCTGGTTCAATGACAGCATCACACAATGGCTGCCAAAATCAGTTAATACTTGCTAACCACCCCATCATTAATAAAATTCTCCCTTTTATTTTGGGTAAGCATTAATACTGAGATCTTAAAAATGCTTCGAAATGGTTATCAGTACAGTCCTCTCTTGATTTCAGCTATCTACATCAAACTTATGCGGAAAAGTTTGTGTCATCCTTGTACTACTAGACACGTTTATATGTTTATTTGTTTTTAACAGAAAAATGAAATCTAATTACCTTTTGTTCAAAACTATCAGGAGTCAAGAAAAAGCTGTGCAGAGGAACAAAATAGCCTTCTAGGAGACCCATTAGCAGGACTAAGTACACACCATCTGCAAACTGTAAAAAAGACATTTCTCAATACATTTTCTGAAGAATAACTCATTGCTTTGCTTAATTAACCAGATATATAGTTTAATGCTGTCTAAAAACTGTCAACAAACTACTAATACAAATATTTTAAATTACAACTAAAAGATCTCATCTTACTTCTTTGATTCCTTTTATTTAGTTAGTATGTTCTGTTATGTCTTCTCCAAAACTGGCCTAATGCTATAATATACATGCAGAATAAAGTTCCTGGAAAGAGAGGTTGTCAGTGGCTTTGATCTATGCTTTTGCTTTCTATTCTACTAGTTGTGGGGAATCAGAACAGCCACCTTTCAAGCTCTCAAATGGCATGCACTCCCTGAGCAGAGAAAAGCAGAATGAAGGTGCAATCTCATGACTGCACTGAAATTCAGTATATTGGAGGAAATAAAGGAACAAAGAATCATCTTTGTTCATGTTCTGCAAGTCTGAGTCAATCTAATTTTAAGTGTATGTAATTACAGATGGAATATATCTAATTGCTATGATATATGTTCATTTCTATCTAAAAAAATAGCAACATCCATAAGATTTTGTTAAAGGCCTCTCACTCTTACCCCTGTGGCACCAGGTCTATCAGTGCACTGAGATATCCTCATAATCAAACGGAGTTATCTGAAGCAACCCATCACCTTCCTGAGGTAGATAATTTTCTTTCAACTGATAGAAATACAGTCTCTCATCTTAGGGAATACTGTTTCAGATAAATGCTTAAAGGGTTTTTAGGTACATTTGAATAATACATTTTTTCCAAAAGTAAACAATGCAATAAGCAGGCATATGGAACACCTTTCTGAAAGCCCTTACAGATTATTTCCATCTAAATCTTAATTTTACCTTTGAAAAATCTCTATCTATCAGATTGATAACTATTTAAATAAACCAGAGATTCTTAATAACATGAATCAAGACATAAAATAAAGCCTGTCCTGAAGACACCTGGGGTTTTTTGATAGTGCGGATACCCTCCTTCCTGCCTGACCTTGTAATTTTCTTATGATAACTGCTGCAATTGTTCACATGGGGAGGTATTAATACAGCAGGATTAAGCTTTTCTTTTAGCTTCTTTCCAGCCAATTTAGCAGCTGAGAACAAGAAAGAAGACCATGTACCACATTATTTCTGTGGTGCAATCAAGCCTGCAGCCCAACTGTACAGCTGCCTATACACTTGAGTCGCTTTACTCTCAAGAACATATCTTACTGAATAGAGTCATTGTAATCCCATGTGATTGCATGCTTGTGTAAAGGTAGCCAGGAAACAACTGTTCAGCTTTATGTTGGATTAAACCAAGCAGACAGAGTTCTTTCCTGACCAAAACAAGCACAGGTTCTGCTTACCGCACTTGGCAGCGCCCAAGAGGTAGCATCTATTAATTAATTTTTATGCTAATGGAAGTACAAAACTGTTTTAGAGAAATTTAAACAGTTCATGATTTCTCTGCGTAATTGGTGAGGGTCTTCATATGAACATATTTAGAATCGAAGGGTTTCCCGCTGAAATAACATCTTAGAGCTCAATCAATAATAATTCAATGAAATTCTGGATAAAGCTGGGGACATAGTGCACAACATAGTGCAACTATCCCTCCCCTTTAAGAAAGGCTGTAAAATCCTACCTGGGTCTCCAGTTCAGTGACCTCCAAATTCAATTTATTGAGATGCTTGTTCACAAAGGTGATGAGAGTCTGAAATATGAAAACAATGTAGTGAAGGCCTATTCAGTAGGGCAGCAGTTCAACGCATGCAGTATGAACTCCACTCAGAAGAGAATTTGCCTGAATGAAGAGACTGCAACACCATTTTTAAGTTTTAAAACTGAAATGTGACATTAAAAAAAATCTTTTTTTTCCCAAGAGTGAAGAACAGAAATACAATGAACATGATGTATATAAATAAAAACACACTGTTAAAACATAGTAATTCTTAAAAAAAAACCCCTTGTAGCAGACTATAGGGAAGTGGGTAATTGGACTCCACTCAAATCTGAAAGCAGCCAAAATACTCTAGGTCAGACCCCTGGCAGTTGTAAACTGGATACCTCTTTGGCATCAGTACACTCAATCTACCAGTTGGGTTCTACTCAACATATACTTTGTGAGAACTTCTTTTTGATGGATACTTTGATAACTACATGTTTTTCTGTGTTCCAAAGTTAAGCTCATGCTGCTAAATATTAATAAAAAGTAACATTACAATCATAAATTTGTATATTTGTTTAAGCATAAAGCTTAATTGTATTTAATGTATGCAAACTATGCCAATGATATACATACACACTCACTAGATATGTACAAACACATACACACAAGCATGCACATGCACACATTATGTATTTTAAAAATAAAAACCTTCCAACCTTTTTCACTACATTGAGCTTGTCTGGAGCATGGTCAAATAAAGTATCAAATGCATCTCGTTCTGAAAAACATTCAGAGATGTTAATATACTGAGCAGCAGATGTCCAAATGCAGAATAAACACTTATTAAGGCACATACTCATTCAACACAAGAGTCAGCAAAAGGTTTCAGTATAATCTCTTTGTATTCCAAGTACCATGTATTTTGCCTACTGCTCTCTTGCTATAAGCTGCTAGTAACTTATTCTCTGTTATTTACAAAAAGCATAATTTTCAAGTAGGATTGGGATTACCTAATAACCCTGTTTCTCAAAAATGAACAAAGAATGGTATCTTTAGGCATGAAACCTTAAACAGCCAGATACAGGGAGCTAAGTAACTAAATCATTGTGTGCAGAAGAACATGAGTTTACATCTATAGTCACTAAATCTACAGAGGAAGATTTTCCCCATGGACCACTGACTGCACTGTGGCGTGCTATATTACTAACCACCTCAAGCAAGCTTATCATTACACAGCTGCAATACAATCCTTTGTATAAATGTTTTTGGGCCATTCTGATACGCAACTTAGGACATTATCAGCAGGACAGGCAACCTAGGGTAGCATGACTGGAGTGCTACTGGAGTCACCTTCTGCAGAAAACAGGAAAAAAAAAAAAATAAAAAGGCACCAGAGCCTTTTCTGAGCAATTTACCTTTTGACTACCACCTGAATGATAGCGAATGACTCCAAAAAAAGCTATTCCTCAATAAAAAAAATGCTAGAGTAGTTCCAAAGGCATTTGTAGAAGGCAGGCTTTATACAAAGTAAGATTGCTCAGGGTTATCATTGGGAAAAGAGGTCATGCATGTAGCCTTTTAAATCAGCTGTAAGGCAGCCATTGAAATAATACAAGAAGCAAATGCTAAATTCTTGGTGGGACGCCACCTAAGCTCCTCAGATGAGTGTCTTCTGTTGGCCAGGCATTTGGCCAGTCTCAATACTAGTAGTAAGACATACTAGGTACAGGAACTTGCATGGTGTTTAGGCTTGCTGAATGAAGTCATTAAAGTGTAAGTAGGTAATGTATGCAAGAATGCCAATGAGTTCACCAGCTGGTTTATGATAAGACATCATTTCATATTATGCTGGGAACTTATGACCATTAATACTACTACAGTAATGTTCTAGAGGTTAAACCACAAAGCACCTGCAAATTAACACATGCTGAAAAGCAATGAAATGTGTTTTAAAGATGGTCAGACTGATTTTAATGCTTTTTTCCTTTTGTTAACTGCCACAATAGCCTGTGGTGCATATATTTATATATTTGCCAGGGCAACTTGAAATCCTCTACTTCCTTGCAGTTTGATCAAAGTGACCACCCATTGCAGAACTAACGTATACTTTGGCTGCCTCAGGACAAAGATAACAATCAAACGAACTTACCATGCCTTCCTGATAATGCCCTATGAAAAAAAAAACACAAAAAAAAAACCAAAACACAGTTACATATAATTCACTTGCAGACACTGTGCTGCAAAAGAAAACAGCATATGTGGCCATATCTTCAGCTTCGTGAAAACTGGAGTAGATCCATGAAATTAAGAAAACCTTCATCAAGTTACTCCAACTGAGAATCTGGATTAGTCTGGAGTCCATCAGTATGGTATCTCCTGGCTTCACTAAAGTCTCATGGGAAGCCAGATCTCAGATTTCCTACTATTGAACCAAATCAACATACCTTGCCTGAGTGAAGAAGGCTTTTTCATGTTGATTTTGTGAAAACTTTTCCTTTTGCTTTAAAGATGCATTTACCACACCAACACAATATAATTCCAGCCAAAACAATGCTTGGACTGGGTTCTTAAGGATAGCAGCATTTTGCTCCAGTTCATCCCTCATACAACTATTACACGTAAACAAATCCATAAAGATTAATAATGTCAACAGTCCAGCTTCTCGCCATTCTACTAGAAACTACGATATTCTACTACTGCTTTCCGTTGGTTTGGAATAATTTTTCTGTTATAAATGAGATGACATGTACAGGGCTTGCTACTGTCATTTTACATCCCCCAAATCCAAACACCTAAAAATAGTCATATCACATTCCTTTTTGAAAGGATCTAGTTCTCTATCAAATAAATACCAACACAAAAGAATGAGGCATATCTTTCTTATTTGTTTGAAGGACTTTTGAATAAAATAATAAGAAATATAATAAATACAGAAATAAATTAATAGTAGATAAATAAAATAGAGATTTTGTATATCTTCACTCTATCTTCTCTTTTATCCTGGTCTCCTGCTTTTAGTTCCCCAGCTCTGTATTTCCTCACCCTTCTGTATTTTTAGATGCATGTTTACAGCTCTTGAAAAGGCTAAAATACAGTCACTAGCTGATGCACCATCTTCCTTGGAACCCCAATACCAAAATCTAAATATCAGCAAATGTTTGAATTTCTGAGACGCATCTGTGTTCAATTACTGAACTGCTGGCAAAAGTGGTGTTGACATACTCAGTGTTACCAGTTATTTCCTCTTGGATCTGTCGAGACTGGAGGATTCCTTCTCGTTTCTGGAAAAAATAAAAAAGTGACATTTTTCTCAGTAAAGTTTAATACTTAGGGTACAGTAAAAATCTATCTGTGATCCACAAACACAGATAAGAAACCTGCAAAATAAGAACTTTTTTTAAACAAACTTACAGTAATATATTATTTCACCTTGCAAGTATTTCAGAAAACTCTTTTGTACATTAACTAGAAACTTGAAACTCCACCTGTAGAAGGAAGTATTTCTTTTCCTTTCTCCATTGTTCTTAATTCACTTTTCTTTTAAAGGCCCCAATTCAGCAAGACATTTGAAACACCTAAACACATATGTAAGTATTTTAGCAGAGGTATGTCTAGGTGAGTTGAATTAAACCCTGTGTTTCAATGAACAGCTTGGCAGATGGTGCCCATGCTTCTCTTTTGCAAAAATCTTGCTCCCAGCCTATCTGTTCTTTCTGCCCTGTTCATACATTTTCTTTTTTGCCTCAGTGTTTTCCTTTTCTGACTTCTCTCCACACAAAGAGCTCTATTTGCTTGTGATGGAAAACCAAAATGGAGGATAATCCATTCACAGACTGCTCCAGACCCTAGTCATCTTGGTATTAATACATGCATTGACTCCAATGTTCTTCAGATGTGAGAAGCCCTTCGTACATGGTGGTGAGTGGCCTGTGTCTAGAAGCTGTACACAAAATGGCAGAAGCCAACTCAAATGGTTGCTATTTGAGTCAGTTGGAAAATGAAGGAGTTTAAAAATTTGACATTGTTTCCAGGATGCTGATCACAGTCATCTGGTGGCGGTGTAAATATGGCACGTATGTTTTGCCTCTCTTTGTGTTCTCTCTGTTAATTCTATTCACTGGGATTAGTAAAATTTTGCAATACAGAAAGAAAAGTCAGGCAAATGCTGACGACTGCATCTAAAGTCTAGACATTAGGCAATTATTCATGACTCTTCACTCCCTGTCATATAAGGAAATGAGAAAAATAAATTTGTGCTGGTCCTAGACTTGCCTTCTACATGGAAAGGAGAAAAGGAGAATAATCTTTTGGAAAAGTCCTTCATGGCATGTGAACTGGGGCTGCTGCTCTTCCCTGCCTTGGAGAAGAAGATAGCACAACCACACCTGAGGCAGTCCTCGGTGTATGATGTGCTGAGGATTTGGCCAGGCTTGAGCCTATTACTTCTATACTGCATTACTAAAATATATGAGGATCAAACCTACTTTCTGCAAGAAAGCCATACATGGCACCCTCTGGGTCACTCCAGATTGGCACTTGGAGTAATCTGAACTGTCGTTTTAGCTAGATGATAGTTTCACAGGTTTTCCGTTACGTTTTTTAAAGCCCTGTTACTAAATATCTTGCACATGGTTAAAAATGCATCCAAGGAGGGCCTTTGAACATTAAAAAGACAGAGTGGAGTCCAGCGTGTTACATACTGAAAGAGGCGGCACAGAACAGCTGCTGAGACATCTTCTGTCATGTATCTTGAAAGTCTGAAGAAAAACTACATCATTTAGGGCTACCTTCATTTCCAGCTTGTGTAGACAGCAATAAGTACTTACACTTGAAGTTACAATCTAGTTCACGCTAGCTCAAGTTAGAATTCCACTCTGTTTGGGATTTTTGTTTATTTTTCCCTTTGCTGCAGGGTGAAAGGAAACTTTTATTTCCTCCTGATGATGACTCTGATATGCCAATGATGCCTTCAGGAGCAAAAGCTCTATCACTCTTGTCTCCTAGAGGAGCTGAGCATCATAGCAACAGCAACGGACTTCTCAGTGCCCAGTCTGGTGACACTGGAGAACAAAAAGCCTCTAATACTCTACCTTCCCTCTGCAAACATGCAAAAATAGGCTAAAACATACTCTAGTAACGATATAAAACATATTTCTCCTTTTGATAAACTGCAATTAATATCAATAGGAATGCTGCACCTTAATCCTATTGTTGACAATGCCCCCCCCCCCCCCCAACCACCAAAAAAACCCCCAAGCCGTTGTTTTGTGCCTGGCATCTGATCACTAACATTAATTGAATTTCCACACTGCCCAAATATGACATGCATCCGCTGGACACTTACTTGACCAGCACATGTCACGACAGACTTTCCTATGCTTTTGATTTGTAAAAAGACAGGTGAAAAAGTCCCAACGGCAACAATCAGAATGGACCTTAGAAACACTAGTCTAAGCACCTTCTCTGTGAAGGCTGTTTCCCATACATCTTTTGCACTTTAAAAACTCTCCACCTCAAAACTGACCCTAACGCTGATGTCACCTGCTGTGAAATTTGTTTTACACTAGACAGAGAATGACACAATATTCCTAAAAATACAAAGAAGTGCTACTGAGGCCCGAAAGACTGTCCAGCAATGTTCCTTAAAGACAACAGTGGCTATAACTGAAATAACAAATGATAAAAATGAACATCTACTATTTGAAAGTCACTGAGAAATGACGCATGAATTAAGATTCCCCATTAAAAAGAAAAGCTGGATGCACATTCCAGCAACCACAGAAGACTTTATTTGGACAGGCTTGGCATCTTGTTCCCTCACAGCTGAAAGACTCCACTAAAGGCCATGAAAGATCTTCCTAATCACTTATCATTTTAAATTGGGGACTACCGCTAGAACAAAAAAATACATCTGAAATTTGGATAATATGTCTGGAAATGGAAAGGGTCTCTCTTCTTCATGTCTCTTCACATCAGCTATATGTCAGCAGTTTTATATAACTGAGGGCCAACTGCTTAATTTCCCAGTCAAAGTCCCATTCTGAAAATCTTCCCACTATATGAATGGGTTTTGCCTACGTATTGTTGCTATCCATTTCATCTGGAGGATCATGTTTTATAATTGCCCCACCAAGATGAAATGCAGAACTGCTCCGGAGCTTGAAAGGACAAATACATTTGTCATAGGTTCAAAAAAAGACTTCTTGGGAACCTGGAGGCAATGCTGCTCGGAAACATTTCAGACCTTCCCAGGGCTTTCAGAGAAGCAGTGGGATCAATGATCTCAGATTAAGCTTGTGATGTACACCTTCTAATCTTATTAATTTCCTAGCTTTGCTTAACAGTAGTTTATACCCAAGAACTGCTGTCCCAGTGCTCAGAATATGCTGAAGTCATTCTGGCTGCTCTGCTAATGCATTCTTATACTGTCTGACTTACAGCTCTTGCACACATTTAATCATTTGTGGATGGCATAAATAAATAATTTTTAAAATTAGGCAAAACGATGGCAAGATGCAGCTCTCCACAAAAGCTCTCACTTGTTTCAGTAGAAATGATCAAACAAAGCCTGGGCTTTGTTCAAAGTTATTCATTCTAGTAGTATGGAAGGAAAAGAAAATAATATAACAAAACAGCTACGAAAGGTCCAACTATCACATTTTTTCCCAAATCAGCTTATAACCCAGATTTCATATTACTCTCATTGCTACCAGCTTTTGTACAAAACAGCCAAAGGAAACAAGCTTTCATAAAAACCGTGCTGACTACCTGTTGGGCATGAGCACATTTTTTGTTTCAGAAATATCTTTGTTTCTGTTTCAATAAACTACACTCAGCCAATACAGCAACCCTCATATTTTATGTGTTTCTAAACCAAACAAAATAATGAAATGAATTAGGGTAGTCTTCCTTAAAGACTTCATAAAAGTACTTCATTCTTTTATTACTCTCTCTCTACTATTCCTTTTATCAAACTGTATAGAGTAGAATTTAAAACCAGTTACCACATAGTCTGCTGAGTTTCCCTAGGCATGACCTTACTTTACAGAATGTATGAGGGTTTAGAACATGAGGCGTGCAAGTTTGAACACTAAATTAGGCTTTAGGATCTGCTGATTGTTGAGTAAAACTTTCATTGAGTTCAAAGGGTACGTGATTAATTATATAGAACCAATCCCACAGGACATGAAGACAGATTTAAAAAATAAAAATAAAAACCCCACCCACCATAAAATAAAAATGAAAAAAAAGTCTCAAACACAATTACAGTAAGAATACTGGCCCCCACCCTATGTTAATAGGAATCAGCATAGCCTTGGAGTTCCACTGATTGGCTTTCACCAGGAACTGGGTCTACAGGGTGAAATCTTCTGTAACATTACTTGGATTTTGTTCTGGTGCAACTGCTTTCTCTGCAATTCACTGGCGCCCGAGCTACAGCTGTGTAGCTAAGAGGCAAAGCAGTGTGCCAGATCCTCCCACTACTTACTGTTTTTAAATTGGTTTATGTCTACTGACTTCAGTGGATTTGCTGTTGAACTACATTAGCCTATTAAACAAGAGGACAATTACATCCATTGATTTCAACGGGAATTTTGTCTGGACGTATGGAGTGACAGCAGAATGCAAGATCTGGTTCTTTATTTGAGGACTGTGTTCTTTTTCCAGTTTAGTTTCTCATCCCAAAGATGCCCTTACTGCTGCACTCCTGATTTCTTAAGCTGTTTTTGGTAGAACTTTGAGATAAACCAGTGTAATTAGTATGTTTATAATAGTCAAAGGAAAGCGCTTGAAAATTATGTTCTTCTGAAGCCTTAGACACATAAGCGCAGATTTGCTGGGGTTCTCTTTCATAGTCTGTAGAGAAACTGACAAAGCAGAATCTGAGAGTCAATAAGTCATTATCAGGTGTCAGTAATACATCTCCCAGAGACTCTCCTTCAGGTTTCTCCCCAAATTACAAAACTTGTCTGATTTGAATGCTGGGAGAAAAGTGGTTACTTTCTCAGATCTGTCCCACAGATTTTCACTCACATGAAACTTGAGCAATAGCCCTTTGCACCAGATACTTCAGGGTAACATCAGTTAAAACACGTAAATAAAGATAGATACAGTGTGAAAAATAAAGGCAAAGTTAATTGGAGAGAAAGAAAAGCAGATTAAATGGGAAGAGGCCAGATAAGATAGAGCAAGCACAAGTCCAACTGAAAGAAAAATGATGAACAGAATAACATGAAGAGTTTGGATGGATGAGGCTCTAGCAAGGAGACTGACTGACAAAAAAGATTTAGTTGATGGGGTTTTTTTGCATGCTTATGAGAAAGCCAACACTGTAATCAGACTAAATTAGCATGCACAAGGCTGAAAAAGAATATTTAGTCACCTAACATGAATCTGAATGTAATAAACAGTGACAATTCATCATTCAGTGCCAAGAATGATTTGAATCTCTACACAAGTGAGAAGACCGTCAAAAATGGGAAAAATAATAATTCTGGAGATCATATTGGGTGATAAACAAACACATTCCAACAATAATAATGCTTCATATATTTTTAATGTCAGTCTGGCCACTTCACAATCAAAATAAGACATTCACAGCTCAATCTGGGAAACACTTCCGCCTTTTTCTGGTTGAAGCATTGTCAGCATGGAAGATACACGTGTTTCTTGACAGCCAGAGGGACACAGGCATGCCCACCCAAACAGAAACTCTAGATGTATTTTTCAAGAAACCCCTCAGTCAATTTCACAACACTACCAAGAGCTGTTTAACACCTCTTACCTGCACAACAACAACCTGAATGGACACATGATCTGGGAGTCTGATTGGTGCTCGAAAATACTGTGATAATGCAACCAGAAGATGAAGTATTGCTACGAGACTCTTAGCATGAACAGCTGAAATAGATATTAAAAACACAAGTTACAAACCACAAAGTAACTAGGGCACATATTTTTACTTTTTAGGATGTAGGGATTATGGGATTCTTTTCCTCTTGCCACCTGGAGCCAGGGGGCACTTTTAAGGCACCTCTCCTTTACTGGCCTCCCCCTGCTCAACAGGTCATGCGAATGCAGCCCAGTCAGTAATATGCATCAGCACCAATGCGTTACTTTTTGCAACACGTCTGGATGCCATAGGCTTGTGTAGATGGAAATCTAACCTAATCCAAAAGCCAGATTTCATGTACAGCAGTTTAAGTGCTGTCTCTGCACACTCCTTGCCTTTCCTTTATTCCCTTTATTTCAATAAGGATTTATGGACTATCAGAAAGATATTTTTGTACTCATAACATGCACTTATTCATTTTTAAGTGTCACAATGTCTGCAGGATGATAAATGAGCCTATTTTGGCAGAAGCCTTAAGCAATAACTTACTAAACTCAATGACTCAAACATTCCTCATGAAGTTGTTATAGTTATTGTTATTGAAGCTTTTTCACAGCAGGTTTCATAACGGTAGTTAACACTACCACGACTTACCAGATATCAAAAGCCATACTGTAGGCAATCCTTAATCAAGTATCAAACCATTTGCATGAAAGTGAATCATTTCTAATTCTTATTATTGCCTTTCTTCTTCTTCTTCTGTTTTGGTTTTGCATTTATAGTCTTCCCCAGAGTAGTATTCCTAAATGATCTTTGATAGCTACAGTACAGCACACTTATGTTCTTTGTACTTGAACTAACCAATAACTACTACCTTACTTCACTGGTAAAGCAGGATCAGATTCACTGAAATATCCTTCTCCATTACCTTCCAATGCAAGTCTCAATTCTGCCGTGGAGATACTAATTCATATAAAATGTGGCATCACTGTCAAATTTGGCTGGGGTGCCAGTGGTCACAGATGAGGTGCTTTAGCAGAACACTAAAAAGATGACTGTCTGCCTAGCATCGGTGTGTGCTACAGCTGACTCCGGCTGCTGCTGTCTATCTCTACTTTAGCTCTAAAACACATGTAAAACATTAAATTAAAACTAGAATTTAAATTGTCAGGCCACTCCAAACACCCTGCCTCCAGCTGCATAACAGAGAATGGAAAAAACCTGGAGGGAGGTTGAAGAGAGATGGGGACAGAAAACTCACAGTGGGACCACATGAAGGGGAAAGTCAGAGATGCCTAGTGTTCACTCTTCCTTCCTTGAGCTGTTTCTCTCTGTCTCACTAATTTGTTGTGAACGGAACGGGATACAAAACAGCTCAGCTCAATACAGGTATAGGAGACAGGGAAACTGCTATATACTGGTCACCAGTGTGAAATGATTCTGGATACCAAACTTAAAACAGACTAATAGGCCTACTTTTCTAAAACTGCTGATAACCTGCTTTCTGCAACACATATGCACTAAAATGTCTTGTATTGGGTCACTGAGGGCATTTCTATTAGATATTACTATGTTCATTTTTAATACAATAAAACAGGAAGGGTGCAGTCCTAATCTTGATGAGTTTTGTAATCAAAATCAGTGGTTCAGATTTAGCCTTAAACGATCAGAAATATTATTCATATCTATGTTGCAAATTTTACACAAAGAGTCCTAGGACCTAACTCTCCTTCCGCCTATCTACTACATTTATGCAGGTACTTGCCCGTTTCAGCAAACCAATTTAGTAACAGAAAACCTAAGCTGGTATGCATATGGACTTAAGAGCAGAAATAACCATACTTTGACAGACTCTGAAAAGACAGTTTATTTAAACTGGAGGTTGAGCACCAGTAAAGAGGGTAGAATGTCCCACATCTGGAAGTGCCCTGCAGAGCATCTCATATCATAAATACCAGGCTTCAGCCTTCCCTTATCATTGGATATTTCAGAATTCCAGATAGCAGCTATAAAGTCTTGGCTGTCAACAAATGAGAACAGCATAGAAAAGACACAACTTACAGTCAACGTTCCACTTAATGCTTCTTGGAGGGAGTTTAAGGGTTTCATTGATCTTTTCAAGTACTGTCTGTAGCTTCTGTTTCTGAGCAATTTCAGACTGAGTAACTTCAGCAACATTCAGCTTCTCACTTTCAAGTTTCTCTGAAGTGATAAAAGAAGAAAAAACAGAAGAAAAACCACTGTCCACTCCATGAAGAACATAAAGACATACCATGCACCCAGACGTACATTCAAGAGATATTAGACTTCCTAGTTTTAAAATTATCTCCTTTTCCTCCCAGAACCACTTTCCCCCACACTTCTGAACTCCTAAAGATACAGTTCACATTTTCCTTTTATTTACCCATTGCCAAAGGGAAGGCCAAGCATTAATGAAAGCCACACCACTGGCTAACAAATACTCGCTGCAACTCCTTTTAGGGAACACCAGACTCTGAGATAAGGCCTATTACTTCTGTTGCTACTGCATAAAGGGTATTTTGTATGCAAGTGGCTTGTACAGCCAACCATCAAACCTAGGAAACAGATATCAACTTTAAGAAGATTTGTTTCATCAGTCTCAGCTTCCTGGCTTCTCCCTCAGGCTCAGGAGATTTAAAAATTTTACTTGGCTCATTGGTGATAAAAGTGAAGTGATGCCATATTCATAGAGGTGGAGGATGCATCCAAGAAATGCAAACAAGTATTTCTGGAGGTATGAAAAGAACTAACCTTAGGCAATTTCTTTCTATGAAACCACAGCCCTTCTCTGCACTCAAAATTTGCAGTAGATTTTAAAATACTTTATGAATTGGTTTGTTAATAATTAGTACAGATTGCTAGGTATATACATACACAGCTTAGCATATACCATTACATAGTAAGCAAAGAAAATTTAGCAATAAAAGCTCCCTGATAACAACATCAGAAACAAAATGCTTGGTTGCCTATCAATTTACCTCTATGAAAGAATATCTTATTAAGCTTGGTAAGAGCTGATCTCATTCTCATCAAAGCCAACTGAATATCTTCCCAAAGAGAGTGAGCCTGAGCTACCAGCCTATGAATCCTGCCTATCTCCATGGGTTTCTTGTGCCTCCACAGAAATCAGTCTGTGCATAGTCTCACAACAAGACCAAAGTCTTTAGTTAGCATAGACCTGATCCACAAGAAATTAAGGGTAATGGAAAAGATTCCACTGAAATCAGTAAGTGCTGGATCAGTATATGCATACTTAGAGTCAGGCTGTATCTGATACGCAGTTTTTGGGTTTTGGGTGAAGTCACTGGAGGTCTGCCCATGAGAATCAAATTGCTCAGTCTGGGGCATATCCAGTCTATCACAATATATTCAATAGCTTAACCATTCATAGAAGGGAATAGTCTGTGTAGTCTTTATTAGAAGTGCTCACATGATGTTTCGAGATTCATTTAAGATACTGAAAAGAAATTTACTGGAGACTTTACGAGCTATAATAACTAAGAAAATGGCTTCCAAGCCAACAGTTAAAAAAGCACATGCCAGCTCTGCATTAGCAGTTTCTTTTCTCTATCTGTTTCTCAGCTGAAGCTCAGTTTGCAGTCCACTGGGTACCATTACCTCAGTAACGTTAAAAGCCAGACATCAAATCAGAAAGAAATTCCAACTTTCCAGAAGAACTTCGCAATGTGAATAAACTATAGTATGGAACCAGCAGAGATTAAAAACATCCACCGTTGTACTGAAAATACCCTTGCCTTCAAACTCACTTTCCACTTGTAACACGGTTAAGTTTGTACAGCACATATGCAGATAATAAATTTAACTGGAGCGAATACTGTTGCCAAGACAAGAACCCTCCCTCTCTAGCACCCCAGGTAGGCTTTATGCTGTTCTCATCAACTACAGAGCACCACACATTGCACTGTAGCTATAAGTATTGTGCATACAGCCTACTGCTCAAGGGTCTCATAATACAATGCTATTTTTATATCACTTAGTGGCATAAATGTAAGATGATACCAAGGTTCCTAAGTAGGAACAAGTGATCCACTTACTGACAAAGTGCCCCAACAGCATGCACATATATTTTTTCTTACCAAATAATTTCTGCAATACTTGTCCATCATACAGGTCTTCAGCCAAGTCTTTCACAATAATCCTCTCTCCTACCAACACATCATTAATCCAGTCAATTAATACCTATATGGGAAACACAAATTTGGCAGTATTATACACTATTCATTTGCAATTTAAAACACATGTCATTTTGTACAACGATGAAAATATTTAGCAGAAAGAATACCAAAGCTGCAATGGCTCAAAATACAAATCAGTCTGAAATGCCATCAGAAGAAAACAGGAAGCACTTAGGAAGGACTCTTCTAAGGTGGCTGTGTCAATGCACCACAATGTCTAGACAAATACCGGACTGATGCAGTGCCTTCTGGAGTGAAATGTGTCCTTTGCTTTCAGTACTATTTTAACATTTTATTGTGAAGCAAAAGGTGCTGAAGTCAATTCTAATGAAGCTTTCTGCTAAAGTTCTAACCCAAAGAATCACAAAGACTACAAGGGAAGTCAGCACGATCTTAGATTGGGGGTGGGATGGGACTAAGAATCTGGACTCAGGATTTTAATCCAAATTCTTAAGTCTCACTGTGCTATGTCTAGAGAAAGATACTGCAACAAATGACCTGCCCATTTCACTGGGATGGGATGGCCCATTTCAATGGGATGGGATGGCCCATTTCAATGGGCCCATTTCCCAGCGAAACCCACTGGGATGAAACCACACCATGTGGTTTCATTTAATTAATATCTAAACAGTGCTTTGAAATGTTCACATGAAAGAGGCAGGGATAGCATTAAAAAATAGCTTCACCTTCCTGAAAGTGTTTACATGCTTTTCATTACCTTCATTAGTTCTTGTAATTTTGGGTCATTTCTTGAATTTGGATCAACCATTGTTCGGACTTCATTTTCCTCTGAAAGGTTTAAAAGAAAGATATTAGAAACTATTACAGGCATGACACTTTATTTTACATCAAGCTTTTATGTTGAGATGTAAAATTGTAGTGAATTACCTAGCATAGTGTCCTCAGGGTCTAGTTCGAATGGAATTGGACTGAGAGGTAAGTTAATGGCATTTATTCCTTCTTCCTGTAATTCAGATACTAGGAAATAAAAAAGAAGAGCTTGGTCAAATTTCAATTCAATCTTACTTACTATTTCACTCTTGCTAAAAGTACCATTAATTGTCTTAATTTCTTTATAAGAACATGACTCTATTAGATAAGCCACTAGGTGTAATTACAGCAATAAAATCTAGGTAAAAGTGGGAGGCCCAGCCAACAAACCTTTACTTGTATGAGTAGATTTTTCATGGATAATGGTACTGGAATCAATGCAATTTCCCCAAATATCTTCCAGGATAAGGCCTATTGTCCTCAAATTTTAAAAGGCTCAGTTGCATTTTAATGGTCCTGACATTATAACACTAATAAATCATTTTACTTGAGGGAAATGATTATTTCTCTCAGCTATGTCACCCTTGCTCTGGAGATGCTTCAAGTTTAGCTACTTGAGAAGAGCTAGGTCTGGCCATATATCCACACAGGAGCTGCCAGACTGATAAACTATTTAGGACTGAAGGTGCAGTCGCAGCACACGGCTCCCTCCATTGTTCAGGTCAGAGACCAGCTAGAGCAGACTGTGGGATGCTCCTGGCCTGTGTTCTTGGCCTTTCTTTAGCAGAAACCATGGCAGCAGGACACAGGTGCAAGATGATGAACCCTCGAAAGTACTGTCTTAAGTATGGAGTCCAGACAGGTTGAGAAAGAATTTGGACACAGAAATGGGGGAGTAATCCAAAATCCCATAGTCTGGAGATGCCCACAGTTGTCAGGAAATATGGACAAGTTCTTACTCAGCCAAAGTCCCCTAATGCTGCAAAAATCAATGTTCTTGTAATACATGCTCTGATACCATAGTAACAGAGAGATCCAGAGAAGAAGTGTAAAAGCAGTCCTGCTGCTAGTTCTGTACTGTACAGATTCTGTACCTGGTATAGTTCAGAGCAACTTCATTTATGCCTCTGGGTGACCCAAACTTTAATAGGTTACAAAGACAAAACCCTTCCTTCACTGCCCGAACATGCCTCCATAACGGAAGAGAATAAATACCAACGAGCCAATACACTAATTCTACCGCTATGGAAGAATACACAGCACTCTGCAGGGAGGGTACCCACTTTGGTCACCAGACGAGTTTGTATCTTGCTTTGTAACCAAGAAATCAGTGCAAACCTGATTTACCAAACCAGGAAGGAGGTTCGTTGTCTTACGAATGACAAGTAAATAATGTTGTTTTGAGCACTCATTGTCCAGAGTACAGACCTTCAACAGAACTGGTTGTTAGCACAACTGTTCCAGTCAGAGTTTAAACTTAAATAACTTAATTCAACCATCCTACATGTGTCCTAAAAGATTCAAGTAGCTGTATACACATGAAAGTTCTGACATGAACTAAAATACATGATTTACATGCAAGATGCAGATTCACCATCTAACATTTCAGATTTACTACCTGAAGCTTTCCTCAGTTTATTTTGAAAATTACAGAAACAATTTAGGTTCGGAGAAAACAGAAAAGTAGAAAGTGACAGTAGAGATCTTGTGCTTTGTTCCTGGCCCTGTGACTGCCTCATAAGTTAGCTTTTGGAAAACGGTTTTACCTCTCTGCCTTAACTTCCTATATGTGATAAGTACAGCTACGTTTCACATGAACAGTGTGATAATTAGTCAGTTGGTGTGATAACAGTACTTAAAACTTTCCAAATATTTTCTACACTTTGTGAAATGTTTTGTCCTCTGCCAGATGAAATGCCTGTGCACGTTAAGAGTCTGCGAAGCTGTATTCAGGCATCTATGTAAGATTCATAGCAATAATGGCTGTTAGAATGCTTATTACTTTTTATTGTACAAAAATAACTTTGAAAAATCCACTACCTTCACTACTGAAACACTAACTTCGCTCCATACACTCACCCTGCTTGTGTATCTGTAAAATACAAATACTGAGCAGCTCTAAAGAGTCATAAAATAACGTTGCCAATAATAGTTCCCTGGACTGTTGTATATCCTCTAAAACTGATGGCTGAGAGCGATGGACCAAATTAATCCCTCATGTAACTCCACTGAGTTCTGAGGAGTTATAGCAAGGATGGATTTGGTCTAGCATGTATAATCTCGGGAACTGTTTACACTTAATGGCAATTTTTTGAACTGCTAGCACTCCTTAGAGAAAATAATTGTTGGTTTTATTAACCTCTCTGATTTTTTTTTTTTCCCCTTCATTTTGGTTCAAAATGGTTATGGGCATAAAAACGTCAGTGGATAGAAAACTTCCATGTGGAGGTCTTTCTGTTCTGAAATATTTAGTTCATGAAGGACTTCCACACAAAGATTCTTAGGCAGAAAACATTTTTTTTTTCACATCAATCCCAAGAGGGAGCATAGAAAATAAAATCTGTTTGAGCCAACTGGCTCCACTGAGCTCTCCTGTCCCAAAAGGCTGGATGCTCTGCTTGGGCAAGACACACTGGAGGAAGCAGTGAGCTTATTTTCCTAGTGAAGGACAGTGGGGAAAGCTTTTGGCTTCTCTATCCAGGGAGCGACCCACTGGCAGAGCTCGCTGACCCTTCTCCAGGGAGACTGAGCGGACCTTTCAAGGCTGAATGTTTTGTAAGGCATTCTTTATAAGGCCCACTGAACCTCCCCATTTTTGTCCTCCAATGTGCACAACTATTACATTTTACTTGTAATAACATGACCTTCATCATATTATCAGAGTTTTTGAAAATAAGAGAAAGCCAACAAAAAACCCTGCTGTATCTTTGCATGGAAAGGGAACATAAAATACAAATAAAATAATAATAACTATACATGAGAAACTAATACATTGATCTGTTCTAGAATGCATGGCTAATGTTCTATTTATTGTACAGCAGGGGCCAAGTCCCGCTTTGCTGTACGCAGGTAAACATAAGCAGTGGTCTTGTTCCCCCAGGGAGCTCACCCAAATCGCATACATTTCTCACATCTGCCTGAGCCATATGCAGAACCTACCCAACACACCTCCAGATGATCCAAAGATCCCAAATGGATCCAGTCTGCCAGAGAGGACAGCTCCTCCTCAGCCACTGCATTCTGCAGTGCACAACCCATGCCCAAGGTTAGTATTAGTCCCGTAATAAAGACTCCTCCTGCCCTCCTGTCCCCTACAAGCAGAAAACATGATGGAGAAACCCTGAGCCTGATAGCATCTTTTTCATTTCTTTCCCAATACTGAAGAGAAAAGATTTAACTACAGATTAATAATACTACTAAAAGGAGCAGGTAAGAACACATTAATTATATGAAGTTGTACGTAAAGAGAGAGAGTATAGCCTCACTTTCTAAGAATTTCCATCAAAAAAGCTCCATGACAAACCACTATTGTACAGTTAGGTGTTTATAGAGGAACCACAAAAATGTGATTGAGGTTAAGAGTTTGCATACCACAGTTTCAGCAGAGGAATCAATTTTTCAGCTGCTTTTCATTAATTTGTTTTAATTAATTTTCATGAAAATCACTTCAGCGATTTAGTATTTTAATAAAAACAAAACACACAGGTTTGGGACAATTTTTGCAGCAGCTGAAATTAAAATAAAATCATCCAATTTCTTGAAATACTTTGAGGAATGACTTGGAGCATCAGTAAGATCTCCACTCTGAGTCTTACAGTGTAAAGATCCAGGAAGGGAGGAGGGGACATAGCTGCAGCAGTTCATCTACACCACACCAGTTGCCAGGAGCCAGACCAGCACACTGGGGCCTGTGGCAGCTCCTCTGAAGGACAGTATCCACAGAGTTGTCTGCTTGACACAGGGCATGCTTGGCCACTGGACGACCCCAGTAATGAGAGTTAAGAGCACCTTTCTGTTCTTACTCTCTGCTGTGGCCCAGATACAGCCCAGTGTGTCAGCTACCATGGGGCTTGTTCTCATCATGCTTATACTGGCATGATTAGGGACTTTATCCTTTTGGACATGAGAGGAAAAACCAGTCCTTCATGGTTTTTTTACAGTCACCATGCTGAGTGGAACTGGGGGCTGAATGTACTTTTAAAGCAAGACCCGTAAAAGCAACAGAGTTACACATGGCCCAGACAAATCTCCGTGGATTGGCAATGTGAAAGTCGCAGTTTTAACTCTGGATAAGGAATGGACTCTTCTGCTCAGACTTCTGATTCAGCTCCACATGCCAAATTTGTTATGATGTAATCAAGTGCAACTCCACTGCTATCAGCTGTCAACAGACTTCCTCCTATCATGCCAGCACCAAATTTGGCCCCAGAGCTGGGGAGCCCACAAGCTTGTATCAACAGCAACTACAGCAGCTATTTTAAGCTGGATAGAGTTCTTACTGTTTTAGATGCTCTAGGATTACAAGGTCATAAACCTATGCTATCAAATCCACACGGGTGCTCTGAGCCAGACTTTGCCCTTTGATGCGCACATCCAACTGCCATTGAAACTGTTGGACGCCAAGCACATCTGAAAGTGGAGTACTGCCCATACGGTTTAAATTGGCTTAATTCCTCTAGTACATGCAGCCTGTTGCTCCACATTGTATTTATTAGACAGTTTCATTTGGGTTTTTTATTTGTTTATTTTGTGTGCTGAAGGCTTTTTGCTGCCCTGTTTAGTATTCAGGGCTTAATGTTATTCTGATTTGAATAAAACCCATCTTATTATTTAACTGAGCTCAGAAATGCCACATCACCCAATGCGCTCTCTGTGGTTTAGATGTATTTTAGCGTATCTATCCAAAGAATCATAAAATAAATACAGCAAGATGTAGTGTTAAATGGTCTCTCCTCTGAGTGCTACAGCCATGTTTTTCCATATAATTGATTCTGTACTTACGAAACTAAAATTACTCAAGTGCTACAACACTAACGGATTGATTCTGAAAGTTTGTGATTAACTAGAACCGAATCCTAATGTTGGAGGAGCACAGTGACACAATGCTTCTAACCTAATCTTTCAAAATCAGGAGATTTAAATATATGCATATACACCTACATAAATATATACATACACACTTCTGCAGTTCTTTAACTTCCTTTCTTTCTTTAACCTAAGGGGTTTCCATTCAAGGTCTTCTCTGACACTTTTAAGGTTGCAAATACTTTAGTTTGTTGGTTTGGGGGGTTTTTTGTGGAAGCTGAGATTTGTTGACATTCACATGACTCCAGCAGTTTAAGCTTTCTAGAAAAAGTCAAAGGACAAACTACCTGATATTATAAACTACTATGGTAGACAGTAGCTTTACATGCCATGTCTCTATCTTAAGCTACTTTTTCCTGGAACAAGCACAAGTTGGAAGGCTAGCTGCAGACATCATACTGCCAGAGTAACACTGGATATTTGTATATACACCCACATTCAAACATGCATGCATGCATATGGTACATATGTTTACATATGTAGCCAGAAAATACAGTTAGTTTAGAAAAATGCTAATTTTCAATAAGAAATCTCTTTACTGTTCTTGTACAGACAGACATATCCATTCAATTATAGTTGAGCCAAATTTAGATGAATCATTTTTTATTTCATATTCTCTTTACTGGGTGCAAATTTCTGATAAATGCTCATGACCTTGATGGCTTGTTTTTGTAACCACTTGTGCACAAGAGCAGCTTTACTTCCTCTACTAACTTGATAGTCTGCAATGCAGACTTGAGTGTAACTTACTGTAACCGCACAGATTTCAGTGGATTTATGCTGATTTATACCAGCTCACTGGCTCAGTGTGATTCCTATTCCCCCTCACAT
Organism: Ciconia boyciana; assembly: GCF_034638445.1. Lineage (NCBI taxonomy): Eukaryota > Metazoa > Chordata > Aves > Ciconiiformes > Ciconiidae > Ciconia > Ciconia boyciana. Next base: position 11,407,126 of record NC_132939.1, read on the forward strand.
AGTCCAGTTTTATACTCTGATATAATTCCAGTGGAGTAATTCTGAATTTGTACTGGCAAATGTGAGAAGAAATCCAAATTACCTAAGATGGTCAGAGAATGAGAAAAAACAGCAAAAGCATTTTCAGAAAGTCCTAGTTTAAGCTTTTACAGAATTATTCTATTTAGTCAAGCAAACTTATGCAATTGCTTTCTGGGCCATCCATCCAAAATGTGTGTGCATCTTATAAGTACACAAAGGGAAAAGAAAATATTAATCTAAAATAGTACTGCCTAATTTTCTTGAATACATAATTCATCCAATATGGATTTTGGCAGCTCAGCTTTAACTTCGAAACAAAAGAAATCCACACAAAAGACAATAAATCTGCATTACACATGGTACTAAAATGATCCAATGGATTTATAGATGTTTACAAGTTTGCAGAGTGTGACACAGCGTCCACCAGAAATTTGATATTCACAGCACAAAACATCATAAACATATGTCTGCAACTACAAAGGGGTCTTTTTATGAGGGGATCATTGTTAAAATTGTCTTCAGAACATAAACCTTAAGTTGTAAATGCTACTCCCCATTTACCCTCCAAGACATAACAAATGAGGAAAGAAAAGCAGATATGTTTGTAATTGAAAATGTTTCTCAGGAAATGATCTGTACAGGAACATCATTCTCATTCCATTAACTGCTGACTCCAAGCCAACCATTTGTAAAAGTAAATAAATATGCAAACTGGCTGACAACAATGTGCCTGCCTTTAATGTTACTGCATTAGTACCCAGTCTCCAAAAAAGAATCCATTTTCTTTTCTCATTTCTCCATTAAACCAAACATGGCATACACACAAAAGAACGGGAGAAATGCTGTCCACAAAAAAGAATGGGAGAAATGCTATAATTTAATTTTCATGTATGCAATACAAATTAAATGCTTATTGCCTTGAACTTTCTTTAAAGTCCAAAGCTACTCCCAGGTACCTCAGTGACTAGCTTGTTGTTCCTTTCTTTTTTGCAATTAGCAGGGAAAAAAAACCCTCCACAGACTGACAGATGTCTGGTCTGAGTAGGTAAAAAACAACAACAAAACAGGGAGCAAACTCAATCCTTTTAAAGAGTACACGTGATTTTCTTCACCATGTCACAAGCAGCTTCATTAAGCCTTACATGCTTTCACATTTCATTTGGGATGAAGGTTCTTTCTCAGAATTTTCCTGTAGTTTCTAAGAGGTAACAAGTGGTGCAGTGTCAAGCTAACACAGATGTTGGTCATTCCATTCATTCCTTCAACACATCTTTTAAAATACATCAGCAGTATTTGCAGATGTTTTGAAAAGCCTGTCACCCTATAGGAGTGTTTAAAGTATCACTGAAAAAAACCAAAAGACAGCATTGGGAACAAATGTGGACAGGAGTTTAAATGACACTGATTTTTTCCCCCCACTGAAAAACAAACCATGCACAGGAGAAATGCTGTGACCATTCCAAGCCCTTATCAAAATGTGCTGTGCTGAATCTGATCCCAGCCTGAAAACTCCTCAAATAGCCTCAGATACGTCGGTAGGGTCTTTGTGCAAAAGATACCTGCAGGTCGTTAGCTGGTGTTCACATGGTATCCCTAAATACAAAATATTTTATTGAAATGAATCCTTTGACAGCTAAGATTTCCAAATTATTGAGACATTTATTGCAATAACTCAGAACTGATTTATTGAGATAGCTCGGAACTACATGGGGTCCTTGGGGCTATACAGAGACAGAAGGGAGAGCATTTGTGTCCTCCTCACCAATATCTTGATATTTCTCGAGTTACACAAATCTGCAGGTAGCAACATCCAGAAAAGAGTCAGACAGACCTCATGGTGTAGTCCTAACCCTAACCAAGGGGAGACAACTGTTCATCCTGTATACTCACCAGTTTGCTGCAAGTTTTTTCCAAATATTGTGGAGTGGAGAAGCTGATTTTATAGGACTGACTTGCCTCGTTCTCTGAATCACCAATCAGCTAAGAGTAACTATTCCAACATCAACAAGAGGCGCTCACGCAGAAAACAGAAAACCAAAGATCTGTTCCAGGAAGTCTTTCCCAGCTCAACAAGTTCTAACTATTCCTAAGGGAAAACCCAAAAATAGTTCTTAGGAATGTGAGGGCACACTAGTAGCAAGCTGAGGATTTCCTGAATTTTTTGCTCTTTTCTTCTTATATATATAAGCCTTGTTTTTGAAGGAGAAAAAAAATAAGTGTCAGACCCACTACATCTCAATAATTTAGACGACTACTTCTTCTTGGAAGAATTAGAAAAATGACTGCATTTACTGGAAAGTTAAAAGTTCCTTTTCAAGGACTGCGAGTTGGTTTATGTATCACACATGGCCACTATTTTCAAACTGTATTTCCTAGAGCTACTTGCATTTTCATATAAACATCTGGTCATCTTCAAGGAATGACTTTGTGACAAAGGATCAAAAGATTTGTAGTAAGTGGCCAAGTATTTCTACATCCCAGACTGAAAAACAAAACCAAAACCACCTTAATATCTTCTGAGAGCTCCTCAGGCTTCAAGATCTTTCTTTGGTATCAAAGTTAACCAAGATAAAGTTTGAGGGTGACACCAAGGCTGGACAAGTAGCAAACACAAGGAAGATGGGATAAGAGTGACCCAAAGAAATGAAAATAGTAATGGATACAAAAATGCAAATGTATTACTTATTTGCATAACTGGTAGCTTGCAGTCCATGCTTTGGTACCTTCTGCATCAATCCTGAGCATTTAACTGTAGTTCTCAGATTCAGTACAACAAATGAGAATTGACCTGCAACATCTAATTCTTTTTTTCCCGTCCATTTTAAAGATTTTCAATTTCTTGCTACCTTTAATATTTGTGCCTAACACACAGATGGTTTCTAAAAGTCTCTGCAGCATGTCCTAGGGAATTGAAGTTTCTTGTCAAGGACAGAATCAGGATCTAATTTGGGAATTGGGATCTAAAGACAGGCCTTCAACATGGAAAAACTAGGCTGTGGCTTTGGCGGGATCAACAGAAACCCAGCTACATTCTTAAAGAAAATGGGCTGGATTTGGTGAAGGGCAGAAAAACAAAACCTTAAAATGGCAGAAATATATCTTCCAGCATACTGAAGAACAAAGTAGCCTTTGGGGCTCTCTTGACCAATGTGAAGGTTAGCATGCATTTGACAGCAGAAAAACTTCCGGCTTGGACTGTTACAGAAAGGACTACAGAAAAGGTAAACTTGTTTCCCCATCCTTATTTCATATGAGTGTGCATCATCAAGATGCACATCTGATGTGTGGAAGCCCTCCCGTTCTCACCCAGCCGTACAGAGTGAAGGGCCATTTCAGGGACAGAGAGGAACATATTAGGGCTGTGGCAATCCCTGACTAGAGGGAGGATTTCGGTCAGCTGGCATAAATCACAGTGTGGTGTGATCAATAGTATGGCTGTGATATTCTCCTAAAAAAAATTTACACAAAAGTGTAAGATGATGAGGCAAGACAGGACTTCGGTAGCACAAACTGGAAACTATATTTGGCTTAGGAAAGCAGAGTTAGTTCTCAATTTGCACAGGAAATAAATCAACACTTTCCAGTCTAGGTTCTCAAATCCCTTAATCAGAATTAATTAGTTTAACATGCCACCAACAGAAGAAAATAGCATTATCCCCATTCTGCAGCGTAGAAAGTAGACGCAATTGTAGATTAAGGGATACATCTACATGTTTCCTTTCTGGACACACAAATTGCACTTGTAAAATGGAAGCTAGGCACTTAAAAATACAGCCTTAAAAACCTGTCTATAATGTTACACTTAGCCTGATGTAGAATGGACAGGAATACCCATACCTCTTGTTTCCCAGACTTGTATCATAGCAAAGAGAACACCCTTCTTTTCTTGTAACCAGTAGTAACGATTTTCCTCCAGCCCTGTGCCTTGTCCTTCAAGGGCACTGCCAGGTACCCTCCTGTGCATTCCTGATCTTGCTCATTTCCTTATAAAACTCAAACAGCTGCTCCAACTTCCGAATGCCCTGTCTCAAAAAAATTACCTTACTGAACTGTTCATCTGATTATGGTGTTCACATGTTTCTTATCAGGAAACAAGTTGCAAGCAATGTAAGCACCAGCATTGTAAAGGTAAACCCATAGCTCTGAACTGTACATGCATTGCAACCCTCTTTTCCAAGAGATCTCAAACAAGCTGTAAGTTCGGAGCAGCACTTGCTACAACCTGTCATGCTCTGTCAGACAAGGGAAAAAACTCTGTGTAATACTCCTACCTGTTAAATGCATTTCATGGGTTGTTGTCATTACCAATGTATCAATTTCATCATGCAAAACATTCATACCAATAGTAGCTGTGGCTGTATTTCCTACTTCACAGGTGAACACACCAAAAATTGCAATTCAAGCATCCAAGCAAATAACCTTAAATGGGTTTTGCTTCATAGCACTAACACATTCAGAATTTCCCATAAATAATCTGCAGCCTTCAGTGGCTGATGTCATAAATGAGTTTATGTTAATATTCCTATTAGAAAGTGTTTAGTACTACAAAATTTTCATTTTAATAAGCATGAATATTAAAACTTACCTACTGCATGATACATAGCCCATTTGAAAATTGCTATCTCAAGCATGCTTTTGACTACAAATGACAATTTTCCCTAAGTGGAAATTGAGCTGATAAAAATCACTATTTTCACACTGGATCCAGTATTACTTAAGGACTGAATTTGTACCAAACTGAGGTTAATAGAAACACATACTCATATGAAATACCACTAGGATGAAACAGTTAATTCTATCTCACTCATAATGCAGAAATATTTTCACGGAATAGCATTCAAAATTAACAAACTACTGTATTTTCTTCCTCTTTTACGCAGGAAAAACGAAGTCTGACAAGAGCAAGAAGAAAATAAACTCCCATTCTTATCTTCAAAATATTACAAACCAAAAATAACTACCATTGCAAAAATATAAAGTCAGAAAACAATACTCCTAAAGCATCACAGAAACAAAGATAAAAAATAACTGAATGAGTCGGTCTAGTCTCCTACCTTTAGGGCAAAATGCTCCACAGCCCATCATAGGGTTGCTGGGCCACCCTCATAGTGCATCACAGGGAGAACTGCAGTCTTTACGGTGTTTGAAGTCCCTTGCTCTGCAGGCCCCTTTGCTGCTGCTCTTCAGAGATGCTGTATTAGCTTTAGAGCCTGTTTTCCAACAGAATGGTCCAAGCACATCACAACTCTCAGCTCAGAGCATCGCTTCAGAACAAGTGACTGACTGCCTATATAATTTAATATGATGCCACACGAGACTCATAGACCATCTGCAAAAGAAACTAAATCTGCTTTTTGCAGCCTGGTAAGTTGCATTCTGAAAGCTGGGATGCAGTTTTGACTGTGTGCTTTTGTTATCAGTCATATAACTGAACAAAACGCTCAAACGGCAAGTGTAAAGCACATGTTTTTACCAATCTCATAGTCCGATTCTGCTGTAGAATCGCAGAATCTACAGCAGAGATTCTGCGTTGCTGTAGGTAACTTGTACCTTTTCCCCTTATAACTGAATAAAGTCACAATTCCCCTCAAAGCGTAGGACTGGTCTGGACACAGACATGGCAATATTGGAAGTGAAATTTTTCTTTTCTTTAATTTTCTTTTCTTTTCGTGAAACAAAGGCTGGCCAACAAGAGCTACAGAATCCTTGAATTCTGTTGCCAGAACTGAGATGCACATGTGATATTACCAAATTCAGGTCCTGATCACAGTACTCCTTTCCCTATAAATACTTCTCTACTGAAATAATTAGCCAAACTCACATGGAAGGAGGATTAAGCTCTAAAACAGGCAAAAGCATATAAAAAGCTAAAAAGCGGAGGAAAGGAGAGGTATGAGCCATCAAAAGAATAATAAACTACTGGTAAGAAATGAACTAGTTTTATGGGCTATGGGTCCTTCCAAAGAGGGACAGTAATGAAAGATAATCTAAAGCAATTACTTACTTGGGCTAAAAATCAAATTGCTATGAAGTTTTCTACAGACTACAACTTTTCAGAAGCTGTAAAATGTTTAAGTGTCTGTTTCAACTTGGAGCAGGATGAGGGAAGTGACACATCCCTGGCTCATTTCTAAGTCGTGGAAAGTGGTTACCTTTCTAGTTTCCAATTGAACTTCATTTAAAATACCAGTGCCAAAAGGCAAGTATGGAGAACTGAGAGGTATTTATTATTTAGGGTTATTCAGCTGTGCTACACAACATTCCTCCCCCAGGTTTTGTATCAGATGTGATTCCTTGCAGAAAAAGACACGGAGCTCTCATCACTGTTCCGAAACCACATTCTTTCCCAGTTCTAAGGAGTCTCTGATACACATCGGTCTGCAGCTACTGGGTCACTCCTGAAAGCAGCTTTTCCCCGCCAACAGTCCTATTTCATGCTGTACTCACAAGTAGTAATGGGGCTCCCCATTCTGACTCCTGGAGTCCCATTGCTTTCTGGCACTGGGAAACTGGATTGCTGAACTGCTGAATAACAGCATTCAATTACAGGATAATACTGAGCTGGCAGTTCTTCACCAAGCTTTCCTTTTCTTAATTTCTGAATAGAACCATAAGTGTCCCAGATACTTTATTATGGCAATCCCGTTTGGGAGATAAGTACAGCTAAAGGAAAACCACGCTCCACTTAAAACATCAAGGAGGATGCTGAAGATGATTAAATGTTAAGAAAATTCACAAAGTCTGAAGCCACAGCAACCTGCATCATCAATTCAACCTATTTTGTAAGTGATTATTTATACCTATTTATGAAGCAGCACTTTTTTGCATGCACAAAAATAGCTATTTTACAAAAATAGTAAATGAAAGTTGGTTTTTTTACAATGAGTTTTTGTACCTACAGTAATAGCCAAAAGATCATGTCCAGGTAAACTGTTCTAATAGGTGTAGTTACAGCAGAGTAAGAAAGCTGCAAATTAGCTAAAGCAGAAGTGCTTTCTCAGAGGGTGTAACATGGCAAGAAGTTGACAATAGCAGGTCTGAAGTGCATAGCTTGGGGACCAAGTAGAGGAATTTCTAATCATACTCTCTGTAATCCATTTTCACTTGCCACAAACATAAATTCAAGTGGGACATAATTTCTAATCCCTGTAATCTAACAACAACAACAAAACCATCATTCAGAAAGCCTGTGTGCCTCCCCCTTCCCTCAGAAGAGATCACTGCAGGGAAAAAACAGCACATTGGTAAGATGCTTTGGGCCTAGAGTTTCCCAAACTGTCCCTAAGGGTTCACTTTCAACCCCACAATTTTCAGCTTTGTAAAAACAGAAGTATAGCCAGGGAGGACTAAAGTCTTTTTCAAGCGGTTTTGGCCATCAATACAGGAAACAATTCAAAGGCAACATGACACTGATAGCTTAATTTGTGAAAATGGATAAATACCGTATCTGCCACATAGCACATTAACCCATGTAACAAATAAATACAGAAATAGCACTGCAATACTTGGTTAAAAGGTTTTGGTTCACAGAAGAGGAAATTTAATTAAAGCATGTAATGTCAATTACTGTCATTTGTAATTTTATTTTGCTTCCCTAGAAACAATACAGATGCAGGATTCTAAAGTTACCTGCATGTTTGATGCAAATGGGATAAAATTATCGAGGTTCTGAGAAAACACAGATAGTAGTAGGAAGAAAAATGCATTTTTACCTAACCTCATTCATGGATCTTCTTCAAAGTGTTGATTACATGAGGACTGACATGCCTCCAATTTAAACATATAAACCAACAACCCAGACCCGAAACAAGACTTTTATGTTTAAAAAATTGTGTTAAGTCATCAGAAAGGTTGGGAGGGGAGTAACAGCCTAATTCTCAGCTACTGCAAATGGGCACAGCCTTACTAAAGCCAACAGAAGAGCACTGATGGATATCAGAAGAGAATTTGGCTTACTGTTTATACTGATTGATTTCAATTGGAAAATTACAGGGCCAGGTCCTTAATGCTTCTGTCTCCTTCGCTCTGCTCTGTGCAGAAGTGACAGAGACCTAGGAGCCATGTAGAAGACTCCAAGTATCTCACCACCACAGTAATAAACATTGCCAAATCTCGTCAGTCCTTCTTATCCTTTGCCACAATGCAATGCACTGCAGTATCAGCATCCACTTCTGCTTTTACACTGCTTTTCGGCAGTAGAGCTCAGTGCTGCACAGAAGCATCCTACCCATATCGTATTCTGTTCAAGTCAGGAAATAATATCAGAAATGGATGAATTAAACTTACTGTTGGTGAAATACATGTCAGATATATTTCTATCTTGCAAACCATGATCTGAGCTACCACTAGAATCAGTAGGAGAAAATCTGCTGTAAAGACTTCTGAGCCATTTTCCTTTAAGTACCACCACTTCTAAATATGGCAAGCATCCTGCCTCTGAAAAATCATACTTTCCTCAGTAGTGTAATGCTACAGTAAAATGGTGATTAGAATTATAGGAAAAAGAACTAACAGAAGAAAGACGAAACCAATTAGATGCTTTCTTATGTCTCTAAATGATACACATAAATTGTGTCTATCAGGTTCCCCCAGGCTATTTCAGGAGTATGCAGAACACAAAATGATGCAGATTCATTACAAAAAGTCTAAATCTAATCTACTTGAATTTAAAATGCCAGGAATCACGTAAATGGAAGATGAGAAGACAGAACTCATATGTTACACATAAGCAGAAACAAGAGTCATGCAAACTGGGAGTCACATAAAATGCTCATTTACCAAAAAATTATAGGTCAGATCTCTGGCAGTGCCAAAGTCTATTGTGTATAACTGCAGTGAGGAAAGAGGTGTCTCCAAACTGCCTTCGTGCCTTCCCAGTCCTCAAAAGAATGACATGAGGCTGGCATCTGGGATTTCGGGGGTGGCTTTGTGGGTATGAGTGACACTGAAGGTCTCAGAGGTCTGCTCCACTTTCTGAAATCCATCTGTGGAACTCTCCAAAAAGTTCTTTACTTTTCACAGTGCACTTGCATGAAGACACATATGAGATGAAACTTTCTGCATCCTAGGTTGAGATTTCACCATGCTGAGGAAATCCTCAGCTGTTCCAACAGACCTGGTGTAAGGCCCCTCTACATCACTTTCACAACCAGCACAAAGGCCTATGAAGGAAAGCCAAGAAGCTGCCCTAGGAAAAACAATGCACTAGATATTCACAATTTACTTAGCAAAATTGAAATGTGAAGATTTAATTGTGATTTTCAAAAGCACTTGCTATTGGCTAAGCTTTGCTTCCCTGGAAATCAGTTTAAAAAAAAAAAAAAAAAAAAAGATAGATTTTAATCTTTATGCCTACCACCGATGCTTATGTAAACTTAACCTTCCCTCCCCATTCACCAGGGCTAAAATCCAGAAGTGAAGAATTCCAAAACAGATTGTGTAATGCAAAGGGAGGAGGTAGATACCAGAGTTATATTTTTAGATGTGCAAATTATCAAACTGTGTCCTTTGCAAATAACACAGGTGAATGTTGACAAATGTCATTCAAAAGGGGCAATTCCAACTAGACCTAGGTGGCAAATGCAAAAAATTAAGACTGTTGACAAAAATAAAATACCATTGACATGACACAGTTCACCTATAATATAACTGACAAATGGCTAAAAATATGTTGACAAGATCTTGAGGGATTACAGCTCCCCCAGTATGTTACTATTATTTGTAGTGCACCTTGCAAGGTCCAAGTGTTACTAAACTCGGGCAGGCCCATTCCCTTTCTCCCTAAACACAAAGGAGAAAGAGAATGATGTTATAGCTATAAATACACACACTTTTTTATGCCTTATATCATAAACAAAATCTTTCATACACCCGTACATGCACACAAAATCAGATCATTTGGAACACTCAATAATACAGCCTCTCTCTCCTAACAAGCAAGTCTCATTCCCTGCCATTAAATGAAGACACACTCAGGTCTAAAACTTTCACCTGGAGGCAAGCTTCTGACTTGTTATGTGCTGACATTTTAAACTGAATGTAGGAATTACTCTTCTCTCATTTTCTAAGTAAGTTATGCTGGATTGAAATCTAAACATCAGCAAAGCTACTGAAAATACAGAAACAACCTCAAAGTCATAAGAATCTCAGCAGCATAAAACTAGTATGCAGATCAGACCTAAATTGTAACTCCTGCTGATTTCTCTTGTGGCACAAAAATATTACTCAGCAAGAGTAAAGGTGGGACAATTGGTTACCAAATAGCTTGCTCAGTGTTATGATATTGTTTCTCGAGTGAAAAACTACAGTATACTGATTTACAAGGATGTCCAAAATCAGCTCAAAGTTTGTGCCAGCGTAAGGGGAAAAACCCCTTGATTTATAGACCTGCGCATTAACAAGCCCCTCTTTCTTGTTACCTCTCTCTGCCTTGCATTTAGTCTTCACATTACTTGAGTTGGATTTCCTTTAGGCCTGGGTCCTATTCACTAAACTGCATTAATATACCAATTCCATCTCGAGATCTCCTTTTCTAGAATACTGCCAAGCTGGCAATATGGTTCCTGAGAGACTACTTTCCCTGACATGCAGTAAGCTATTTATTGACACACCACTGTTCCCATGCAGTTTTGCACCTAAGCAGTGAACTGGATAGCAGTTCCATATGTTGGAGCTGTTACACTTCTCTGGAAAATTGTATTACTTTGGGTAAATAAAAAGCTAAAAGCAGCAGGAAAAATATCATAAAAATGCAGCCGAATGTTTCATCCTGCCTCCATCAGCAAATTTGGTCTAGGACCTCTGCATATGAGTCATGCAAGTGCTTTAAAACTTGCAGTAATTTATATTTTCAGGATAGGAAGTTCAAGGCTTATATTTCTATTCCCCAACCGTACATTATTTTTCTCCATACACAATTTCTTGATAATTATCTATGAACTAAAATATAGAGGCATCTTTTTTTCTACTTTGTGGTGGGTATTAACCAAAACCATTCATCTCAATAACCAGTCTCTGTGTTCTTGGCAGAGTATAGCTGATGTGTATGTTATTCCTGGAACCATACTAGGTTGATGCTCTCATCATAGTTTTAGTCATGGAAACAGGCTTCTACCAAGACAGGCATTGTTTGTGAAAAAGGAAATTCCCAGCATATCTGTCAGAAACAAGAAGTAGTAGGGTACACCACTTTAAAAGTAAAAGTATCAAACATTTACATAGTACTGTTCATCAAAAGACCTTAGTCTGTTCTACATATCAAGCAATGGTTGTTAGAGCTTAGGGCTCACATCCTGCTGAGAGAGCGCTCTCTCTATTCACAGTCCCTCTGAAGCACAGCTTCACTCCTTGAGTCCTACGTTTATAAACAGATGAAGAGCAACAAGTCAAAATACCACACAGGCACCAGAAAAAGAGAGATCATCTCGCCCATCACATGCACACAGACTATTTCTGATTCCATTTTCAGTAACCTAACTTTCAGTTAGTTTTTCAGATAAAATCATTAGTATACACACTACTGTTTTGCTACCATCCTGCTGATCAGAACCAGTGACTTAACTCCCACTGAGGCAACTCCAAACCAAGCAGAATTATTTCTGGACTTCTGTAGGCTGCTACAGAATTGCATGAAAGCTTCAGTGAACTGGACCACCTATTTCCAAGAGTTTGTAGACACTTCTATTATGTGGACACACTCTGGAATGGTGAGATAAAAGGTCACTCTACAATGTACTGCATAAACCCAGTAGTCTACATATTTGAGATCTGAATTTTAATCCCAGAAATGGTAGTACCAGGGTTCAAAGCACATGGGCCATTCAGGGAGCAATTTGATGGTCAGTATCTGGGTGACCGAACACTTCCCTGCGTGTCTTGCAGGGCTCTACTTGAATTCCTAGTCTGCTTTGAAGACAGCTAGCAGAAGAGGCTACTTTTCAGTTTCTCTAAACATTACTAGTTCAGGTCCTGGATCTGCAAACCTGTGTTTTCTATGGTCTATTTGCCCTGTATCACAACACTTGAAAAATAGGATTACCCAGGAGGTCCCACTCACTTTAAAGAGACCATTTGTTTCCTTTCTGATGCAGGCCTATAAAAACCACAGTACAGATACAGATATGTTGACTTTAGTCTCTAGGGACCAAGTTAGGAATTACTGTATTGGTTAGCTGCAACTGATTAAGCACTCTTTGCCCTCTTCCTGTAAAATTTATCCCTTCATTGAGTAAAGGTGTAAAAATCTATCCCCATAGCTAAATCCTATAGGGCTATGGGTCTTCAGCACATGCCTCCGTAGGATATTTTATGACAGCAAAATCAGAAGTATCTTGCACATCAGTCTTCACTGTATCATGTGGCACAGTTGTTCTCCCTGTGTGCTCTCTTCAACTGGTCCTGCCCAGATAATGAGAACTTTTCCATCTTATTTCTCTAGAGTACTAACAGGGATCAATAGTTCTGCTTTATCTAATGGGCAGTCTCTGGGGTGTTGTGAATCGTGTGCTGGCAGCATAATCTAGATGGAAATCTGTGTTCATCCTTGGAAAGCCTTGCTTTAAAACTATTTTCTGAAACATTCAGACTTTAATTGATCTTAGTATTCATTTCTAGTCTGAATGAGTTAAATGCAGGTGAGGCTCCCCTGCTGAATAAATTATCAGCTCAAGCATAAAACCTGATCTCTCTGACAGATCTGGATCAGTTTTAGAACTCTGCTGCAAAATGTTACATCTGTGAACAAGTTAATCCTAGTTTTTCTGTTAGTTCTCCAGCTATAACCAGGGACCTGAAAGCTTCTGTTTTTCTTCAAATGTGTCCATTTTCATTAGTACTACAGGGCATGTCAGGCAAATCCTGCCCTTTGTTACTTGTGCAGCCAAATTGCAATTAAGTTAACAAGCCTGTTGTAGTCGCCAGGATGGTGTCCAAACCCTTTTCCATAGCTGTGGTTGCTCTGTAGGGTTACAGGAAGAAGAAAGTAAAACCTTACATTTGTCACAGAGGTAAGCATCTATCGACTCTGGGCACAATGAAGGCCAACAAATCTCTGCTGTTTAAGAACTACGGTGGCACTTTAAGCCTCATGATATCACTTTGATGCAGATAATGGTCATTCTCACTGCTTTACAGATAGGAAAATAGACCAAAAAAAAAGATAATTTGCATGCAGCCTCAGAACAGAACCAGGATTAGTGCTCAAGGGCTGCTGGCTCCCAGACACAAGCTTAGTCCACTTCAGCAGCAGTCCCCCACCCTGTCTAAGCTTCACCAACTCGCCACAGCATCACTTTCCTCCCACCCACTTTATCCTCATTCAAGCTGGTCACCTCCTGAACGCTCCTGTCACTTTGTCCATCCCCCCTCCAAGGCCCTTGTTTGTTGTCACCTTTCCACTCGCCCACTCTGGTGCTGCTGCTGCCACTTCCTCCCCACCTGTGCTTTCACGGCTTCCCCCTTCTCCACCCTACAACCAACCACAGGCACAGAGACAGAGCTGGTATGTCCAATAGATCTTGTTTTCCAGACCCTGCAGGGAGCAGAACCAGAAGTTAAACCATGAAAAACACTGCCCCACACAGGTATTAAAAATATGAAAAGGACTATTAACTTTCTCTTGTCCCACTTAGTGGCACCTTAAATTGACTGTCTGAACTTTGCCTTAGAAGTCTGTTTCCAGTGTTACCGCTGATTTTACATTACAACCTAGATTGCATAGTTCTCAGCATAATCTCCAACCTCCTGTGATTCCTGTAAAACACTTTTTCCTGACAATTTTTAAAGAAGTCTTTAAAAAATATTAGAAAGAATCAGACAGTCTAGGCTTCTAGAAACCAATGCTTAAAACCAAGTTTAAAAGCACTGCACAGGCAAAAGAAAATATTTCCTGGATCACTCAAGTGTAATAAAGGGAAGATGTTGCCTTTAATAGTCAAAGGAATCTACCACCTTGTTAAAGAGTACCAGCCCGCTAACCCATGTTGATGAACAAACAGGAGATTTTCAGTTTCTCAGCTCTCACACAGCAAACCTGTTGGTTTATAATTACAGCTCTCTTTGCTTTGCCAGGGCAGGGGGAAAAGGGCAGGCGAGAGGCTGTGCTCCACCACAGTAGCACCTGCATGCAAATGCAGCGATATCAGCTTAGGGGCTCCGAAGGGAACCACTTGCCATAAGTAAATGCAGTTTGACAGCAGCTCCTAATAAGAGGAAGGAAATGAGGGAGAGAAAGAAAAGTGATAGGAGACAAAAGGACTTTATAAAACAGGGCTTTATTGCTTTCATTTGTAGCATTTTCTCTTTGTTCTGTTTAAGCACTGAGCCTTCCAATTCCAGATACTGCACAAGAGATACCTGTCTAAAAAAGTTTATTTCAATCTGGAACTGTCTTGCAGGATGCTTCACAAACTCAGCAGTCCATTATTAGGAGTAACAATAAGCTACCTCTAATTAATTTGGCACAGCCTTTGCTTCTGATACCAATCAAATCAATATTAATGGAGAGTTTGTGCTCTCTCATTACAGCACAGAATGGGTACCAATCTTCTCATGAAGATTTTTGGACCATAAACTGTGTTTGAGGTCAGTGTAGTTGGCTTCTTCCCACTCCCCTTTTTTCAACCAGGATGGAAAAAATACATAATGATGTGCTATTTAGTACCTGGATAAAAATCTACATTCAGGCTGCCTACACTGAGAGACTGAAACCAGTTCAATATGAAGAAATATCAGTCTACAAAAATAAAGATTTTAGTAGCTCACAGAGCTCAAATTAAACACTTAAATAGGTAACACTAGATATTTCTCATGCTGCCTCACATTTCTCTATTTATTTTTATCTGCAGGATCAGGCGTGTTAGAGAGGGAGGCCTGGTAAGAATTGCCTCAGCCATCATTCTTGGTTACTTACATCTGTGGTCAATTTTCCACACTTTCTTCCATAAAAGGTAAACGAGGCACTGTACTTGCAACAGGATAATCTAAACAATATGAACAATGTTACTGTTAAAGACCATCTGGCTCATCAAGCACAGCTCCAGACTTTTAACTCCTTGAATAAAGTGTGGAACCCTGCAGTGTATTTTTTTATCCAAAATTCATTTTTAAAACAGTAAAAGCAGAGCTCCTGGAGACACAAGGGATTCAGAGTGCAAAGAAATTCATCTTCTGTTTTTTATCCCTCTTGTATCTTACACATGCCACAATCCAGGCTAGAGACAAACACTTAGACATCACATTTTTCTACAAAAAACCCCTCTAAAATTTTCTGCAAGAAGCCACTGTGCGTAACTGGTATGTGTGGGGTTGGCATTTCAGAGGAGAGACAAGAGGGTTAAGTATTTCATAATTCACTTCAACTTAATGGCCTGATCCTGCCACTTCTTAAAAGGTAATAAAAGTCAAAGAAGGGTCACCAGGAATGAGAAGAAAAAAGGGAGGAGGCGGGGAGAGGTAAGGGTGAATGCCACCAAAGAAGGCTTTTGTTAATCGTACGCACAATTTCTTATCTGTTTGATAAATTAACAAGTGGCTGGTTGGTGGGAGAAAAATGTTAACACAACACAGGAACAAAAACCTGGAAGAAGGCAAGCCGGTAGGGAGAAAACAGAGTGATCCAGAAACTCAAAAGAGCAGAGGAGGCATTGGAGCTGGCTGTAATCTGGGCACCAGGAAGTCAGATCACGGCTCTGTGCCTCAGTTTCCCCACCCACCCACCCACGGGGTAATCGCAGCCCATGGAGGGCACTGCCAGGATTCACTTCAGTTCTGTGAAGCGCTCTGAAATACAAAGAGGCAGTGTGCCCCGTGTCTTGAAGCAAAACAGCCCCACAGACATAGGAGTTAAATATTCTTATACATTTAAAAGGCTATGGACTTCAAAACACACTTGTTTTTGAACTGAACAACAGAGAGAATTAAATCTTGTCATCGGTCTTTGTTCAGTTTTCTCTCAGCTCTAACTCTGTGATTACTGCACACAGAGTGGGTTAAACAGCTCTGCAGCCCCGTAAGCACCGGGCTGTGCTGTAACAGAGGGCAGGGTTTTGGTCCTCAAGAGTTTTTTCTTTTCTCTGAAGAAGTTTTAATAGCATTATAAAAAAAACCAAAAAAACCCCCAAACAACCAACTGCTTTGTTGAAATACTTTAATGCTTTTTATTTAATTTCTAAAAATATTTTTGGAAGGCAAAGCAAAGAAAATGAATTAGAGCATAGCTTGAGTTTTTTCTTTTTGACTAAACACAAAAATTAATTTTCATATTCATTGGTTCCTTGCTTTAAATTCAGCATCTTGCTTTAACCAGAAACATCACCCTATCTGGTTTCTAGGTAGAGCACACACATGACTGAACCCTCCCCTACAGTAAGTTCTTCCAGCCACTCCCAGAAACATGTGCCCACAACCCTTTTTCAAAGTCTAATTTGGATATAATTTTCACCGAAACTACTATATCATAAGCCCACTGCAATATGTACTGACATACATATGCTAAATTCTTAGCTTACAAAATCTTTTTAAGACGCAAGCAGGGCTTTTTTGATTTTTAAAGAAACTGTATTTAATATATGCTCATGACTCATCAATTAAAAAAAAGAAATGTTACAGTAAGCAAGATAGGTCAGGCAGTTTTATGATTAATGGGGTCAAAAAGTTAGAATTCATATTTAAAACTTCAGTTGCTCACACTGAAACAATTAACCCTATCTACTGAGCACCAACTATACACCAGCCAAAAAAAACCAACGTAAAATTTCAGAAAGAAGCAATATTATATCACACAACCCTTATTTTGGTATGTGTTCTTCCCCTTCCGAAAAAAAGCAAAAAATGCCTCCAATTTATCAAGAGATTTTCTGGGTGTAACTTTTCCAAAACAAAGCTAGCTTTTAAGTATGAGATGTTAAGAGTACAATGCATAAACTAGACATGCCCTAGTGGCTATTTGCTGCGAAAGCATCCTGTTTTCTGGTGTACCACCTTAAAGTCCCTTTCCTCATACTAAAGCTAATATTAGGATTTGCAAAAAGAAAACAGAAATCATTTGATCAACAAGGAGTCTCTTGCAGAAACCTCCTGTATGTTAATGATAACATCAGTTACAAAAGTGTCTGCCAATTATACTGTACCTCTGAGAAAAACCATTCTTATTTTAAATTTATTTTTCTGCTGACTTGACTGAGTGCTCATGATAGTAAGCATCAAATGCACTGTAAGCAGCTACTGGATTTTAATTAAGAGCATTCCACAGGAATAATACTAACACGTGCTGAGTGATAAGCGTATATGCACTAACAGTGCTCTGTAAAGCCTTAAATTACACGCTTCAGTGCGTTAGATTTAAATCCTAGAAGACACTGGCACCAATTGCTGGGATTACAACTTTCAATTAAACGTAGAACTAAATTACTGGATTTCAAACCATTTCTTTAAGCCACACCTGTCCACTAAGCTTTTCACCACATTCACACTTAATAACCCTTAAAATTTTTCATCTAGAAAGCTCAAATGGTCTTTCAAATTGAATCCTCATCACTGCTCCATTTCACATATCTGGAAATGAGGCACACAATACTTAAATATCCAAACCTAACACAGGAACCTGTGCCAAGGCCACTGCTTTTGAAAGGAGTGATTGCACCTTGTTCCCAAACTTGTTGCTCATTCTCACTCTCACATGATCATCATCTCTTGCACAAGCATTCACATAGCCTTATGATAAATTACATCAGGAAAGAGCTTCAGATAAAACTAACCAACCAGTCAACAAAAAAAGGTTAGTTTTAACCTATGTCAGTTCCTGATGCCATTCACTCTACAGCCACGCAAACACTTGAAGTGGCTCGAGGGAGGAGACATGCCAGGGGTTATGATCAGAGTGAGACTCCATCTTCTAGTCAGCTTGTAAGCCTAATGAAACTACAGCATTAATGCTGGAACTTTCTAATATCGTGCTGTGCATATGAAATCATGCACACTCAGGACCACGTGATCATTCAGCAGAGAAGGTGAAGAGGGAATGCGCACTCAAAAAACAATATTCCAGAAAATACAACCAACATTAAGGGATGGATCTTCAGAAAGCTCACAGTAAAAATGAGAAACTCCTTACGTAGCACACTGAAGGTACCAAAAACTTCACATGGTCAGAGGCCAAATGGGAAAATTCACCCAAGAAAATATTTGGAGAGAGGTTTAGTAAACGTACTTAAAAAGAGTTGCCAGTGACAAATTGTTGGAGGCTGGCAGAGCATTCTGAAAAGCCATCACATGCGTCTCATGCTTGTCTACAACTGGACATCTCTGGCCAGTAAGTGCTGAGCTGGTCGGGCCTTCACTTGCCTGTTTTTATGTTAACTAGCAGATATAAGAGAGATAGTTGCTATTTACAAAAAAAAATGCTTATTAAGTGAAATATTAAATTAACAAAAGAAATAAAAATCTAACATTCCTATTTAGGTTATAAACATTAGAAAAGTGGCAGATAATTATACCTACTGGTGTAATCCAGCCTTTCTTTCAGGACCTGAAATGGTAAGATTTCTCTGGAGCCTTTAGATGTTCTTTTCCAATGAAACATCCAGAGGAAATACTTACCTTTTGGGGTCAAAGGGAATAGAAATTGCACTCTGGTCCATGCATGTAAATTAATACATGCATGTAAATTAATACAGCTGAGTCTGTAGCCATTATTTAGGAGGTGTGCTCTAGGTGGGCACATCTCAGGTTGGGATTTTCAGAGCCAAATAGTAGACTTGGCAACAGAACATTATATTGAGTCAGCGAAGCAAAATTCTCTAGTTGGCTTTGAAAACCTCAGTCATGTTTCCATCTAATTGAAGAAGAAAGAAGAAGGGAAAAAAAAGAAAACAAAAAATATCAATTCTTTCCTCCTATTCTTTCTTTCCTCCAGAACTATTCTCTATTTGAAAAAGTGGTTAATTGCTCTTCTAAATAATGTCAAGCTTACTCAGACTAAATCTCACCAAGAAACATTTGACCCAACTTCATATGAATTTCATATGGAGCATACTCAAATTTTCTTAAAACCTCATGCCCATACTCTTAGCCAAGCCACAGTTGAAGAGCTGCATGGATGCTGTGCATGGTGGAAAAGCAGTGGAGACACAGGGGAGAGCTTTGCATATGCACTTTCACACCTGGAGTACTGTGCCCAGTTCTGGGCTCTCCTGTGCAGGAGACATACGGAGCTACTGGAGAGAGCCCAGTGACGGGCCACAAAGATGATTAATGGCCTGGAGCATCTCTCATGAGGAGAGGCTGAGAGAGCTGGGACTGTTTAGCCTGCAGAAGAGAAGGCTCAGGGGGATCTCATCAATGTGCACAAATATCTGAAGGGAGGCTGTAAAACAGGCAGAGCTAGACTCTTTTCAGTGGTGCCCAGTGACAGGACCAGAGGTAATGGGCACAAAACAAATCACAGGAGGTTCCATCTGAACATCAGGAAAAACATTTTAACTGTGAGGATGACCGAGCACTGGCATAAGTTGCCCAGAGAGCTTGTAGAGTCTCCGTTCTTGGAGATATTCAAAAGCCACCTAGACAAGCTGCCTCTACATAGCCCTGCTTGGGCAGGGGGGTTGGACCAGATGACCTCCAGAGGTCCCTTCCAACCTCAGCCATTCTGTAATTCTGTGACTCCAGGCACACAGTGAACTTTATAGCTCAGCAGTCACACTGTCATGAGCAATTGTGAATGGATGGAGACATCTATGGATGGAGATCTACCTCCCATCACGCTGCCTGTATGAACCCAAAGTCCCAAGGCTCTGGTACACACAGTGATTCTCCAACTCAGAAATGCTCAGAAGATTCAACTACTGATACAAATTGGAGAACAAGACTCCCACTGCAAGAGCAAAGAATTGAGCAAAGAATCCACCAGGCCATGCATGCCCTCAACCACTCTTTCCATGCACAGACATCAAGTAAATAACTCACATTAAGGAAATCTAAGCCATGTGGATACACAGGAACACCTCATTCTTTTCTTGAATTCCTACAAAGAGTTAGATTCATTTTGTACCCTGGTAAAAAGCAGTGTTGCACAAATATGCTCTGGGCATAGGAACTGTTACAAACCAAAACTATTAAGAATTATTTCATCTTTTCTCTCATCTGATGTTTGATATATTTCAGTAAGTATTGTACACACCAGGAAGTAAATTACCTGTGTCCTTTGAGAAGAAAGTGTGAAGCTAACATATATCACTTCTGAATAAAGAAATTATTCTCTCCTTTTCTGGAGATTGACATCACAAAAGTGGGTGGTTGTTTTCTGCAGATTAAATCCCTGAAACTGCACATCTAGCCCATTCTCTGTAGTAACTGCTTTGAAGCAAAAATAAAAATGCTTGGGTTGCTGCTTCTTCTGCAAAGGCTTCAATGACAGTAACAACAATGTATGCTAACAGTTTTAAAGCCTGAGGAACTAAACGACAAGGAGGGCTCCGCTAAACATAGAATCCTCTAAAATGCCTGGATGAAACAACTGAAGAAAACTGCTGCAGCTGATTGTACTGACTCTAGGTCTTGGCATTCATTATTTAAGTTCAGTGGAAACTGTTCAGCCTTGAAGCAGACTGACTCATGCACTTTAACTTCCAATTTCCTGCAAACGATCCATTAGTTTTTGGCAAGTTTCATACTGCACAGTACTTCCATGAAAAGGGCAGTTCCCAAACTCTTCCAATTTCAACAGTGTTTTTTGTAACAGAGTTTTAATGAAGGCAGAATTCATAGATACTCATGCCCTTACGAAACTGTGATCCCCACCTGAAGACATCCAACACATTTACCAAAGGTAAACGAATGACTTTGTTCCTAAATGTTCTCTTCAAATGTACTTATCGGGACAAATCCTGGTGGGCTATACTATACTCTCCATAGGAGGCAGTGAGCATTTATCAGAGAACAGAAGCTGGGTTTAGATGTGCAGTGTTAAGTTTTATCTGAGAAGGAAAGTAAAAAAATATTTGCATACTACCTACACTTCTCCCAAAAGTGTCCTACCTACTCCTGTACTTCTCTGGGTTTACAACGGCTGACATGAGCCACTTGATAAGTGCTAATTCCGTCATTTGCAACTACAATTGTTTTTAAATTTACCATTCCCTTCAAATATTTTGTCACCAAGTGGTATCTGAAATATGTCAGTAACTGAAAATGGAAAATAACTGTGGTATCTCCAGTGCCACCACTTGGTAACTGTAGATAAATGTGGTCTAGTAAATGGTGACTAGTAAAATTCTTCTTCTTCCATCCTCAGGATATAATTATTTAAAAATGAGAAAAGAGACGAAAGCATCAACATGTGAATTACATGTGATTACAATGTACATGTGAATACAGCTTTCAAAGTACTTGATAGGATTCCAAATCCATATGTGCTCCAGTTCAGCTGATACAGTAGAAAAGATTCCTCCCCTAAAATCAATTTTTTTAATTCATGCACCTTGCAGAGTGTGGGGCTGGAGTCTTGTGTTTATCCACGGTCTAAGAATGCTACAGTAAACAGATTTCCTCACCTCAGCATATCAAATCTCGATCTACACAAGGCAATCATAAACAGGTTGCAGCCTTTTCATGTTCATTCAGTTCCCTAGCCCTCTCTCCTGGGACTGTCAGCAAGCACAGATTATTAACTGAGATTTGCAAGATACTCTTCATAAGAACTGACCCAATCTCATCCAAATAATTTTACTTAAGTGATACAACCGTCAAATGGTAGTGGATTTTTGGCCACTATGGGAAACTTTAGATGCGACAAACTAGGCAAGATGGACTAGTAGCAAAAAAGTTTTACAAAATAGAAGCAAGCTCCAGAATGTTTTGAAAGGCTTGTTTTTAAGTGTTTAAAAATACATTGGGTTAGACTAACAAGGGATTAGGCATTGTGGGAACTTAAGTAGCTATTGAGACACCTAGATCTGGTATGTATTTGGGTGTCCAAAAGACACCTACCAGCTTTACAGGTGCCTGCATCTTAGCTGGTAAAGTCCACCAGATATCCAATTCCCTAGTGCTGGACATGAACACAGACATAAATCTGATTCAAAAAACAGGTGCTTATTTCCCAGCCTCCTTTCCCAAACTAGACTTTGCACAAGTATTTCCACTGTAAATAAGATATGCAAAGATGGCAGACCAAAGTTATAATAATTATTACCTACTGCATGAGGTTACCTTACTTTCTGCACAGGCAACATGGCATTTGATGTTTCATGGAAACGCTAAGTTTTCCTTATTTTCTTGGTATGTAAGTTACTATTCTCCACTTCAGAAAGAACTCTCTCCTACTTTGCTGAAACCTCCAGGAAGTATCCCCAAAGACTGGTTAAATGCTCAAAAAATTAGCATAAACCTAGCCCCTTTCTTTCTTTCTTTTTTTAATGGACTCTAATTTCCTCATTTTTAAAATGTGTAATTTCTTGCAGCTATGCTTACGGTTCAGTCTGACAGACCCGCTTCACTCTTTCCGCTACATTTTCAAGCCTTAACATAGTATGTGCCTGATTTGGTCCTTAATCTCTGCGCACTCTGACTTGATCCACATATGCACCTCTTTGAGCACATGAATGGTTTCTTGACTTGTCTACTTGCATGCTTATTGTTAAGCAAGGAATTAAGTGGTTTGTCAGACTGATCCCAAGTGCTTAGCATCTGAAGAGCATGAATTTTTACTCGGTTGAGTAAGAAAACCTTTCCCAGAGCTTCACCTCTCTATCCATGCTAACTGCTTACATACAAGACTACTTTCCTGACAAAAGAATAAAATTTACAGACATTCTTACCTCTCTGGGATTTATTACTGAAACTGGAGACCAATGGTTTGAACTGGGGAATCAAATGAAGCAGAGCTGGTATACTAGCCAACTAGGGGTTAAGCTAATTTGTTAGTGCCCTTGCTGTTTCTTGTGGTCAGCCACTATGCATCCACTCTTTAAATTCTGAAAAGAACACCGACCTTTAATCTGTGGTATTAGTTCCTTTGACAAAATGGAAGATTATGTCTTTTTCCCACAAGCCTTCATGCAAAGCTTAGCCAGCTTCCATCTGGTCTGGCTAATTAAATGTAAGTTAACATTAAGTTAAGAGCCAGCTCCAGCCCACAGACCTTCTATTCTGCAACGGCAGATTTATTAATTGGCCAAACTATTCGAGTATTTAATTCCAATTTTTGATTACTTCACTCTCTCATGAAAACAGGGAAATGTTTTTGAAGACATATTTGCATAATTTCAGCTCAGAAACACAAAACATTAAGACATGCTAATAAGATTCTGAGCAACCATAAAATTGTCAGGTTTTTTTCTTCTGTATTTGACATGTTAATAAAGCACCATCATAACAGTGTGAAGGACCTGCGTCTTATGCACAAGATCTGGAATCACTGGAGCTGTACACTTTTAAGCTGGCTGTGACCCACAATCTGGCCCTATATGTACTAAAACTAGAGCCAGTTGTTGTATTCCTTATTCAGTCAAAACTTTCTTTGACCTTAATGGGCATTCTGTCTGAATGAAGAATAAAGGGATTAGATCTAATATGTGGAGTTACTAATTGTAATCATGCCCACAGTTAACTTTTGATAAAATTCATTTGGAAAACTGAAAATACAGAGAATCTACTAAGTCAAAATGGTGCTTTGCGCTATTTTATTTTTAATATTAACTCTACGTAGGTCTTGTACCTAATCTGTTTTGCTGTATTTAACATTAGATGTTAGAGAGGAAAACGATAAGCTTTAAGACTTTTAAAATAAATAATATGGCAAAGTTAGATTTATGAATTTGTTTTAACACCTGATGTTACTTTGAGAAAGATTGTTATTAAGTAAAACAGCTTAAACCTCTTAACCAAATCCTCCTTCTTTGGGATAGAGGCAAAGATCACATTAAGAAATGCTATTTCTTCATATATTTATCTAATATAATGCCTGCTGCAACAGTATATAAAGCAAATTAAAAAATGCAAAACTCAGAAAATTTCTGCCTAGTCCACACAAAAATATTAAACACCAAATGAGCTGTTGTTAAAAAAAAAATTATCTAAACCGTATTCAGACATGCAACAGAGTTAAAAATCAACAAAAATTGTGAATGACACAAAGTGCTATCTAATGGAGCAAGACTAAACACTGAAATTAGGAGACCACTGCTCTTTCCACTTCTTACCCTGCAAAAGTTCACGAGTAAATCAACTCAATTCACCTTTTTCTGCCTCAGTTGCCCCAAGCAGATGGTACAGATAGAACAAACATTTCTCCCTTTCTGTCCTCACTCAAAAATTCTCAGGTGTTTAGAAATGCTCAGATGAAGATGTTCTGTGTAAGGGCAGACTATTAGCAGCTATTATTATGTTGGAAACAGAAGTGGACAAGTAATTCATTTCCAAGAGACTCTGAAAACAAAAATGCTGTCGTTACAGAGTGCAAGACCAACAACAGACACAAAGCATTTTTTATTAAGTTTGGTTATAACATGGGATTTTATCAACTTATTCTGTTCTCTCCCCTACCCATTAGATTTTAATGACCTGCTTGATAAAACACTTTCTCATGAACATTTGAATCTCTGTTTTATCCTCTGCCTAGCTTACTTCACATTTCTGCTCTTGCTGTACACACCAGCTCTGTTTTCTCTGTAGCTTACCCTGGGAATGCTGTTCTGCACATGGAGTTGTTACCTTTTACTCAGACAAAAGCACCTTAGCTCAGGAGGTCTGATGAAATCCACTGGGGTAACTCCTTCAAAAATTAAACGAGAGAAGCAAAATGCAATCTAAATTTACTAGTCCTACTCTTAGACACAGTCTTCTTCCAAAGACCGATTAAGATTCAGTTCATATTCAAAATACTAGATCTGCAATACAGCAAAATGCTGAGCTCCATTCTGACACACTTCTAGCTGATTCCTGGGAACTAATTCCTGGCACTTACTCTGCTCAGCCAGCTTTCCTCGTGAACTGGAGCCACCTTGTGCCCTATAGAGCACCTGCAACCCTGCTGTCCGTTTAGGAAAATGTTTATTTACAAAGCATACTGGCATTCTGTGCATGAGACAACAACTCCTAAAAAATATTTATTCGGATTCTATATAAATTGTTTCATTTGTGAGTAACTATTTCAAGTCAGTTAAACATGAACAAAATACTAAAGATGCAAATCAACTGGATGCTGATTATTTTTCTCCCATCCAAACCACCACTGCAATGAGTTTTTAGGAAGTAAGCAAGACACTAAGTCACTTTGAACACTTGTGGTATCATGAGGAACACCACCACTATTTTCCAGTTTATTACCTGTTCTTACCTATAATTGAGAATTATAACAAAGCAGTGACAAGAATCCAAGACCATGAGCTGCTTTGCTGCATGTTTTATTTTGCAGTAAAACAGTAAAGTCTCTTCCTCTATAGTAATGAATTTGAGTGCATAGCATACGGCCTTAAAATGTTTCAAGTGCTATAGTTCAGATTTGGCCTCTAGCCATAAAATTCAAATCCAGCTTTGCAACATCCCCAAAACTCAGAGTTGATTTTTTTTTTTGTCTCATTACAAAATAGGGATCACATGCATCAAATACATCTGGACATATTTCCAGAGGCTACTGGGGCAAATTCTGACTCAGGGTCAAATCTACCGTATTCATGTTCTTTTATTCTAACAGGATCAATATCAAATGTGTTAAGGGTATAAGAGTACTGAGCCAATACATATTTCCTTTCCTTCTCAAAGCAAGGGTGATTTTCTTTATTCCAAGAGGGGAGGACAGATGAGATCATACCTTCTAGTAAAATTAATACACAACATTTAAACACATAAGACCTGACACTTCTTCTTAAGTCTGAAAGCATAGGCCACAAAAAAAAACCCCAAACCCTGAACTACATAGTTACAACAAAAACTGTTCTGGCCTTTTACCATTCTTCTTCTTCATGCACTCTGACGACAAGTTAGGCATATCATCTTTTGAATCCAGTACTGCAATACATTATACTGCATTTACTCCGAGCACTCTGACATTATCATTATCTTCTTTTGTGCCCGACAGCAACTGCAGCTCCTATAATGCCATTATTGTAATTAAGAACAATCTGAACCATTGACAGCATTGCCTCGTTTGCTCTAGAATCCCCTGTGCATTAGTGTTCTTCTAAACCAATATTTCACTATTAATAGTTTGCTGCTTTAGAACTGCCTACGGTTAAAAGAAAAAAAATTATTAGGCCCCAGCCTAACTCGATGGTCGAAGAAGAAACTTGTTAAGAAAAAATAAATGAAAGGCAGTACACTGGCAAACTGTTACGCTTTTCTTTACACACATTGAAAATGGATTCACACCCTGCCAACCTATTCAGGCTGTTACCCAGGTGAGGAAGCTTATTTTGGCTTGCTTCAAAAGGACCACCTGTACAGATACAAAAGAAAACATCTCTCTCTTCTCCCACTAAATGTACCCAAAGTACTTCTCTGTCTAAACTCTCCCTTTCATTAATCCAGCTCACAGTTGGATAAGTAGGGCACAGCAATTTAGACATTCTTGTCTGGGAAATTCTGACCTTAACACCCACCCTTGCTGCACACGTGCTCTCTAGGCTGCCTGTACGCTGGCCCATCTGTTTGCAAAGTATGATGCCTGCTTGTTTGCTGAGCCAGGAAGGTGGTCCACCATAGCCCTATGATTGCTTATCACCCAAGTCTTTGACTGTCTGTAATTCCAGGGAAACAATCAATCGTGAGCTAAAGAGGTGCAGGTACAACTGGGAGGACAGCACTGACACGGTAACGTGCGCCTCTTAGAAGCTAGGACCAGAAAGCACATGGCCAGGCAATGAGAAGCAACTTACATTTTTTCCTCTGTGGTAAATGAGAAGCTGGAATATTAAGTCCTAACATAAAAGAAACCAGCAGTCATTACCTGCACACTATCTGAAAAGGGCTATGTTGAAGTCTGCCTATTGAACATCACATGGAGCTTTATCTATTTTTAGTAGACATGAGCACAGGAAAGCACTATATGAAAATGACCAAAGAAACATGGCTAGTGGAAAAAGCTGGTATATCCAAAGGATAATACAGAAAAACATACATGAAAAAAATTATTTCATAACTCCCTTTCTCCATCCTGTTTCCAGCATAGTTAACTTGACCTGAATTGTTTGCTTGTGCACTGCTGCAGCCACCAAAGCCAAGAGGCCAGCTCTAATTAGAGCACTTAAAAGTTGTCTTACTGCATGCAAAGGCAGGCAAAAGAGATTCAAGTACTACATGAGACTTCAGGATAAATACTAAAGATGTGGTGATGGATTTTTCTTATTCTGAACACATATTCCATTAAAAAATGAGGAACCCTATACTAAAGAAACATTCAGGAAATTATAATGTTTAGACTACATTTAGGATCTTTGATGCTTTCAAAGCTTTTGCAGTATGAGATTGTATTTTCATGTCTGGGACATCTCTCCCATCCTGGAGATGAACAGCTGCTCCCCACTCTACCATGCCCTTCAATCTCTGCTCAGAGCTTTTGAAGGGAGGCAGTGGCCACTGACAATTGTTGCACCCCCTCTCCTACCACCCTGACTAAAGTCCCTTTTTCCAAGTGGAATTTCATAGATTTCACTATGAATAAAGGTTAATCTCACCCACCACTAGGTCAGTGCCATAGACTGCTCTATCACTCCACAGGAAGGGAAAAGAACAGAATCAGCTCTATGCTAAGCAGAAATCAGAGAAGCCAAAAGGACTTAACCACAACTACAACTACCAAGAATGACTCACAGAAATATATATTCCAGGTGTTTTCTTTTGCAAAAATAATTATCTAAGAAAAACAAGATGAGTAAGATATTGTCAACCATGGTACACTATGTGGTGCTTAACACAAACATCAATAAGAAGTCATGGAGAGAAACGAAAACACTAAAAGAAAAGCAGTATTGCTAACTCATGACCATTGCACTCTCTTTAATTTTGTATTAAATCCACATATATAATAAGAACATTTTATAGCACCACATGCAATTATTTCACAGGGACTACTACAAAACTAAAAGGAAAGCAGAACATTTGGGAGACTGTAGAGCCTTGTTACTTAACCCTGCAATTCTTTATGTTTTGAGTAAGATCATCACTTGGTTGAACAGTGGCACAGTCTAGAGCCAGGTGCAGGATTAGGGTGAACAGATGGTGGCTAATCTTCCTAATACAGCTCTGCCAATACAACTCACTCTTGACCAGTCACATCCCTGTTTTCCTTTTTTTTCTGGCCCTTGGTTTTCTCTGGCCTGAGCACAGGTTGTCAAGGGGTAGTTGCATGGTAGGCTAAGGATTCACATAAGGCTGCTGATCTGATTTTGCTTTTGGTCCAAGACATCTTTTGTTTGTATTTCAGTCTGGTCACCAAAGTGAATTAACTCACTGGTGCACTCAACACACACATACACACCCAATCCCGAGAGGGACAAGGGTATTAAAACCAAGTAATGTTATCTATTAATAAGTATTAGCACACCAAAGAGAAAATGTATGACGATACGTATAAAGAGCAAGACTCTGAGTGCCTTGCTACTCAGTGCTCCGAGTACAACTACACACTCAAAGAAACACAGGAACTACTATGAGCTGGAGAAGGCACAAGAAATACACAGAGAGCAAGCTAAGCCTTCAGCCCCACCCCAGCCCTGCATTTGGAAGAGCTGCAAGTGAAAATGTGAAGTACTGCAAAATATCCTGCCTTCCAGCTCATCCTCTCATGCAAAATGGCATCACACTGCTCCCAGCACAGCACTGACTGCACCTAGTGCAGTGTTAAATGCCCTTTCAAGGGTCACCTCTTTTTTGTTTTGGCTGCATATTAGCTAAAAAAGTAGCCTATCATTAGGGACACAAGTCAACAGCACCATATATTTTAATAGGAACTGGTGTGGGGAGGAAGAGGACAGAAGCAGCAGATGGGAAAGCAACAATATTTTAGGTACACCTCAACCATTGCTTTTCTAAAGCTTCACTTCACAAAGAACTGTGCCCCTACAACTGCTGATTTCACCTTCAGCAACATCAGCATTTTGCTGAAAAAGACTGCAGAACTCTGTGGATTAAGTTAATAGGAAGCACTTGATCTCCGATACAGTGAAGTAACAAAAGAACTGGACTATCCTTACCTTAATCTCAGTGAGAAAGGCAGAGAGCCCAGTATTAAACTATTCGGTCCACAGGGAGGGCATGGTTTACTGATTGTGAAAGGCATTAGAGAAAAGAAAAAGTAGGCTATATCCCAGAGATTATGTCCAAGGGAGATTCACAGAAGCACAGACCTGCACTTACAGGAAGCTGCCTTTAAGCTGAGGGGTTTCAGAAGATGTAGAACCCCACAAGCAGTAATCAAACCCAGCGAGAACTTTTCTCTTTGTCCGTCTTGGTCTCTTGGTCTTCTCTTACCTTCAGGGCAGATTCCTTAAATGCTAAGGGAAATGCTGGAGTTCTAAAATTACAGGTTCTCTTGACAGCACGCTCACTCTACTGAGGATGAAAATGAGAACTTCTTATGTACTTCTTTCTACAGCTTCACTTGGTTACATCCACCTTCACATTGAAGACTGGATGTATGTTTTTATGATTCTGATATCAGGGATAGCATATTTTAAATCTGGAGACGTAAAGAAAAAATTTACATTGAAATAAAGGTACATCAGCCTGAGCTGGTCTCTAGCTGGTTTTTAATTCTTTCCATGGCTCTGTCCTGTAATTTGGAAGCACTGGAGGCTCTTCAACCACTTGTTTAATGCTGATTTTACTTCACTACTTTAATCTTTTTTACCTTTCATCTAGATAATTGCTATGCATCTAGCCAACTACAGCAGATACTGAAAAGAACTGACAGAGTATGCTGTCAACCATGCCTTCATGACACCTGGCCAGCCAGAGGTACGAGCTTGGTGGACCAGACCAGTCCACCTTCTCTCAGTTGAGGTCCTGAACCATCAGACACCTGAATCTTTAGACGATCTCCAGAGGTCCCTTCAGTAATTCTGCAACCCAAGCTTGTCAGTCTCTATGACAGCACAGTCCAGCTGGCAGCTTGTGGCCACCACCCCTTCCCCACAGATGGGGAACAGCTGCTGTAGCAACAAGCACTGCCAAACCACCAAGCACTCTCATCCACGTCTGCTCACAGCACCCTGAAGAGCTCAGCAGTGACCACTGTGACCAAAGCAGCGCAAGCAGGGGGGGGAGCAGCTGCTGCTGAAGAGAGAAAAGGAGAGGAAGGGACGGACACAGCCTTATGGAAGACATCCTCCCTCCCCCTGCCCTCCAGCCCTGTCCCTCCTCCCAGCCCGGCAGCACCTCAGACAGCAGCTGCTTTCTGCAGCCAGACCCCTTGCTCTGCTACTCTTCACCATCCCCCTTCCCTTAACCCGTTCCATGCATGTTTAGTTTTATCCTGTATGAAACCTATAGGCTCAGACGATGAAGAAACTGCTCAAATGGGAAAAACACAGGAAATAAAAGCCATACTTCTGTAACAGCTAACTTGCCCACATTATCTAAGGCTGCTTTTGGAAGTCAAACGCAAAGACGGAGTTCAGTGGCTCCATGCTCACATGCAGGTAGTCAGAGAAAAACAGAATTAATGGCCGTATTGGGTCAGAACAGCACATCAACATCCAGGGTTCTGGCCCCTGGCAGAAATGCATTCTTAACAATACAAACAGGGAAAAGCAAACCAACAAATTTTTTTCCCTTCGTATAAGCTTCCTGATAGCTGTGGATTTCATGATAGGTATTTAATGATTTCTGAATCTGAAATGTCTATTATGGCCTACATGATTCGCATGTGGGCCACTGCAGACATATTTTTTTTTTCATCTAGAATCCACCCAGACCCATTTTTAGTCCCCCCTCCCTTTTAAAAAATATTTCTGGCATCCAAAGCATCCCATAGCAATAAGTTTCAGAACTTAATCATGCATAGAGAAAAAAAAAAAAAAATCCGTGTCACTTCGGCTGGTTCAAAAGCAACTGGACGGACTTAACGATTGGGGGTGCTCTTGTGGGAAGAGGCAGGAGAGCCTGGCTCTATGTCCTCTTCATACACATCTCCTGCTGCACACACGGGTCCTCCCGCCTCCAGTGAGACACCACCATGGGCTCCTTTGCCTCCTCTCTGGCAGAGAAGAGGTTGGCGGTGCTGTGTTTTGTGCTAACCTCAATGCTCTCAGTGCATTTTACGCACCCTGTATTTTACATTCCTATATGATCTAACCCCTTCACATATGTTTACACATGCTAGGAGACATTCACATAAAGCAGGCACTGATACACTCTGCTCTACCATGATAGGTTACCTCTGGATATAGACTCAATAACCCTTCTGGCAAAAATGCGGGCATCTGGGACTCACACGTTCCTACACATTTGATTGCTGTAGATGAAACACATGGACCAAGCATAATGGGACTGGGCCCTACATGAATATTTGGTTAAAACAACGACATTTTTAGAATAAGTGTGGGATTATCTGTGACTTCTGAGATTCAGAAACACATTCATATGTAATATTTCCATATTTTTCTCTGAACCAACCAGAGTCAAAGCCTATTAAAAAAAAAAAAAGGAAAAAGGAAAAAAAAAGTCTCTTGAAACCAAAAACAAAGAGAAAATGCATTAGATAAAATTCCCAATGAGATCACGAGTCCTAGAAAAACTGAAATGCCAGAAGTAATGTTAAAATGCAGATTACAGGAGGCAAAAAGCCACAAAAATATGCAAGATACACAGATAAAGAGCTCTAGGTTGCAAATTATTGCATGCAGGGGCTCTTCGCACTGTTTGTGAAAGTACAGTGCCTAACATAATAGGACCTGGCCCTCGATTTAGCCACATATAAATAATAATAATGCTTAACAGTTTCTTACAGATAACCGCTAACAGTGCTGATTAGTTTCTTTTTATTGCAGAGAGCAGCACTTGTGGAAAAAGGAGGCAGAGGCAGGAAGGCAAGAGAGAGGCAGACCCAAAAGCTATCAAAGGCTACAGCAGTTACTCTTTCACCCACACAAACCCAGCGCAGCACAGCCTGACAGATGACAAACAGCTTCAAGCATGTTGGAGCTGTCATTTACATATATGCCCGAGAGTCGCATCTGGAGGGCTACTGCCATCCCAGCATAAGCAACAGTTGGGTATTCTGTCTACGCTGACAGAAGTGTTTCAGAGGCAATTATCTTTCTTTCTACAGAGCAATCCCTTCAACGGTCAGAACAGAGGCCTCCCCAGATATCCCCTGACAATCTGGATTCAAAGGATGGAACTAAAAACCCAATGGTCTCCTCTTGAGTAGTTTGTCTTCCTTTCATAAGCTGTAGATGTGCTCAGAAGGCTCCCAGCAATGAAACTACAACAAACGAAGCAGGGGAGTCTTCCCTCTATTTTTCTTCTCACTTTCCACATTCCTTCCACTGAACAGAAGTATTTTATCTACTTAACAGAACTTGCTCCAAGGCAATAATTATTTCAGTGGGGCAGTACTAATAGGTTTTGTCCAGCATCAGCTACGCAGCTGCCTATGATGCGCCTGTAGCATCACACCAGGGACATGGGAATACATAACACAGTATATAGAGGAAAGATTATAAGCACATTTCAGTTGCTATGCACTAAGGTTGGAGGTAAAGTGCATTATGTCAGACATCAAAAACAGCTGTTCAGCTATTCCGATGGCACAAGAAGACCTAGGGTAGTGTCCTGGTTTCAGCTGAGATTGAGTTAATTTTCTTTATAGTGGCTGGTGTGGGGCTATGTTTTGGATTTGTGCTGAAAACAGTGTTGATAATACAGAGATGTTTTAGTTGTTGCTGCACTACTCAAGGACTTTTCAGCTTCCCATGCTCTGCCAAGTGCAGAAGAAGTTGGGAGGGGACGCAGCCGGGACAGCTGACCCCAGCTGACCAAAGGGATATTCCATACCACATGACGTCATGCTCAGCATATAAAGCTGGGGAAGAAGAAGGAAGAGGGAACATTTGGAATGATGGTGTTTGTCTTCCCAAGTAACCATTACGCGTGATGGAGCCCTGCTTTCCTGGAGATGGCTGAACACCTGCCTGCCCATGGGAAGGAGTGAATGAATTCCTTGTTTTGCTTGCGTGTGTGGCTTTTGCTTTCCCTATTAAACTGTCTTTATTGCAACCCACGAGTTTTCTCACTTTTACTCTTCTGATTCTCTCCCCCATCCCACCAGGGGGGAGTGAGCGAGCGGCTGCGTGGTGCTTAGTTCCCAGCTGGGGCTAAACCACGACAGGTAGATGTACTGATACGCTGCAGTAAAAGATAGAAATTCAAATGTACTGATATAAAAGTGACGATAAAGCCTTCCCCATGCCATTTCCTTTTCATAGAAAACACTATATGCCATCTTCAGAGCACCAGTATGAAATTAGCATTCAGTGGCCCATTTTCATTGTTTGCACTACATATTAGCAAATACGATGGTAGGACGTATGTCAGTTCTTCATTCAGCTTCATCTGCATTTTAAATACAGCATCAGGTGAGAGCAGTAGAAAAGAAAAAGCCGGCAAAGCATTTAAGCTAGTCTAGAATCTCTCACATGAGAAACAGACAAGCAAAACAAAAGTCTACTGATATAAAAAAAAATAGTCCTTTGCACCAGTAGTGCATTACTCTACTCAAAAAGAAGTTGCAGAAGCAGGTCCAAAGAAAATAATTCAAACATGTCACTTAAAATTCAGCAGAATACTTCTCGTGTACTAAGAAATACAGTTATTTCATAGTAAAATGCCCATACTCAGACCAAGGCATGACCTCTCACACAACAAGGTATTTTAATAATGGATTCCGGAAAGATAAACATTTTACTTAAAACACCTGAAAAGCTCTCACCACTCTGCACTTATTCTTAATTTGTATTTTTAATTTGTTCTAATTTCATATTACTCTGTTAAATGCATGACGGCAACAAAGTAAAGATTAAGAAATTGAAGGTTATTATCAAGAAATAGCAGAATCTACAATATTTTACACTGTTAACATACTCTTTCCTATATAGAGAATATGGCCTACTGTGACCTCAAATACTAAAATGAAATCAAAACAAGACATACAAAAGAAAAATAAGAACTATCATTAAGTGGAAGCTAGAAGAAAATTCATTCCTTCTCCTGCCAATCAACACCAAATAAACTAGGCAGAAGAGCAGTCAAATTACTGAAATTGATGTCATATCAATTGGAAAATCAACTGAGCCCATACAATGAGCAGCAATTGCTCTCTACCAAATTCATGGGTCCAAGCTGCCTGTTTCCCATCTGCTCCTAGGCAATTTAAGCAATTCTGAACTTTGCTCTCCGTTCCCAAATGTCACAGATTTATTAGCATGTCAGGGGCCAATTCTTAAGATTCTCCACTAAGGTAAGCTATTAGGAGGAGTGAAATTTCTGTCTATAATTGCCAGGCCAGGAAAATTCAAGGAGGACAATCACACATGACCTTACTGAACCCACCATGAAAAATTCATAAGATAACACAACACACACCCCTACATCTTAAAAAAGAGGCCATTCTGTTCTCTCCTTGCACTTGTATAAAGATATGTTTAGTACACAATACAGACTACTATAAGGAGCTTACAAAAAATTTTAATTTGTGGTTGGTTTTTGCTAATACAATGAGCTCCACCATGCATCTTAACTCCTGCTAGATAAGGACTGGAATCTTCTAGTAGCATATACGGGGTGGCTAAGTCTTTGAATGCTTTTCAGGAATAAAAGGGATGGAATCTTATTATAAACTACAAATAATTTTTGCATATGACAGGTCAGTCGTAAACAGGTCATCAAATACTCTAGTATTACCTCACAATTTTCTCATTAGATAAAAAGCTAATTGTAATTAATTTGAAACATATTTAACCATTTGTAATTTTTGTTACCTTAACAGAATTTATACACCATTTAAAGATGCGGCTGCTCATGCTCTCACAGGAAAGACTAAAGTACAATGTTCTCATCCTTGAATTATACCAATAGCGATGAGATACTGTAAACGAAAACCAGGCTAAGATCCTATGTGACAGATGATGACATAAGCAAATTGAGCTCCAAATTTCAGATCTTATGAAATATTCTCTAATATTTTATGACAATGTATTATCCAGATTAACATATGTCTTACAGTATGACTAATCCCTGCTTACATCACTTATGATACCTCAAGTAACAGTATGTCGGGTTACTCTCTCTTTTGGTCAACAACTTATACTGTAATATTAGAGAATTCATTTCACTTGTCTAGAATATTCTCATCTCTAACATGGGTGGAATATTTACCATTGCCAAGAACTTCAAAGTTCATAAGGAAAGGCTTGCTATATATTTTTATATGCATTCATACATAGAAATCAATGTTATTACAGAAAATCCATTTTATATTGTATTACAAACTACTGTTGCTACATCTAAAACTACATAGACTTTACCCTCTTTATAAATAATCTGCATTATTCTTCACCATAATGTCACTTCAGATCCTAATGGATTTTCCTTTGGTGGAGCATTTTGGCACTGGCTCTATTGTTGCAATATATAAAAATATCATTTTGACAATGATCAAAATGCCTGTTGATGGCATAAATATAAAAACCATATACATATAATCATATATCACCTACAACAGTTAACTACATATATAACAGAGTACTAAAATGGAATTAGTATACTCCCTACAACAGATAAAACATTTTTACATTATTTAGAAACACTAATTCTTAGCCCTTGTGGTAAAATACTGAAGTAAACCAGTAAGGTTCTGTCCTCTATGAAACAGCAGAACTTACACCAACTGAAAGAGAAATTTTCAGTTGCCCCTTATTTATCATAAGCACACCAAGCCCCACTGACTTTCTTGACCTAGTGCTAAGCTCTAAGACCTGGGCACGGTCCTGAGCTTTTGATTCCAGGTGTGCACCCTGAGCATGGTCTGGCTTAACACAAACAGAGGGGCATGCAGCAGAGGAACAAAACAGAGGTGTGTGTGCAGCAGCTCCCTGGTAGCCCCTGAGGGTGCGCAGGTTGGAAAAAAAGCCATAGTAGTTCTAGCCAGGTCTATAACCCAGTTGATCAGGAGACTGGGATGACAGAGGCATCTTCTGCATAGTCTACATTCACGTAAAAGAAGAACACTTTATTCTACTGCCCATATGTTAAAGATAACAATAAATTGGAATAACAAGAATTGTTGACTCATGAAGAAATACTGACATAAGTGAAATCCAGAATGTGGATTTACTCT
Source organism: Ciconia boyciana (assembly GCF_034638445.1). NCBI lineage: Eukaryota > Metazoa > Chordata > Aves > Ciconiiformes > Ciconiidae > Ciconia > Ciconia boyciana. The sequence continues at coordinate 11,443,475 of NC_132939.1, forward strand.
ACTGGAATATTAAAATCACAAAAGCGCAAGACTAAGTAGGTAAAAGGGGAAATTAATATCCTATACAGAAAAAAACCCACAGCATTATTTCTAAAGAGTTACTAACAGTTCATTGTATTTAGAGACCTTACACGATTAGAGATCAACATTCACAACAAAATGGGGTAGAAATCTGTATCAGACTAACAAACTGAATTAGAGAATAGATCCTGATGTTCTACAGAAAATATGAAGAAAGAGTAAAGGTGACATCCAAGAGTACTTCATTCTCGTTTACAAGAGATGAAGGTCTAAACATGGCCAGTAGACAAAACATTTATTTTCCAATGCCTATGACCTATACTTGAACATTTTCTAATACATTATGTGTGTTAACAGTTGAATAACCACGTGCACTCCTATGACTGAGACCTGTCCCTATAGGAAACCTGCCAGCAGACAGGTCGCTTAAAGTAGGAAAAAATCAAAGAACAGAGCCTAGATTAACAAGCAATCTGACCTCCTATATGAAGTTCCTAGCTAGACTTCAAATACACCTGGAGCCCTACAAACTGTGGCAGCACAACTGAAGATGGAACCCATATGTGTCACAGCCTGCAAGAAACAACGTGACTCATTAACAGTTTGCAAACCCGCATTTATTTCTAGTGGAGGAAAGATCAGGAAGCATGAAGAGGACAGGCTTCACAGTAAGGATTTACCAGCTTTGAAGGCATCTGAATCTGCTAGAAACAAACAAACAAAAAAGGAAGATAGCATAGTCTCAATCTCACCATGATATGTGCTTCCACTAAAGAAATATGATAAGTACATGCAGAAGTAAGAAGGATGTCAAGGTGAATTTAATAAACTACTTTTTCTTCCATCAGCAAATAACAAACTTCTCAACAAAGTTAAAAAAATTTTCTCCAAACCACTGTTATTTTTAAATAGACTTTAGAAAATTTGGAAACACAAAGGACAAGTACAACACTAATGTTGTTCCAAGATTTCAAAAGGGTAAATATCAATACGATGAGATAATGAAATGGCAGGTGCAGGTTTTAGTCAATAAATTTGATACAGACATAGAAGTAATGAGAAGAAATACGATTTCACAGAATACATCATCTTTTTGTAAGATTACAAGATTGTGGATAAAACTAACTGCTGCCTCTAACAGTTTGCTGGAGATTTGTGACTTAACAGTATCTGTCACTGAGGAAAACAGCACTGTTTAATAATAATAATACTGGACATACTAAATCTACTACAAATAGGCTAAACTGAAGATCTCTAAACATACCTACAATATAGACTCATCACAGAAAATTGTTGCTAGTTCAATGCTGCTAATATTCATGAATACCCTAACAGAATAATATAACAAACTGGGTAACTAATAAAGTTTGCCATTATTTACTATTTCATCAACTTCTGGGCCATCTGCAAGGACCAGAAAAAAACAGCTAATGTGAGCACAATCATGCAATACACGTTTTAATTGAAAATCAAGATCGTGCATCTCAGGAAGATTACATGATAGTTACAGAGTGAGCGGCTGTACTTGCCAAAGTTGTATCATCCTTGTCCGCAGCACTGGTGCTACTCTGACATACTGTGCATACTGTGCCTGGTTTCATTACCCATGTATACATCAGAAGCAAGGGTCTGCTGAGCATAATACCCTTCTTCACACTTGCAAGCAAGGAACATTGACTGAAAAACTGTTTTGAAGTGACTGTTACTTTGGCTCTAGTTGCATCGTATTTAAATTAACATCAGTTGTGAAAATGATGGGTGAGTGAGGTTAGATTCCAATTCTCTGTCTCATGGGATTTTAAATAGGCTGATTCAGTAGGGGGTGGATATTAATCCACATGTATGGACAAAGAATCAGACTGTTGTACATGCTCCGTGTTCTTCCAAGGTCCACTGTCATGAGGCAAAGGTTTTCTGCTTAGTACAAGAATAATTAGGTTAAGTTTTAAGCGTTTGAGGAACGATTACTATTACAAACATTAAATCAGTTGTGTGCATTACACTGGTTTCTCAGAGCAATGTGTATCGACCATGCTGTACACCAATATAAAGCAAAACGTTACGAGTCAAAGTAGATTTGAGCATCAAATTTTTCGGTTTTTGCACAACTTAAAAGGCAAGTACGCCTGACGGGCTGCGAGGCGCAGCCGAGGCGTGACGCGCCCGCAACCTGGACAAGCCCCAGGCCCTCCCTAGCTGCGCGGAGCTGCCAGGCTGCCAGCCCGAAGGCCCGCACGCCTGGCGGGCCCGCAGGCCGCCGCGGCCCTCGCCCGCCAGAGCGTTTCACCTACTGCGAGTAAACACTCCCCTTCTCCAGCCCGGGCACCCCAGTCCTTCCTGTCCTGCCCCTCTCTGACCGCGTCCCGCCGTACGAGCACTGCCCCCACACGGGGGGCACCCGACCCGAGCTTCGCCGCTTCCCCCCTGCCGCCGCCGCCCGGCCCGCGGTGCGGCGGGCCCGCCTCGGCCGCAGCGCACAGCCCGCCCCGGTGCGGGGGCCGTTAGCGGCGGCAGCGAGGCTGAGTGGGGTGTCTCCCGGCGGGTGCCCGCCCGCACTCCCGCGTTTTCCCGCCGTGACGCGCTGGCACCGGGGAGAGGCGCCGCGCCCCCCACCCGGTCCCGGCGAAGCCGCGGGGACAAGGCAGCGCGCTCCTCCCTCGCTGCTCGCCTGCCCACCCCACCCTGCACGTCCTTCCCCAGTCAGCCCCTTCCTCCCGCTCCCCAGAGTCTTTTCCTCTCCCCCTGTCTCCTCCTCCTCCCCCCCCCCATTTTAAGGTAACTCCCAGGAAACGTGCAAACCTGTAATTTTTACCTTCTTTGGCTTTTTTCCTCCTCGCCAGCGTGCCGCCGAGCTTGCCCAGGAAGGAGTCATCTTTCTTTCTGGACGGGGGAGATTTAGGGGTCGGGGACTTGGGGGAAGAAGGGGACTTCTGGGGAGAGGTTGCCATGATGGCCCAGCAGCCGCTGGCACTCGGAGACGGAGGAGACGGGTCCGAGGCCCCGGTGCCGTGGGAGGCTGCTCCCGGCTCTGAACGGAAGCGGAATTATTTCAAGCATTTGAGGCAGCTCCTGCTCCGCTCTCCCGGCTCTCCCGCTCCTTCCCTCCCTCTCTCCCGCCCTCCCGCCCGCTCGGCGCCCGCCGGGGAGGGCCCGCTCCCCTCGCACGGCTCTCGGCGCCGGCCCCCTCCTCAGCCCAACGGCCACCCAACGGCCCCCCCTCCTCAGCCCAACGGCCACCCAACAGCCCCCCCCAGCCTAACGGCCGCCCAACGGCCCCCCCTCCTCAGCCCAACGGCCGCCCAACGGCCCCCCTTCCTCAGCCCAACGGCCACCCAACGGCTCCCTCTCCTCAGCCCAACAGCTGCCCAACACTCCCCCCAGCTCGACGGCCCCCTCCTCAGCGCAACGGGTGCCCCTACCTGCCCCTCTCAGGGCGTTCAGCCGTGAGCCGAGGGTCCTTTTACCCGCCCGTGGGGTCTGGTCCCTCAGGCTCAGGAAAAGGATGTTTCACGCAGCCCCAGGAAGGAGAAAGCCTGGCAGCGGGAGCCAGGCTGGGCCTCGAGGAGGGCTGCAGCCCGAGGGTGGTAAGAAGGCCACGCTCCCCTCCCAGCTGGGGGACCCACAGCTTTTTGGGTGGCCAGCTGTACACTGAGGCACAGGACAGTGCCTCGCCTCATGGTCCATCCACCTTTGCACTGCCTTGCAGTGGGGTTGGTCACTAACTCAGGGTGGTTGGTAAAACGCATGAGTATAAGTGACCACACGCGTGAGAGTGCTATTTAACACAGGTGCCAAAAGTTAAACGCACCTATAGACAGGCTGGACCAGGGCTCAGACAGTTCAATTCAGCCATAACTATTTGTAAGTTAAGGCCCCGGAAGAATGGGGGGTTGCAGCTGCAGGCAGATGTTTCTACACCCTGTGGTCAGCACCAATAGAAAAGAACTAACGAAGTAATAAAGTGTCACTGAACAGTTTTGTGCAAGTTGAAGTTCAAGCTTACTACATACTTTTCAGTCCTGAGCACATTTTGCAAAGCAGCCCTTCTGGCTGTAGGTTTCAGCTACATCTGTGGTCAGGCGGCATCATCATACCCACTTCTACAAAAGAAACCAACTGTTGTAGTCAGACCGGTATAAAAGCCAGTGGGAAAGAAAGGTGACTTAGCATGATAGATTGCCTATACCAATCCTGCTTTGATTTGCAGATGAGTAGCTTAAGAGAGAAGTATCTTTAAAACAGATAATTTGCTGTGACTGGTTCAGGAGGCACCCAGGACTGCAACAGCATTAATGTTGTCTGGATGCACTACTTTCACTTACCACTTAATCACTCGATTAACAATTCAGGCAAAAAGCCACACACACTTCATGCAAATATCTAGCTATCCATTAGGCATAATAAGTGAAATGAAATTACCATGAGGATATTTCTAAATAGGCTAATAATTGTTGTGTTTTTACAAGCCGGTAACATTGGTAAGCTGATGGGGGGTAGACATCAATGTGTATTTGTTGCATGCAGTTAGTATATGCCCTGGAGAAAAACTTTATTCATCCATACTGCCATCAGTTAAAAGCAGGAACAAGCCCAAGCCGTTAGCACTGTCTCTCCTTTCCTTACATTTGCTCTCTGGCTCGTAGCACCGATGGTGTCTCAGGGCTGTTGTCTACAGAACAGTCTGAATTTCACACATTTTTCTCTTTTTACAGAAGTCCTAATCACACAGTGTATAGATTAGGAGATAAACAGTTTTGAGTAATTTTTAAGAACATAATAAAAGACTATTTCAAAAGAAGGAGAACTAAACACGTCAAGCCCTTTTTTATATTCATGTGAATCTGTGGCATTTACAAACAGAGCAATGACCCAACTAAATCTCCATTTGGACCCAAATGACTATACGTAGATGTCAATATAGGATTTTGTGGGCACAGCAGAAGAGACAGCAAGACACACTTGTGCTTGCCTTTGTATCACTACCTTTGTGTTAAAGACAGAAAGAACAAGCCAGATAGATACCTCACAAATAGTAGCAGGTGCTGGGTTGTGCAGTACAGAAAAGTCAGAATTCAACATGCATTTGCCAAGTCTCACACAAAATAGCTGAAAAGACTCAGCATCTTTCTTTCCTATTTCACTACACTCGGCATATGTAAATTAACAACAAATGCAATATTACTTATTTAATAGCCTCATGAGCTATGAGTGTTTCACATCACAAGGAGAAAATAAATTTTAAATGAAACTTAATGTGTTTAAAATCAACTTTATCAAATCTGGAAACACAAATACTGTGTGCTTTAAGTAATAATGCTAAAGCAACGGACAGACAAGTTTACTGGATTTTTTAATGGGTTTCTTTCAGAATTTATTTGCAGTTCTTTGGGTATAACATTATTGCAGTGTTCTTCCACTTGTGATGTTTCTCTTTGAGGTAGTTACAACATTTTTTTTCCTGTATCTTCAATTTAGAACTACATATGCTACTTCTTTTTCTTTTGATGTGGGAATATATATGGACATATGACCTTAAATTAATACTGCATTCAGCACAAAAGGCCTTATAGATACCCACAAGGTCTAAGTTATGGCAGATATAGGAATGTTGATTTTAAATGCCTAGCTCTTATTTATACAGTATTTTAACCACAAATAAAAGCTGCATATAAATTTGGTGGGGATTTTTGTTTGACAGGTTTTTGCTCTGCTTTATATTTGATAATTGAATACTTTCATGATCATGCTGCATGATTCCACACACAGGACACAGTAGTCAGAGGCTGCCGTTCAGGCTGGCCCCGCTGCATCTGGCATATAGAAATCCGGAGCAGACCACAAGAGCTCTCACTGTGCTCCCTGTCAGCACGTTGTCTTACAGATGAGCCAACCAGTAGCTTAAATTAATTGTATCCTCATCACATATATATTTTGCCAGACAATAAAAGAAGGCTAAATCCACATACTCATTCTTATTCACCTGCATATCTGTCCATGCACACCTGGTTTTTATTTCCTTTACTACGGGACTCAGAATGATCACGAACAGAGCCTTACTTCCCAAATGAGGCAGAAGAAGCAGGGTACGTAATACACTGGCCATGGGCTGGGCTAGTAAGAAAGAGCACTGATGCAGCCAAACTGTTTAAGGCTTTGCAATAAATATTCATTTGTCTTGGAGTTTTCTCCTAACATTTTTCTCCTAGGTGTACCTCTGCTCTAGCCTTTTGACCGTTTGGTCATTTAAAAAGTGGAAGTGGAATTTTAAAAAATGTTTTATCAACCTACTGCTATTGCTGTGATTGCCTACAGTAACATGCATCACTGGCTTCAGGAAGAACAGAACTAGATCAAAGTCTACCCTCTTTATTTTTCTGAGTATTTGTGGTCAGCCTTCTACTGGACCTGCCAATTCTGTGCGGTTAACTGCTGAACATGCTTGCCCCGTCGTAATGGTTAACAGCACGTTAAAAGAGCCTGATTAGAAAAGAAGGCATTTCCATATAGGTTACTTTGCAGACATTTAACATCTATTTCTTGATTGAGATTTTCCTGAGAGTGCCCCAAAATACCTGGAGATAACAGCTCTGGCAGGACCTGGTGCTCCTGCACGTGTCCATGAGCAAGACATGCCAGGCACCTGCTTCCTCAGGTGAGGTAAGGCTGTGGCCGACACTGGCACCCCAGGAGCCTGGGAAGCATGAGCTGCCTCCAGCCCTGTCCTGCAGGAAAGTGTTTTTGAATTTCACCAGGAAGCCCCGCTCCTCTTCACATGGCTGCGGGCAGTGGCCACCTCTGCATGGTGCTGCGAGAGGAAGTGCAGGGAGCAGGCTAAAGCACAGCCATACCTGGCTGGCATTTGTACATCCACATCTCTTATTCCATACCCATACAAGAAAGTTTATGCATCCCAAAGGACTTTGCTGTATGCAATTGCAGACCCTATAAAACAGGCCCAGGGCTGACTGATCATCCCAATGTGGCTACATTATAATAGCAGAAAGCATCAGTATCAGGGGTAGAAGGGCTCCAAACTTTCATTGCCACCATCATCTAAAACTCACACTTGAGGATAAATTTGTTTCCAGCTCACAAGGTGAAATTAAGATTGAGCATATGATTATGCTTGAATTTAACACAGATCTATGCTTTCTTCTCAACTTGTAACTTCTTTGGGATAAGAATCTTCTCTTTAAATAAATAATATAACAAATAATAAATTAACATAGTTTCATAAAAGTATCAGAGTATTTCCAACCAGTTTCTTAAAAAGTACAATGTATTTTTTGTTGTACATCAAGGAGCAAAAAAGATAGGCTAAGATGCAATAAGGAAAAATGTACATGAAAGACAAAAGATAAGATGTTGTATACAGTCACAGAGATTAATTATATGGAAAGTTTCAAAGGAAAGAAAGTGGGTTTTAAACTTTTCAGTAAGATGAGAACATCATCCTGGTACTTAATGCTTCTGATAACATGTCGTTCCATCAACCAGTTATTTATAAATACCAGGCCAAGTTTGCTTGCATTTACATCTGGCTTTCTTGAGGTAGTTTTAGAAAAAAAATCAATATTATGATTTTTTCTTAATAAGCTTCACTTGTGCCCGTAGTTTCGTACATCTGTGTTACATGAATATTCCAGCAAGCACATTGTTGCACGCAGGGCCACCAGGTCTCTTTTCGTAGTTCATTGGAACCAACAGAAGAAACCACAATTTGTTCATAAATATTAGGCAAAGAGATTTAGGTGAAATCCAGCAAATACCTTACTCATCATGAAGTATTTGCCAGGATCTAGTTTCATGAGATGTGGCTGCCATGAAGACTGCAGGGGTAGTATTTGCATGCTAACATGGCAAACCCATTGTGCTAAACTATGCAAAAACTGTATGGTCCATGCAAAACCCAGCAGGGGCAGCTTTAGATCTTAACAGTAGCAAAGTCTTAGAAGAAGTACAGAATCTCCAATCTGCTAAGCCACATCCTGTTACTTGCTCAAGCATGAGAGAAAACAGAGTATATCTTCTGGAAAGAGACTACTAAACTAAAGTGAAATTCTTAGTTGAAATCAGATATGCATTGGGCTAAAAAGCAGAGGTTTCAAAGCACAAGACCTCTATGTTTCTTGCCTGTGCCCAGAGAAACCTGGCCAAATACCCTAAAAATCAGCGAGGCATTCCTTTACCTTGGGGGCAAATGGATTGATCTTGAGTCAAATAATGGCTTACAAAATCCTTTTCCTGAACTTCTTGTCCAATTGAGCTTCTTTAGACCTATGATCTTTTGAAGAGGGGACAAGTGTGTGTGTGCTGTGAATAGGAGGGGAGCTTCAGTAAATTCCTATGGTAGCATTTCTACCCACATCCTGCTCCTGAGCCAGCCAGGTCCTCCAGCTGTTGCCCAGCTGGCTAAGAAGTCAATGTGGCTGTAAGGTTTTGAACACAGATAAAAGTTTGACGTATTACTTCCAATAAACCCAGCAGGCAGGTAATTCCTGTGCAGTCCTGAGAACTTACATGTGGTATTATCAGAGGAGTCACCACCATGGCCATCTGCCTCTGAGGCACACAAGATGGAAGGGAAAGGACATGACACTAGAAGAAAAACCTCAGTTCAAATATGTCAAAAATTACCTTGACCTCTGAAGAGAAGCAGCTGTCCATCTGTCCTCTGAAACTGACCTGTATTGAAGTGCAGGTGTTTGTGGCTCTGGGGCAGGCTGTGCAGCGTGGCTGTCCAGAGCTACCATGTACAGTCCTGCATCTGGCTGATGGTATCTGGAAACACTGCTGCATTCTCCCTGTTCCTGTGCAAGCAAAACAGATGTAGTCTCCCTGTATTTTCACAGTATGTGCCTTCGACAAAAGAAAGGAAACTTGGCCCAGAAGCACTGGACTGGACCAGCTAACGTAGTAAAATGCAAGCCTTGCCCCATGATGCATGCCAACGCTGTCTGTGGATCTGATGCACACACATACCAAGGAAAATGGTTTCAAACTTCTGGTGTCTTGGAGTTCTGTGGGAGATAACATCTAAGTTTTACTATTAAGTTTCAGTCATTCTTGATGAATTTATATTGGAGAATAAAAAGATACATGCCACAAACCTCATCTGCACAGTGGCCAGCTGGAGAATGGGGATGTATTAAACCCAATAATTAGTAAATTTGTCCAGACCATATGACACCTTCTGCAGTTCTACTCTTATGGTTTTCTTAATGTAAACTTGTTGGATTTTAAGTTGGCCTGTTAGATGAAGAAAAACTGAGGAGTTTTGACCAGTTGGTGTGCCTCATTATGTGCAACTGTTAGCAGAAATAAGTGGAAAAATTTTTTTACTTTTCTAAAAAAATGTAATATTCAGCTATAAGGGTTTTTTTTACAGAATTTGTTGCTCATAGGCTTTTCCAACTTGAAATAATTTGTTTCCAACCTTTCCTTTTTCTAAGAGACAACGGTTTTATTTTTATTATTGGATCTAGTGCCACACAATGCCAAGTGAAGTCAACAAAAGAAGACTGCATCTCCAGGTACAAGCATGAGACTTACTAAGAACCAGTTTTTAAATCTGAACCAATGAGTTTCTGTAGAAGGATTGCTGTATTGGTTGATTTAGGTTTTTAAGCAAGCAGTGGATTCTGACAGGTGGTCTGTGGGCATCTGACATGGGGTCCCAGAATTACTTTGCTTAGTACAGGGTCCATGAACTACTTTGCTCGGTCAACAAAGGTATGTAAGAAAAGCAAAGCTATTTTCAGAAGTCTTAAAGTCATGCTACAGTGGACTGAATTTTTAGGAGCTGGTAAATAATCAAAAGTTTGAAAGCCCCCTGTATTGGAGTACATGGTCAGTACTCTAATCTGGTTAATTGGGTCTTGTCGTCTCTCTGGATTTAAATATCATCACTCCCTTCGTACAACCCATTATATTGTGTGCTGGTATCAAGCCCAGCCAGCATGGGTTGAGGAAAGACAGGTCCTGCTTGACCAACCTAATCTCCTTCTACGACAAGGTGACCCGCCTAACGGATGAGGAGAAGGCTGTGGATGTTGTCTATCTAGACTTCAGTAAAGCCTTTGACACTGTTTCCCACAGCATTCTCCTGGAGAAACTGGCTGCTCATGCTTGGACAGGTGTACTCTTTGCTGGGTAAAGAACTGGCTGGATGGCCAGGCTCAAAGAGTGGTGGTGAATGGAGTTAAATGCAGTTGGCGGCCGGTCACAAGTGGTGTCCCCCAGGGCTCTGTGTTGGGGCCAGTCCTGTTTAATATCTTTATCAATGATCTGGATGAAGGGATCGAGTGCACCCTCAGTAAGTTTGCAGATGACACCAAGCTGGGCAGGAGTGTTGATCTGCTTGAGGGTAGGAAGGGTCTGCAGAGGGACCTGGGCAGGCTGGATCGATGGGCCAAGGCCAATTGTATGGGGTTCAACAAGGCCAAGTGCTGGGTCCTGCACTTGGGCCACAACAACCCCATGCAGCACTACAGGCTTGGGGAAGAGTGGCTGGAAAGCTGCCTGGCACAAAAGGACCTGGGGGTGTTGGTTGACAGCTGCCTGAATATGAGCCAGCAGTGTGCCCAGGTGGCCAAGAAAGCCAATAGCATCCTGGCTTGTATCAAAAATAGTGTGGCCAGCAGGCCTAGGGAAGTGATCATGCCCCTGTACTCAGCACTGATGAGGCCGCACCTCAAATACCGTGTTCAGTTTTGGGCCCCTCACTACAGGAGAGACATTGAGGTGCTGGAGCGTGTCCAGAGAAGGGCAATGAAGCTGGTGAAGGGTCTGGAGCACAAGTCTGATGAGGAGCGGCTGAGGGAACTGGGGTTGTTCAGCCTGGAGAAAAGGAGGCTGAGGGGAGACCTTATTGCTCTCTACAACTACCTGAAAGGAGGTTGTAGAGAGGTGGGGGTCGGTCTCTTCTCCCAGGTAACAAGCGATAGGACAAGAGGAAATGGCCTCAAGTTGCGCCAGGGGAGGTTTAGATTGGATATTAGGAAATTTTACTTCACTGAAAGGGTTGTCAGGCATTGGAACAGGCTGCCCAGGGAAGTGGTTGAGGTACCATCCCTGGAAGTATTTAAAAGACGTTTGGATGAGGTACTTAGGGACACGGTGTAGTGGTGGTCTTGGTAGTGTTAGATTTACGGTTGGACTCAATTATCTTAAAGGTCTTTTCTAACCTATATGATTCTGTGATTCTGCGAGAACTATCAATCAGTTCAGAGTCATTGAGCAGGGGACAACGGTGCAGGCACTAACATAAGCCCAAATCTTGTTTATCCACTTCTCTCATCTTGAGCAGCACATTGTCTTTCTCTGTAAGGCTCTCCCAAGATGACCTGATAGGGGTAAAGTTAGCGGAATTTGAAAATCAGCAATTAAGGTTTTGATCACCAATTCTTAGTGATCCATGCAGTGATGCTTTTCCTTCAAGTCTTTAAGGAGCTGTTATTATTTGTATGTCATGCCTAAGGATATTAGGTGGTGAATTCCTATGTAAGAATGTGAGGAAGTTGTTGATCTCATGGAGTTCGCAACCTCTTGTGTTAAAGGTAGAGTCGAATGCCCTCTAAGTTCAGGATGTCATTACTCCTAAACTATAAAATGAATCTGTGAACTGCAAGACTATGTGATTTACTTACCAGTATATGAATTAAGAAACTGATATAATTTCTTACCTATAGGTCTTTCCTAGACACTCAATTATTACATTGTAGATACTGGTGGAGAGAAATTGCTATGGAAATGATTCAGGAACTTAGGAGAGTGAGATATAATTTTATTTTTTCAAATAGAAAATTGCTCACATCTAGTCCATTTAGACATAGTCAATACATTCCAGCACATCACATTATACCCAAAAATGACAGCGCCAAGGACTTAAAAATGAACAAACCTATTATAAGTTAGTGAGTCAATTTACAGAAAAGATTGAGCAGCAAGAAGACTCATAACCAAACCAATGTTTCAGTACATTTCTAATACAAGCCAACCATCTTAAATTGACCTGTGAACAGTGCACACAGCTTCTCTTTTTTTTCCCTCCTTCTCTACTCTCACGATATATGAAGACCTGCTTTAAATGACTTAAGAGTTTATTATTTTTCTAAATCACTTGCACAGTCCATTTTTTGATCTAATCTTGTGAGGTACTTAATATCAGGCAGGGTAACAGTAGCCTGACAGGTTTTTCCACCCAAGAACAGACGCACAGTTTTGGGTGGAGCATGTGTTATGACCACATGGCATCCAGAAAAGTATCTTTTTAGCAAAGAATATTTTTGAGGTCCATAAAATGCTGATGGCCCTCAGCTTCTGTTGACTCTAATACTCTCAAGAACTCAAATCTTTGGAGCTAAAAGGAAAGCACCCTTTTACATTTGGTTTTGTAGCCAAACAGGTATGTGCTGTAAACTGAAATCTCAGGGCTTATATACAGTTCAGAGCAACCTGAACCTGACCGATTGCAGCACGTGCATCTCCCCTGGGCAAGCAAGCTGGACCTTGGTAGAGGAATCGCCTCCTCAGGACTAGGGACATCATGTTTCTCTGAGGCTGCCCTTCCTCCTCCTCTTTGTATGGCAGCAACACTAAGGTGAATGGACTTTTTAGATTGTAAAAGTGAGGTGAAAAAAACAATCTTTGACTGCTATAACTGGAGGTTTCTGCTGAATTCCCCTCCTGTGCAAAGCACTAAGCAGCTTGTTTTAAAACTTTTTAAAAATACCTTGAAAGCATTATGGCGCTCTGATTTCCACAGAAAACTGTGATAGATGTTCTAGACAGTCTTGTTCTGTGGGATTACATGAGGCTTCTGGGAACAATGATAAAATCCAGAAATTTTCTCAAAAAAACTGGAAATGCCAGCAGATCTCAACAGAGAAAATTAAAATATTTCTTGCTGCCCTGCCTGCTCCTACTTTGTGTCAATCTTAAGTAATAGAGTTAGTTTAAAAATCAATCGCTGCAATCCATCTCAATAAAAATGTAATCTGAAGATCAGGTATGCTTAGCCTATGAATGACAGAAAAAAAAAATGTCTGATGGTAATTTTGGAACACATTCAAGGATTCTACTATGTCTTTCCACTGCAATGAAAGACAAATTATATTGTTAAAGCCCTACCTGCTATGTTTTAAGGGTATCCCTTCAAGTTATGGTAACTGAGAACATTGTTTAAAAATCTTAATTCATATTTTATTACTAATTATTTACCAAATCGATAAAGCTATCTACTCTACTATGCACAGCTTTACCTATACATAGCTGTTAGAAATACATATTCATCAATCAAAATCAGAGACAACATCCAAACTGTAAAATGCAACCAGACACTCTTATCCTCTTTAAACAGTCTAATAAATAAATATAAATACATAAATATTGCAGAACAATAGTGTATTCCTTGCACCAATAGAGGTATATTATTTATCTGTAGTCAATAGTAAAATCTTGCTTTTAACTTTAGGAAGGGTATTTTAAATTTCTTACAATACAGCAAAAACTTAAGATAATTCATAAATTATTGTGACAGAATGCAGTGTGTCTGTTACCCTACAAGTACTTACCAAGAGGTTTGTTAGTTTAAAGCTTTTGTAATAGGAATGCTTTTAGCTTTGGCTGTACCATAGGCAACTGCTGCAAATTAGCACCATTCATGAAATAACGAGAACATCAAATCTTCTCAGAGCATGAGGTAAAGTGATATTCAAAAAGAAACAGCCTTTTCAGTTTCTCTTTGTTTTTTCAGTTTCAAAATCTAGTGCATCATACATACAGTTGAGAATACTACCAATCTTAAATTACAGAATTATCTCAGATTTAAGAAAGTACTTAAATTACACCAAATACTAAGGAGAATTTCTGCACATCTGCTTTGCCAGTATCTACAAATGCATGTACAAAAAAGATGAGAGAGTTCCTTTCAGCAAAAAATATGCATACATTCTTAAGCAGCAAGATAAATGTAGTTTAAATATACCCACAATATTTTCTATCAAATGTTGACATTACATACTCAACATTTTTTGCAGTCCTTTTGAGGAATTATTCTCAGGGAGATCTTTAACTGCTACACCACTCATCACACCCTATGATACTATTTGTGATGTATTTTATCAAGCAATTGTAAAGCCTACCCTATAAACACTAATTGTCATTTAGCATATTTTAAAGACCTTAATCTGTGACATACAGAAGCTTTTTTGAGCATCTAAGTTTTAAGGGTAGTCATCCCTTGATAATCCCTTAACATTTTACAACATGTAGGGATTTAATATGGCTTTAATTTCTTGTTCAAAAATACATGGTGCACTAAAACTTACAAATACCTGGAAAATTAATTTCTGACATTCCATTTACAGTAGTTTTAATGAGTGCTTATATGTAGTTATTAGTCAAACGACCCTTCCTCCACCAGAAATAAAAACTAACCTTATTTTTATATGAGATGCTTGCTTTCTGACCTTTAAATAGTTCACCAAGGCTTGGCTGTGCCAAAATATTAACAAAACCACATACATATTCAGACAAACAGATGGAAAGTAATGCCGTCTCAAAAATACTAAATGATGTCATTGTGTTTCTCAGAAACTCTATTCTCAGCATTAAAATAAAATTCCAAGAAAACAACAGAGCTCTGATTTCCCTTTCACAGACCCTGATGCCCACCAGACAGGTAAATTCAGTCCTATTCTGTATTCCAGTGATCCTTTAAGCTGATAGTGGAATGACTCGAGCAAAAGAACTGAATAAGAGCTTTTGATAACAGAACAACATATTTCCCAAATAAACCGGTTTTAAATTTGAATTCCTTCATTTTTCAGAAGACTATATCTCCATGATTACAAATATTGCTGAAATAATGTTTATTTGCATGTGGCTGTTTAAATCCTGCTCAGCTGATAGCCTCTAGATAATATAATGCTTTCAAAGTGCTGGTCTTCTGCTTTTTCTTTCACTCTCTGCTCCTCTAAGGTAGACACGAGTTTGTCCCTTTCTTCAACCACTTTCATCATCTCAGTAAAAATTTCATCCTCCTCATTCAGATCCATCTCATCTTTAAGGCTGTCTAAAAGATCACAAAACAAGAGGTTAAAAATCCACACTGTTGTTAACACCTTGCATTTTAACTGTTGGTGTACAGCTTGAATTAATATTATAGTCCATGACAAATGAAGTAAATAGCAGTTAATATTTTTCATGTTACAGTTCAGGGAAAATTTCTCCTGCATTTAGGCCATTTAAGGTTGTCTATTAAGGTTCCTAATGTCTAGAGTAGATCTGTTAGCAAAACTTAGACTGGAAGGGGTAGGAAGAGCACTACTTGTTTATGAGAACATTTAAGCTGGAATTTAAATTTAGTTTATAAGGTAAAAAGCCCAACCATGAAATGTAGTGCCTGTAAGAAAACGGAAAGTGTTTTTCAGAAAATGTATTGAAAACTACCATCACTTACCTTCCACATGCTTAGAGCACAACAGGATATTTTGGGGTACTCAGTGCTATGTAACCCCCCTTCTCCCTGCATTCCTCCTTCCCATGCTCGCTTTTCTCATACCAAATGAAAGGACAAGCCCAAGCTGTAATCCCAGGTACCTAAAAGCAGTTCCAAAATACTGTGGCAACCAGTAATGCTACAATTAACATAAAAGCAGATAACCTCTTCTGTGTTTAGGTGGTTGAAATTACTTTCCATTGCTGCCCATCATCACATGTTAGCTGGATGTTGCTGCCTGCACAGCACAATTAGTAGAAGTACATGTGCAAGTGCTTCTGATCCAGTTCTGTGTAAAACTGGGGAGGTTAGCTTAGCTGTCTTCACTAGAAGTCAGATGAGAAGAATCTCACAAGTTGCATTTTTCTGGCTGAGCTGCGCTCGCAGAAGAGCACAGGAGGAAGAGCCTCAGCCACTCTGGTCCTTTTTGGAGCAAACAGGGATGAATACAGGCATGGCCTATCACTGTGAGCTGGAGCATACTCTCCCCTTTGACTTACCATCAATGGCCATCTTCTCTCTCAGCTTTTGTTCCAACCTGCTTTGGTGGTCCTCCAATTCTAGCTCTTGGGCTCTAGGTACAATAACAAGTACGTTAAAGAATAAGCTTTTTTCAATGAAGACATATATGTTAATATTCTTTCAACCAAGAGATTCTGTGTTCTGTTTATCCAGTATTTTCTCCTCATAAGCAGTCAAGGCTAAAAGGTTTGCCTGTGCCTACATTGCCACAGCAACGCCAGAAGTACCACTACCACCTTTTGCGTTATGTATCAGATTAAGCTCCCTCATACACTGCAACCCTTAAGGCTTTAACCAGCTGAGTTTTGTTGGTGGCACCCACCATGTAATTCTGGATAGGACTGAACGCTCCCACCCACAAAGGGCCCTGCCAGGCCCTCTGCACAGGAACGAGTCCTGAGGCAAGGGAATTAGCACATGTGAACACATCCAGACAACAGCATTTTGTGTCCTGCAGCGATAAAAGCAGTCTGCTTTTGCTTTTTTAACTCTGCTTTGCAGACAGTGTGAGCAGGAATCATTGCTACCACAACACGCAATGACAATCAAAGGGGAAAGAGAAGGTTTGGCCCCTGGCAGCATCAGCACAGCTGGGGAGAAATTGGGGTGCAGCTGGAGGTGGTGGCTGGGCTGCAGCTCTGCACACAGCGTGGGGGGCTGACTGAGTGATATGGAAATGATAAATGGCAACAAGCAGCCTGCACTGGTGTGAAATCCAAGGGTGAGTAATGACTGCTGCAGCTCTCATCGCCTTCCCACATTGCCCAGAAATAGTGGAGAAAATAGCTGAGAGTCACCTCTGCCTGTCTGTTGAGTGCGTTTCCAAGGAGGCAAGGGAGCTACAGCCAATATTGTTTCCATTAATGACAAACAGTGGCATCTGAGACCATTTTTATTTGCTTGGTGTATCTGCTTGTTTCATCGCTATAGTGAATTCCTAGATCTTTTCTCCTATGTCCAATAAAAACTGAGATAAACTTGTCAGACTATTTTTCTTCCACAGGAGAAAGTGCCCCAGTGTTCATTAGACCCACAGTATGTAAAGGCAGAGCGTCTATATGCTATACTGGTTTAGAGTATTGTGTAGGATTGAAAGAATTGAACCACTGTGAGAGGGAAGGATGAGGAGGGCTCAACAGAAAACCTGTGTTCAAAGCTGATTGTAGCTACTCTGGGTACATTTGTTCCACAACAGTCTCAAACTGCAGCACACAGCAAGGTGTTCAGGTGTATTATGAGTACACTCTTCCACTCTCCCCTCCCCATCTTTAGTACTAATGCTTGTCCTTACTTACATAATCAGGAGCTCAGACTCATAACGCATTAATTTATTCTTCTCCAGGACCAGCTCAAACCATTCATGTAGCATCTGAGTTTCATCCTTTGTGCCTGAATCTGTTTAAAATAGGAGACTTAAGTGTGCATTACCAGCTTTCCTTCCAATGCTCTCACTATCTTAGTTCACTTTAATAGTCCTCATTTGTAAGCCTAGGTGAGTTCAAATGTAGATTTTTTTGCTGTATATAATTACACCGGTAATGTCTGGGTATAACAGGTATAACATTCTTGTCTACATTTGGTTGAATGTTGTAGTTTATTGCAGTTAAAGATGCATTAGATTTAAAACCACTTTTGTTTTGGAAGTTAAGTTTTTTCTTTCAAATAATCATACAGACTTTCTTTTTTTAATGGGCACTTCTTCTTTCTCTTAGTTCTGTCTTTGATAACATAGTTTCTCTGTTGATACTGGACTCCAGCAGCTGAACTACATGTATAAATGGATATCGCATTAACACAATTGCACTTCAGGATGTGCATGCTGGCATGTATCAACTTAGTCCCTGCTTCCAGTGGGCATCAGACACACAATCAAATCCTCTACAAATTTCCATTCATTTGCCAACTGGCCTCTAAATCTGCATCTGCTTTGAATGATGGGAAAGGCTGTGGGACTGGACAAATCTATTATTACTGGGTGGTTTTGTAACATGTTGGGCCAGGGCATCACTGGTAGGCACTATACAGACATGAAACACGAGATGGTCTCTCTCCCAAAGAGCTCACAGCTTGACTCTGCCTTGCTGAAGATGAGGACGGATTTCTCTTTCACCAGGTGAGGGCCTAAAATGCTGTCTGTACAAAAATATTTGACAATGAAGAACCCCTGGGTGTTTTCAAATGGCAAGTCAGAGCATATATGTATTTCTTTTCCTTGCTGTCCTTTTTAACACGCTCATCACTTCACATTTTCCATTCATCTTCTTCACAAAACAAAACCACCCCACCACCCTTTGATGCAGAATTACAGCAGCAGTGATGGCACTGCAAACACACCTCCCACAGCGTCTGCTCTGCCCGTCTGCCGTCTGTTGCCACAAAATAGCGATCACTTGTAGGAAGCAAATATCTTACACTACTCCAGGTTGAAGCAACAATTTAGGTGGCACACTGACCCCTTCAGAAGCATAAAACCAACAGCCAGCCCATGCTCCTGCCTCAGCACGTGGTAGTTGCACACCCCACCATGCTGCACCGCGTGTTGGAGGCAGGGACAGCCGGACCTGGGACAAAGCAAAAGAAGCTGCCGACAGCAGGCAGGGGAACACAGCTCTCTCCTCCTCGGTCCTTACATCACGCTGCTAGATAACCAAGCATAAAATCCCCATAAACCAGCCTGGCTATTTTCTGTGGATGGAGACTAATGTGATTTCTCCTCCTTGAAGAGGCCTGCACCTTTATTTCAGATGACTGAGAGTGCTGAAATTTAAGCCCAAAGGTCTCAGGTTCAAGCTCCAGAGATGACAATTACAAGAATATCATTAAACTAGGTTACCAAGCAGAGAGATAGGCAAAGCCCTGGACAGCTCAGCAGCATTTCAGATGCCTTTCTGTTGTCGTTTTGAAATGCACTTTGTTCTTGGTGCCAGGAATTACCTTCTTGCCTCTACTGCTTCAGCTGTACCTCTCTTTAACGTCAAAGCCAGGATTTGACTCCACTCAAGAACATCAGTTTAAAGCCCATCTCCTTCGGGCAGTAATGATCTCGCCCAATGCAGCCCTTTAGCAATCTTCCTGATCAGGTGGGAAACTGTTGGGTGTTTGGGATCACCAGCCCATTTGTGTGCCTTCACCAGACACTGTCATCCCAGAGAGCCTGGGTCACCTCCTGCCAGCGTCGGAGGAATTACACGGGCCCCACGCCGAGGACAGGAGTCATGCTGGCTTGGGTGCAGCCCTGCAATTTCTTATCAGGATTGACCCCAATCTGAAGTTACCATGAAGTGGGAGGATAAAGCAGCAGGAGACGGCAGAGCAATCTTGGTCTGATTTCTGCATGATTCCATTAAAACTTGGCAGTAATGGATGTATTCTTGTGGGACCTTCCAGGTCAGCAAGCAGTGATAAAAAATGTCTTCTCAGAGTGACTGCTGGAGCAGTTCTCGCTGGGACATGCCAACAGTGGTTTCTCACCGATCCAATGCAGGGATGCAGCATTAGTATTCAAAACCTTAGGTGTTCATATGCCACCATCAGAAGCTATCATCAAAATTTGATCTATCTTACTGTCAGTAAAACCATTGCAATTGCAGGTATGCATATGTCCTGCACGCACACACAGGGTTACTATTCCCTTCTTGCTATTTTCTTGATGAGGCAAAAATATTCTTTTTTTTCAGTGTTTCCTCTTTACACGTTAAAAATATCTGTATCTCTAATAAACAACTGTGCATTGTAGGTTGATTGAAGTAAGCAAAGAGTAACGCACTTGGCAAAAATGCCACACATTTTATCAAAATCCTCAGTGCAAGCTGAAATAAAAATACCCCATGTTTTTCCTCCTCCATCCCACAAAATGCCCCCCCAGGGTGTCCCTGGGGGCATTTTTTCCCTGAGCTTTTCAAATGTTTGTCAATAATAACGTTAATAGTTATTTAAGTCTGATGAAGTGCTTTATTCCTTCCAAGGGCAGAACAAGCCAATGAAGTCTTTTGCGTAACGCAGTACGACAGATCTTTGTAAAGGTTAGAGGGAAAACAATTTGTGAGTTTGTTTTGTGAGCCACACTGGCTTTTTTTTTTACAGCATTGCTAAAGCAAAACTTTCCTGCTGGTTTACCCAAGTCTCCTTTAACCTACATCCCTTTTGAAAGTCAGATATTCTTCTAATCACATTGTAGCTAGTTATATTTTCATCTCTTTTGAGAGAATGACAGGCTGCAGAGGAGTATTTACTGAACACTGTTCTCAAAACCTCAACCGTCTGTTCTCCAGAGTGATGCTACGCTGTCCCTCCGTACAGCAGTCACACAGTAAAGGGGGCTCGGCCAGTTTGTGCCTTTTTAGGAACAGCTAAACCTCATATTCCTTACTCCTACAGGTTTTCAACTGTTTTCTTTTGACTCTGTTGAAAGTTCTGAGAAACCCTGGATATGCTCCTTATGAAATAAAAAACTAGCTGCAACATGTGCAGATATTTGTTTACCTTCCAAAACATGGAGAGATTTCTTAATGTTCTCTCAACACAGATTTTCTTCTATACCATCATTCTTCATGATTTGTTTAGTCAACTGATCGGTTATGCTAATTTCAGTGGAAAACATGTTTTGAGATTTTTATTTCTGTATTTTCTTGTAGGCAGAAGATCTCCATAAGCCTCCACAAATGTCAGTGGAAAACAAAGCAACAGTACATCAGTGATTTATTATTTGGTATTTTGAACCAGAATAAAGGGAATAACGGGCATGAAAAATTATTCATAGGACTGATTTTTTTTTTTTTTTAATGCATGAATTGTTGTCACTACAATTAGAAGATCATCAAAGCCTCATTTTGCTCATCAGTCTTCATGACAGTTGTTTCGCACCCACGCATGTTCTCTTCTAATTCAGTTGAGGAGCTAATGAATAACTCCCCCTAACAAAAGGGGCCATTCATCCCGGGCTTACAGAATTATTAGAGGAGAGTTGCGTAAATGTCACTGAAGACTAGTGTTTGCAGGCCTGTCTCTAAATTTGGTTATTCACAACCTTTGCAGCTCAATATTATTGCTGAACTGTGATCGTTTTCTAATTACCTTAATAATACCTATTAAATCACTTGAATTGCATAAGCGCAGACCTGCTTAAATACAACTTAACCTAATAAACACTGGTCATTCATTAAACAATAATGCTCATTATGTTTAAGAAGGTTGAACAGAATATTAAACTCCCTGATTCCTGCATCATTACATGTATGTTATTACAAGCAACAAAGCACTCATATTTTGTTCGGGAAACTTATGGCTTCATGCTTTTGCACCAGAAGACTTATTGAGACACAGTAACATGCTACATTTCAGTACCTGCCCTATTTGTAACTGGCCACCTACACACAAACAATCAACAAGGAGAAAAAATAGCACTTTCACCTTAATGAGGGCAATCCAATTACTAAGGATGGGAAGAGAATGAGAAACATCAATCTGTTGGCAGACAGCCTTCTTTAGGAAATGCGATTGTCAAAACAGCAAAAACAAGGGGTGGCTCTAGGCCATTTATCCTGGTATTCGGTGTCTATCCCAAGAGCTAGAAGCCTCTTGTCCCTCTATATTTTTGACATTTCCAAAAAACATCCACCTTTATACAGATCAGCAATAAAGAAAAAAGCTAACACTCCAAATCCTCAAAGTCTTTTTAGCAGACTCACTCATAGGTGGTAAGGTGGGTGCCGTTTGAGAAATGGTTATGTTTTCATTTAAGAAAAAAAAAGATGCTAGCTAGTGGGCCCCTTACTACAAGAGAGACATTGAGGTGCTGGAGCGTGTCCAGAGAAGGGCAACGAAGCTGATGAAGGGTCTGGAGCACCAGGCTGATGGGGAGCGGCTGAGGGAGCTGGGGTTGTTCAGCCTGGAGAAAAGGAGGCTGAGGGGAGACCTTATCACTCTCTACAACTACCTGAAAGGAGGTTGTAGCGAGGTGGGGGTCAGTCTCTTCTCCCAAGTAACAAGCAATAGGACAAGAGGAAATGGCCTCAAGTTGCGCCAGGGGAGGTTTAGACTGGATATTAGGAAAAATTTCTTCACCAAAAGGGTTGTCAGGCATTGGAACAGGCTGCCCAGGGAAGTGGTTGAGTCACCATCCCTGGAGGTATTTAAAAGACATGTAGATCTGGTGCTTAGGGACGTGGTTTAGTGGTGGACTTGGCAGTGCTAGGTTAGTGGTTGGACTTGATGATCTTAAAGGTCTTTTCCAACCTAAATGATTTTATGGTGCTATGATTCTTTTAAACAACATTTGAAATATGTTGGCACTATCGATTATAGGAAATCAGTTAATAAATATAAAAGGTTGGACAAATGGTCTCTTGCTGAACTGATTAGTTCAGTGTTAGAATAGGGGCAATAACTGCTAAGAAATATGGCATTTAAAAAGCCAGCATGTAGAGATTTTGCTGGGCTGCCTAGCTAAGACAACAACAAGATCAGGTGCCAAAACATATCTAGGTTTTCAGTGTTGTGCAACTGTCTGTCATGAAAGCACAAGGTTCAGCTTTCTAAAACAGAGGTAAATAAAGACACATTTGCAATCGGGCTGTCAGCTTCTCAGAGTCCTTTCAGCACGGAACCGCAGCCCCCTCTGAAGTCCCTTACACGCATGGTTCATGCTCCCATCCCCATTTTGAGCCTGGCAGGAGCCCCTAGAAGTCCCGTCCCTCTGTGGGAGGTCTCTCCAGCTGCACCCCATGTACGCTGGGGAGCATTGGTAAGGCTAGGCTGGTGGGAGGATGCCGCAGCCCTGGGTACTTGGGACTGTTGGTTCAGGTGAGTGAAAATCGTGCCTCCAACCAGGGCCAGGACGACATCCCTGTTATCTTCCACCCACTGGGGGGAAAGATGTGCAGTTTGGGTCTGTGTGCCTGCATGCTGCTGTTGCTATAGCACGGCCACCAGCACTAATCCTATTAATGGCATTTCACACTCTGGGAGAAGTCATTAAGGACTCTGTTACTAGGCATGGGCTGCTGCTGGCTTGGTAACTGAGATACAGCTCCTGGAAACCTCACTGGTTCCCTCCAGAAGATGAAATTAAGCTCAGGATGGGATTTTAAAAAATTGGGGGGAAAATGTAGATTCAGGTTCAATAGCAAGGCAAATAATTCCAAATCTGTGATAACCAAGAGCAAATTTATAGAATTCAGCGTAAAGGTGCTTGAACGAACAGAGTTTGAGGAAAACAATGATTTTTGTCCATCCAGTTATTGTTTCATTTCAGATTTTGCACTGAACTCTATTTCTATGACCATCATTAAAACCCCTCGGCTTTGAAAAAGGTTAAAAAACCCCACTACCAAACACACACTGCTTCATTTACCTGATTCTCCTCTTAGTTCTCTCTCCAGTTTGACACCAAAAATCTCCAGAGCCCTTTGTCTTTCCTCCAATTCTTCTAGCTGGCGCTGGACTGCCTGCAAAATTGTAATGATATAAAAGCTACAGACATAGCTTAAAAATTCAGAGACAAAAGATGGTCTCAGTGGTTAGAGAAACAGCTTGAAAAGGTCTCGGAGGAGTCATGGGATTTGCAAACTCATTGAGCATATTAGGCGCCTAAGCAATTTAATAATTCCACTAGGTATCTATCCACACTTATGTGGGTAAGCATCATAGGTATTAAAAGAACGCCAGTTTTTCTGAACTTTAGCTCTCCCATTGTAAAACAGAGATTGTAACGTTTCTGTGTCTCACAAGGTGTGAACTCCATACCTTACACATTCAGAGGGACATATTCTGAGATGCTATGTGAATAAAGCTCATCTAAATATCGAAAGTTTACAACTAGAAAGCTTTGCTAGCTATTTTGTTGTCCATGGGGTTTTGTTGTTTGCTTTGCTTTTATATTTCACAAGCTTTTGACACAGGGAGGAAAGGGTCTAATAACTAAGAAGTGATAACTCAGTGGCACTTCAGGAAGGACTTCTACATTCATGGGTCCATTCCCTTTTAAATAAGGTTTTCAGAGGTGCCATGCGGATAATAGGCATGAAACACCTTAAAAGGCTGAATTGTCAAAGAGATGCTCAGAGGTTCCCATTTCAGGCTGTGTTAGGGCATACCAAGCCAAGCCCTCAGGAACAGCCTAACAAACACGAAAGACGGTTCAAAAAGTTTGGACTTGATTATTTCCACAAAGCAGTAAAATAAGAGAAGGCATGTATGCATCTAATTTTACCTTGAGATAATTTACAATTCTCAGATAAAAACTGTAACATAGTTGCTCTGACTTCGGATTGAATAAGATACTATTCTTTTCCCCTGTGTTTTATTCTGTCACGGATTTTATAGTAGCAGCTAGATATTAGCATTTGCTAAAATCCACTGTCTGGTTCAAAGACAAAATTTCTCTCTTTTTCAGTTATACATTTTGCAAAAGTAGTGACATCTACAAAAATGGAGATTTCAGATTCACATCTGAAAAACAACCTATTAGTTTTCTTTTTAAATTTAATATTGGTACAGAAATAGCAAGTGGAAGCTCCATCCAAAACTATCCACCTGCTATAGTAATACAACAGAAGATGGACAACTCTGCCTTCAAAAAGCCTGCTCTCCCTGCTACCATATCTTGATTACCTTTACAACCTGAATTAATGAGATTAAATCTAGCTCAGGTTTCTCTGCCCTATGCTACAGTACAGACACAGACAAAAAATGCTAATGGCCTCATAAGCCATTAAGTTTTGTGTGTGTATATTTATATATATGCATATAGATATGTATGTGTGCTAAGTGAAATAGATAAACCTGAAAATTTTGACACCTGAGAGAACACAGTCTGAGATCAAGTCATGCAGAAGTGCATTCCCAAATCTTTGAACTGCAATTGGAAATAATAAAACATTAGCAGAGTCCAGAGCTTTTCCAGCATTTTCTGAAGAGCAGGGCCTGTATAAAGTGAAATGACTTTCCATCATTAAGAAAGAAAACGGTTGACTTTCACTGTTATCGTAGAGAGAGAACAAAAACCATCACTGTATTTTCATACCCTCCTGTAGTATATAGGGGTAATAGCTGAGTTTCTTACATCTCAGAGGCTGATAGTATTCCTCCTTTCTATCTCTTTCCTTCAGTGTATTCTTCTATTATTGCCACTCACTATTCCCTCTTGTTCTTCACACACAATTACAAAATTGTGATCTCCTGGGGCACACATGGATCTGTCACATACAGAGTTGCAAGGCCCTGCCACATATATCTTCCTGCTCCTAATGTTTTGGGGGGATTTCAACACAGAAGGCAGTGAGCCGCAGTGAGGAGCAAGGGGAGGTGCAGAGCCCACACTGGGTACCCCCTGTCCTTGGCAGTCACTCTTGGGAGACAAATGGGACATCTGCGAGCTATGTTTTCACCTGTGCTTTGTGAAGCCTCTTCAGCTCCTCTTGTTTAATCAATTGCTTTGTCTCCTTCTCCAGCTTCCTTCTCCTTCTGAGAGTCCTCTTTGCCTACAAAAGAGAGAGAGAAAAAAAAAGGCATCAAAGCATAAGTATGCTGTTATAGATTTTCTCAAACCGCCCCCAGAATAACAGAACCGTTGAGGTTGGGAGAGACCTCCGGAGATCGTCTAACCCGACTCCCCTGCTCAAAGCAAGGTGAGCTACGGCAGGGTGCTTGGGCCAACGTAACTGAAATGAAAATATTCACATAGGAATATTTTCATGCATTTGCTTACATTGACTTTAAATCATTACAAGCTCTTATTGCAACCCTAAGTGAGTGTGCACTGTGTCTATCAATACAAAATGTCCGAATCACGAAGTTGACTGTATACAACATACCACTATACATGGCTTCTGCAGACATCACTGTGATCAGGGAAGAAGCCAGGCATAGGCAGTGGGAAACACCAGTTTAAGGAAACTCAACCCATTTCTATTGCTGTAGCTGCTAAGTAGTAAAATTCACTTTGGATCTCTTGTAACACAGTAAGAAGGATGTATCTGAAAGAAACGGCCACCATAGGACACTATCTGAAGCCCTGTGAAACCTTCCCCAGTGCTGTTTCTCTACTGCATTACAGAGTTTTTTTGCCTTTCCCTGGGGCACTTGCCACTGCTGCAGGGCAAGCAGGGCAGCACATGCTGCAGGGCTGGCCGAGGGAATTGCCTGCGCTTGCTCTGTCTTGCCCTTGACCCAAGCTATCTGGAAGTGCTTCAAGGCTGTGGTTTTCCCATTTTGGAGGGGACAGAATATATGAGCACCGTAGACAAGACGATTAGAAAACTAACAAGCCAGGAAGCCACTAAAATTTTTCCCACCGAGTTTTGCCAGAGGAAAAAGGTGGTACTGGCAAAATAGCAGCCAGAGCTAGCATGAAAAGAGGTGCTAGGAGGCAGCCGAGAGAAACAAGCTGAGTGGGGTACGTGCATCAAAACTGAGTCACTGCTAACGGCCGGGTGCGACAGCTGCTCCTTCCCCCCATTTCTGGCAGCTGCCCCGGCAGCGCTGCCTTCCCCACTGCCTGGCCCTGCAGCTGCCTGAACTGTTGGGAGCTGCTCCTATTCGGTTTTCTCCCACGTCTCCCTTCTTTTCTCTATTTTGTTTAAACTTTATTTAATTCACCATAATATTATCTACTTAGATTGTCTTTCCTGCAACAGAAAAGCTGAATGATGATTTCTGACATCTCAGCGCACCCTGACGCAGACGCTGGCGGTACGTGCTGCCACATGCTGCTGCGCTTCTGCCTTGTGGCACTTCGGTTCCTCTGGAGCTGCGCAACCGGATTTCCATTCAAAGCCCCACTTAGCTTTCATCTTGGCTGTTTTTACAGTGTACTGGGCAGCCTCTTGCTTTGCTTTCCTTTTTTTGCCCTCAAAGGCAACAAATCAAAAGGCCACCTCGTACTATTAATCCACTTACTGATATTCCTCCACAGGAAAGAGGTAAACACATTTCTGATGAGCAATGCAGGCCATAAAAGCTCTGTTTCTTCAAATCAGAGCTGGGTATCAAGAGTTCACTGGTGCTTTAACCCCACTGCTCCCGCTAGCCACAGGAACCGAGGCAGGGCTTGGAGACCCCGGTGTGCAGCTGGCCCTTTCGGCGTGTAGGGTCTGGGTGCAACTTCGTGGCTCACGCGGTCGTGCTGATTAGGATAAACACAGCGTTTTCCACACAACCTGCCTGTAGCGCCTCCGAAATGAAGTTGCATTTCCCCAAGGGAAATCTGCATCTGTTTCGTTTAATTTTTTCAATAGTTTGCTTGTTGGGCTACATATTAAGGCCACTTAAGAATGCAGCTTTAAAGTGGTTTCAGTGAAACATGTCTGCTTGTCAAATTAAGACCTTATCTGTCAATGTTGGTGTAACCTGGGGGAATTAAAGATCCAAAGACGAAACAGAAAGTTTGATTTTCATCTGTCTTAAAGAGTTTTAATGTATTTTCTCTCCATGACACATAACCTCCACTGATAAAGCGTTCCCATCCCCACTTCGAGAAATCGCACTGTGTTTTAGATCAAAATCATATGATGAATCTTAAATACAGTCCAACTGAGGAAATATCTTTCTCTTTCCAAGTCAAGGTTACCTTGTGTGTTAATGAAGACTTGGATTCAAATTCATCATCAGAGGAAGAAGTAGAATACTCGGTAGCTTGTTTTCTGACAGGTAGGTGTTCACATCCTAAAATGCAGGAACAAAATAGTCAGTGAGGCAAAAAATACTGTTCTTTAACTTACACAGACACTTTGCACCTGCCCTGAGTTCTAATCAGCAGCACCTAGAGCAATTTGGAAATTTGGCTGATGCCATTAATTAAATTTTTGATCCCTGTCAAAAACTCTGTCCAGGTATATTTGATTTTTTTCAGGTATTACATACAAATAAATTAATTCCTTGAGCACCCTGCATGTAGTATGCTGTTCTGAACACACTCAACATTCATTAAAATGTATATCTGAAGTTAGCCATATTACCCAAATGATTGTATAAGACTCACTATACAGTGTAATTGAATGCAAAAAGTCTGAGCCAGCTCTTAAACAAATTACCCTTATGTGGCTTGTAGCATCTGGCACCCATTTTTACTACATGACATCTGCTCAGTGTAAAATAGTTGGCGTCAGAATGTCTGGTCATATAAAAAAATCACAAATGTAATCAGAAGCAAATGGACTAAGAGAACAAGGCTTTATCACACAGCCTCATGCAACATAAATATTTCATTAATTATGTCTAAACAAATGTCACTTATTTTTCTGCTTTAGGAATATTATCACATCATCGAACTGTTGATTAAAATGCCATAATAAGTCAGGAAAATCCATACATCACAACAATGCACTCCATAAGGAAAACTCAAAGGCTGCCTTTGGAAGAAGCATGCTTTCAGAATTATAAATTAAATTACATTTAATTGCAGCAATTTTATCATGCCTGTTTTTCCAGCATCTTGTTTCAACTGGGTGTAAATATTTGAATTTCTTCTTAATTTGTCTAATTCATAGCTTCATTCTCTTTATTTCAGAAAATAAAACTGCTTTTGGAACATCTGTCTCTACGCTTCAACCTGCTACAGGGTTAATGATTAACAGCTGGGCAACATCTTGGAAATGTACGTTATTTAAAGCTAACAGTGCCATTTTTCTTTGTATCTGCGAGGTAACAGTTGGCTTGCTATGTGCAAGTTATATTCACATTAAAATTACTTCCCATTCTCCCACTGTAAATGTTTCTTCTTTGCCTTGTCCTGGATCCCAACCCTGAAGTAGGACTTCTGTCTCAGAACCTAATTTAAAATCAGGATCCATGAAACATGTTCATCCCAGGCAGTAAAGCAATGAAAGCAAATCCAAGTACTTTGAGGCAGAAATTCTCTTTTTTCTCAGCAATCTCAATTTTAGAAGCACCCAGTCCTTGTGGCAATGAAGCTGCTCAGAGGGTCCAGTGGAGCAGACCTGGGTCCTGCCCTCCTTTTTGCAGGGCAAGTCCTTGGGCAGCAGGGGGTGCAGTAGCCCTGGCAGAAATGCCAGGTGGGTCCCAGCCTCTTGGGCGATTCCCCTGCTCCAGAATTGCCCAGGCCGCCACCCCACACCTCCCTGCCTCATGGCACTTGGAGGAGGGACACAGCTCCTGCTTGCCGACCTGCTGGGGACTCTCTGATGGCTCACGCTTGCCGGGGCCACACCGGTGCCATGCACTGCCCCACGCTCTGCGGACAAGAGTGCAAAGCCAGCTGTGCCCCATCTCTGC
This sequence comes from Ciconia boyciana, assembly GCF_034638445.1. Classification (NCBI taxonomy): domain Eukaryota; kingdom Metazoa; phylum Chordata; class Aves; order Ciconiiformes; family Ciconiidae; genus Ciconia; species Ciconia boyciana. The sequence goes on from NC_132939.1 coordinate 11,472,750, forward strand.
CCCCAGCAGGGACAGTCAGCTGTAAAGCCCTTCCCAGTGCACGAGATGGAGGAAGGCATGGGGTATCACCGTTACTATTTCTTTTGAGGAGTAAACTCGCCTGCTTTTCACTGTGCAGCCAAAAGTTTGCAGTAACTACCCTGTGGTCAGGCCACGGGTGAAATCAAATTCCGTAATATGCAAGCGGAAAACATTACAGCCTGGCAGGGCTGGAAACACAAGCAATTACACGCTCCCTTTCTTCTCTCAGCTGTGGGAATAAGTGACTGCTTCCCTGTGTCCTCCTCTTTGAGTGATATTAATAATTTAAAAAGTGTTACAAGGTCTAGAGGAAAAGCAGCCTGCTGTAACACAAGGGCACCTGCCTCCTCCTCATGGGTGTGACTCAGGAGCTGTTTGCCTTTCTGGGACAGAGAGAGGGTCAATCACTTCCCCAAGGACTTCCAAGGGCCATCTCATGAGCAAGAGGAAGCTGATGTCTGTGCACAGAATAGATCCATAACATCCACAGTCCTCCCAGTGCCTATCTGCTATGGAGACACAGGTATTTGCAACCTTCCTCTGCAGAGCAAAGCCATTTAGACTGCTCTGAAACAGCTCAGCCTTTCAAGGAACGTGGTAGCCACAGCCCTGTGAGACAACAGACTGCGATCAACTACGTCCTTCATCATCTCCACCCAAGAAGCCTACAGGACGAAGGACCATGTGAAATCACTCAGTGATGAGGCATCTGATGGATCTACCTGTGTGCATTGACGGTTATGGTCTCTGTCACATTTATTGCATATACATTTCACAGCACTGATGTCCTCTCCTAATACAATGTGCATAATTGAAGCATGGGTTGCTCCAACAAAGTACCCAGAAACACACAGCAAAGAGTGACCAGACTTGGGATGAGAATACAGGTTTTTGGCTCCCAGATGTGTGGTCCTGCCACATTTCAGGGATATAGAAATAGTGGGACACTGCATTTCTTTCAACATTAAAAGGGCAGCCACTTGGTGCTCTGATCAACTATTTTTATTTGGCTATTTCCTTGTGGGAGAGACCAGAAATATGCTCTAAAATGTACCCCAGATGCAAATTTCAACTTCAAGACAACTGTAACAAGCATAGTAAGAAGTTACCTCACTGAATGAACTTGCTTTATGCAGAGCTAGAGAAAAATACCACAAGTTTATTCTATTTTGAAACAAAAAAACAACCCCACCAAAAACCCCCACCACCACTCTTCTGTATTGCAGCATCTATATGTTCTACTATAGATGACTGAGCATTAATCTTTCCCATCTCCAAAGGGGTAGGATAGGCAGAATTTAGCCGCCAGCTGTGAGGATTTGGACAACGAGTTCACACATAAAAATGTGCAACTTAGGGACTTTTACACTTACCAGATCATTTAAATCTGAAACTTAGAACTATAATAGTAAAAGTAAAGTTAGATAACAATAATTTGTCTACTCCAAATATGTCAAGTCTTATAGCTCAATAGGTACAGAAAAGATCTCAAAAACATGCTTTTTTCCAAATATTAACTAACTCTTCTAGACTTGGGCTTTCTCTTTCCAGCCATCTCATTCCTTCAAAATGGGAGTTATTTATTACTTATTTCTTAAGTACTCCAGTGTCTCCCTAACTTCCAAATTAACATATGTTATACTAGAGCTTTTCCTCCCCAGCTAACACAACTCTGGATCACTAGGAACAGTCAGCCATAGTTTTAGTTCTTAGTTATAAAGGGGAAAGGAACAAATATTTCTGAAATCTTTATTAATCTATTCTTGATTTCTACCTCACAGTAGCTCCTAGGAGTTTGGTCAAGAGACCTTTCCGGCATATCTGATTTACAGCTGTCAGATCACAGGAAAGTGAGTATTAATTATTATCGTTATTAATTGTTATTGAATCTGACAGTGTCACAGAATACACTTCAAAGTACAAAGTTGGAGGAAACCTCCAATTCTTGATATTGGGACTTGGTATCCTCATATGTGTATGTCATAATAGATAAGAAAAATTACACCCATAAAATTAAAATTTCTTCCTATGGCCAGTTCCTTACAGCTTGGTAATCCAAGGGTGGGTCTCAGATATTTTGCTTTGGCCTACGTGCACTGCCATTGAACGCCATCAGTGGTAAAACCCTCGCTGTATTCAGAGGGATCAACTGGACCAAAGTCCAGTGCTTTTGAGAACCCCTCCCTTACCATATAAATCTAAGGTATTGGTTTTCCTAGGAAACTTGAGGTCCTCTGAACAAAGAGAGAGGTGTCATATGAAGAGGTTAAGAAGGTGGTACCTTCTGTTAGATGTGGGAGCACTGCTGATTTTCCCTATAAATCTCCAGGACAGCCACCACTGCCATCACTCTGCATGCCACAGCTCACCTCCCTTTCCTGGGGTGTTTTTGTGTCACAGTAATGACTGTAGTCTAAATAAACAGAAAGTCTTGGAGCAGGAAGTGGTTTTATAATATAATGTTATATTAATCTGTTGGTTTCCTCTGTAAGTGTCCAAGATTGCATATTTTTATAAAGTCAGAGTTAATCATGACCACTTTAAGTACTTTGGTGTTTTACAAAAGAGGGAGGCAAAGCTACACATATCTCTTGGGGCACTGGTGTCCCAAACCAGATGGGAATTGGCATGAGGTAGGAGATGAAAAGAAAGGCCAGTAGAAATCAAGAGTGGGTTTGACTATTTGGCTTCACATCTCTGCTCCTCCACAGATTTCTCATGTGGTCTTAGGCATGTAATTTAACCTTGTAGTGCCTCAGTTCCCCTTCTAAAATATGAAATCACTGAGATAACAGTGTCCTAGCTGACAAGAACATTGCAAACACACAGACTTTCAGTGGTACAAAGATGCAGTAATGGGAACCACGTATGAACCTGAAATATTTGCAAGCAATCCCTTTTCAATCTAAAAGTGCACGAAAACAGCAAAGTGAGTTCATAACACGTCTAATTTTCCCATCAGCTGAATTGGTTGTCCTGCTTAATGAAGTGAGCCATGTAAACAACACACCGTCAAAAACTGAGTTATAACAACTCTTGTCTCATCTAAGGGACTATTCTAGGAAAGTTTTCACGCGATCCATACTCTGTCAGGGACAGAAATATTCCTCCCACGTCTCCATTGATATCAAGCAGCAAACCTGGAGTCACAAGCATCTGCCAATAACCAACCACCTTCATGGGCTGGTCTTCAGAAGGTCTAAGTCAACAGTAACCTAAACCCTGGATCCACTACTGTGTCTCATTACAAACACTGCTGACTGCAACTCTCATACAACCTGGCTTAGCTCTCTTTTACTGTTGTTTTTCTGTGGTATTAATGATTTTTATTATCTATAACTAACATGGCATGTTGGCATTTTTTTGAATTTCAAAAGGGCAAGTAAGTTTAGGAAAGAACAGTTAACCACCTGATTGATCAATTTTATTGATCAAGTTTTTGGGGTTTTTTAACTGCAGGTTGGAACACAAAGGAGGAATCAAAGGACAAAAGCCTCAAAGATATTCATGCAAGTAAATAAAAAATCTGGAATTGCACCTAGAAAGTCCTGTGTGGCTATTTGGGGACATCTGTATATTCTACAGGCAAACTTAGATAGGATTTTATTTTTTGTTAAAACCTATCTCTCACTGAAAACAGTGCATGAACCCCCATTACTTCAGTAAGAATTGTCTAGGTCCCACACAGGTAGTCTGTGCAGCCAGATCTCTGCACAGCCCAAAATTTCCAAGTGGCTCTGAGGAAGAGCTCTTATGAAACAGAAAGAAAGTGTTAGCCAGAAAGCCTTTAGACCAGGTCTGGATATCAGAAGCTGGAATGACCCCTGTGGAAGGTGTAACTGCAGGCATAAGTTTGAGTGACAGGCAATCTGCTGCTGAGTAATTAAGATCTCTGCTTCCTCATGCTGAGCTTCAGCTGGTGGCTGAACACTTGGCAGGAGATGACAGAAGGACAGAATATAGTTTTAGTTTGGATGGACACCTGGGTCTGAAATGCAGAAGTCATCAGCATAGGAAAGACATCTGTACTTCATCTGCAGATGAAGTAACTAAGATAAGGTGTAGGGAAAGATGAGCAACATAACATAGAAGTAGATGTGTAGGGTGAGACTGCAGGTCCTTCCAGCCTGTCTCCAGCAGTGGATGTCTAAAGGAACACTATAGGCACCGGGCAGTCATATGTGATTCCTCCCCTTAACACTTGCACAGCCTCCAAGCATTTTTCAGTTCAGGAGCTTTCTAAATCAGAAGTGGTTTCTAAGCATTTGGTTAATCCTTAGTGGATTTCTCTTCAATGAGCTTGCCCAGTCTCATCTCAAGCCCGTGGACTTTTGTCACCCAGCTCATTCTTTGGCTCCACAAGCCAAAGAAAACACCAGCATAATGTAAGACCAACCATTCTTGCACAGAACAAGTCTGTCTGGCCTCGAAAAGGATAGAAAAGCCCTACTGCAAACAGCCAAGAGGAGTATGACTAAGAGCCTCATTAAATTGGTTTTTACAAGGTGCTGGGAGTATTTTTTTTTCTTTAAAGAAAAGACATTTTCTGAGGTTCATGGTAAATTTCAAGAGTGAAAAATAATGACATGTAATGTGAGCTAAAGCTCGTCACCAGTTCATGACTGAAGTTTGCTGAGCCTGGGCCTCAGACAAGTGCCAATATGAGACAGAAATGCCATTTTAGAGAGCCAAGCAGGACATGGCTCTTTACCAGTTTGATTTACTCAAATATGAATGTCTGAAAAAGTTCAGGGAGCTGCAATGTTGAAAAATTGAAGATGACAGATTACTGGGCAAATGGCTAGATCAAAGCTGCATTTTTTTTCTTCTGAACAGATTTTGCAATGCCTATATTAAATAATTATAATAATTTAATAATTCCTCTTTTGGCTTGCAGGCAGAGGAATGCAACACACATTAAACCAGCATGTTTTTCCAAAATATTTAAAATATAAATAAAGTATAGCATTATTCAAACCTAACAAGAACTTTTCCCGTTTTAGTAAGAACACAACATACCAATTATTGTAATACATTTAGTTAAGATCAGCTTAGCTTAGTTGACAGGTGATGACCAAGAATAGACTCAGAAAAAGCTTCCCATTTAAGACCACAGCGTGACAAGCGTGAACACTAGCAACTCCGTGGCTTCAGTGCAGTCCTCAGTATCCTCTGGCTCAATGGGGATGCCTGGTTTTGTGAGTTGTTAGATAAAGGATGCTCCAAGAATCCAATCCAAAAATTCAGGAATGAGTGCAGGAGTTATTCTATCGATTTTAATGAGCTTCAGATCAAGTCTCTTTTATACTGTATATCTTCCTCACAGTATGCAGTAGTTCTGAAGCAGAAAGGACGCAAAAAGGATCTGGCAGCTCACTGGGAACATTTCAGTGACTTCACATTTTACATACAGATTGTTATTTTAATGCTGCGGTACAGCAGCAATTTTGGGGTTACAGTTTGGGTTGCAATTTAATAAAGTAAGAAACAAACAGGTACGTCAACACAATTCAATAGGTTATTTAGTTAAATAACTGTGACTTTCTGCAGTGGGCTAGTGGAAAGATGGATCGCGGAGAAAGAGAGCTGGGTGCAGCTCTCATACCTCATATTTCATACCTGAAACTGTGCTGCACTTAATGTTTTCTGAGCCTGTGCTCAGATTACTCGGATTGCTCTTTGTCTGACATCAATATTTCTTAGACTCCTCTGCAATTTTAATACTAACCTTGTTCTTGCAAGCAAACATGAAAATTGATGCCTTTTAATCACTTGAATAGACTCACAAATAGGTCAGAGAAGGTCAATAAGGTGCTATCTCCTCTCAAATAAAAGAACAAGGTGATATTAATGACAAAGCAAAGCTCCCAAAAGTATGTCTACAGTTTGGTCACTACAACAGCAGACAGAGCTGAAGAGATACCTGCTGAGAAAGCACATAAACAAAGCAAAGCTTCTTGCTACTGCAACCATATTGCTTCAGTCTCTGAGCTCCTCATGGCAAGGGTAGCAAATGTAGTCTACACTGCACTGGAGTTTTTGGTGCTTGTCCTTCTGCTTGCCCGCTGTGCTGCCCCTTCCTCAACACACTCGGTGTTGCAGCAGCAGCTGCTCTGCACAGCATCCCACTCTGCCTCACCGCTCCTTCCACCTCAGTGAGTACATTTTCCTAACCCAAACACCTTTGAACAGCAGCGAGCAACAGATCGAACTTGGGTCCAGCGTGCTGCGCTCTGCTTGCAAATCCGCTCTGCTCCTTTAAACCAGAAGCAACTCCTAAACCTTAACCAAAAAATGTATTCATTAAATCTTCCCATGTAGAAAGTAACTATAAATTAAACATAGCATACAACAGATATGTGTTTGCATGATCACACACAGGTCTTAAATGTTAAGTGTTATTACCAGAAATAAATAATTCCACTCATACCCTCACCTGTGGAAGGATAAAGTAGCCTGTCTTCTGGAGAATGGTCCTTCCTGAAAGGCAGAGATGGCACGAAGGAATTCCCTTCTCTGTCACGAACTTTACTTCTCAGTCTATCAAAGAGTGACCCAAGACTACCCTTCTGTGCAGGGTCATCCAGATTGTCCTTGGAGGTGTTCTTGGGCTCTGGAGATGAAAGAAGAAGGTACTTTTCATTACAGATAAGTACGTCATCCATGGGAGCCCCTGGAGGAGTCTCTTTAAAGGTAAACTTTTCTAGGAGTCCTGGGACATCCTCCATCCTAGTGCAATATGATTTCTGAGGTATACTGGTCATCTTGGAAGGCCTAGCGTGAGGACTGTAGACTGGGAAGGATACCTCCTCACTGTAATCCCTTGGAGATCTCTCTTCAGAGCCGACAGAAAAATGAGATGGATTTGAGAGAGGGCTCCCATTTCCTAAATATTCTCCTGCCCACTCCCCTACTTTAAGCTCCTGTGGCTGAGTGTTGTTTGCTCTATTATTGTTACTGTTCCTTTGGCTTAGGGAATAGCTGGGAGTACTGGGGAAGCTGAAGAAAACTTGTTCTGAAGAGGCTTTGGCTTTGTTGTCTGAGTCCTGCTTTAGTCCTTCTGGAGATGAGGTTAGAGGCTCCAAAATGGACCTTTTGATCGCATTGGCTATGAGCCTCAGTGGTGATTTTGGCCGGCCAGCTGCATGCTCCCTGGCAACTGCATCTGGACCCCTCAAAGCATCTTTTGTGTCAACTGGCAAAGCTGGAGGAGCATTGTCTGCAAATAAGAGAGGCACAGGACAACCAGACAGTTTGAACGCATCTTTTCTCCAGTCAGCATCCTTCTCCTCTGAAGCCCGCAGCGCTCCTTTGTTTCGATACCCTGGACTGGTTCCACCTAAGTCCGTCCTGTTTGAATCATATGACAAAGGTCGCTGTGGAGCACAAAGTACCAGCCTCTTTTTTGCCTCCTTTAATTCTTGCTCAAGCTTTTCTTCTGGGTGCCTTGTATTTTTGCCATCTTTTTCTTTCAAATCCAGAGATGACAGCACTTCTGTCTTCTTGTTAAAATCTTCTAGTTCAGAGGTATATTTCAGGTTTTTTTCCTTCCAGCCCTGGGCTGTGTATGTCCCAATGTCACCATCTATATCTTCAGGCTCAGAAAAATCAGCAGCCAGTGCCCCATTCCCAGGAGGGGTCAGTGGAGAACCTCTAGTGCTGCTCTGAAAAGGACAATGGGGCACGTAGAGGTGGATGTCTTCAGGCATCTCTCTGGCTTTTTCTTTTCTTTGAAATACTGGGCTGTAGGGTTTGAAATGTCCTCTTGTAACTTCTGGTGGTTTCTTGTAAGAAGCCAACTGTGCAGTGCATGAAAAAAGACTATTTTAGTGGTTAAAAATATTGTTTAATGTATCTTTTATTTCATATAATATTTTAATCAATTTCAATCTTAACATAATACTAATAAACATAATATTTACTTTATATACACATACACACACACATATACGTAGATTATAATATAATAAGAAGAAAATTTTTTCTCTCTAAAGGGCTAATATTTCTCTAGGAGAGGAGATCCAATACTGCTGGAAATTTTAATAGTCTAAAAATAATGTTATTCATGCTAAGAATCTGTCATATCTTTATAAATTACCTTTAATATTTTCCTTAGAAAGAAACAGTCCTATCTATAGGAAAATAGACAAAAGCAGATCTGCTCTGTTCTCCCGTGTGCCTTCCAGTTGCATCACCTTAGAGTTTCCAACAAGGGCCCACAATCCATCCTCTCCAACTGCTTTTGTAATATTGCATGCTTACATAGCACAGGTAGGAATGAATGAACTGACCCAGAAGAGGTTGTGAAATGCGAAACAGTAGTTTTAAAAAAGACAATTATTTCTCTCTTATGATTATTTTTCCTTTGGTGAAGATATAGATTCATTACTCTAGCCACCAAACTCTTCTGCTGGAGATAGTAGCAAGCATAAATGTCTATATTATCTAGCCAGCAGACCAAAACTAGAGGGGTTTTTTCCTTCTTAAAAGGGAGGCATTTTATCCTCAATGCTATGTGATAACGGATGGTGAGAAGACTAAATTCCTGTTTCCACTTACGTGCCAGATTCCCAAATTCACATGGGTGAAGCCATAAATCTGTCCCAGAAGCATCAGAAGAAAGGTAATAATGATTACTCCCTGTTTCACAGTTGTATTTGATGACTAAAATTAATATTGGCCAGGATCTCAAATAAAAAAACATGAGAAACACCAATAAACAAATAAACACCCTCTTAATCCTCCCTCTTTAGAGTAAGAGAAAGGCCGCTATGTGCTGCTTATGGAGTGGGAGCTGAAGCATGGAGTCACCTCTCCTTGAGCAGAGCACGGCCGGGCAGCATTGTGCAGCTCTGCTCCTCTGGGACGTTCCCTTCCTGGCCCTATTGTCCTGGACCGGATTTCAACTATCACCGTGGATGTGGAAGACTTGATTTTTCTTTTTCTAACACAGACCCAAGGTCAAGCAATTTTAATCATGTTTAACCCAAGGGTGAGGACAATGGGCTAGGATGCGGAGGACGTGGGCTGGTCCCCACTCCACCCAGCTCCGAGTCTGGGGAACATGCTGCCCTTTGCTTGGGACGGTCGGTCACAACTCCTGCTGCAGCACTGTACTTACGGCAGGCCCACCCTTCCTCAGTCTTAAAAAAAAAAAAAAAAGAAAAAAAAAAAGGCATACAAGACAATGTAAATCCTAGGTCCTGAAGGAAGCTGAAGATGCTCCTGTGCTGTGGAGTCAAGTGTGGAGCCAAGGGCCTGCTGCAAATTAAGGAAAGAAGTCTTCTGCCCACTGGATGCAAGGAGTAAACATTATACACGGGCTCGCCTATGTTTAAGGGCTGTAACGGCCTGAAATCCCTCAGTCTCCTATGCCAGGTTTCCTACGGCCAGCACTATCCGAGCCCTTACCTCGGCTCCCAGATTTGCTCTCCAAGGCTGGTGCTGGCATTTGCCTTTCGCCCAGTGATGCACAGTAATCAAGTGGCATTTAAGCCACTCGGATGTGACACCCTCTCACCCCACCGCTGCTGGTACCTGGCCGTGCCCAACATGCCACATGTTTCCATCCAGCCCTACAACCACGCAGGCAGACCAACAGCCAGCTCGGGAGCACCGGGGGACAGAGATTTGGGGGGTTTCCTCTTCTTTGGGCAGAAACTGTGGCACAGAGGAAATGTGGCAGCTAAACCTGAGGCTGTGAGGGAAAGGCAGGGTGGTGGTGCCTACATGTTGGCTGTTGCAACAGGTTAGGGCCTAACTCTCAGTGTGATTGAGGTCCGAGTCCCACAGAAAGCAAATGCCACTTAGCTGCATGATTTGGGAATGGTATATCAATCAGAGCATCCAAGTCTCTTCCCTATGTCTAGCACAGGCATACCTCCAACTTTTGCTGGTTACTGTGAGAACCAAAACTATTTGAAAGAGCAGAGGATGCTCAGACAGCCTGCCGAGAGCAGACATGCCCCAACAGTTATTACACTGGTTTTGCTCCGCACAACTCTCCTTTGTACCTGTGTTTGGGAGTGACCCTCTCCAGGACCACTTTGACAGTTGGCTGAGCTGTCCTTCCAGTGTAGCCCAGGTTTCTTGCTGGACAGTAGAGGGAAACCTGCCAAAGACACAAATTTTACCATCATATTTGTATTGCTTTTGTCTTAAATAAAGTTTGCAATTAAAGAACGAGAGGAGAAAGTTTAAAAGTCATCTGGATACAGTTGTACCTGAGGAGCTGACCTACAGTAATGAAGTTTACGGCCTCACTCACATGTGTGTGCACACTGTGCCAAACACATGTTGACATTTTCAGCAGTGGACCTGAACTGCTTCCACTTTTTAGCTGGACACGGTGAAGCAGCTTTTGAGTTGCAGGAAACTTTCTGGAAAACCAGCCCTCTTTAGAGGGCTTTCAGGCGTTAAAAGCAGAGGCAGTCAAAACAACCAGCAGCTTTTGAAGCTTTGGGTAGTTCTGGGAAATGAAGAAAAATGGATGACTTCTGAGAGGGCTGTCCATCAGCATGGGAAAGAAATGGGAAATGTAACCACCTGCAGGCAGTAAGGACAGAAACAATCCTGCAGCCTCCCAAGCCAGGCCAACGGGCAGCGCGCTGGGGGGTCTCCTAGGGTCAGGCAAGGTAACTAATTGCTAAAGGTCTGGAACCTGAACTGGCACAGACAGACTTAGACCTGCTGGAAACAAAAGTAGGGAGGTAACTTGCACCTGAAGGGAGTCAGGAGGCTCTCTAATATTTGTGCCTGTGGGAATTTTACATAATAAATAATCTTTGGATAGAAGAAAAGTATCCCAGAGCCAAGATATTACCATGTCAAGCTTTAACATGACAAGTATATTTATTGCTGAATTATTAACTCCCAAACCCAATTATTAGTTTATAAGCAAACTTTGGTTCTCTTATGTAGGAATTAAGAGCTGCATAAGGACAAAAGCAACACACCAGAGAGAGAAGACAGTTCCTGCATGTGGACTTCAGAAAAAGCAAGCCAAGGAGAGAGGCCAGCTTTCCTTTCCTCTCAGTGTCTCACCTGTGCGTTCCCAATCTCGATGCAATTTCTTACATTCAGTCAAGAGCAGAAGGAAACGATGCGCTGGAGTTCATTAAGGAACTCCCATAGGGACCAGGAACGAGGAGCTGAACTGAGACAAACCCAGCTTTTGTCACCTGCTTAAAGGGATACCATAACTCTGGTCTGCTGCTGGTCTTGCTTTCTGTATCTTTTTGCAATGAGTTTTCAGGGGAGAGGAAAAGAAAGAAACAGAAAAACCACCCTTCATACAATTTCAGACACATTGAGAAAGTCCAATGATGGTCTTCTAAGAAAGCAGCATCAAAGTTGAGCTACTCCATCTTCATTTTCACAGCCTATCCCCACCCTACCCCGATTCTCTGTCCTCAGTACGAACGCTACTCCTTTCCCACCCACGCACACCAACCTTTTTATTCTGTATAGTGAATTGACCATGGGAAAAGATGAGAATCCAGAATGAGGGTGAAAACCCACTGTTACCCATATAACTGAGCCAGGGGGGTTTAGCCTGATCCACTAAAGCCCTTCACCTCCTGACATGGGCAAACATCCTGGCTCAGCACACCAAGGGGAAATGCAACTGCTGCAGCAGCGACAGCCATAACACCAATGAGGGCTTAAAACCCACATCCCAGGGGTCTGCAGGGTATGGCACATGCCCGTGGGGAGAACTACTTCCCACTACAGCTCTCGTGGACGTGCATTAGCTTACAAGGACAGGGCCTGCACACGTGAGAACATCACTTCGCGCAAAGCCGCCGCTTGCTGTCTTTCACAGAGATAACGGGTGTATTCCCACGAAGACACTGAACCCATATTTGCAGCTTCACATTCAAAACAGGATTTTTAAAAAAAGTTCCCTGGGGCACCATCACGATCTGCTTGGCCCAAGAGCTACTCGAATTGACCAAGATAAATGAAGAGCGTGGTGTTCCCTGTGGCCGTGTGACGGGGATTAAAGATTTTGAAAGGTAATATCCTGCTCTGAGCCTTTCAGCCAATATAACCATGGCACTGATTTCCTTTCCTTGGCCGCGTACCTCGTGCTGTTTATGAAACATATGTATTTTGGGAAATAAGTCCGAAAAGGAGACAGATTTTTCTTTCATGTGACTGAAGATCATACGAATTCTTGTAACCAAATATTAAGTGGATTAAATATAGAAACTAAGATTTACAGTGTTCCTCCAGAGAGCAAAAAATGCCTTTATTCTGTTCCCAGTATAGGCCGAACGTGCTTTACACCTCGTTTTAACAGCGTACGGGAGGTTCGGGCAGGGTCAGGCAGCGCGGCGCGTCCCTCTCAAAGGCTTTGAGCTCCCTCTAGAGCCCGCCGGAGGCGCACGGAAGAGGATAAGGAAATGATGAGGAAACGATGGGAAAATCGGCCAGCGACTGAGTAACGCGCTTGCTGAGAACAAGCTGCAAGTGAGTGCAATTAAGAGTGACCCCCGGGCTTCTCTTCTTTCCTCTCTCACAGTCTTTCTTTTTTCCCCCTCCAACCTGGAATAAGCATCATCTTTGATCTTTTAAAAACTGAGATCAATTAAGGCAAGATTTTAAATCCAAGCCTTTGGTGAAGCCAACACCTGATTATAAGCCAATCCTTAAATGCTGTACAGTGCTCAGAGACAGCCCTGAGGCTGACACAGATGCCATGAGACTTTGAGGGCACCCTGCTCTGCCTCCCCGTCCCGGGCAGGAGACAGCCTTCCCCTGGGTGGGACACCCCAAGCGGCTGCTCCAGAGAGGCCCTGCAGGCACGGCGAGTCCCCTGCGCCTCGGAGGTGCAGTGAATCCCAGGGAACGCAGCCCCATTGCAGCCCATCTGCCTGGCCGTCTGCCACAGCTGCCACTCTGGGGACAGCCCATGGGGATGGTTTGCTGAAGTCGAATTTGGTGGGAGCATCCTCTCAGGACTGCGAAATAGCCCCGTGCATCCTCTACTGAGATTTACTGAGTTATCCCAGATGCGTGGCACCGGGGGCCTTCCAAGGGACTGCAGGGTCGGTAGTGGCAGCGCTCAGGTGTACCTGCAGGCATCTGACTTGGAGGCGAGCCCGGCGCCAGGAATGAGAGATGCAGCTTGTCTCCTCTTTTGAGATATAAAAATTCTTCCTACAGTGGGTATTTGCAAATAATCTTGAAGCTTGTTTGTGCATTCAAACCAAGCAAACCAAGACGCCTCTGCTTGAATGTTGGTTCTATAACAGACACAGGAATCCTGCTTGTTTTGGGAGCAAAGCCCTTAACTTCTCTGAAGGCAACTGGGACTCTGAGTGGCAGCAGAAATCCCCTCCGTTGCAGAGGGCAGCTGAGGGCAGGGTTAAAGAGCGGCTGTCACCACCATTCCCCAAAACCCGCTGTCTCCATGCCCAGAAACTGTGGCACTCAGTCACATGCACAAATCCCTTCTCCCCGCTGCTGTACATTCACGTTCTATACTTAAGGCTGTCAACACCTCAGCCTAACGGATACGACTGCATTTCTAACCAAGTTTTCAGAGGGTTTGGGATGCTGATAAGCTCACCCAGCTCCCATACCAGCATGATCAATCCTGGCAGGTACGTGTGAGTCCTCAGTGGGGACTGGGCAGGCACCGTGTGCGCTTGCAGAGCGGCTGTGCCGAGGCTGCCGGGTGACCCCGTTATGAGCAGCAGAGGCATGACCAGGGATGGCTGCCTTGATTCCTTAGATGCAGCCTCAGCTGCAAGGAGCGACCACACTGTGTTTCGGAAGTGAATTGAGAACGGACCAGATCACTATTGAAATCAGTGCATTCCTGTGCAATTCCCATGGGCAGAGAGGGGTCAGCCTGGACCAAGTGAAACTGCCAGAGGACAAGAACTAGTAATGCTCATCTTCACCAGCTCACCTCTTGGGATGGCTATTAGTACTCTTTCCCTTTCCGTAACCCAGAAACACCACCTGTTTTTTCCAACAAAAAGGAAGTGATAGAGCACCTGTAGGCACATGTAAATAGACACCTCCAGGAGCATTTCTAATGAGCGATACTCAAAATGTTAGACCCACCATTGCACCTCATCAAAAGCAATCGGCACAGGCAGGGCTAGAGACAGGGGTGCATTTTTCTTGGCTGGAGAATTAGAGCAGACACCACTTGCTGGTGGGTGTAATAACGTAGGGAACAGTCACGCTAAAAGGGAATTTGATCATTTCAGGACAAGAAAATGGAAAAGAAACATTTGTTGCATTTTAGATCTCTGTTTTCTCATCTAGTGACTCAAAAATACAAAAGTTTTAAAGGAAAGAAGGAGAAACAGACATTTAGGAGACAGGAAAACAAAAGACAGTACAAATAGAAGAAACAATCGCTTCTCAGAAACAATCGCTGCTCAGGCTTTACTCACTCGTTTGGAGTTTTCTTCTCCAATTCTGATACTTATTTAGTGCCGTGGAGTGCAAACTGTTGGCTCTCTGCAGTGCTGAACAGAAACGGAGAAGACAGATGGTCAGCTACTGTAGCAAACGCCAGAGAGCGAAAACGGAGGGGGGACGACGACACACACTAAACCAAGCAGTGGGGGGGTCGTTTTCTAACCAGTCCCCCCGGTGCCGGTCCCGGTGCCGGTGCCAGTGCCAGTGCCGGTGCCGGTCCCTCTCCCCGCGGCGGCGGCCGGGAGGGGGCAGCGCGCACCCGCCGCCGGCCCCGGCCCCGGCCCGGTCAGGGCTGCGGGTGGCGAGCGGGATGGCAGGGATGGCGAGCTCGAGGGAAGAGAGCTCAGGCAATTCTCCTCGCTTACCCCCGAAGCAACGCTGGCTCTTTGCTCAGCGAAGCCGGCACGAGCAGAAGGGCAGACAGACAGACGGACACACACGTGGGGGGACAGACCGAAGGGGTGTAAACTTACTAAGGATGCTATAAAGCAGCTGGGTGAGGATACGGAGCTGAGAGACAGGCTGCTCGTGAAGATGTAGATAACGTGGCTGGCATGGTGGGGAGGAAGGTGACGGCGGGGAGGAAGGTGACATGAGCAGCCAGGGGTGGGGAGAGCATGAAATTGAGGAGGAAAAAGGATAAAATCCTTCATGACTTTTTCCATGACTGGAAAAAGGATAAAAACCTTAATGACAAAATCCTTCATTCCTTCCTTCATGTCACACACTGGTGGGCACCTTTTGGGGTTTGCTGCTGTCCTTTTTTTGCCCTAAACAAGGGCTTCGTTATTCAAGAGTCAATTTAAATTGCTGTATGAAATCTCCTCTTTTCTGTTTGGATTAAAAATGCATATATGGATGTGGGGGTGGAGAGACAGGAAGAAACGAATGCTCATGGCCTTTCATTTTCTGCAAAACCATTTCTTTGTCTGTTTTTAGCACATCTTTCAGTTTTGACCTTCTCCAGCTCCAGAAAGGAGTTTCCATGTGGAGGCAGACTGTTCCTAAACCTCTCCCCGCTTCCCTGCTAGCTATATCCTTTCCTCCTTGTGCTTTCGCTGGATACAAAAATTTTAAGCAGCTACTGATAGAAATACAAATTGAACTAAGCAGAGCTCTCCAGTGCCTCCCAACGTCACCCTTGCTTAGGCAACACTGCAAATATTGCATTGGCTACTAATAATGTCCAGACTTTTCACTGGTGGGAAAACATTCGTCCCACTCCTGCAAGCAAAGCACGAGGCACAACTACTCCAGGTTACCCTGCATCATGGAAATGCTGTTTCAGCTACAGCACCCAAAAGGCAGAAATCCCCCCTAAAAAAAGACACCATTAATGGGTACAACCTGGCCACATCGCAGGTAACAGCCTCTGCTTTGAAACCTCTCCCCCCAGCCCTGACTTCAGCCCTCAGGAGAGGCTGCTGGAGCATCTCCAGGTCGGGACGCTGCTTACCATCAGCAACTTTGGATATTTTGGGGCTTTCCTCCAGTGCCACAGGGCTCCTGGTGAGCGATGCCCACCTCCGGACAGGGCTAGGGCAGGCGGGGGGCTCCAGCAGCAAAGTCCGTCCTTCACTCACTTCAGAGTTTGACGAGTCGCCGTTAAAATCAGACTCCAGGTCAGAGCTACAGGGAAAAAAGGGCAAGATGGAAAGGAAGTGGGACATGTCAGAAGACGCACGGCATGGAGGTATTCGTTCCCCGTCAGTGCAACAAGCACCAGCGTCAGCCCCGACAGCCATGCGGGCAGCAGGGAAATAGATGTTTTTCAGCCAGAGCTGATGTCCTTATTTTGCTTTTTTCAATGTGGTTATTACAGGACTGTAATTTGAAGTAGGTGCTACACAGCTGAGATATCCCTATTCCCATCAGACTTCTGCTGCCCGGATTCACACCCACAACTGCTACGTTCAGCACCTGGAATCAAACTGGCATCAAGAGAGACTTGGGGTGAAACACCACAGTGGCCGGTTAGCAGGGACGAGCCCTTCTGCCCGCAAGGCTGTACCAAGATGAAGAAAGGGAAACAGCAGCATTTGCAATGCCATATTCCACCTAGAAGCAAGACACGAGCATCAAAACTCTACACTTTTACACCTTTTTCCCACAGATTTTTGGAAATAAGAGGCATGCTGTAGGGAACTCGCAGGAGGCCAAATCCAGGGCAGCCTGCTCTTCTGCCCGCTTCTATCTTGGCAGAAGATAAAGCCAAGGAGGGTGAGGAAATGCTGAGGGGTGGGAGGTTTTCTTAGCCTTCAGCAGTTTGGGAGAACCCATGCTGGAAATCACGCAGCATCAGCCACTTTGACCCCAAGGTGACAGATGATGCCGCACTGGCATCCACGGCTCAGATGAGACCTCTGTAAAACTCAGGTATTTTGTTATTGCAAAACTTGGGTATTTTTGTTGTTGCACCAGCATCATTTCTTATTGTGTCGGGCACCTCACGGAGCCATGGGGAGGGTTTTGGAGCACAGAAAGCTGCTGCACTTGGTCCTGACCCCACTTCTGGGTGCTGCGATACAAGACAAGGAGGGAGCCCAGAGGAGAGGGGCGAGGACAGGCGCTGGCCCAGCAAACGGGTCTGAGGCAAGAAGCTGGAAGAAATTGTATCAGTCTAGAGAAGAGAAGACTGAGTGAAGCTACATGAAGAGCCTTCAAACATGCAAAAGGCGTTTATAGGAAATAAGGAAATGAACTCTTCGGGAGCCATGGGGACCGCCCATTGAACAGCGAGCACAATGAGGCACCTGAGCAGATCACAGAGGCAGATTTTGGCATCGCCTTATTTAAATGTAATTAAAAGTGTGCCACACAAACACACGTGAATGGCACACACGTCGTGACCTTGCCTCTGGGCAGGAGAATGACCATTTGAGGTGATTATTAGTCCTTTTTTCAATAATCATAGGATTTCTTTCATCTCTAAAGGCCAGACTGTAGGGAATAGGCACTTTCAGGCCTTCTGATGTGACCACATTCCCACTGCCATAAATAAGCATGCCACCATCCTACTCAGCCTATTTTTAATGCAAACAATACTGCTAACCTAATTCATAGATTTATTGTTATGATTAATAGCTCTACCTTAAAAAAGAGGAGCTTACGCCATGAGTAGTCCTGTTGGCGTGGCAGGAGAAAGCTGTTTGGTGTTTATATAGCACTGCCTTTTAGAAAGTAAAGATTTATTGTAACAGCCCAAGCCAGGAGGCAAGAGGAAGAAGAGCTAAATGAAAGGCTGCAGACAGTATAACGCCAGGGTCAATGCAATACGGGTAGCACCCGCCAGTCCTGCACCCCTGCTTTGCCCAGTTCAAACCAGCAGGGCTGGGAGGCTGGGGCCAGCGAGGATGGGAGCACAGCTCCAGGTGCATTGCTCTCTCCATAGGCTAAATCAGAGCGGCCTTAAATTTCACCACTAACACATGCTTTTTAGGTGTCTTTCAAGCTGTGTCAAGTGTACAGATATATATATATATATATAAAAATACAAATATATGAAGTCTTTGATAGCTGAGATGCTGTGTGGATGGGGAGATACCACGCTGAGATTGGGCAGAGTGCCACGCAAAAGAAGAAGAAAAAGACCTGCCATTAACATTGATTGATATATTTCTGTTTTAAAGAGCAAAATGTTTATTTTCCTTGGCTGGCAAAGATGTAAGTGCTATAGTACGAAGCTTCTCCTCTGATCTCTGCTTGATAGGTGGTCATTATTCACAAATACCTAAACTGCCTGAACTGCAAAGCCGTGTCACCGAGCTGGTCGTTTTCCCTGTCCCACCGAGTGCCCCACAGCCAGCTCAGCAGTGCCATTTGTCACTTGCTATTTCTCTCATCCCCCCTTTTTAGGCAGGGGCTGGCCTGCCAGAGCCATGTGAGGCGAAGGGCACCCGAGCTGCCGCAGCAGCGGGAGGCTGACCTCAGCGCCGCTGGCACCAGCCACGCCGGTGACAGATGCGGCGTCACCCCTCGCGCCGTGTCCCGCTGGCGGGGAACCAGGGGCCTCGCCATCCAGCCGCAGGGGCTGCTGCAGGGACAGGAGCTGATCCCTCAGATCAGAGGGATTAGCCAGCTCTCCTCGCTGCCCAGGCGCCGCGGGGGCACCACGAGCCAGAGGGTATTAGCGAGGGATACAAGCACACGCTCCGCAGGGGGGTCTGTCAAACAGGTAGGAAACCCTTGCCCGAGCTCTGCGTCCCCCTTGGGAGAGGAACCCCGGAGAGGTTCATCCTTCCCCAGAAGAGCACCCAGACCCATGCGGCAGAGCACAAATGCCATTTAAAACCACCGCACGGAACAGCAGAAAGCTGCATTTCTAAAAGCGTTGCTCTCCACAAGCTACACACAGCACCACGAATGGGTGTTTAAAGGATGTCCAGAATGTGAATGAGCTTTCTTACAAAGCAATAGCTCTGTGTTTGCAACAGTTAGCTTTAGGTTTGCCTTTTTTTATTTTTCCCCTCCTCCTCTTCCTTTTTAGTTCTCAGTAAGGAAAACTGAGGAGATACCAATCTAATCTTTAGACGGAATGAACTCCCACAGAATCCTGTCCAGAAAGCCAATATATTCTAATTTGTACGCAGAAATCAGGCTTCCTCTGAAGCTCCCCAAGGACCATCAAATTTCAGATGTCTTAGCGGTGGGCAGGCCCTCAGATGTCCCGGGAGAGGCCCAGGGTGCGGAGCTGCAGGATGATGCCCAAGGTGGGAGGCAGCCACATCACAGGATGCACCTTTTGCCACAACACACCCACTGCCCTAATCCCTGAACCCACATTTTTTGGTACACAAAGAGCTGAACCCAGGCTGATCAGGGCGATGTTTTTCTCTCTGATTCAGGCCCCTGTGTGGGATGTGAATGTTTGAAGATTTCCTGCAAAGTGAGTCATGTGTCTGGGGGATTTATGGCTGCGGTAAAGAACAACTGTTATTCTGAGCAGTTTATCTTTTTCTCCCTCCCCCCTGTTGTACGTACATTCAGTCCTATATTTTGTTATATTTTTGCTTTAGTGTTCCAGAGAAAACCAAGCTGCTCTTACGGGTTTTTTATAGGCTTATTTGTATTTTAAGGTACCTGCTTGCATCGCTGGTGACCATGACTCGGATAGCGAGAAGGTTGTGCTCGGTCATCTCCTCCTCGGGGATGACCCTCACGGTGGCCCACTCAGGGGAAGGGGGTGAGAACCAGCTCTCCAAGTCACGGCGCTCGGGGATGCTCTTCGCCTTCTTCGGGGAAGTGGGTTCGTCGGCCACAGGCAGGCAGCGGTCTGGGAAAGCACAAAGGTGATAGCAGGGCGTTAGGGGAGGAGGGAGTCTACGGGGGGAGCCTCACCCCCACGTTCGGGTGGTCCTTGGCCATTGCTGGTGGTTTCCGCATGGGGCCCCATGCTGTTCCCACAGGCACAGGCGAGGTGCATGCACCGACAGGCTGGCACAGCAAGAACATCCCTTCAACCCGGTACAGCCCTGCCAGGGTTTGTCAGCTCGGATGCAGAGAGGAGGAAACTTCAGGGGCAGCCTCAGCTTTTGCAGCTGCAGGTGCTTGCTCTGCGCAGTGGGACGGCTGTCAGGCTGGGTGCCTGGTGACAGCAGCAAGACATCTGCCAGCCACACAAGTAGGCATTTATGGTCTCTTTTCAGGCTCCTGATGTACGTGTGCATGTGGCAGGAGGCAGATGGACCGACCTTGCTAGGGTGGCTAAAACTTCAGCCTTTTATTGCAAGTTTAGGTCAATTCAGGACAGCTGGAGCGAGCAAAATAAACACAGGCTCTTCAGGTTATTTTTGAGTGTGTACAGGGAACACAGACACTGATTTGGGAAAAGAAACAGCATCACAGCAGTTAAACAGCACCATCCCTGAACTTCGCGTTCAGGCAGGAGGAATAAAGAATAAAGCCAAGTTTCCCTCGCTCACCCCAGGCGATGCAGACAGAGCCAAAGACAGGAGATCATCTCTCCCTGTGAAACCCTTAATTTCTGAGCAACCTCATCTATCCACAACCTCCTGCATAAGCAGATACAAAAATGTATCTGCTACCCAAGTTCCCTTGGGGTTCGGTGCAGAAGGGACAAATGACAAGCTCTGGGAGAGTGGCTTTCCTTGGTTCACCTTCAATGTGTGGTGCTTTCACATTTAATTCAACACTATTGCTTCTAACTTACACCCGTATAAGTGGAAAAAAATCAGACCTGGGACATGGCTTATTTTCTCATCTATTAGAGCAAAGTATCTAGGAAACACCAATTAAACTCCTCTTTAACTTGCAGCTCCTCCATTTATTGCAGGAGTGCACTCACCCCCATCCTCTACCTCGCAAGGGTTTTTAACCTGAACGCCAAGTGCTTGCATGGGTTGAACACGGAAAACAAACCCGCCGGGAGCAAGAGTGCTACAAGGAAATCCCAGACGCATCAGGAGGATCGCATGCACCGCAGAGCCCGAGCGCTGGCCCACGGGACCCTCCGGAGCAGCAATTCCCCGCCCGCAGTCCCTGCGTCTGCCCCGGGCCATCACACATGGCTGTTCACTTGCACCCGAGAGGCAGCGGCCACCGGGCACTGCTGCTCCTGGGAGCAGACACAGCAGGTACTGCAGGTGCAGGACCTGCACCACGCCGAGCTCTAACCCCATCTCAGACCGTTTGGTCCATCCATCACTGTCCCCTCCCCGTTACCATTTCTGTGGGGCTGTGAAACAAGGTCCTCAAAACAAACTGTGACGACAGAGCTACACCTTTATTGCGCACGATTCAGGCAGCTCTCAGCCTCCCCCAGAAAAAGAAAACTGGTGTTCTGAGCTTCTGCACCTCTCCCAGTTGTTGTTTGTGCTCACTTCGTCTCTATGTTTGAAAATAAGCACCACCGAGGAAAGCCCAGCTGCTGGTGGCAGGGATGACTGCTCTACAGGTACAACTCTTGTGCTGGCCAGCTGAAGCTCCCCTACGTGCGCTCACAGACTGAGTAACATGGCTTTGCAGTCATTTTTTTAGTAGTTTTACTGATTACAATTTTCCCAAGCGGCACAGAGCGTTGCACTTTTCAAAAGGCTGTGGTGAGCTGTTTTTTCACCCTTCATAGAAGTCAATGTATTTTCTTGGCTTGAAAACTCCTCAAGACTTCACTGCTCACAAGAGTTTTGTTTTATTTTGTTTTTGTTTTGTTTTTTAAATTATTCTACTTTTATGTACAAGAAGCCAAGGAGGACAGCGGAGTGGCTCACTGCTTCTCCAGAGCAAGATGCTCCCATGTGAAAACATGTGCTCAGGCTCTACGTCCAGCTCACTAGCACCACAGCAGCCACGTGTTTCTTGACCACAGAGATTTCATTTCCTTTGGGAGATGAAGGAAATTCATCCCTCTCCGATTTCTATGTCTGACTTCTACTTTGGCCCAGCCAGGCCACCCACCCCACAGCCGCTCGCAGGCAGTGCACAGCAAGCCTGGCGGCGTTCGGGTGGCAGCGTGGGAGTCCATGGGTCAGCGGGGCATAGCTGCCTGCATCAGGGCACAGCTGCCCTTCCTCGCACGGGGACACGAAACCCTCCTGGGAATGACGCCCTCTCCCTTAGAGCTGGGCTGGACCATGAAGTGCCATTCCTACCCTCCAGAAGCAAAGTAGAAAGCAGTACTGTCAGCCAATTTGTAAAACCTAAGTCCTTCAACTCGACTTTCTCCTTAAAAGATGCTGCATTTCATATGAAAATCAGAGCAAGCAAAACCAAACAAAAGTTTGCCAGCTCTGCCTATAAACTTTGTGCCCATGCTGGCAATAAGCACTGCCCAAGGTCACTGCAAGCAGCTGTTAATGAAAGTCAGTTTTGCCATTTGCTTGCACGCTCAGTACATATTCCCTTCCCATCCCGTGCATTAATGCTTTCCCCGCCACGCTAACAGGAAAGAGGAGAAAACATGTTTATGACTAACAGACACACAGCTGGAGAGCATTGAAACCCACAGACAGCCTACCTAAAACGGTTCCCAGTGCGGTTCCTGAATGGGAACAGATTTCCAGTCAACAAGTCCCTCTGCAATAGCCTGTTACACATCCAGTTTTCAATCATTACAGACATAATAGGCAGAGCTGGTGAAGGACCTCAGGATGTCATCCAGGCCACCGGATGATGGTGACAGATGGCACCGTCACCTCTCTCTGAAGAGTTTCATTTCTGTGCTTGCTTTTTTCCTTTTCTTTTTTTCTTTTTTTTTCTTCTTTTTTTTTTTTTTGGTATCATGGCATCTCCCCTTCTTGAATTCTGCACCTAAAAGCTGACCCTCTCAGGGATCTCTTAGACAGCCGAGTCCTTTCTGAGCAAGATAAGTTTGCATTCACAGCAATACTAATCAGGTTTAAGATCAGCATCCTGCATTAGCATCCACCTGGAGCTAGTGAAAGATGTCCCTGCCCATGGCAGGGGAGTTGGACTAGATCTTTAGAGGTCCCTTCCAAGCCAAACCACTCTAGGATTAGAAAGCAAACCCACTCCTTACTAACATACTTAATCAATATTTGTATTGTGACATATAAAGTTGAATAAACTACGTTGCACTCAACTCCATAAAAGCAGAAACTGGACCGCCTTGGTGTTTCAGTGCGTGGGATACCCACGTTTGCTCATTAACTCAAACACTGGCTTACACATTCTGCAGGACATTCAAAAAGATTAAAGTTAGTACCGCCATTTCTCATCACAGGGCTGCACCTTGGGTAACAGACTCAAAGAAAGATGTCCCAGATACCCAAGTGTCAGGGGTTTTTGTAGGCTCTGGTGATGTTACACAATTTGACTGGTCTCTCCTAAAAAGCAGCCCTTCCTGCAGCGCTGGACCGAACCCCCAGCCCCGCCGGCAGGTGCTGCATGGTGAAATGCAGCCCGGCGGAGCACTTCAGGCTCCCGCAAGAGAGAGATTTCAGTCCCCAGGAACACGAGGGGTACGGACCAAGTACAGAGAGCAGGGACAAGCTGCTGCTGGATTCGTGTAAACACCGCAGAGGAAGAGCGCGGCCAATTCAAACAAAAGCCTGGAGGCTCCGCAGGCCTGGAGTCCGCCTGGCAATTATTATCAGCCTCTCCGCAGCAATGCAAACAAATCCAATCGGCCAGCAGCTGAGACTCCACCACTGGCCATCGCTGCCGTTCGTTTTAAAGGAATATCAAAAATGAGATATATTCTCTGACATAAAGAAGGAATTTAAAAAGAAAGCTGGGACTTCTTTAAAGGTCTTATTTTGCACAAAAAGATAAGACAGGCTGTCTGAACAAATTTCTCCTGAATCAGCCCAAAGGCCGAGTACTTGCACAAAGGTGAGGCACACATTATTCTCCTGAACAGCTGCTAGGCTAAAGAAGCAGCAGCCCTTGTACCTCTCCATTCCAGCTGCGAGCCTCGCAGCTCTCCCTGCATCCTGGACAGCGTCAGGTCCTCAGTGAGACGTCAGCACAGCAATGCTGAGTGGGAGGACACTCATTTTTTGGAAATCTGACTCCAGGGTGGAAACCAGGCTCTAAACCTCAGTGCCCTGATTCTCATCACACTGCAGGTTGAGAGTTAAGCACCTCAGACTGGCACCTCTAGTGACCATTGCAATTAACTGGTCACGCACCGAGCTGGCCGATAAACTGGCCCTCGTGGAGGAGGCGGACGGAGCCTCGCTGGAGGCCGAGCTGTGCTCAGGCAGGGGATAAGCCCAAGTTGTTCGGCACTTCTGGGCACATGCTGCAGCCCCCCCTGCCATCCCTGTTCTCTGGGGAAACTCAAGCTCTTGCAGAAGGATTGAGGTGAACATTCAGCTCCTAAATCCAAGGTGGCAATTCCCACTAAGCTCCGAGATATCTAATTTTGCTACTGCTTGAGTCCTTTCATAAGTCTGTGCCTGGCTGTACTTACCACATTATCCCACTTCTTCACCAGAAGACACAAAAATGGCCTTATTGCTATTCCCAAAGGGGAAGGGGCATGCGGGTGGGCCAAGCCACTCGTCTGGGATTACCCAGGCAGCCTGTGACGCTGCAGGCACCTCTGCGGCCAGACGGCACTCTCGCTCCGCATCAGGTTTCCTCCCCAGGACAGGAGATTTTCTACTAGAAGCTAAGAGACTGAGTCAGAGGAATTTAAATTTATAAGACAAACACATAAAACATAAAAGCTAAAGAAGCATCCGGTCTGTGGGACGGAAAAGGGCACATCCCCGTTTCCTGCCAATGCAAACTGGTGCCGTGCCACTGACCTCCATGGGGCAGCACCAGGCGTTATCAGAGGAGAACCCAGTCCTCAGGAAACAGTCACTCAAAATAGCATTTGCGTAAGATCTTACTTCATTTCCATCATGCTCACTTCAGATTTCCTACTATCTATGTCTCAGCATGCTAAAGACCTCCAGCAGTGAGTACGCCTGCTCCATAGCACAGTTTGGGCTGGAGTCCCTACTAATCCTTTGCCAAAACGTTCAAATAATTTACTCGGGGGGGCATGGACAAGCCGTGCATGGGAAGGCGTTAACCTTAGGTCACAGTCAAGCGACCAGATCTGTTATGTGAGTATGACTGCAGGGACAGGCCACACACACAAGTATCTCGCAGCGCGCTGCTGTCCAGTTAAAGTAGAAACATCCTAACAACAACTGACTTGCATTTTTTTAGGTGCTGAAGTTTCCTAAGCTAGTCAGTATGAGTAAGCCAGGGAGCTAATGTGCTAATTCCCAAATCCTCCACGTCCTTCGGTGCTTTCCTGCACGTCTGAAGGGAAGCGAGCAGGCAGGGCAGCCCTCCCGGCTCTGCTCAGACGTGAGCAGCAGGTCCTCCGCAGCCTGCGCAACCGGGCATTTGTGCTGTCTGCTTTATGGACTACACTTACACAACTGTAACTTGCTGTCTGAAGGTCTGGTGGGATTAAGAGAATTTAGGTTTTCCATGCCTTAAGTTGTTGTTAACCTCCTCCTTACTCCGCTGTCATCCACATATTATGATCCTTCCTCATCCATCACACTGCCCTAGTGCTTTGTTTTAGCCACACCATTGCCTTTTGCATTAATCTCCCAATTCTCCTCTCTCCTCTCCCCTGCCAAGCACACTGTGCCTTGCCAAATTTATCCCCTACCTCCTGGTTGCCTTTCCCCAGCTGCCCTTCGCAGGGTGATGTCCCAGCAGGCTCCCGAGTGCTTCCTTCCCTCCCCTTCCAGCTCCAAACCCCGACAGCCCTCACGCAGTTACAGGCTGGCTCTGCTATCGAGCTGGGCAGTTTCTGGGGCTGGGGACATCTTGCTGGCTCAACAGCAGGTGGACCTCACCCAAGGCAAGGGCTTGGAGGGGCTCTGCTCATCAACGCAGCGAGAACGGCTCTGCGGTACCACAAAACCAGCCTCACACTTTCTGCTCCTAAACCACGCGACAAAACCACAGGTCCCGTGACAAAAATGGAGAGCGGAGCCAGGCTGGGTAGAAGTACGCCGGCCCGTGGCTGCACTTCACTGCCGAGCACAGCGTGGGCAGGAGGAGGTGAGGCTGCTCTCACCCTCGCCATCCCGAGGGCACTGAACACACGGATGAAGGGCACGCCGCACCATGGCGTGGTGTGGGCGACCGGCCTTTGGAGAATGCCCTGCCTGCCCAGCCAAAGCCTGGAGCGAGTTCATTCACTTCAGTACCAGACTGCAGCCCAGCGGGACAAAAGCGTTGGATTTTTTTCCCCCCACTTCAAGAAAAATTCGAGTTTCTGCTCAGGTAGTTTGGGTTCAGTTCCTCAGTAATATACTTTCCTGAACAAAATAAACAAGTTACTTGAGAGGAACTTTCCAAAAAGGATCCAGAAACCCAAATCCTACTGAATTCAGGAAAACCTCTATTTTAACCTCTCTATCCTCTGCTGCCCATGGTCACAACAGCAATACTAATGCTTCCTCCTTTCCTTGCTTTGCCACGGTTGCTGACACAAAGGGCAACTCGGGGCTTTAGGAAGTTGTCCCTTATGCAGAGTTACAGCTAGAAAAACCAATGCATAGATCTAAAGCCCTTTAATATAGTAAAAAATTTGCAATGCATCTTATAATGCAGAGCAATGCTCAAAATACTGGTGCATTCACGTTAGCAGTCACAGCTCTGTTCAGAGAATAGCCCCAGGGCAGGGACGGCAGATCTCAGTGGCCTGGTGTCCCGGGGCAGCACCATTTCCACACACAGGCTCTATCGCCCGCCTCTTCACTGCCACCTCTTCAGTCTGAGCTCTCCTGATCAGGGTCCTTGATTGACTTGCATTGAAAGCAAATAACATGGCTTTAGGTTTTTTGGGGGTTGGGTGTTTTTTTTATGCAAGCAGTGGAGCTTAGCTGCCTTCAGTTATTTAAACAGCAGCAAGACAGTAAGTGATTTCAACAGAACAATCCTGTATTCATCTGTCCCTCCCACTCAAATACGATGAAAAATTTGGATAAACAATTTCTCCTTTGTCTGTATTTCAAAGCCCACCTCATCCTTCTCACACTGGGAGAGAAACAACTGTTTTCCTTACAGGGCAAGGATTTAGCTAAACCGTGTGGTCCCTGAGAAGTATCCCTAAAGCTTCATCTGCATGGCTCGCATCTGCGTCAGCGCTCATCTGGAGGTCAGGGCTGTTCAAAACTCGTTCCAACATATGGGCTTGGCCAAACAGTCCCTGCAGACCCCACAGACAGATGCAAACCTCTTTCCAGTAAAACACACTTCTATTCTCCATTAAGCGTTGTGCCAAGTTTTCCCAATTCACCAAGAGTGCCAGCTCACCCTTGCATTTGAGAGACAGCAATTTTTGCACCAAGTCTCGAATGAGTCAGAGATGCAGCCAGTGAGGGACAAAGACATTACAAGATCTCTGCAGCACTGGGAGGGTTTACAAAACCTGGAGGTGGGCCTTATTGCAGCTGCACAGATATGGTCAAGGAGTACAAATCCTCAGTTTTTCCCCACAGCACCAATAATCCCAACACCACGGTCATTTACTCACGAAAGGTGAATCGGTGAGACTGTTTGGACGGTAAGACCATCTTCAGCCAGTTCATGGCTTCTGGGTGAACTTGCAGGAATTCACCCATCAGACCCAGCAGAGACTGCAGCTGAGCGGCTGGACCACTCAGGGAAGTTTGTACTGAGAAGCAGAGAAGGCAACAAAGCAACCCAAGCCTTCGGGACGGCATGGCAAGGCCCTGTGCTGGACTGCCAGCCTGCACCCAGAGCCCTAGCCCTTCAAAATCCTTCACCCGCTGTAGGGCAGGACAGGCTATATGAAGATGCTCCCATCTCAGCACGGCCGCCGAGCAGTAGCCGGCCAGGGCTGGTACCTTGGCAGGGGCCTGTTTCAAGCTGATTATCAAATCTGAGAAACAAACTAGTTTGTTTATGGCTCAGCAAAGTAGCAGCCTCTAATTAGGAATATAATTATGGGGTTTGGAGGTCCCTGTATGTACAAGTCCAGCAGCAGCCCTCCTGCAGGAGTTCCGAGGAGACCTTTCCCTTCACCTCTCTGGAGACACTCTCCCTGGCTGAGCCCCGCAGAAAGCACACAGGCTCGAGGCAGCTGCCTGTTAGAAAAAAGCCTGCAAATTCAGCGTGGTGGTTTTGCTCACTGAAAAATCATCGTAACTGTGATTCTCTCAATGACAGGCTTGTAAAATTCACATGCTTACAGAATAACATCCAGTGATGATCCACCATAACCTAAAAAGCATTTTTGCCCCCCCTTTTTTTTTTAGATTATTTTTTGTACCAGCATCCTCAGTTGTCTGGATGCATTTCAGCATCTAACAACGCCTTCAAGCAGCACCGCTCTCCTGGGCACAGAGCCTTTGCAGCGGGAATGGCCAAGGAGGGAGCATGGCGGTGAGACCGTGCGCAGTGCCGAGACCCAGCCCTGCAGCGGGGACAGCCCCCCAAGTCATCCTGAAGCCCAGAAACAAGGATGGAGAAATCTCTCAGCATGCAGGATCAGGGACTTGGGGATCTCACGTGCTTTTGTGAATACCTTGGTTCACCTTCCTCCCTCAGGTACGAGGGCAAAGCTGACAGCCAAGCAGAGCAATGGAGAGGTCTTCCTTGTCTGTAATATGCTACATATTACAGACATGAGCTACGTGAATATCCTTAAAGCCCTGAAAGCTTGCAATTAGTTTTGTTAGTCATTTTCTCCTGAAGTGATTTTAAGGCAGTTTATACCCATGGAAATACAGGGCAGGTCTCCCCGACAGCTACCAGGCATCTGCGCCGGTTTTGCTCAAGCTAAACAGGAGCAGCACGGCTGCACAGCCCCGTCAGCCTCACGCTGGAAGAGAGCAAACCTCCCCCGGCGTCGCAGGGCGTCACTGCCAGTCCCCACAGGGACCGGGGGAGGGTTTGCACGGGGCACTGAGCTGCGCAGACCCCAACCCAGGACTGACACTGTCTCACGGTCTCGGCACCACCGTGCACTGCCCGGCATGGCCGGGCCATGCCAGCTCTACTAGACTGCTCTGCCAAAAAGCTCAAGCTCAGATTTTTGAAAGCTCAAATCTCAGAGCTGTTTATGGCCCCTCCATGAGTAACAAACTGCTAAATGTTGTCTACCACCAGGCAAGATCCCTCTGCTACTCCAAAACAGATAAACGCATCATCACATGCCTCCTCCTGGTCCCAGAGGCTTTGCCAGCACACCAGCCCCATTTAATGAGGAAAGGTGCCAAGTTACATGCTGGTGACTCAGGCACACCGTGCCAACTCAGCGCTGCGCACAGAAGCACTGAAACCTTTTTCCATGTTATGCCACGCTTGGTGGTGCAATTGCAAGGGGTTTTGCTTAGCTGCTGAAAACACCACGGTCCTGTGACAGTCCCTGGCATGGGTCCCTTTCAGAAACCTGCCCGGGAGCAGCGTGCCACCGCACACGTGGCAAAGGAGAGTCCCTTTCCAAAGGGGCTTAGCGTCCACCCACCCGGGGCTTCACAGACGGCTCTCGGCACCTTCTATGATAACAAGGTGCCGATCGCTCCAGCATCTGAGTGCCCCCACCGATAACGCCAGGGCCAACGAACAGACGTAAGCAGGAGATGTTATTCATACTGGCGAATCCCACTTGACAAGTCAGCCTGACTTTCTGTACGGGCTGCTGCTCCTGAGTCATCTGCCAAACCAGCGTCAGGCAAATCACATTGCTGTGCCCTGACAAGGAGATGACAAGGGCTTGGGAACCAGCCACATGTGGGCAGAGCCAAGCCCCCACTGGGGGCAGCTGGGCCAGAGAGGCCGTTTCCCCCCCACCTCGGGCAGAGCACGCACTGCCCGCAGGACGCAAAGCCCGAACTGTGCCAAACGACGTTCCCCTCCCCTCCGGGAGCACTGGGCCAAGCGCCTCGGACACCAGCTGGCTCAGGGCAGCTGCGTTTTATCAGCTTTGCTCGGGAGCAGCCGCTCTGTGCGTGCCTCTGCCCGGCTTGGACAAAAATGGTCAAAGATGCTCCACTGAAAAATCCCCAACCAAGGCAGCTGCAGCAGCCTCCCCATCGAGTCAACGCTGCCGTGCCATAAGCAGCCAGAAGCGTTCACGTTTATCCTCCCTCCTCCTTTTTAGCTGGTTTTAAGTCATAAGAGGGGAAATAATTTTTTAAGCAAGGTACAGTGAGAGCTCCCACGGTATTTCTTGGCTAAGGCAAGTCAGACCAACCGAGAGCAGAAAGGGGGAGTAAGCCTTGCCGAGCTAACCAAAGTATGAAAACTTAAATAACACAAACCCAGAGAACATCCCTGAAGGCAGATGAAAAACAGAAACAGAGCCAGAAGACAACAAATTTTAAAATGGTATCAGCCTTTCTGCTTTGGGCTGCAACACACCCAGCGTACTGGCGGCCAGGAGGAAAGTTTCTGCAGGGAGCCTGGTCCAGAAAACGCCCCCGAGAGCGCCCCGATCCCTCCGGCTTGGGGCTCCTCACACCAAACACGAGGGCTGGTGGCTGACCGGCTGGAGACCCCCCAGCTGGGCTCTCGAAGGGGTAAGAAATCGTTCATACCTGCAGCTGGCAGCGAGAGGGGACCCTGCCCCAAACTGCCCTGCCCCGAGGCCAGGCAGCTCGGCACCCGCCCCGCGGCTCAGGAGAAAGCAGACAAGAAATGACCGATTTCTTACAGCCCTGCCCATGTTGTGTATCTGCGTGACGGCCCTGTTCAGCAGGGGGGGGAAGAAGGAAACCTACCGGAATAGGTGTTGCAACCTGCATTTGGGATGTGACATTTTGGCACCCCTGCCACATCAGGTTTTTGTGAGTCCCTGACAGCTGTGCAGCAGGAGCAGTACTTACCCACAGCTGCCCCGGCCGTTCAGCACCGGCAAAGGGCTTTCGGGTCCTCAGGTGAAAAGCACCACTGGAGTCCCAGGTGCTGCTCTTATCAGTGGCAGACAGGTGCCCAGGCACCCGGGGCTGGCACACAGCTCACCTGCCCCGCTGTGCAGCTGGCCCAATACAACACAGTGGCCCCCATAAAGACCCCAGCCCAACTTGTGTCCTGCTTTTCTGGCTGGCAATCCTGAGGCTCTTCGCCTGCCATTAAACTGTGTCACCCCATAACTCATCCACTCACCCTGAGTGGACTCTGCCTGGCCTTGTATGGAGCTGCTGACTAAGGCAACGACAGGAGTGAACAATTTTAAAGCGGAGTTACTCATAGACGTAGGCAGCTCTGATGGTGAAAGCAAACACCAGTTGGCATCAAAAACTGACATTAAGAAATTCAGTCAGCAGACCACAAATTGATTTGTAGCACACCCAGCACACTTCACTGCCTCTCTGACTTCTTACTGTATAATAAACAACAACAAAAAAATTATGAGTCCTGCTTATAATACAGCAGTGCTTTAAGAAAGCTGTGGGGCAGAAGGAAGGTGTCTTCATAGCAGTGCTGTGGAAGCACAGCTGAAAACAAACCCAGCCAGCACAGGGATGAGACACAGAGCAGAAAGTGCTCTCCAGGGAAGCACAGACCACGTGGGACTGGGAGAGGGGATGGGGGAACGACGACACCTCCAGCTTGGTTAGACCTCGGTCTTGCTGCAAGACACCGGTTACCAGCCCGCACTGGAGTGAAACCAGAGCTCCAGCCTGTACAGCCTCAGCTGTGCCCTGTAGCCTGAGCCTCAAAACATGTAAGGCTGCATGGGAGGATCGCCTGTGTTAGAGTTTCAAACCGAAGACATCCCGTTAAGGTATTTCACAGATCTGCCTTAACAGGCTATAGGGCTTCTAGCAGCATTCCCAAACTGATGTCCTGTCCAAACGTTGAGTTTTCATCACACCTGAGAAACTGCCAGGCAGATTTCTGTCCTTGAAAAACAACTTCTGTAAAAGAGACGATCTTTGACATTTCACAGATTTCAGTTCTTGCCACTTTTCTCCTCCTTTTTCCTCAGACCTCCTTCATACGTCTACAGAAGTCATTTCCATGTTACGGCAGCTAACAGGGCAAAGAATAAAGACAACCACTGCTCCCATGTCCATGGGGTGGCAAGCTGCTCCCTCTGCAATGGGGCCTGATCGCCTGCCCGGCTTCCAACCACCAAAAGCAAATGCTTTCCTGCTGCCCCTTCTCCACCCATGGCCCAGTGACAGGCTCCACCATGGCCCCCTCCTCTGTCCCCATGCCAGGAGCCCGTCTTCTCCCACACCCCCGTGGGCCCACGCCAGCACCTACACAAGTTCTTCAGCAGCAAAACACTTTTTCAAAGTATCCATTACTTACTCAATGAACAGACACTTCTGAATTCAGGCACAAAATATAACCAGGGAATTTGAAGTTGGCAAAGCAAGACAGAGCCCAAAGCACACGAGTTTTGAATGCACCCAGGACAGTGCACATTAATGTTCTAATACAAACTAAGCAAAAATTAATAGAGATAAAGGAAAAAGCAACTCACTGAAAACCTACTAGGTATGCTGAACATATATTTATGGAAAATTGCTTCTCAAACAAAAACTGCTATGATAACACACTATTTCTATCATTTTTTAGTACATATGTACTTTATCAGAGCAATCTGTGTTCGTCTGGTATATTAATGCATGTAATAATTGTGAATTTGGAGTGCAGCCACAACGATTTCAGTCTCTAGAGTTATCAGTGTCTGTCAAAATAATTTTTTTTGCACACAGACTCAAAGCACCAAAATCCTTAAAACAAAGACGTGAATTAATACCTGCAGAATAAATGCTAAAAGAGCAAATGCAAGACTGTAGCAACATGCAAATTTCTTTGCAATTTCACATTTCAAAAGAACATATCAGAAATTCCAGCCATTTCACACAAGTTTGAAGCCCACCACCGGATGAGATGATATCAAAGCCTCCCTTCTTTTTATGTTAACACAGTTCATGAAGAAAAGGAAAGAGACCTGGGGAAATATTCACATGACTAATATATATACTTGGATGAAGCACTACTACATAATGTCTTCTGATCTTCAGCGACGTGATATTTCATGCAAAAAAATCAAGTCATTTGCAAACATGTCATGTCTTTGAAAACATAAATATTAATGCAGAATTCAGTGCATTTCGGAACTCATTGTTTTGATTGGAATGTGAGGAATGAGTGAGCCAGAAATGAATTAAAGCCAATTATAGTAACTAATTGCCATAATGTTGTGGGAAAACGCAGACCATAGCCCTTGCTTGAGGTTGGAATACACGCAGAAGCAACTTTCACTGACATTTTATAGCTGTAGCAGTCTAGAAGAAACCAAGAGGAATAGAAATTACTCCTCTTGGTAGAGTTAATGAAAGGCTGACACTTGAATTTGAACAATTTTAAGAAGTGTTGTCTGTACTCTTTTTTTTCCCTTCAAATCAAGTATGCTTAAAAACTACAAGATCTTTTTCATTATAAAGTATTAGCATAATTATAAAAAAGGAAAGTTACCTTTACAGAATCCTGACATGTTTGCTTTTCATTAACAGACACCTAGGCAGGTAATGCTGCGTTGCTTTGAGAGGGAAAGATTAGCCTGGCTTTTCAAAAGAAGCACATCTTGAGTATGTATTTCCAATCCAAATGGCCCTAGTGGCAACAGACAAGTTCAGAATCCATTTGAACCAGTGTAAAGAGGAGGAAAGACAGAGCAGCCCCTGAGCCTGCCAGACACAGCAAACGCCACCTCTGCACTTCTAGTGCTATAACGGCATCTATAACATCGAGTAGCTTTCAAGCCTTAGAAAGCATTAACTATGTAAAGAGGCATTACTATCATCTGCTCCAAACCCATGCTTTTTGGAAGGCACCCAGTTCAGCGGCAGCTCGAGACCAGAGTAGCAGCCTGTTTGCCTTTCAAACAAGCACCGCTGCCAATTCCAGCTACACAAAAGGACAAAGCATTACTGCTTTGGGGTGCACTTCTAACAGCGTGCGCTTGCTGGAGGCCGAGAGCACTGGAGCTTTTGGAGAGAGCTCAACGCAAGAGCAGTAGGAGGATTCAAGCCTCCTACTCACAGGGAGGTCTGCTCACGTGGCCAGAGGAAGACAGGACTCCCAAATTAGGTTTGTTAAATTCGCTCAGAACTTAACCCACTAGTCTCTTCCTCTAGCAGCATTACTGGGAGCAAAACAAGGAATATTTTTATTGTGTAATGATTTTGACCAAGAGTGAGGGACCTAACAAACTTGCTCCCCTCACACTGCTCATTTTGTCTATTTTATTTATTTTCCGTACACTGTGTCCTGCCTTGTCCACTAGTGTTCCAGGGCATGGACTGTTTACTACCAGGTATATTCCTCTAGTGATAGGATTTGGTAGTGATTTGACTTTTTGGGCCTTCTGCACCACCAGGAGCAACACAATTACTACAAATCTAGACTCTAACGTTACCTCAATTCCAAGCTATTGTACTGTTATTTAGCAGGAATCAGTGAAACTTTATGAGAACAGCCTGAACATCTGATGCCTCTCAAAGCTTCAGTGCCAAACAAATCGTCACCTTCTGCAGACACAAAAACCTCTTTTGATGTTTCCATGCCTCTGCCTAAAATGATCAAGTAAAGATGGCAGAAATGAGCCTGCTCCTAAACTGTAAATTGTGCAAAAAGTAAATTTAGTTTTACCCAAATTGCTTTGTCCATTGCAATTAAGGAAGCACCAAGCATTGTCTTAACTGGTATTCGTTGCCCTATGTTTTCATTATGCAAATCATCTCCCCCTTGAACAGCAAACTTTCTGCTGTGCATGGTGGCTTTTTCTTTGGCAGGGAAGATGGACTAGTTCATTGGGAATAACATTTGTTGTTCTTTAGCAATGTTGTCTTTAGCAACACTTTCAAAAAATTCATTTCTGTCACTCAATCAATCCCAGTGAGGCTCAGTTTGAATTAACTTAAAAAATATATCACATAATCTTTCCATTAAATTATCGGGACTATTCTTTCTGGGATTTGTTTTTTTCTTGAACTATAAAGGAAGACATTATAGCTTAAGAATTGCAGAGCAAGCAACAGAAAGAAGATGAAGGGGAGGAAGACTTCGGAAAGCTCTTTTGGAGAACCTGCTGTTTAAAAAGAACCACAGCATCAGCTTTAAAAACAAAAATGAAAATTTAAAAAAAAGCCATGACAGAGCAAAGGAAGGCAAAATAAATAAATAAATAAAACAAGGCCACTGTTAACAGATAATAGGTCACCATTAGCTGCAGCTTCCAGGGTCCCAGAAGACACAGGGACCTTGCAAATAGCACTCCAGAGCCAGTAGCAAAGGTAAAGCTTTACCCACAGTTATTACATGCTTTTCCTGTACACAAGGTAAGCCCCCAAACACATGTAATTTAGCATGACCTTTATGACATTTGTTAATATGTAAAATAAAAACATAAGGAAAGGTAACAGAAGTCAAAGAGAAGAGGACAAGTGCCATTTGTGTATGCAATATAGAAGCAACCCCCATGCTCACCAACACCAATTTATGATTCCCAGGAAGGATAAATCCCAACACCAGGCACCTCCTGATTCGCAGCAGATGGGATAACTTGTCAAGGACCCCCAGATACATCCCTTTCAAAAGGGACACGCATGCGATTATACCACCACAGTGAAACTCTCTGGCCTTTGGGTCAGGCCGCAACAAAGATAACGCAACAGCATCCACCAGAAGAGGAATTTGCAAAATGAGTCTGAAGTCACTATTAAGTCTCTGTCCTCAGGAAATATTTTTAAAAGGAAAAGATGAAACAAGGAGACTTATAAAGAACTACATTTATTTTTGTTTACAGCAGATATCATAAATAAAGCTAAAACAATTTTCACTGTGTGCAAAATACAGAATTTCCATGTGAAAATTTAAATACAGCATTAAAAACTATTTAATAAAAATATTCAGTTAAGATTATAAAGTAAAATGAAGACAGAATATTTAGGAGGAGAAGGACAGAATCCTCACTGGCCAGGAAGAGCTAGGAAGACTCTGCAACAGAGGGTAAAAAACACAGCAATGGGAAGTGGTTTGAAATGGCAGACCTTTACGTCATGACCTTCATCTCAAAGCATGCTGAGCTTTGTGACAACCGTAGCCCTGAAATACATAGGAAGTCATGTCCTAACCATTTGTGCAGGAAGTGACGCTTAAAATACAGAGAGGTTTTTGTGTGTGGGCACAGCGTGGGGACTTTCAAAGCCATCAAGACATTTTAGGATACCCACACAAATCAATACTATTGCTTTAGTCATGCAAACATACAGGTCAGCAAGATAAGGCGTGGGGCTCTGACCCTGCAGCCCTTCTGCATTCCTGGCTGAGGCGTGTGAAATGGGGCAAGTGGCAGAGGATGTTTGGCCCCTCCTGAAAATTGCTGCTTAGATCAGTTCCCGAAAGCTCTTCCCTTTGAAAGGGATCCTCAGCAGGGAAGACTGGGTCATGGCCATATCAACCAAAACCTCAGCACACTTGCTTGACAGACTGAGCCTTTGGTTCTTGTTTGGATTCATTTCCCCTTCCAGCTTATCAACACGTCATTACACATACTGGAACTTATATAAAAAAACACATACAAAATAATCACACAAATTTGTCATGGAGAGTAGTGGCAATGTCTCATGCAGCAAGACAAATCCATTCATCGGAGTGGCAAATGGGGCCTAGTTAATTAGTTAAGAAAACAATTCAAACCAAAATACTCTGGTTATATAAACTTGGCATTTTGATATTACATAGACTAAAAATAGCATGCACATCTATTGCTGTTAGGCCTGCCCACTATGTTACTTGGGGTGGAAGACTGGAATTTGCGTCACTTTTTCAACAGAATCCTTTTATATTGTACTTCTCCAGTATGAAAGCAAAGAAGTGCTTAGAAAGCGCCACAGTGCTCAAACGTTGCTTGCTCATTGCATATTTGAGCTCAATGGAAATTTGCTCATTGTGTATTTGAGCTCAATGGAAACAGGCGTTCACGCTAACCAGGAGAATCAGCTGGCTAATCTTGTCCTGACCTTATTTTAAATCTTTCCTTCAATACTTTGAAAGAAATAAGGCTTTAACTAGTTCTTTCAAGGACAATGTACTTGCCTAACTTACCTTAAAGGCACAAGGAAGTGTACATGCACAGACACAGAGAGAAAAACATTCTCTACAGAGAGCGCAGACGTTACCTTTTCTAGAACCGTGAACTCAGCAACAGGTTAAATGATCATGCCAAAGCTCGCATCCATTAATATACCAGACACACACAGTTTGCTCCAAAAGTCTTAAAAAAAGGCGCAATGAAGTGCTGTCAAACAACAGTGTTAGTCACACAATTTTGGAACTGGCAAGCAGAAGAAAAATCACCTGAGAGCAGAAAGGCTTCAGCCAGTGAGCGGGTGCAGCACCGGAATGATGAATTGGACTAAAAGCAATGGGGGAGATTGACAGAGAAGACAGCAGGAAAAAAAAACACAGAACTTAACTTGGTTATAGAGGAAAGCATCAGAAAGATTACGTAGGCACAAAGAAGAACTGGCCAAAATGAAACTGCCTTTTTTCATTAAATCATGAATAAGGACGAATAGGTATGAATCTTACTAGCAGAATATTAAGGTGAAGAGATTATTTTTAAAAATCTACCAATTAGATTGATACCAATAAAAAACCTTCCCAACAGAATCACCTGCAAACTCTCAGTGGAATATGCACTGCAGTTAAGATTCCTCAGGAAAGTGTTTTCATTATTCAAGTTCCTGGATTCTGTTGCGGGAATGTAGGGATTTTATTCCCCATTATATAAATATATATAAAGCAAATACAATATTTTTAAGTTTTTTATTTTATTTTTAAACTTTCTACTAGTAAGATTCATTTGCTTTAAATTCATTGGACATCAGAGATTTCCAAGTTTCTTACTATATCACCATTTTCTGTAAGTTTACCATTATGCTCACTCTGCTAAAAAGCAGAAAATTTCCTGTAGTAAACAGCAGGAGAAAATTTCAGGAAAAAATGTTCCTAAAGACTGTGCTGTTGACAAACTGAAATCAAAATGGATGGCAAGCTAAATTTTAAAACTTTACCACTTAGCAGTTTGCTCTGTTGCAGGAGTAACATGGTAAATCACACTGCAGATTTTTTCCTTTTTAGGGTGAAACAATTACTATCATTAGCAAATAATCAAAAAGCATACAGTGTTAAGTAGGGTTTTTTAAAGGCTATAAAAGAGGTACAGATACATTTCTTTACATATATACAGATGCCCACCATGTTACTATAATTGTCACTGTGTCCAGTCAATATTCTAGCAAAGTTTTGCTGAATACACGTTTGAGCATAAATGGCAATTTATTTCAGATGAATGCTACCTTATACCTAAACAATTTTCTTCAAAGCACTTTTTCAAGTTCTGTGCATATACTTAACAATCTTTTTTCCAAAATACATAAGCACTCTAAAAAGTGAAAAGCTTTATCCTCGTAGTTTAAAGAAAGTCAAACTATCTTGAAGAAAAATCCAGTTTGTCATTTATTTTAAACAGAAGACACATTTCCTTTTAATACCTAAGAAACAAAACAATTCAAATCATCTTTTCCCACATTATGTTAAAAAAAAAAAAAATTCAAAAAACTGCCAGCCCATAAGCAGCGCAGTCATTTAAGACCACTGGAAGGTGATCCTCAACTTTGGTACTAACTGAATGCGACATTATTTCCTATTATTTAAGACACATTCTTTCAGGTAGAAATAAATGCTACAGATGCTTTTAATTTTAGGCTACACATATTACCATGTTTATGTATTTACCTATTTCCTGGTTAACTTATGAATTTAAACATTTAAGTATTTGAGAGGCAGGGAGCATGCTTACCTCACTGGCTAACTAGGCTGAAAGTAAATCAGAATTTGGGATGATGGTGTCTCCTTGCCATTAAATAGCTTATTTAACCTGTCCCAACACCTTCTGATTAAGGTAGACCTTGTTCAGAGACATCTGAAAGAAATTTACTTAACAGCTGCTCCAGATAATAGAATTTCACTTTTCTGGCATCAGCTTCATGCATTGAAATGAATGAAATACCCAACTAAGAAGTAATCTCCTTAGAATACGTTTGTAGGTTTTTGTTGTTTGTTCTAAACTTGTATTTTTAAAAAATTCCAAAAGACAATAGGAGCAGTATCTACCCAGAGGCACAACAGCAGTGATTTCAGTTACAGATGAGTGCTCCATAAATTGATATTCCTCGAATCAGCCACCTAATGAGGAAACCTCAACTTGAGGAATAAGTCAGGTCTAATTACACTACCAGTTCCTTTGACTTACAGTTTCAATCAAGCCTTCACTCAACTAAGATTTGCTCTTCAAATTTATTTCAAAACTTCAAATAAATTAGTAGTACAGATTATACCCACTACCAACAAAGGGTATCTATCACATGTAAGAAATGTAAAAGGCATGACTAGGAGCAATGTGAATTAAGTACATGGGGTTTTTTTTGTTTTGTTTTGTTTTTTTTAAAAACATTCATGCAAGTTATAAACCTCATAACCCAGAGCAAAGATGAAAGCAAGAATAAAAAGGTATGCGCCATATTCAGGTTTCAAAACGCAGTCATTTGTCATAAATATTCCCCAAACATCTGAAAGAACACACATTCTTTCTTGGTCTAATAAAAGAAAAAAAAAAGCAGGAGGGGACACGACAACAGGGAGAAGAATGGTTTTAAAATGTACCACCCCCTCAATGGTCTGATCAAAGGATAAAACGGGGGGGTGGGCTGGAATCTACAAAATATCCTTCATCCATCTCCGTGTTCTGGAAATGTATCTGGACACTGCCCTTCATGCTCTAACATACAGTACATTTTATGTTGAAAATTTTGATTGCACCTCATTTATATCCGAAGAATCCACCGTTGATTTAAGTCACACATTAAATTGCATGAAAAGTAAAAAAAACCCAAACAAAAAGCCTCAAGAAAATAGTGAGGCTGTTAATTTTGAAAATCTGAAAGGCACAACTGAGCAAGACACATAGAAGAATTTAAACCCTATAGAATTTTTTCACCCATTCAAGCACGTTTTCAAGTGATAGCTCTGCTTCCCGGTACATATGAGTAAGTACCTCTAGAAGAGCATAGAGGAATGGCACACCAAGGCTCAAGAGTTCGTACAAGTAGGTATAGTTATATGCATTGTCCCTGAAATGAAGATTGGTAGCGTGCAGAAAACCATGCATCCAGTTAGACAGACGTCTGGGAATGTCAAGCAGATCCCTTGTCACCCGAAGGGGCCAACTTAGCGTGCCCCTAAAGAAGGAAGTCAGGATACCTGGGGACCTGTCCTCTGGACTGCTAGCAGTAGACAAAGTGCTTTCTGTGGTGGTCTCTGCAGGTTTGGGTTCCTCTTTCTTCCATGCTTCTGTTGTCTCCTTATATAAAGCATTAAAAAAAAAATAAATTAAATGTACTTCTAAGAATGGCACCCTGCTCCAGATAAAGCTGCCTCAACATTTCCTGCATTAATAATATAACCAACACATACCTTTCCCTGGATCTGTAATGTTGCTCTCCTCTTTCTGTGTTTAGTACTGATTTTGCAGTGCGTAAAATGAGGTTTACAGTAAAATTTACCTACAAGAGAAAAATAAATTATATGATATTTTATCTATACATCTATGGACTTAAACCCCACTGTTCCATCTATAACAAGATGAAATCAAGATAATTAATGGTTGGGCAGCAAAAGGAACGGGAAACTTGCCACCGACTGAATAGCTCACAGGTTAGCATGGGTTTCTTTTACAGTACACAGATTTGCACATTTGTTAAATAAGGCAAGGTCATTTATCTACCACACAGGTTTAAGATTAATAAATAGCAGAAAAACAAGATTCTATAAATACCAAGTCACAAACCAACACAAGACATCAAGCAGCAAGAAGTCAAATAACCAGTTCAAAAAAGTCTTTGCAGAAGATTCTCTGGCCTGCAAAAGAACCACCTTTGGCCTTGAGTCTTTAATCCTTTCATAGAAGGAGATCAGGTTGATACTCCAATCTACTCAAATCATTTGGAAGTGGCACAGGAATTTCAATTCAGTTTAATAATTTCCCTCTAAACTAAAAAAAAAAAAAGGCAAAAAAATAATTCCTCATCTCCAAACCCCAGGCTGTAGGTGGGATGGAGCGCCCAAGATCTGAACCTCCCGTTCTACAGCAGACCGGAATAAATTACACTGCTGCTTGGCCAGTACTACTGCTTTCAACTCCTGAGCCATAACATCTTGAAAGAAATAACCTATATTCCCCCCATCTGTGTAAATCTGCTGCTATCATGGCTTATCCTTATACATCATGTTATTTAATGGCCAACTCTAGGTGAGACACGAGAATAATTCTGTATTGTTGGAGAAAAATGACCTTTTTTCCCCCCTGCTTTGACCTGTGATTGGACAAACTGCATTTCGGTCACTCAACGTGTTTTCCACTGAGGATTTCTTCATTTAAAGCTCAGGTCTGTCATAACTGGATTCTTTTGAAAGACTAGAACTGCAAGTACAAGGACTCAAAGATCAGCATGGATGCAAACAACATACTTGGCAGACCTCCTCCTGACCAAGCTACTCGGCCAGGTCTTTTTCCCTAGTTCCATTAAAAGCATCAATACTTGGACATTTTAAAATATTCTTAAATAGCTCCTATATTACCTTCTTCAACATCAAAGGCATAAATTCCTAAACGGAGTGTTGTAGAACATATTTCACACTTGAAGCACTCCCTATGAAAGAAGTGGCCTTCTGCACTCAGCCGCTCCATAACATATACCCGTTTTTTGCAGAAATAACAAATGTCACTCCCCCCGATAGACTGAGGAAATTCTTTTCGCAGAGATCCCTGTTAAAAGATAAAAATGGAAATGCACATAAAGCTGTTGCACTACATCCAGATATAAATTCTTATGAAGTGGGCAGCTGCTTTAGCTGCTTGAAGTTTT
This sequence comes from Ciconia boyciana, assembly GCF_034638445.1. Classification (NCBI taxonomy): domain Eukaryota; kingdom Metazoa; phylum Chordata; class Aves; order Ciconiiformes; family Ciconiidae; genus Ciconia; species Ciconia boyciana. Next base: position 11,514,638 of record NC_132939.1, read on the forward strand.
ACACAGCCCCATCCACACACCATTAAAATAAGCATCGGTCAGCTTTTTTATTACTCATTTGCTGCAATTCTGTAGGTTTATGCAGCAATTCATAAATCAGACATCACAAGGACTTTACGGGGTGAGTTTTCAGCTGGACTTGCATCCAGCTTTCCCCCGGGAGTTCACCAACACTTTGTGTCTACTCAGGTACAAGAGCAGCATCAGCCCCAAATGCTCATTCCCACCCTGCACCGCGCTGGCTCAGGCACTCGCGTCTCACGGCTGCGGGCATCGGCGCTTCTCAGAAGAGGGCAAAGGCAGACCTTGGCAGCCTCGAACAACAGACACACATTTGGAGCTAAGAAAACAGACATCCCGAAGTACCAGTTCGTACACACTCTGGAGGAAAATGCAGGCTCATGCTTTAAGGGCCAGGAAGAAAAACCGACAGTCTTCGATGCTGGTGACTGACCTACCATTCACATCAGCTGCAGACGTGCTTCCCCTCTCAGCCATGTTCCTCCTGAGACTACAGCCCAAGCTGGGGCTTGGTTTGTTTTAAAAATCAATTTCATTCCTACCACAGACATTCAGAATATTTTTAACTCCTTGGACTTTCAAATATGATCCATATTAACAACTTGAAACTATTTTGAAAGTTTTTGTTGAATTTGGGCTGGCAATTAACATTCTTTAATTGCCACAAATCTCATTCTCTCTGGATATACATGCAAAAGGTACAGAAAAATAAATTATAAATTGATTAGAAGCCACTGGGCTTCCCTTTTCTTATTAGAGGCAGGTATGAGGATGTTACTTTGCATTACTGCATTCTGCTTAGTTATAGGTCGGGTACAGATGAGCATCCCGTCTCTGCCACAGCAGCCAACATCTCCCCTTCCCCACACCTCTCCCCCACTGCCACATGAGGGGTACCACGCATGGGACAGGGGAGGTGCAAGCTTGGCAGAGTCCAGGCACACACAGACAGCAGCACACAGTCCATGCAACTCATCTTTAATTTGCCAGCAAAAGGAGGCGTCGGAACAATTTTTTAATGTTAAGTGCAAGTCACAATTGTCATTGTCACAAGTCACACTCTTGTGCTTAGAAGCTGAGAATCCTATTCCAAATCTGCCATTAGTAATCCATTTTGCTGTGATGGATCATTTCAGAGTATGAACTACATGAAACTTTCCAAATGAACAACCACGCAAATGGAAAAGCATATAAATGCTTTTTTAAAAACACAATGTTAATAGAACAGGTCAGATAGTTACAATGAAGCAGAAGCAATCGGAGTTTAGTGCTGGCTAATAATTAAGTGTCATCACCACAACACACCGCCTTACTTCGCTTCTCAATACCTGACAGCTCTGAGTGGTGGAGGCAGGAGATGGAGAATGAGGAATGGGGCAAGAACCTGTAGCTCTGTCCAGAGACCGCTTCTGAATTCAACACAGAACAGTGTCAGAGTTTAAAAACAGCTCTCTTCAAAATGAGACACGGTGATTCAGCATTTGTGTGTTAAAAATAGCTGCATAAACATGTACCGTGCAAAACTTTCTTTAGAAGCCACCCTGATTAATAATTGTCTTCTGTTACTAATTGTACCAGTAATTACATTTAATAAAAGCCTCCTGAAGTTTTAATTCATACAGGCAAGTAATAAAAATATAAATAGAAGACATGGTGAGCAACATTTCCAGCACATCCACACATCAGCATATTTTGCCAATATGTACTTGATTCCTTAATAAGTGTTAGACTAAGACCTTTCATAACGCTTAAAGTGCTCCACAACCAGGGTCGTAAGTCAGGATGACATTCTGGAAACACCACTCAAGTTATTGTTTCTTTGTGGGTTTAGTCTTACCAGTTCAAGGGGGGGAAGCTGTGGCTTGGGTCTGTGATCATTCACATACAGATTGACAAGAACTTCAGCCACAGCTCCAATTGCACGTGAGACCTTTCCTACAGTCATCTAACCAGAAAAGGGGAGAAGATGAACAATAGAAGGAAGAGCTTTAGTTATTCTTGGAAAAGGAATTTAATGAGAAAAGGACAAGAATGATTTGAAAACATGCAAACAATGATAAAGAGAGGCTAGGAGAAAGAGCAGAGGCAAAGTCTGGCAGAGCACAAGCACGTTCATGCCTGATCAGCGTGGTCCAGCTGGTGGCCACAGAAGGCTTCCATGCAGCCCACATGCTTCTCCCTGCGGATGATGGAGAAATAGCTGCTGGGAACAAATGCTGCTCCCACAGCACAAGGCCTCCCACCATGTCCGCAAAAGGCTGGGAGCTACTGCCAGGCTATCAGGGTTGGACCATTCTGATACGTTAAAAAAACCCTCTGTTGTTCACTTTGACTTCTTGTGACTTAGTTGTTATATTTCAGAACGGGGGTGGGGACTAAACTTTACATTAATGGACCACAAACCGTGGCATTTCAGGAAACATTCTATGAAAGTGTACTAGAAGTCCTGCACAGAAATGTTTTGTTGATGCTCACGGAGCAACCATTCTCCCTCTCCCCAGTGACTCATCTTAACACCAGGGAAAACTGGAGAAACTACACTTGGGAAAGGAAGACATCTCCTTTAATCTGCTTCATCACACTGTTGCAGCCACGAATGTTAGGCTGTTTCTAACCAAATTTATCAAATAGACAGGCCTGCAAGGACACTGCAGTTCCTTAGACTGAGGCTGCAAATGCACCGTAGCCAGACCACTGACTGCATAGTCCAGGCTTCCTTGTTAAACACATGCCTGGGGACTGGAAAAGAAGAAAGGTGTGTGTGAGTGGCAGGCAGGTACTCCAGTTCTCTGTTCCTGGAAAAAAGACTGCGAAGACTTCATAGATTTACAGAAATATTTTCTACCCTAAACCAAATTTCCTGTAGTGATTTTGATTTTAGTTTTATAGTCAATATAAGATCCCACAACCTCTCTGGTGGCAAAGGCAGCAAGGGCTATCCTGGTATGGCCAGGGATCTGATACTCTGCTTCTGAAGCCAGGACATTTTTTTTTCCTAGAGGATCCATGATCTCATCTCTTAGACTCCATTTGCCTCCCACAGAGCCCAAATTTTAAGTCTTTCACTTCTCAGCAAAATGCTTTCTCTACTGCCACCATTCTAAGTCTTGCTAATGGAAAGGTTTTAAAATACCAGAAAGTTACCGTAAAGAAAGGAGAAAAATATAAATGCAATGGCATTCGTGGTACTTTAAAATAATTTTAAAGCATTTTCTATCAAGCTTAAAAGCAACTATGATGCATTGTGGGTGTGTTTTCAAAAATTATGATGGTTAAAAATATTCTTGCTAATAAAAAAAATTTCAAGTTCAGGAACTTGGGAACATGTCCAGCCCCTTACAGCTCCCCTTATCTTTTGAGAGTTATCCCATATTTAACTTAATATCCATGCAGATACAAAATATGTATGTTAAGACAACAAAGGCCATTCAAGGGACAAATTTCTGTACTGCTTGGTTGTGTTTAACATAAAAAGACTTTTAAATATTATTCAGTATCTGCACAACTTGTGGGGTAACAACAGCAAAGTAAACTGTTAATTACATACCGCAATGCTCTGCTAAGTGGTATATTAAATTATAAACCAATACTAGAAGTCAGATTACTTGCTACTACAGGAAAACTACTTTCCTTTGTATTATTTAAGATCACAGAAGATAAAATTTTCCTCCCCAAATTCTGCACCTCTGAATATGCTGAGCACCTTTTAGGCCACATACAACTTAATACCCATGAGCTCCTAGGTAAAAGAAAGCATTCCACGTCAGTTGAAGCAGAAAGTCTACCTTGAACTAGTTAAACACTGGAGCAATCAGTTAAACAATAAGGCTATGCTTAAAGTGCATGTAGTTGCATTTCAGGAAAAGTATCCTTGAGCCTGAGCTACACCTTGCAATTCACCAGGTTGGTTGATTTCTATTCTCCACCCATTGGAGCAATCTGTGTCAACATTAAAGCAGTCAAAACAAGAAAATTACATGTTTAGACATACTTTTAAAAATGTTATTAAAAGGAAGTGTCCTTGTAATGAATGTGAATTCACATTCCTTGTAAAAGCAAATGGGATTTCAATTTAATCTAGCCACCAAAAGATTGCTGACTGCTCTCCTCTCCTCAACAACCGCCAACATAAACATGGTTGCTACTGACCAGCAGGAGGGCAGGAAGCAAGTGGACCTGAGGATTGATTAGATCTCATTTTAGAGAAACTGTTTAATAAGGACATATGACTGGCGGAAGATCTCTACTGATTGACCTTACCAAACTGGATGTGCGGGTAGACAAGAGGAGACCAATTTGCTACAGCTTTGGTACTGCACCTTTCAGTCACAAAATAGAAACATCAGGGCAGGACATGAATCCAGCGGGGCAGCCCCGTGAGCCCTTGCCACCAGCAGAAACCTGCCGAGAACAGGAGGGACAGGGCGTGCAAGAGCAGTGCTGCCCTGCAAGGCTCGGGACTTCTGCCCTTGGACGACAACAGCGCAACTGCCAAGTGACCCCGTGCCTTCTCTAAACCTCACCCTGCTTATGGACAAGGACCTCAGTAACATCCTCACCCATTTAATCGTGTAAGTGTGGTAAACTCCAGCTGCAGGACAGAGGGTCTGGCCCCAAATCTACACACATTCCTTTAGAGAACCTGTCAACTCTTACACAGCTTAGCTTTGGTCAACAGCACACAGATCTCTGCCTGCCTGATGCTGCTCAGGTACCCTAGGAACTCAGGATACACGTAAAAGGTTTTATATTTTGCTCATGCACTTACTACCCTTGAGGCTACTGGTGTACGTGAAGTCCCACACACACATGCAATTTTGTAGTGCTGGGGCCACTATCAATAGGTAACAGGCTACTGCTCATGTTCAGGCAGGTTTATACCAGTAGCTTTAAATCCTTTGTTGGAAAGGAATCTTAAAGAGCTACCTTACATGGTGAATTTCAGGAAACAACCAAGAAAACACTTAAAAATCCCCCAAGCCTTTGTGATTTACTAAGATTACTGACCCGTCAATGACACGGTGCCAAAGCTTTTCAGCAGGCTGATCAGGGTGGTTATTAATGTGGGAAGAGAAAGCTGCCTTCTGTATTTCCCTGTGCTATTATTTATAACACCACAGGCAACCATCAAGTAAGCCTCAGTAATATTTTCTTAAAACAAAGGAAATATGCTCTCTGCCTCCAAAAGCATACAATGCTTCCCCTTTGTTGTTTCATATCCTTAATGATTTTCCTGGTCTTATTTTGCTTTGAGGGCGATTTATTTATTTTTGATACCACCTGCTACATACATTTTACCTCTGAGATAAACAACATTTGAGTAATAAGTTACTGTGTGTAGGAAACACCCAAGCCCTGCTTACTGCTGCTGGCAATTAGAGTCACGTCACTGAAAGGAAGTAGTTGGTCCAAACTCTGCAGGCGGCAAAGCCTACCAATTGCAACATCTTCATAGTTCTTATGACGTATTGTGTGGATTCACTCATGCAAAGCTCAGATGAACACAATTTTCTGAAGGTCAATCCAACTTTAAACAGAAAACAGGAATAACCAAAGCCCAGCCTGCAATATAATATTTGGTAATTCATAATTCTACCTATGTGAATTTTGACAGCTGATTAAAGCTAGAAGGTAGTTTTGATTATTACTGGCAACTTGCATATAGTGTCATACAGAAGTTAATTCTTAATAAGTTGTAATGACTGTATGTTGTTAAAAGAAATAATATGCTTCCATAGCCTTCCTTTCAAGTGCTCCTGTCAGGACTGAGGCTTAATAACAGGTTTCTGTAATAAGACAGTATGGTTTCTTAGCCACCATTTTCAATAAATATGCCACCATAACTAATACTGTTCCAATGAAAATTCAACAGATGTAAAGGATCGTCATGTCTGATAACAATCTCAGTACTTACTTGACGTTAAAATGACAGTACTAACTATTTAAAGGATGAGAGGGTGCTGATATTTGCAGGTCATATCTCATGAAGTCTTACAAAACTGAAAAGACTTCTATTATCTTCTGTTCTTCTGCTGGGAAAAAGCAGAAACACTGAGAGTGACATGAGGGAGCTCTTTCTGTTGGCTTACCAATCCTGAAGCCCTTTTTCATACTGAAGTCTAGACTTACCTAGTGATATCTCTCAGAACAGAGACCAGAAATACAAATTCTGAGTCCTACAACCCCACCCTCAAGATAATACAAACACAGGCAATTACTGGTACGTATTCACAGCAGAGCGGTCCAAACATATTGTTAAAATATCGTGCACAGTACTTGAAAATGTGCACTGCGTACCTGAAATATTATCAAATTTTATTTATATAGTGCTGCACATTTAGCCAGTGTTTTATAGAGCATGATAAAATTTTCATGTTCTGAAAAGTGTGCAATCTTAAAAGATGAAACATGGGGACAACAATTTAACCACAAAGGCCACGAACAGATTGCTTGTTATGAAATCAAGGCTGCAGCAGGTGTTCCCTGAAGATTTAATACTCTTACAGTATAAACAGCAGCAAGAAATCTGCTTCTTGGAAAAATTTTGCTTGAGAAATAACAAAAGGTAAGCCAAAACATGGCCTGCGTAACTTGAAGAGGAACAGAACTTAAGTTGCCAAAGAGAGGTAAAACTAAAGTACCGGGAATATCACGGGACTGAATCGACCTCACAGCACATTAATAGTATGGAGAACAGAAGTCCTGCACATCCATTGACGCTTCACCAGCACATCACCGATGCAAATAACGGTCCTGGACACAGGTCCAAAGGTCCACTGAGTCCATCCCCTGTCCCCAGGGCAGGATCCACTTTACTTGTGTAAACTCAGTGCACATTGCCATTACCTGCTCCAAAAGGTGTCCGTCCTGCAGACTGCGGGCCTCCCCTAGCACCCTGCTCCTTACCATTCAAGGGTCCCCTATTCCCAAGCCTGATCTGAATCTCCATTTCCACGGTGACCGTCCGTCACCCCTTACTGTGCCAATAGTGGGCATGGAGGACTGGCACCCTCCCCTTCTCCGCAACAGCCTTGTGCAGACACCATGGCTGACTGACCCTAACCCCTCCACTCCCTCCGAGTTACCCCTGCAGCAAGGACAGCACCAACAACGTCACTTGTACTCAACTGGCAACCCTGGAAAGGAAACTCAAGCGGGGGTTTTGCCCCCCCCCCTTTTTTTTTTAAAATCTACTTACTACTTTTTCCATTTAAATATCTGCAGTAATCCATCGCCACTTGGGGTTCATTTGGCTCAGCTTTCTATTACCGCATCTGCCTCAAAGTGGCGAAAAGTAAGTTTACCTGTTCATTATCAGACCTGCTATTTAAAACGTCTCAGATATGCCATGCCAAATGCACCATATTTAGACGTATGTAGTGCATACACTGTACAAGGGGACGTGAGCCTGTACAACCCTATGGAGCAGTATGCTAGGCATCAAGATGTTCACGCATGTAGATCTGCCAAAGAATATATGTAGTCCTACCTAACCAGCCAAATATTTACCAAATGAGATAAAGGTATATTTACTGTACTGGTGACAGAACAAGATCTTCTTGCCTCAGCTGTGCTGCATTCTGCCATTACCTCTGGAGAGAGCATTTTCAATTAAAGTAAACTCAGCCTGAGTGAAATCAAGACACAACAAATTATTGCTACACCATTTAAATACAATAGCAAACTAATAAAAGGCTGTGAGTGCACTTTAAACAAAATGCAGGTGAACTGAAATGTCCAAAAATGATTGTTCAGGCCAAATGTTCTCAAAGAAAAAATTTTAAAATCCCCAGTAAAATTATCACTCACAGAGTTTCCATATGATTAAGAGCCTAGTTCTCATATTCTAAAGCATTGTTCACATTGGTTTTGTTTTTTTTTCCCCATTCTCTTCACACTGTCACAATAGTTCTCCAAATCAAATGAGCAACACGCCCCAATATTTTGGAAACCTTAAAACCCATCACATGCTATACCTCCTAGGTCATAAAAAGTAAGAGGTAAATCCAGGCAAAGGAATTATTTTGAAGCTGAAGGGAATTAGGGGATTACCGTAGTAAGGCACCTGCTCGGCTTGCAGTGTCCTTGAAGGGCTGTGTGGCCTATATTTTCCTGGGGAATGAGAGGAAGGGAGTCTTTTCAACACAGCTCTATCTCAACTGCCTTTGCAAACTGCAAGTCAGCTCAGTATCTGTCTGCTCAGTTACTGCTGAGGCTGTGAGCCCGATTTCCAACCAGCATCAACAATATGGTGCAAAATAACCTAAAAAGATCTAGACCGATTCCACTAAATGATCCCGCTCAACGCCCACCAGACGGGAAAATTACCTCCAGCCATGGCTTACCTGAAGTTGGGCAATACTCATGAGTATTTCATAAAACTATTGTTATTTAAACACAACAAAAGCAAGCAGAATGCTTTGCCTTTCCTTACAGTAAATGGAGACAGTACCCACTTTTGCTGAATAGCACTTCTTTTGTGTGTCAGGCAGCAGAGCCACCAGCTCCAGCAGCACCTGCATTGGGTCACATTAGTCACCTTCAATACTTCTAGAAACTTGACTTGTCCACCTTTATTTCCACATCAACCCTATTCAATACTGCAGTGTTCCCAGACTGCTGCTACATGACCTGTGGGTGAAGGAAAAGGAACCTGGGCCTTTACCTGCCCTGAAAAGGTGAAAAATATCAAACTCCCCTTGTTTTAGAAGGATTTTAATTGAGGGAACTTAGAAGCCAATGTCATCTTATCTTCCACAGATAAAAGCACAGCCCATTGTAACATCAGCATAGGTCATAGGAGCTGAATATCTCTGATTCAAGTGTTATCTAATTGATTGCATTCAGAGTATGCATGTTTCCTCTCTGTAAAGTTTGCTGTTACAAAGAACTGTATTCTAGCAATTAATGTGCAGAAGCAAGTTTAAATTACAAATAAATAAACAAACAAAACAACAATAAAATCTGTCTGTATTGACAAGTGCTCACACAATTCTAAGATACGTCCTCTAGTTAAAATAACCATTAATGTGCAGGTTCTTCCCTGTAGTCCACACAGATATTCTTATGAAAAGAAACACAAATACCACCCAAGAACAACTTCCCATACAATCACATAACATCCAGTTAGCTATACAACGTGAAGCTCTTTCTCTGCTAGGCATGCCTGTGGTATTATCCAACAACAGAGTGTTTAAAATAAGCAGAAATGCAAAATTTTCAGAATTGAAGCAAAAATCTTGTGAACTATTTGCTCTGTTCTTTAGCTTTCTACCTGAACTATTTTTAACAATGACTTTCCTCTTACAAACATGCAGGATTAACAACGGTGAACAAAAAGTTTGATTCAAATCTGAAATGCAACCTATACAACAGATCTGCTGGCAGCACCTTCCATCCAAGCCATTTCTCAAGCAGCTTTAGCACAAGTTTGGATTTTACAAGAAAAATCTGTTAACAGAGTACCTGTCTAGAAGGAACAGCAGGGGAAGCTGAACCAACAGATGATGGAGAAGAGGCAGCAGCTGAATCATGAGGTGGAAGGCAAGAGGGAGTTGGGGGCTGAGAATGGGATAAGCCTTTAGTAGGTAGCTTATTCTGTGTAGAGCAGAAACAGGAGAGTTACCCAAGAGACAGTGACATTAGCACAGGTTAAGAAAATAATTCCACGGTCATGCATCAAAAAAATAGAAAGATAATAATTACAATTCTGCTCTTTTCTCTATTTCTGCACAGTGAGGAGCCATGGAAACCATCACAGCAAAACCTTCATGGCAAATGATATTGTACTCAGTTTTCTTACCAAAAATATTTACAGTGGGCAATAAGGTAAGATAGTGCTGGGAGAAAGCATAACAAAACATAAGGAATGCCAGACTGCACTGACTAAGAGCTACTGCTCACCAGTTCATCAGAAACTGTGAGCTACCAGTGTATACTTAAGCACAAGACATGGTTTATTCTAACACATTTCTCTCATGCTAAAGTACTCTGACTAGCTTCATGATTTAGATCATGTTTTACCTCAATTAAATTATGCAATAATATTTAAACAAAGCTTTTTACCAGTTTCAGTGGAATTCACATTTCTTTTCAGATCCACCCAGGATGAAAAGAAAGTTAAAAACAAAACCACTGCAATTTTTTCCCCCCATGAATTCTTATATGCCTTTTAACTCAGCAGTTCCTCAGGTGCAAAACCTAATATTCACCTTTGGAAACTCCATGTATCCAAACATTGAGGCAAGATGTGCTGCTTTCTCTTTAATGTTCTTTTTATGGAATTCCCTATTTGCTATGGTCTGAGCTCTTTTCTGCAAGAAGAGCCAGGGAAGGAAAGCCAGGAAAAGAAAGAGAGAGAGATTTCAGTTAATGGCACATACATCATCAGAATACAGCAAGTTTGTAGAAAGACTTTTTATTGCCTTAATATAACCTAAAGTCAACAGAGAAAAAGCCAGGATATCCAGGGAAAATACAATACACAGATAAACATATGCAGTTAAGAGACAGAAAGGAAAAGAAATTGCTTGTCACCTGTTTCATTTTTTCCTCCAGGTGCTGAAGACGCTCAAGCACTCCAGAAAGTACAAATGCGGCAGAACAGGCAGATGAGAGATTTTCAGAGGTTTCTGACAGACTGGGTTGGGTATCTGTTTTTTGTACAGTCTTTGCTCTCCTGGCCATATGATCAGAACCATTTAAAGACTGTTTGGGTTCCCTGACCTCGTGTTCACTCCTAGCTACCACCTGAAACTGGGAAACACTTGAAGTGAAAAAAAATCTGCTTTCTGCACTACCATGCAGTATATGCAGCTTTTAGGGATGCTTCCGAAAGCGCAGCACAGTCATGCACATAACTAAAGTGTTCTCGCATCGCTCTTTGCACGCTATCTACTGCATCGCTGATGCTTGTGTCCATGCACTGAAATAAATCAGTCCTACATAACTTACGCAGGTCTTGACATCCTTCTTTATGTTTGTCTCAGTTTTTATGAATAACCCCAGATAGCATCAGTGCAAAAGAACATGACACTACATTTCCTTCTAGGGTTTTCAGCAAAGGTTTGGGTTGGGTTTTTTTTTTTAGCATCACATCTGCCTGAAACTAAACTTACAATCAAATTGTAAGAATGTCAACAGTAGTTCTTGGCATAATTCTAGATCTAGTCTGACCCAAGCCAAGCTATAATGTTCAGATTTAAAACATTTTCTGAGGAGTTTAGAATAGGTCTCTGAATTTGAATCTTCATATAAAATAGCTTTTGAAGTAAACGAAACATTTGAACCAGTTCAGCTTTATCAAATTCAGTCTTTAAAATGACCTTCCAGTTGGTCTTTTCATGACAGTTTTTTACTTCATCCTACTTGTCCAATTCAAATGAATACAGAAACTTTCCAACTCTCTCAGAATTAAAACTAAAAAACCTAGTGCCAATCAACTTGCAACATGCTCCTGATGTTTCAGGATAGCATACCTGCCTTTAAAACAACAATTCTCAACTGGTTTATGAATCTGCATTTTTCATCAAGCTGATCTGCAGACTTCCACATACAATGCAGATCTCATTTCACTGCAGACTACTCTTGAAATGCCACTACAGGATATTTACTTTCATTTAAAACTCTAATGCAAAGTGAATGTCAACACTATTTGATATGAGATTGCTTTCATTGGAACTACTAAGAGAAAAATTTAGACAATGTATTCAAAAATTTTGCCCCATGTATATGATGCCGCAAAAGAGCTTTCAGCAGAAATTCTTATCACAAGTTCTACTTAAAGAAATTAAAAAAACCCTGGGCATCAATATCTGTTTTTCAATGTTCAGGCTTTTATCTTAGACATTTTTGCCAGGTTCCTCGAGGTGGAAAACTCCCTTTGCCTTATCATTACAACAGCCCAAAGCATCAAGCACATGCAGACAACTTTTCAGGTACGGCTGTAGTTTTCTCGCATGTTAAATGTAGCTATGTAATTATATTTATACAATTTGGAGCCTAGATGTGATAACAGAGAAATCAACACCTATGTTTTTAGGTTTTTTTCCACACAGTTACTAATTCTTTCAAATAGTTTTCTCATCTGGTCAAACAGGTGTAAAATAGCCTTAAACTTTAATGTGGTTTTCACAATCCTCAGCTAAATATATCTGTTAACTCTGCAGATTACATCCAAATATTGTTTTATATATTCTGTAGTTACACAATAACATTGAGTTCCCAGCAGTAAGAGAAATAGTGTGCTTGTCAGGTGCTACCCATATGAGTTCCTACCTGCCTTTTTGGTTGAGGTGGAAGAAGACTTGGATCCTTAGGTTTAGCAAAGCGAGGATTAACAGGAGAGTCAGAAGAGAGCAGGGCTGGTCTATCTATTAGCTCCTTGTAAAGCATTTTTAAAATTATAAAGACAGAGTGGAAAAAACAAAAAAGGAAGACAGTAAATAGGATTCAAGGATCTTTTGAGGCAGAAAGAAATAAAATCTGCTTTTAAAAACACATTACTATGGAGTTTAACAACACATTTTGCAGATTTTTGTCACCTACTCATTTTATTAACCCCTTCTACCATCAAAGATATACTTAAAATTCAACACATTCAGTATTCTTTAAGAGAGGTTATGATCTTAAAGATAACCATAAAGGTAACGCATTGAGGCTTCCCTCAACATGGCCAAGCAAACCTCTGCACTCGTATCACGCAGAAAGCTCAGGGCATTGACAAGTAGCCAGGTAGAGCGTAAACAACAGTGTTCATGGACTGAGAAAGTCACTTGACATCTATAAAGCCTACACTTCTGGAGGACTTAAATATGTAAATAAACAAATGGATACAAGCACAAAGAATTAAGAAAGCCACCACCCTTGACAGAACCTCAACACCTTGTTCATCCTTCCTTCAGATCTGTTAGGTGACAGATCCAAACTCAGCTGACTCAAACCATCTCACTGGGTGAAGTGTGATTTTTGAGCTTATCACCCCTACCTTAACAGCATGGGATTATTTTTAAAACACCACTAGTCACACTAACAACAAACAATGAAAATGCTGTGGAATGTACAAATACATTCCATTATGCCTACTTTAGGAATGGAAATGGCAGCCGGACACATCTTGCAAAAGATCAGGTTCCCTTCTTATGCTTTCTAAATTTTCCACAAAGAAAGATTCCACTGGATATGTAGTGTCCTTTATTCATAGAATACAGGAAAAAAAAGTCCTTCTGCAATACTATATGCAGCCAGCTTGGACTTCCACACAAAGCAAAAATTCTACAGATTGGCTTACAAGAGATTTCTAGACATTGCAGTTCCACTACACTTTATTAATATAATAGATATTAATACATTATATTAATACGCATTAGTCAATCTATATTAGTCATATTTGTTCACTAAGTATTGACAGGAATACCTTTAATTTACATAAAGTATAAAAAAAGACAACCCACTTCAAACACATAACAGATCAATTTTTTCCCTTGGAAATCTGCATCACGTTCACAAGGAGGGACTACAGTTTAATTTCAGAGATTACTTTTATGTTCATCTATGACCTACCTGCCTCCTAAAAATTGTATTTGGAGCATTCTCTTCAAACTTTGCCAACAGTTGAGTTGCCATTGATTTAACTTTATTCTGGTTCATTCCTTCTCTGCCATCACTCTGTTCTTTCCCAGCATTTGTCCCTTGGCTTGAAAAGCCTGAAGCCTGCAAAGAAACAACAAACTATGTTTTCCTCGAGTTTACCTATGACACTCAGGAAGAGAGAGAAAGAGAGAGATAACATCCTTATCAGCAAAGGGTAAAAGGAAATACAGTCTACAGTGTATTAAAAAGGGCACTGTTTAGCATGCAAAAGTCACCAAAAAAAACATTTTCTTTGGTCCCAGAGCACAGTAAAAAGGAAACACGAATTGGTGCTGGTGATGATAAAGCAGAATCACAAAGGTAACTAATCAGAGAGGGGCTGGGAACCAAGCTGCAATGCAAACTCTTCAAACAAAAATTTGTTTAAATAACTGAGTTGGGAAAAGGAAAAAAAAAACCCAATACCTTAGATGTTCTTGGGTCAGAAAGAAAACCAGTACAATTTAGGAAATGCTCTTCTCCCTACCAAATGATTTAAATAAATTTAGCTCTTCCTTAGTGTACACCACAGTAAATTCGAGGTTTTAAGGGGAGAGGCTTTTTGTTTCCCCCAAGAACAAGAGGCCAAGCCCTGGCCCCTCAACTTCTGCTGCTTCCTCAGCTCTAGTGCTCATCAAGGAGTTGGATATGTGTCGACACCACTGAACACCAACCTCCTCGAAGACACCAAAAAGACCTTTTCGACGTCTTTTGTTAGTCTCATTTTCTTCCGTTTTCCCTTCAACCTGAAAGAGTAAAGCCAAAACAAGTTCTATGGTTTACTGCACCAGTTACCAGATTTACCCAAGCAGTTCCTCCCAGGATATTAACTTTCATAACCAGGAAAGTGTGGTCTGGCCTCTGTTACACCAGGCAAACACAGGTGAACAGTGCCAGCACACGGGGGTCCTCACTGCACTGGCACACCTCCGTAGGGCCCCCCAGCCCAGCAGGATCGTTCCTCGTGCGAGGAGCCCGGTGGCCCTCGTGGCAGTTATCGCGTATGTAAAAGCTGCCCTGTAACCCCTGACTGGGAACGCCCACCGGACTCTGATGGGTGAAAATACATGCTCGTACACGGTTGAACACAGGCTCTACAACGCTGGTGCTTACCTTTTTCAGTACTAAAGAGTTTATAGTTCACAAACCACTAGCACATCCTTGAAGAAAAAGGCATTACAGCATCAGTTATTCTGTGAATTTTAATCTAGACTACACTGGTTTCCGTATAAATAACAAAATAAAAAAACCCTCACTCTTTCACTATAGCCTCCACATCTCTTAACCTAGGTATCAGCGTGCAGATCATGTGTTCTTAGTGCAGATGTATCTCCTTTTTTGGAGCAATTGTTGTCTGCCTTAAAGGTCTGTCTCCCTTGTAAGGTTCATCTCTCTGACTATAGCTTTACATTACAGTACTTAAGCAACCAAATTGCCTATTTTGTGCTCAAGCTATGCACATGTTCAATTATTTTACTGAACTAGAGATTACACAAACAATAAATAATACTTCATACTCAGTCTGCACAAACTTGCAAAATAGTCAATGCTTAAAAATTTGTATCAGTTCTTATTAAATTCAGTCTTGAAGAACTGTTACAATGGAGAGATTTTTTGTCCGATAAATGTCATGTTAGGTTATATTTTAGGAACAATAAACTACCTTCCACTTATTTGCATTTGCCCATGCAATAACTTAGTGATTGCTCAGCCAACTTAAAAAAAGCAAAAAGAATAAAGAGAGAAAGATCAAAGAATACAGGCTCCCTTTTAACATATACACTGTTTATAATAAATCATTACGCAGTGAACAGAAGTAATCCCAAACAACTCTGGGCAAACACCAAAAAGAATCAGACGACAGTATTTTGATTACTTTGTACGTTTGGTACATTGTCTTTCAATCACCAGCTCTCAGCAACCTAGCTTTACACTGCCTATAATCATTAGTCTACCAAGGAATAGTGAACAACATACAGCACAATGTATTCTGCATAATAATCTGTACCACATAAAAGCAGAATTTGCCTAAGTCGAATGGAGCAAACAAGATGTTGCCTTTCAAAAATCTTACATAAAGGATTTAATTAACATATTTACAAAGAAGTGAAAGACAAAGCAATTTAATTGCCTAGCAAAACTCCAAGAAAAAGGATTGTGCCCTTTATTGTGTAAACACCTCCATTCATTTATTAGTCTGGAGCACAGGAAATCTCGGTTCCTGTCCAGCCTAGCTGACACTCATAGGAGAATGGAAAACATTATCCAGCCCAGCACGCGCTGCCAGAACAGCTACACCAGCTCCAGACCCCCGCTTCCTGGTCTCTCACAACCTGCGCCCAGATAAGGATCTCTCTTCCAGCCAAATAAAAGGACAAACTAGATGGTGCGGAAAGTTTAGTAAGCGACACTCTGTTATCCCGGCTGGTTTTGGACTCTGTGATATCCGAGTGCTCTCCTACTGTCATGCCTGGATAATGCTCAACACCACTTTTTGCAGGGGAAAGAACCATAAAACTGAAGCCACAGCCAAACTCTTAAGTCAAGTAGTTGCTTTCCAAGAAGCTTAATTTCCCAGCTAGTTTCAGACAGTTACGGCACTCGCAAGTCTCTGTCCTAAACCGAGTACTGTGTTTCTTGCTAAGTTCCTTGCCCCATCCACGACAGGGCTGCAAAGCCTCGTACAAAACAAGGTCTTGACAGTCCTGCTCCCCAAGCTGATTTGGAAAATATCGCTTCCACTCTCCTTTCAAACGAGCCCCTTTAGTGTGAAACCAAAGGGGCCCGTCAAGCAAATCACCTCATGCTTTCATGTAGTGCCAAGAACTATATCTCCTGTTATGACAGAAGGCTTATTTCATGACGGGAGGTTAGTCAGAGGGCTGTACGGCTTAGTAATGGAAAGCTCTCCCCGCTACTAAAAGTCTACTTACTTCTGCAAATAACTCCTGGAAAAACAACAACATTGTGGTCATGAAAAAGGTTTTTCTTCTAAAGAAGTCATCCACAAGAGAAAGCAATGTTTATTTTGCCTATTTGGTTTCTCACTGCTTGGTTAGCTGGGAAACATGTCACTTGGTTTTGTGTATATGTGGATGGCAGGGAAAAGTTATTTCCTGAGAAGGATATATGAGGTTACTGGGCAATTGACTGTCCACAGCTTTTGAAAATGTGTTTGTGAATGGAAAATATTCAAGATGTAAGTCAGTCTAGGAAATATCTGGAAATTCTAGAGTAATTCTTCAGGTGGGGGGGAGGGGGGGGAGGGGGGGGATATCACATTTCTACCAAAACTGAGAAGACAAGATAGCAACAAATTTAAAAAGCAATATATTAAAATACTGAGAAATGCAGTACATACATGTACACCTGAACTTTTATTAAGGACACTGAATTCCAAAAGAAGTAGGAAATCTGTACTTTTGCAGGTAAAACTCTGCATAGGTGTACATGAAGCAATACAGTTAAGCATTAAGGAGGTCTGTTTAAAAGAAAAAAAGAAAAGAAAAAAAAACAAAGAACAAACTTCAGAGAATCATCGTAGTTGATATACAGTTTCTGGCTGGCCCAGGAAACTCAAAACCTGGAACAGTTTCGCATTAAGCTGTGTTTCAGAAAATGCAGAAGTTAAATTCATTTTGGTGGAGGAGTACATGCTGCTGTCTAACTTGTGCTGGTTAATCTGCAACAGTTGGACTTGAGACACTGCTGCCTCTGAGCCAGGTTGTGCAGACACTCCCCATTTAAATTGAAGTTAAAATGAAGGTAGGCTTGGCTGTGAAAGCAAAGCCCCTCCTCAAGGTCTCCTCTCAGAAGAGGACCAAGTTAATGAATAGGCAGAAGGTGAAACAGTTTATTACTGAATAATTTCATTAGAGCAACTTTTAAATTAAATCATGTAAAACTTTTGAAGTTATAATCCATTCAGAAACACATAGACAATACTCTCACTGCATACATTCCTATGCCAGACAGTATTAACTCAGGTCTCCATAACTCTTCAAGGCCCTGAAGTCTTTAATCACAACATGTATGGGCATGGATGTGTTTTATACAGGGACATAAACTGGGCATGTCAATAAATTTTCATTAATAAGTGACCAAGAGAGAAAAGTGTATGGGTATGACTAAGAGATCATTATCTCAGAGTCATGTTAGTCAACCTGCCCACTGTTTGTCACCGTTGCAGGCTTTATACGTCTATAAGGATTTGAAAGCTTTTGTCCAAAACCTTGACAGTATCCACAAACTGTTCAAATCACTGCTTTAGTTAAAAAACAGCACCCCCACCCAATCAATAAGCATTCTAGGATACTGATGATCATTTGAACTGATACATATTATAGCTGTATATTTAACTCTAGGAATACAGAACTACAGTACTATTTTTCTTTAAAGGCAGAAATAGCCCAGAAAAATTCCAGACTTTCCCATCTCAAAAAAAAACAACCCCAAACAAAACCCCCCCCCCAAAAACAGTGTCCCCAACAAGAATATAAAAGTTAGCATCTAGCACTGCATAAAACTTCCTAAAAACACCTTTTGAAAAATTTCCAAAAATAAAACATAAAAGACAATACAGGTAATGGAGCCAAGATCTCAAAAATTTCAAGTTGAAAACCACAACTTATAAACACACCAATTAAAACTTCCTCCTCCCCTCACTTTTAGCTACACTGAAGAAGATTGGCATGGACAATGGATCCAAATTCTTCTCAAGTACACCCAAATTCTCACTGTGATTCGAAATCTTGCATTTACAGAGAACGCTTAACTGGGACTATTATTAACGCTTCAGCAATTTGACACTGACAATGCTTCAGTTTTATCCTTACAAACATCATAAGGATTGAGTGTGCGTGTGTGTGTTAGCTTTATTTACTCTGAAATCTTATTTTACTTTTTTTACTATGCTCAAAAAATCTCCTTCTGCAGGTCTTTTAATAGTAGGATATACATAAAACCCTTATTTCTGAGCCTACAGTTTATTTTCATCTGTTTAAAAGAAAGATTTATAGGGCAAGTCTTCCTTCACAACTTACCTTTGGTACTCGTTTTCTTGGTAAAGTTAAATTGATGTAATTATTAAATATGAAGTTCGATGATTTTGCTGAACAAAGGTCATTATTTTCTCCATTTTGCTTGTCGACAGCATCTGTTCAAAAAATGACTGCTTAGGATATTTATTCAGGTTTCTTTTTTAAATACTTTGACTAAGCCAGAACTTTCCAGTTGAGTGCTGGTAATAAGAAACCCTGGCAAACAAAAGTAAACACATACAACGTAGGGTGACTTTTTAAGAAAGGAAGAGAAACACCCAGGAATGGACGTGCTGTATGCAGTCATCCTTACCAGAGAATCACTCTAACGACCTGATACATGAACTTCATGATGTCAAGCTGCAGTTATCCAGCTGCTCCTGTTCTCTGAAACCACCAAGGACCCACAAAACCCTGGTCTTCAATCACGTTTTTCCCTCTTTCCTTTTTTAAGCACAAGGTAACTCTTGCAGACAGAAGCAGGCATGCTCGCATGCCAGAAAGACTCAGCTGGGAAAGAACTCTTGGCTCAAGAGCAGTGCTCATAAGCAGCCTGGATGAAGTGCTTCTGCTCCCCAAACTTGCAAGAATTAGGAGCAGCCTGGGTTCAGCTTACCTACTGCCCGCAGAGGTGTGCCCCTGAACAGTTCGTAAAACTTGGAGAGGTACATGACCATGCTGAGCTTGTCGGGCTCCCCGGCCGACCCCACCTCCTTCGCCGTCGTCACAGGGGGGATCCCAAACTCCTGCTCAGCAACATCGAACGCCAGCTGGTTGTTTTTGACAACATCCTCTTCGTTCAGAGCATCGAAGTCGCTGTGGGGACAACACACTGGCATCAGTGGCGGTTTGCTTTCTGCTCCCCTCGGAAACATGCAGTGTTCCCTTGCCCGTTGGAGAGGTGCAGAACAGCACTGTGAATGAGGGCACAGGCATTTTGCTGGGTCAAAGCTACAGAGTCTACACAGTGCCAAAGGTAAAAGTCTCATACAAATCCCGTTATTACAAATCCTGGCTTTGCCAGAAATGTAATTTAAACGCTGTTTCACTGAACTGGATTTTGATGTAGTCCCATGAAAAAGGATTCCCTTATTTATGAAAAATGCAATTCCTCCTCAGAAGTGCTAAGAAACCTTTTTCCTCTCCAAATACAGCTGTGGTACTACAGATTTCACCTGTTAGCAATTGACTTTTTAGTTTTGATTAGTTCTATAAATCACCAAAGCCAGGAGGAGTAAATTTAGGCTAGCCTTTTATGAAACAAACATGTTATATGTGCGTGCACACAGATGCACAGGCACTACCTTTCTTTTTCAGGTGTTACACGCACAGTTTGAATGAAGACCTCTTGTCCATGTCATAACTGGATTTAGCAGTGCACTAAATAGGTACATCACACATCTGGAACTGCATTATCCATTCTCTAATCCATTTTCTATGGGACCTATTCTAAGACTCTGATCCCTTGAACAGCTTCCAAAATTCATGATTAAAATAAACATGTGAATAAATTACAAAGCTCCAGGCAGGGTAGTTTCTTTCTCCTCATAAGGAATGTGAGGTTTTGAACCCCCAAAGAATTTCTCTCTCCCCCCCTCACCCACACGTTCTGCCTATTTCTGGAGCCAGGGGTCTGCAGGCAGCCCTCCGCCCCAGCCCTGCCCACAGCCCACGGGCAGCCGCCTCTCTTGCCTGCCCCGCTTTCATCCAGCGAAGTCCTTCAGCAGTCCCATTTAATATAAAAAGCCAACAAGATCTGAACACAATGTTAATTAAACAGCAGGACATCTGCTAGGTCAGGAAGATAAATCTATCAACTTTCTAGAGAGAGCAGTGCTTAAGAGACATACTTTCCACAGACAGCAAAGATTACTTTGCTTTCTACACTCTCTCTCCCCGCCTTATATCCACAAAGCCATCCATAATTCCCATTTTTTTAAACTAACCCGAGGCAAAAAATATCTTATTCTTTGAATGTTAGCTCTTCGTCTGGCAAAGCTGTACAAACAAGCACCCTGGGTATCACTCCTATTTTTTCCAATTTATCACACCTCATAAAAGAGCTCAATCATTTCTTTCGTTTACCCACAATAAAGGGAGGCTGACAATAATTCATCCACGACTTTATCCACAATAAAGGGAGGCTGACAATAATTCATTCATGACTCCTAGGCCTGTGTACGAAGGCAAGAGAATGCATCCGCTGCATTCCGGAGACTGGTGAGAGCACAGAAGAGTCACCCCACCACCAACTGCATCAAGCAGTCCCAGTAACCCAGTGCCAGCAACTGCCATTTCCTGACACCTGTTACACACCGACCCTCTTGTATCTAACCGAGGAACCTTACAAAATATTCATACATAAGGAGTCATGTCTTGTAGGGTTAGGACCCCAGAAACATTGTCAAAGGGGAATGCTGGCTTACATTCAATCCCTAAAGCAGTTCATTTTCAAGGGCCAGCCCTTGTTGTATAGCCCACGTGCAAGGGCACTATGCTCTTCTGGACAAAGACTTGTGCAAAACCACCATCTCTTGTGCACCTCCATGGCCCAGCATTTCCCTACATGACTGTCACACCAACCACTACCACACACTGAGGATGGCTCATTTAAGGCTCATCCGGGTTTTTCTGCACCTCATGACAGTGCCACTATGGCTGTGGTTTTAAACATACACTAAAAACCTGTCTCCAGGGACCCGGGAATGCAACTTTCACATTCTCCAAGCACTGCAATTTTTGTCTTAAATAGCCATGTGACTCCCACAAACATGATCATAAGTCATAAAGTTCAAAGCCTTCCTAGCTCTTTGAAAGCATATATATTTAATTTTAAATGGCATGCAAGGACATACAGAAAAAACAAAGCAAAAACAACCCCACCCTCCCCATCCCCCAAACCTTGCAATGGTGTGCACCTCCTTGCAAAAACTAGCAACAAAAGGGGACTGTAGACTATCAATGTTGTTCTGGTTGGTCTTACACTATACTTTGGTAAATTCTTAATGTATCCTACACTCAACAAGATCTACAGATGTCACTTACATGAGGTCAGGTCTGAAGCGATGGATAATTGCACACAACGCAAGGCCACTTTTCCAGGAGGTAGTCAGGTCTGTGACATTAACGTTCCGGTACCCTTCTGTCTGTTTCTGACACCAGGTCAAAAGCTTGTTGGGTCGGATATCTGACTCTGTGGTTACAATGGAAAGCAAACATTTTGATCAGTTTTTGTATTCTCAGAAGGCTCCAAATAGTAAGCCAAGGCAAACATGAGATGTCACATACCATGTCTTGAGAGATTCACTGATCTTCTAATGGAGCTTACTCTTTCAAGAGGACACTGTTGTAACTCATTGGTAACATACAATTGTCTCACCTACAAGTAAAAGCAATTGGCAGCATAATGTTAGAATTGTGTGGAGAGAAAAAAAAAGTGTTTTCTTTCTAGGTTAACTTTATCAACAGCTGGATC
The DNA here is from genome assembly GCF_034638445.1 of Ciconia boyciana. NCBI lineage: Eukaryota > Metazoa > Chordata > Aves > Ciconiiformes > Ciconiidae > Ciconia > Ciconia boyciana. The sequence continues at coordinate 11,536,802 of NC_132939.1, forward strand.
TAAATTAAGGAGTCTCCTGAAGATTTTGTTTATGCACTACTTGTGGCCCTATTTCTCCTGGACAAAAAACAAACTGTGATTTCACAAGCAAGCCTTTTAAGTACTGACCTGGTGAGGTCGAACACAGCTTGAGTTCAAGTTCGGGTATCTTGTTCCCGGGTCAATGGTATACTGGTCAAAGTTCTTGTTAATATTCTCAGGGGTAGTCTGAGGCAAGAGTCGATAAATGCTCTCTCTTATAGAGAAAAAAAGATGCAAGAGATCTTGATTAAAATAAATATTTATTATATAAAGAGGTTTGGTGGTTTTTTTGTTTGTTTTTTTTTTCAGCTACCTGCACCTTATTTTGATTCTGCCAGGACAAGTGTTATGCACTAAATGCACAATGCCTCCATCCCATTTCTTATCCCCACTCAGCAGAAGAATGCCAGACAGAAAAAGGACAACAAAAAGACAGACTGTTAGAACTTATGCCCATATTTTCCTGAGGCAGGAAGCGAGCAAGAAAAAGAGGAGGAAAAAAAAAAGGAGGTTACATCATTCAGTCATCTGGTTTTGCTTTAACGTCCACCCAAGGAGTAACTTCTTTACCACATAACAGCACTAAATCCCGTCATTCTGCAATTCCTATAACCACCACAGCCTTTTTTATTATGCTGTTCAATTTTCCATTTGGGACTATGCTGTGTTTGAGTCATCCCACAGGCTTCTATCTTAAAACTTCTCAAAGCACTGTACTTGGTAACGTTTCTACTTGCATTACCACAACCATGACTATTTCTATTACATATCTGCCCTGAAACAGCCTGGGCAGCTGTAGCAGAGCAGGGCTGTTGCCATCAGGACCAAAGTCAGCAACTTCAACCATGAGACCACGGCGACGCCAGGATTGCTGGTGTACTTAACAACAGATTGTTTGCTCTGGTCAAAAAGACATTACATAAAGAAGCTTATGATGCAGCATTATAGCAATTCTCCTTTGCCACATATTTATCAGTCTAACTAAAGAGGTCATCAGGGCTACTAAGTTAAAACGCAGGGTTAAAAATCACAGACACCAACTATGAAAGCTGTTATTTATTTAGTCTTGTTTCAGAATTATTTTTTTTTTAATTTAAAAAAAAACCCAGGTGCTGAGATGGTTGGAGTGTTAGTCTTTTGACACAAGGTATCTTTGGTTTATTTCCTTAAGGACGACCCTTAATTCTAGTCATTACACTTAAATTAGTGATTTAAATCCATGTCATGCACATTGCTGGATCTCTGTATTAGTGTGCAGAAGCTAACAGAGCAACAGCCTGCTGCTATAGTAAATTGTTTGGTAACCTGAAGAAAGGGATAATTTCAAACCAATGCCATTGCAGTAAAGAATATTTCTCCTGTTGGCATTCTGAATTCCACTGCCTTCTACCAATTCTGCAACTCTTGAAAACACAGGAAATGATGGAGAAGACAAAAGCAGCGCTTACCGTTCAGCAAGGATTTCTAACGGGGGTTTTCCTTGAGCCCAGCTCCGCACCATCCATGCAGTATCAAAAGCAGCTAAGAAGCCTCTTGCACAGCCAGTACCCATTGGCCAGAAGGGCTGTAAGAAGCATTTATATTTCAATTCCTTGTATTTCTTAAGGTCTTATTACAAAAGTAACTTGCAATGTGAATTTGGAGTCTAGGGTTTCATACTGTCTTAGAAAAGTAGCCCAGAAAGAGTTAAAATACAACATAGCCAACTCTTGCAGTTTTCACATGTTTCTCTCCAAGTCTTAGGTAATGAAAAAGACCGGTTTCACTTTTTCTTTTTTTAACACCTATATTTAAAAACAAATTTCTTAACCTCAAAAGGTAAATGCTGAGGAAAAAAAAAAAAAAAGACTCAATACTCAGGAATTAGTCAAGGAAAAAAGGGAAAAAAGATGCCTTCTCATCTCCTAATTTTGCTTTGGACTTATCCTTTCAAACACTTCAGGCTGTCAGCATGAGTTTAAAAAAAAAAAATTAGTTGCAACATACACTTTTCACTTCAGAAAGAGAAAAAGATAACATATTAAGGCAAAGAGACTGCAATAAAAATTTGGACCAAGTTTTTCTCTACGATGGAAGTCAGGAAAATTGTGCCATGCACCCAAGCTGAGGACACACAGCTCACAGTTTTCAGACAGAAATACAACTTGCATAAAGCAAAAGAGGATCTCAGCCAGAGACTGCCAGCCAAGCATTAGTTATGACATAAACTATGGCATAAAAAAAAAGAAAAAAGGAAAAAAAAACTATTCTAAAGAAGGTACCATTGTTTCAGGACATGTAAGACAGGACAGTTTATTTTGGAGGGCAGACTGAATAGCTGGATTAAGGGAAGAAAAAAAAGAAAAAAAAAGACTACTTGGAAGACATTCCAAGGTATACCTCAAGCAAACTATCTCCAACAAGTGCTACCAGGAGCTGATGTCTGTGCCTCTCTCTCACTAGCGCAGCATTTTCAGATGCATACATGGAAGTAAAATCAAACATTGCTACATCTGGTTGCCCATAGTGATTAATTGCAAAATCCAAGGAAGGCAGCTGGTAATTGGTTGCAAAGTCAGCAGCTTCTCTGGCATAGGACAGCAAATTGCTCTGGTTCACATTTTCCGCACAGAGGAGCAACTCGGTATCAATATAGTCCTGCAAGGAGAGAGCACGTAGGATTAGATACTCCAACTCTCTAGATTGGAACGTTGAGCATGAATGGCAACCCCACATCTCACAGCATAAAGAACCAAGTCAGATTTGTCATCTCCTCCAAAAAGTTAATACACAAACATAGGTTACTGTACTACCCCAAACAGGAACTCTCTATGCCAACACTGAATAAGCAGCTTTATTTGCAATAGAGTATTATAGTGCCTCCCAGTTCCTCGGTTATGTGTTTTTTCATAACATTACTTCCTTCCCATCAAAAGATGTTATCGTCCTCACTGCAATGCTTTTTTGCATGTGTGCACCTCACATCTGAAACCACACGAGAGCAGAAATACTGACATACTGATGACGTAACACGCGGGTCTCAGCCTGAAGGTCTGACTTAACATCTCAGTAACAACACATTCGAACTCTGATCGTAGAAGCTTTTCTGTTGTTCTGTTTTGGACTGGGGTTTTTTTTGGCCAGTGTGGTGAAGGACCCTGCCTCTACAGGTCATCCTACTTAAAGCCAGTGATTATTAATAAGGCAGTTTCTATTTACAGCTTAATCGTGGATGAGACCCCTAATCGCAGGGATGATACCACAGAACTGCTATTAACCCAGTTGTTTCAGACAGACTTGGGTTTTTTTTTCCACTCAAGAACTGAGCAGGTCAGGAGAACAGCTCTGATGGGCCACAGCTGCTGCTCCTCTTCTCCAAACTCCCCACAGATCTCCTGGGACTGCCCCCACCCACAAAGACCATCCCCACAGCCCAGGGCCCACCTCCCGCTCCCCACACACTGCTGGGGGCTGCCGCCCTTCCCCTCTCCTACCCCAGCTAGGGAAGGCCAGCTGCTCTGCCCGGCCAGCCCCTGTCCTCCAAAAGGGCAGGAAATCAAGGCACTGAGCTAAATGGTCCCATCAGAAAGCCAAGAAGCCTTCTGATAGCTCCTCACAAGTATTTCCTTCCGGAAATTATACTCAACTGTTTTGGCACTGTCTTACTTTGCAAGAAAAATTGACTTCTCTTGGGTTTCCATGAACAGAAATTTAAATGGTGCCAAAACACTTTCTCGAAACAAAAGAAAATATACCCCTACATCTTACAGAAGGAGGAGGAAAAAGGAAAAAAAAAGAAAAAAAAAGAGAAAAAACGGCCTCAAAGTCCCAAGTACCTTTGAAAGTTCAGGCCATCGTGTTTATAGCCTCTTTCTATCACGTTTCACCCACTTTACAGAATTTGCAATTTAGCCTGGGGTAGGTTTTAATGCTTCCTTATTTGCCTGATAAAACTGGACATAGCTGTGCTAAGTTCACCTTTAAATAAATGAGGTTTTTATTTGCTGGTGTGATGACCACACCACATATTTCCAAGGTGAGTCAAGATCCCATTTCAGCCAGTTTCAGAACTGATAAATTTAGGAAGCATTGTTTTCAGTTCTCTACAGAAACTTTGTGCTGACTGGAGGGGAAAACGAGAAAAAAAAAGAGTAAGATCTAAGTGATCTGAGCTTTAATGAAGTGATCTAGTAAGTTTATAAACACCCTCTACAACTGAAACAACGTTTATGCAGATGTTCACACTTATTTTGTGCCAAGTAAATAAAATAGGGGTTTAGCCAGCATTTTTACATACATTAATAATCACTCCTTTGTCCAGAAGACTCTGCTTTTTTGCTGTCATCACAAAATAATGAGTGCTATCTTTATAGTAAACAATATTCTCCAGGTCAATTCCTGAAAAGAGATAATACATTCGTTATGAAGTACAGTGCACTGACTGCGTCATTTACTAACAACATGTGATTGATGCCCACAGGGGTGTTTCCTTCTTGGGATACATTCGCTTTCCCAGCTGGGATGAAACATTAGTGGACAAGATGCGCTAAAACACAACAAACCAAGAGAGGAGACTGGCCTTACCCCACAAGAGTTTGTCTCAGCATAATTTAAAGTTATTTAGCATCCTTTTAAGGAATAGCCAGTTAACTACAGCCTTAACAACCTTCTGAGGTAGAAAAGGGGAGCCAAGGGAACAAAGTGCTTTTTAGGTTGCTAGGGCTCTGGCATTGGGTCTAACCAGGAGTTTTTGTTTCAGTAATAATAATAATAATAATCTGTAAATCATGAATGGAATTGCTTGTACTGACAGTGGATGCAACTATTCTGAAACCCCTTTTCATACAGATTTATTTCAGTTTATATTTTAAGTATTTATGGCAGATTCCTGTCTACTTCTTTTCAGTTTATCAGATCTACACATCAAAAAGCAAGAATAAACTCCTCCCAGAAGGGCAGAGACTTTTTCACAGGGTTTAAGCTGTTCAGTATGTGAATGGATACCAACAAAATAAACCATGTCTTAAGGGAAATCTCTGGGCACTGAAAATGCTCTTCTAAATTTGTTCAACATAGCAAACATTTTTACAGTTGAGAAAAATTTAAACATTAAAGCCAGCTATGATGTGGCAACACCCAAGCTAAAAAAAAAACCCAAAAAAAAACCATCCCACTGTACCATAAATGGACACCTCCATCTGCAAGATTCTGACATCAACAGCATTTTATCACTCGGGTTTCTTTATACAATATAATTAAATTTATGTTAATAGGAATGGGAGGGTGGCCTGGCACATAAAGAGTTCCTCTACTGTCTCTTGTATTTGGTTGTGGAAAAAAAAAAAAAAGAGGATGCACCCACCCGTTTCCTCTTTAAGGTCCTGGAAGAACTTCTGATTGAAGATGAAAGCAACACCACTGATTTCTTCTACCTTGGCTTCTGCAGTTGTATTTCTGTTTATAAAATTGGCAGTGATAGCTATAGCCAGCTTTCCACGAAACTCCTTCCTCCTGAAACCTGGTCAGCAAAGAAAAGAATTAAAAACGCTGGGAACTTCACATTGGACTTTCAGGGAGAGTCAGCTCAAGGCAGCTCAGTCTTGTTCCTACATCTAGTCTTACACTTCATCAAACACCACACCATCAGCAGATTACGTCATTCCTCCAAAAGTCCCTTGAATGCAAACAGTCTTTTCTCTCCACCTCCAGATGCAAAACTGGAGCTCTACTGCATTCAAGGTAAAGTCTCATTAAAAAAAAAATATATAGGTCTGGAGGGGAACTATGGGAAGAAGTTGAACATGGGAAGAAGTTAAGGACAAATGATGACTAAAGAAAAACAGACTGGAAATACAGCAGATCAAATTTAATGGAGGGAAACATTTTTAACGTGCTAAGTAGCAAATAAGGTTTTTCTTATATAGGTGGTAAACAGCTTATGAAAAAACATGCAAGAGATCAGCAGTCAAAAGCAGCAGAGAAAGAGCTGAGAAACAGAAATCTCTATAACAGTGCTTAGGTGCACACACTACCAGCTAACGAGGTTTTTCAAAGATATTAGGGGTTGAAAAATATTCAGTGGCTTAACTGTCATATTTCCAAGGTGAGATCGACTGCGAAGTTACTTGCTCTCTTGCTGCATCCTAGCTTCCTCTTTTCACAAAAGCAGCCCGCTAAGCCACACTCTTGCAATCGTACATTTAAGTTTTTCCCTCTGCACATTCCCCTGATCTGTAAGTAAATTCTGAAGTAGGACAGAGGGTCCTTAGAGTATTTTAAGCCAACTGAAGATGACTTTTTGGAGAATACATGCATCTTCTAAGAAGAAATAAATCAGCTATGAATTTTTGTCTCTGTGCTTCTTGATGCGTTCTCGTTATTTCATTGAGATAAATTTAATATGACCATACCAGCTTCCATATGTAAACAATCTTCAGTGCACCAAATATTCCCTTAGATCCTGGTACTACAATAACAATTAACTTCTCAATAGAGTCTGCAGCTGCAGTAAGAATAATTTCGTTTTGCTGATACCTGACTACTTAAACAGTCTTTTATGGGGGACAGCTAGCCAATAGTGTGGGGAATTTTCTAATAGAGCATTATAAGGAATTAACTCTAAGCATATTGTGGTTGGCAGATATAAGACGGACAAACTATATAAGCAGACAAACTATTAAGCTAATAAGAAAAGGAAATGCTGTACTTAGTGAACTGAAACTAACATGGATATAATTAAAGCTACAAGGGGAATATATAATTAAGTAACAGGTTTGTTCATGTGATACGGGAGCAGCTTAGCTAGTGTCTCACTAACAAAGACAGCTCAGGTGGACTGAATTCTCAGCAATGGCTCAAGTTCATGAAGCATTCCCCCCCTCTTCCTGCTCCCCCCCCAAGTTATTTATTATCTTTCGGTATAAATTCCAAAGTAACTGCTCCTGAAATTAAATCACCTCTATAGAAGAGCAATATCTCTGATGCCTTCATTAAATACCCGGCAATCGCATTTTGTTCTTTAGTACAAACACACAGTGCAAATTTATGGCACAATAGAAAAGGCCATGCAATTCCTGATATGTATCTTGTCAGCCTCTTTAAAGTTAAATCATCATATAATTACTAAACCTTGAAGCAAGCCCAATGGCATCACGATGCATTTTAGAGGCAATGCAGGTACACAGTGCTGAGAATCAGTAATGACATTAAATGTCTTTGAGCTACAACTTAACAACAAAAGCAGAAGATACCACATAAAAAATAGTTTCCACACAAACTTCAGTGGATTGAACGCAGCCTGTTGCTTTGCATCCTCCTCTGACTTTCAGGCCTTCCAAAATACCCTAAAGACCATTAATAAGGTTAAAAGCACACATTCACCTACCTTCTAATGTGTTCCTGCGGCCATCTGCGCCAATAATAACATCGAATTCATACTCTGACAAAGGGTGATCCACGGGGAGAAATTCAGCCCTCCAACCTATCTCTAAAAACACAAAGAATAATATTTATTCATTCTTCAGTAATACAATGGAGAAGTGCTTTCAGAGTCTGAAGAAGGGGCATTAAGATAAATGATCCATTTCTCATTCAAACAGAGCTGAATTCTGCCTCGGTTTGATGCAGAGAAGTTCTGCTGCAGTCAAAGGTATGCTCAGGCTATATTAGCAAGGTGTCAAGCTTGTGAACTGACAACAACAAATAAATGGAAGCCTTCATCTGGATCACCTAATGCACTAAGCTTCCTCTCAGACCCATATCACCAGAACATGCTCAAGCACTTCATTCTTGCAGAAATAGCCCCACAATGACCTTCAGGACAGTACATACGTGTGGTAACAGCGAGGAAGGGGTGGGTTTTAAAGGAAGAAAAATAGCATTCCATCATCAATACTTTTAATTGTTTACTAAATAGAAATTAAATGGAAGCATACTCACAAAGCTAAATTTAATCTTGGCTTTAACACAAAGCTGATTACGTGAAAATGCTTGTATTGTCCATATTTAAAAATTATGCTTTAACTACTTAAAACAATATATTTATTCTACTGTCACTGTATGACCATTAAAAGAGAGATAGCACAGTATTTTAATTAAAGTAAAATTTTAAAATATTTGACTGCTACTACACCCTAAATACTAATCTTAAAGAAAAAAAAGAAAAAAGAGAGAAATCTTTCTCTATTTTGTTTAAAAATCTTGCATAAGGTGGCTGATAAGACTCTGTGTGCCAGTGGGAGTTATATCAAATGTGGAAGCAAAATGAGGCCCAGGGAGCTTAATCCATCCTCAATATTTATATTATCAATCAAAAATTGTTTTTGCAAGAAGATACCAAAAAGGCACACCAGACTCCCTACAAAGCCTCAAATGCATGCCAGAAGGCATAGTGCAAAACCTCAACTTCTCAGACCAGGTCGTATTTTAAGAATTATCAGTGCTCTGTCACAATGATACTTATCATGCCTATGACTGCATATAGCAAACCTAGCTGGATAAGAAGGGAAAAAACCTCCCATTTCTTTAAACAGAATTCAACTACCTTGAATGATTTCACATAATGCCTGACATAAAAAGAAGTTACTGTGAACAGAACTACATTATGATAAACAATACTTTGGTTTTCTTGATCTTCAGGAGGTTCCAGGACTTTCACGAATTCTAGATTCACATGGATTTCAACTCCTAGTATAAGTGCAACTTTGAAGAGGATAAGTTGAAGTTGTCGAATACCTGTAGACAGCGAGTAACAAAGATGTATTTAATATGTAAGTAATGACAGCTGCTACCAGCATGCCACCCAACTGATATTCATTGTAACACAAGCATGCAGCATTATTATTTCCCATACTGTGATGAATGCAAATGTAGCAACCACCACAGGATTTTCTCTTCCATCTCATTTTCTTCTTGCAGCACAATTTCATTGGTAGTAAAACTAATTTCAGTTAATTTCTTAGAATACTTTTTTAGAGCTTTCCTTAATGATATTTAAAGGATCTGCTAACCGATATGTTGACCATTTTAGGACAGAAAATTTTACAGCATATTTCCCTGTAAAATATTCCACTTTTGCATATTTTCTCATTAGATTAAGGGTTGTGTCTACCTTCAACATACTAGAATGAATATCAATAGTCTTCATACTTCATCATAAAAACTTATTGTTTAACAAATCCAGACTAACAAAAAAGCTGCGCCATAAGACTGTCATTTGTTCAATTGCCATTTTGTTTAAATGAGACCATTTTTTTCCTCTGCGTGTGTGCACGCACGCGCACATGTTTAAGGCAGATGAGCTTTCTGCCAAATCAAGAAAGTCTCCATTAGTTGTCTGACTTCAGTACACCTCTTATCTGAAAAGTGTCCTCAGATACTTACTGATGTGATCAATAGATCCTGCACAGAATTTTCCATAAAATTTCTTTGCTCCCAGTCCCCGGAGGTCATGGATTGTAAATGGCCAGAGATGCAACACATTGTTTCTTGAAAAAGTGTCCCGCTTCTCCACGACGACAACTTTGGCTCCCAGGAAGGCAAGTTCTATGGCAGTCCGCAAGCCACATGGGCCACCTCCAATAATTAAACACTAGCAGAGAAAAGGAGGAGTCTTACACAGGGTTTTGTATCGACTTCCACAGAGTTTCTAACTTACTCTATTGGTACGACTTGATATTCAACTGGACTTATGCTACTGAAAGTGTATTCAAGTCATCTATTTAAATCAATAAACATTCAAATTTTGTTTGCATGTGGTGTTCAGTCAATTTATACAAGAGGATAAACTGTGCTTCATGCAGACATAAAAGCACCTGATAAGAAGATACAACAGAAGAAACAGCAAAAAGCCAAACACTTTTGAGCATCTGCTTGTACATTTCTAACTCACATTTAGCATTTCAAAAGTGCTTGCAGTAAACAGGATTACAGCTACAGAAAAGGGAGGGGAAAGGAAATAAGTGGTCTTGGTGTAGGCTTTTTTTGTTTTAAAGAGGAAATTGGTGTACATTTGCTAGACTTGTTAGACAAATCTATGATAAGCCAGTGGTCTTACAGTATTAGTTACTCTCTCTTTCAAGCGAGGGAGTATCCTGAATATAACAGCCTCGTTCCCCTACTGCTGTAAAGCAGGGCATGTCAAGAGAAGTCAGCAGGCTTGTCCGGCTTCACCAGAGCCAGGGAACTCAGCCTGTCCTATTCCATTTCACCCAGTGGTCAACATCCTCACCTTCAGGACAATCACATTTTAGGAGCTTAAATCTAAGTTTGGGCATCCTCAGAAGAACTGCTTCAGAAATGTTTACAGAGAATTCTCGCCCAAATTTTAGTTGACAGCTGTAAGTTTTCACAGACTAACAAGCAAAGGATTTCCAGAAAGCAAACTATTTAAAACCCAAACAAATCTAATGCTTACATTTTCCTGACTGATTACTAAAAACTGATTAGAAACAGTCTTATAGCTGGACAACGTTGCTGTTCCACACCTCCCCCACCAAGCCCCCCAAAACCCCCCACAGACTCCACAAAACCTGTGCCATCAGTTCAAGCACCGAGCTCGGGCAGGGAGGGACGAGGTGGGCCTGGGCGGAGGGGAGAGCTCTGGCTGCGAGGCCGAGCTGCGCCGCGTTGCAAATCCAAACCCATTATCTCACACGCCAGACATGCTCCCGTGCGTCCCGCACACATAGCCAGACAGTGATTACAGTTTCAAAGCAAGCACGGACTGTATCTGGAGGCTCGCTGGATACAGAATCTGGTTCCCATTACATTTACATTTCATAAAATAGAGTCATTTACGTATTTTGGTTTGTTCGTCATTTGTTTTCAAATTTAACAACTTAAGCAAAAATTAGCCGGTGCTGACTTTTGTCCAACCCAATCATAAAAGTGCAAAAAATTTTTTTTTTAAATTGAATAAATAATTCAAATAAATTCCCACTGAAAGAAGAGATCCTGTGAGGTGCTTTTGCTTTGCTTTAGGCAAGTGTTTTGTTAACTAGAGATATTAAATAAGCTGAAGCTAGGTTGTTGCATTAGCCACTTGTCTTTCTTCCTCCTAAAAGAACATATTTCATTCTTAATTTCACAAGAACCCTCCTCACTGCACGCTAAATATTAAGAAAACATCAACAGATGTAATTATATAAAGGAAGAAAATGGAGTGCAGATGTTGTCCCGATTGAAGAGGATCGCTGGTGGAGTCTGGGTCAGCTCTTTTCTGCACATCCTTGTTGTGATTAACATGGGAACTCTAAGCTCTGACAAGTAAGTGACCGCCTTCACAGCTACACAGTTTTCCAGTAATGTTTAGCAAGCAGTTAGAAACATTTTACAAATAAAGACCATACATGGTTTGATAAGGTGGGGTTGGGTTTTTGGCTAACAAACTGTATTATATATAAATAAATGCAACTTTTAAAAAAAGCAGTCTTCTGAGATTTAGTCATAGTGGATCCTGCCAAGCAATAAAACCACACAGAAATCACTGTTAGTTCCTCCTGATGCTCTGCAACACAGTATGTTAAAATTTTAAGGAGGATTCTGCCCTCTCCCCTCCTCCTATCACCATTGACAAAATATCTTCCTAATTGCCTAGAAACACTGTGAAAAATGGTTGTATATTTGCTATCATCCATGGTTACCTTCCATAAACATATCTATCTATGTCTAAGAACTATTTGTTCTTTGATTTATTAAGGACGCTTCCTGCTGGTGTAGAGCTTACTCTTGGCACTTGGTTATCTTTTTTGAAACTTCTGGGGTCAAAACCAGCACAAAACCCTTGCAAAGGTAATTCTTACTGTGTTTATGTTCCTACCTTTATTAAGGAAAGGGACCATACCACTGCCCTGTCCCTGCCGTCCCTCCCCAGCTCTCTGCTTGCAAACAAAGTCACAGGAGAAACCTTCCTGTAGTCAGCCTAGAACAAACCTTGAATGGCTTCCTATTTTCACCTCCTGTTACCCCAGTCTCCTGGCTCATCAGGGGCTGCTTTTGAAATTAATTTCTTGCAGTTTAACATAGATCGTGACAACTGACATCACATAAGGAAGTCTTGAATAATCCATCCTGAAATCTAACAAACGGGGTTGGACAAACGCCAACAGTTTCTTGACATCCACATTGCCATTCACAGCTCAACTGTCTTTTAATGGTGCCAGATCATCTCCTAAAAAGGTAAAGGGTAACTCGACTTCTCAAAGCATCTTCCGCAAATTAATCAAAGTAATGGTTGCTGAAAAGGACTGACAAGGAGCTTTTGCATATTTCTTGTTCAGGCTGGAAATGAAGGGAGAAAGACTTGTATAGGTTACAGGGCAGCTTACTCAAGAATAAGATCACGACTAGACCTCTGTGACCTGCCTGAAGAATCAGTATCACGTTGGACGTTATATCCTGGTTTACTACCGAGAGTATACCATGTTAGTGCAAGACAGCAATACTGAGAGAAGGCATTTTTCTCAGTGAAAACCTCATAGTATAAAGGGCTGATCTGCTGCCTGAAATGATGTAAATACTTCCCATCAAAGGAGAAGCTTCATTAAATTTAATACACTCCCCCAGAACAGCACCTATGTTACAACAAGACAGGAGCAGGCAAAAGTACAGAAAGAATAAATGAGGAGGGAGAAAACAACACAGTTATGCATTCATGTGGCAGATTAAGGCACATGATTTTAAAATGCCAAGTTTCCTCCTTTCTCCTTTATGAAAATAATTTATCTTTGCACATATTTCATCCAAAGATCTTATAAGTGCTTGAAATATTGAGCACACATCCTCTAGAAGAGGACATGCACACACTGAGAAAGGAAGCCCTGACAAGGACTCCGACCCGGCTGTTCCCTGTCCCTGCCCCTCACCGCAGCCCAGCACTGCGCCCACGAGTTCCCAGCCAAGGGGGGAAAAGCTGGGTGCACGAACGTCCTGCACGCACCCAGACAGTGGCTTGCCCGGCACGGGCACACCCGTGCTCCATCACCTCGTCAGCAACAGGACCGGGTAAGGTTACATACATCAAGCTTCCTGCACCAAACTCCAGCCATGCAGTAACTGGCAGTACTGAAAAGGCTGCCCCATAAACACTAACTCCTACAAGCAACCATCACCACAAGTACTTTTCATGAGAAGTTTACGTGAGCTAAATTCATCTACTTTTCTTGCAGATATCCTGGATATGAATGATACTAATTACCCATTAGAATAAATGCGACAATGAAAATTTTACAGTTATGATATAAATTATCGCAAGTAAATGGACATGCTGGTTTGAGTTAAACTTCTGCAAGAGCATTTTTAGAATGCTAGTTATAAAAATCCCATGAAGAGGACTAATGCACTTGCAAGTTTACAGGCTGGTAATAGTTACCTAGTGACAATCTTAGGACTATTTCAGTTTAAAATTATAAATACTAAGTAAAGCATGGAAATTTTTGTACTTCAGAATAACACACTAATAAGCCCGTGCATATTTTATAAAAGTTGGCTACTTAAACTGCTGAGTAAATATCATGTTTCTACAGTACTGTTAAAAAGTACTGTACTTTTCCCTAAAAGATAATTATTTGTTTCTGTATAAATCTTGTCCAACACTATAACCAAGCACACTCTACTCATTGCATTATTTATCTTCAGGCTGAAACAGAGCAGAAACATAATGTATTTTTTTCCCAGTACAATTAAAAGATATCAGAAAGTTTCACTTGTAATAATATAAACATACACAGCATTTGGTAAGTCTCATAAGCTTGATTCTACTCAAAGGTCAATCAGACTGTAAGAGATGCTACTTTCTCTCTATTAGTATGTTTAAGAATGGCAGTGCCTTGAAAATCTCCAGAAAGTGTTTCTACACTGAATAGAGCACTTAGTCCTGAGCTAAGTGGCAGCACAAGTTACCTCTCCAAAAGCAGAATGACTTTTGTGCTAGGCGCAGGTTTTTAATATGATCTCCTGTATATAATGTACAAATATATGACTTAGAAAATACGAGGAGAGCAAAGGGAGAGAGGGATGAGAAGTAGAGGCCTCTTGCAACCCTCCTGTCCCCCACTATTAAATCTGCAGCCTGTGAAGCCAGGCACCTATATCCCATTCTGGAAAAACCATATACAGTTTAACAGCTGAGAATTTGCAGAATGCCTCCATTGATTTTCACACAGTAAAGTAAGCTTACAGAAACAACTGAGCTTTTGAGAGAAAGGAGGGAGAGAGCAAGAATACAAGCACTATGTTTAACAAAAACCGAAACAACACTCCACAACGACCTAGTCACAAAATTCTCATCCACTTTAAAAACTGAAAGGCAGAATCTACTCATTTACCTTGAAAAATGTAAAAAACCAGCTCTTGGCATTTACATGCTCACAGTCAAGGAATCCACCAGTTGGTAGTAGCATGTGGGTGGGGGATGCAATCAAACAGCATCTCTTTGCACAGCTAAGAATAGACAAATCCCATTGTAGCTCAATGCATTACACTGTTACCGTCCAACTCCAAATCCCCCACTCCTCTCCCGCGCCCAAGGTACCAAACCATTAAACTAGTCCTGGAAAATAAAAGTGTGTTCAATTATGATCCACCCTCCATATGTTCTTGGGATGAAGCTACAATCACTCCAGGAATTCAAGATTTTCTCGTTTCTGCCTTTCAGTTGTTTTGGAGGTGAAAAAGAGGAGATTAATTTTAGACTCCAGCTCTACAGCAACTGGATAGACACAGAGGCACCCTTCGCTGTCCTAAGGCACGCCATGTCAGAAGCACCACTTCAGTGGAAATGCACGCATATACTAGTGAAAACCATCTGCCTAAGTTATTTGACCTCCTTTAGCTTATATGTAATATTTACATTATGTGATATCCAAATCACCAGTTGGAAATCAAAACCTATAGGAGCGGATCCTGCTGCTAGAAATGAGCACCAAGGGGTGGCTTTCCCCACGCACCTCGGAGCTGCTGCCCGGTGCTGCAGGTGCCCCCAGTGGCTGTGGGCCATCCCACACAGTGACAGGAGGCTCTGCCCGCACCCAGACAGCCTGCAGGACGCAGAGGGACAGAATGTTTTGCCTTTCCATGGCAAACCCTCTTCCATCATTTGCTCTGGGCCCCAGGTGTGTTCATTTCCATAGCCACCAGATCTGAGACTTCACAGCGGCCCTGGCCTTCGTACAACATCCAAAGCGACAGGGATGCACCAAGGAGTAATTTGTCTGACTCCACAGGATTACATCCTACATGGATTTGGGCGAGTGTTTATTCACGATAGAGCTAAAAGCGATGCAACACGAGATAGGCACGAAATATAATGAAACACCACATTTTCTGGATCAGCAATAACTGTTTCCCTGGAAAGGCTCCAAAGAGAAACAGCTGCATAAGCAGCTAAGGCAGACAGCTACCAGAAGCTGCAGCGGGAAGCTCTCTCCACCACAACGCTTTTCACTTCATCCCCTTTACTAGACATGAAAATGCTTCTGGCAAAAATAGGACTACTCAGTAGGACATTCCTGACTTACTGACTTACAGTTCATCTCACATTTGTAGTCTCAGATTTTATCACATAAATTCATTGACAGCCACTGGATACAACAGCGCAGGCAAATGTACCCTGAATCCACTGAATATCCAATATAGTTTTTAAAGTTTGAAACATTATAATTGAAGAAACTGAAAAAAAACTCTCTATGCCACTTCAGACAATGTTAAAAATGTCAAAAGCTAAAGCTTTATTTTAAAAAACTACAAAAAAACAAGTTAAGCTCACAATAGGCATGATGCGTTTTGTCAATCTAAGATGCAAGTCTAGTCTTGCTACAGCCCTGGTCTACCCAAGCACTTCAATATACGGTTGCTCCCCTAAACTCAGTCACTATAGACACTCACTGCTCCTCTAGACAAAGACCCCCATACAAAGTGCCTGTCATCTCCTTTTCTACAAACCAGCCCAGCCGCTGGCACCAACAAAGGCTGTCGCTGTAAGATAGCTCGGTTACCAGACACGTTAGAGCTATGCAAGCATAGCGCTCTCTTGACAGTAACATGCCCTGCATTGCACGAGATGCTTGTACGCGTTGCCTGTTGCCTGACTTTTATACCTATACAACTGGTTTTACTAAAAGGCAACAGAACACGACCCTGTCAAGAACAGTGACGGTAACTGTAGCTAAAAATGACAGTGATTTGGAAGGCGTCTATTCAACTACATACATACATAGAAAAGGGACAGTGCCGACCTAAAACAAGTATTATTTTCTTCATTTTTAGAAAGAGGCCAGATAACCACAGAAATTTTGGGTATATGTTTCAGTAACAGATCTATACGTCACGCAAATATTACGGGGGGGGAAGAAAAAATTAATTCTTCCATCAAATGAAGATGGAAGAGAAGGTATAGGAGCTAATTAAACTCACCCTACAAAAATTAAGTAATCTTTAAAAGCATATTTTCCTCTATTATACTATGTTTTATGAGCTCCTTATAAAATGAGTAAGGTTAAAAATGTTTCATTTGACAAAAATAATATTCAGTTAAATGTATTTTAATGGGAGGTCCTAACTCTCCAAAGAGTTATGTGAACACTACTTAAGTGCACTACAGATAGTTCCAAAGCCTACCTTAAAATATTATTAAGACTAGCTGGATCTTGCTGAACAGACATTTTTGGAGAGTGAACACCACACAAATACCACCGTTGGGGAAGTTCAAAGGCAGCTGGGAGCAGCGAGGCTCACGCACCCCTAATTGCCAACCAACTGCAGCAACAAAGCCCTGTCCCAGTGCAGGAAGCGCAACACGATGAGTCCATTTCTGCTTTCGATCCCACCAGTATTTTACCCTTCGTACCCTCAGCTGAGCAGCTCAGAAATATGCAGTTTTGTCACCTCCTGCCAAAAGTACCCGTATCAGCAATCGGCAAAAATAGAGACATTGCTATTTTTCTTCTTAAAAGACTGTAACATGGATTTGAGGCTACCTAATCCAGGCTGATTTTGGACAGAGCTCTATCCCCAGCACTGCACCCTGCAGTTGCTGTACTCACAGCTGGACACAGCACAATCCAGGGATCAGAGGATCTATCTTTATTGCCCTCCTGTTTTATTGGGTCAAAATGCCAGAAGTGAAACATTAGTACATTTATTGCATTCATTTGGCTCATCTTTACCGGGATTTTTTTCTCTTTTTTGGAACATAAGCTTCTGCTTGGAAAAAGTAACGTGCCTTCATTTTTCCTGGATGAATTTGGACACACTTGTCCATCCATCCTCTCTGTCTCCCAGATATATGTACTAATATTAGATTTGCATATAAAAACCTTTCCGTAGTACGAAATTAAAACTGGTATGAAAGACATCTGAAACTTATAGTCTGCTATGCAACACATTAAAGAAAGGCTGTATGCATTCAGTGTGCTAGAAGGTCAAGAGTTCCTTCGTTGATGCACCAAAGCTGTCAGGACTTTGATATTTGGAGCTTTTCTGAAGAGCTCTCTCAGGCAGCACTGGTCATATTTAAATATGTTGACTTGATCTCAGAGCTTTTATAACAATTTACAAAAATAAATTTTAAAAAATTGCAATTGGAAGACATAATACAGAAAAGTATCTCTAGAAACTTTTAGTTCCCCTGCACCACAGTTAGAGTTATCTGAAGAAAACCTGCACATCATCTGACAAGAAATGTTATACTATTTTTAATAAACAGATTATCCACCAGAAATCAGGCAAGTGCTTTAATCCAAAAATCTCCTCAAATAAAGCACTAAATAAAACCTCTAACATACTTTGGAATTAAGAGCATATTTGCTGTTTTCTTACCTGCCTTTCATTGTAATCAAAACAGGGGGAAAAAACCCCACACCCAAAACCCAGAAGAGATTGGCTTCTTTTCTTTTTTTTGGCCAGTTGCTTAAACAATCAAAATGAAAACAAGATAAGCCTTGCAGAAAGAATGTTGCCTAACTATCCCGGTCATGAATATGGTTGGCAGCATTTAAATACCTTGCCTTTTTCTTGTAGGCTTACGCCCGTCATACTGAGATAATACTTTAAGGCTATCCTTAAAAACTTAGCAAAAAAACCCAAAACAAAACATGAAACAAAATAATTCATCCAGAAACAGAGAACTGGTGAACAGAGATGAAAAACCAAAAGCACCAAGAGCCTCACCTCCGAGCACAGCAAAGACTAAGCAGAGACCAAGCCACGAGTCTTGGGAGCCTTCCGAGCAGTGACACTCGTGAGATTGCAACTGCAAGAAAATAATTAGTCCTCTACATGGTTTCAGGGTCAGGGGCTGACCAGACAGTAGAGGACTTGTCTACAGACCCAGGTGAAGGGATTTCTCATGCTGTATGGCATCCAAAGAAGCAGACAAGCTGGTCAACAACCATGGCTCTGCTACAGGAAGAAGTTGGTAATATGCTTTTAAAAAAAAAAAAAAAAAAAAAGCACTGTTGCTACAGCCTGGTCTCTCTAACTAAACCTAAAATTTTTAGCTAAACAACAACAATTACAACAGTCTAATAAATCAGCTAAGCTTCCGCTTAGAAACTGGCTTTTTACAGTAAGTGGTGAGTCAAGTTATTTCAAGATCATTATCATTTCACAGAATATTTTAAAATATGTTCTAAAATATATTTTTGTATTAGGTGAATTATTAACCAACACCCAATTAAGACAGCTTTTAGAAGCCAGTACTGGGTAAATGAGCTCATGCAGAACTAGCCATCAGGTCTGAGTCAAAATCCAGATTTTTAAATTATTATTTATTTATTTTTAAATAGCTGAATCATTTAATCCCATAATTTCTAACTTTCTTAAGCAGAGTGACTGTAGAGTAGTGTATGGCAGCTATAGCTGAGCTCAAAATGCAATACTGTACAAGAGGGCAGCAATTCTGGGCTCCTGGGGTCCATTTTCTTCCAGTTCATCATACAATCTTCAAAGCCACTGCATTTTCCATTGCTAGCATTCACAGTCACTTAACTAGTAAGGACAAATACAGCTCCAAAGAGTAATAACCTGATTTTTTTCATTTATTTAACCGGTCACTTGCACTTACCAGGTTACCATAGGTAGACAACGCTTTTACTTTTTACATTTTTATTTACAATTTGAAAATGCTAGGAATTTACCAGCCAGCACTTCTTCGCAACATGGCATCCAATAGTGTCGACAAGCAAGATGGACTTGAACGGTTCAAACAATTAGAAGTAGAAAATGTATCTTTAGCGTAACGTTTTTTAGGAAGGTTTCTGATAGCAGGGAAAGTTAACAGCACTCATACAGAACCAACAAACCAGGCCACTGGCCGCATAGCACACAGCGAAAATTGGATTTTGGCACTTCTAGTTCTTACTTCCAAAACCTTTTTGGCTGAAAACAAAGAAGGTACACAACAGCCCTTATTACTGAAGGAAAGAATCTTGAAAAATAAAAGTAAATATAAAAAAGGTGAAAAAATATGAAAAGGAGCACGCTTCAAAGAGAGGGACAGAGGGTTGAAGACATAAAATTTGGCAGCAAACTGCGTATCACGAGGTGTAATAGTCTCCTTTGCACCAACATCCGACACAACAGAAGGGAGATAAACATACACAGAAGATCAGTGTTTATTTACACGGCCATGTATTAATGACTCTGTTTTCACATTCCAGCCAGGGTGAAATTCAGAGGCACCTGCCTGAACAACACCGGCTGCGCTTGTTCTCCCACTGTCAGGGCCGTACCACCGACAGGCAGCGAACTTCCTACCCCAGATGCCTACAGCCAAGCAGGAGACGGAGCAAGCCAGCCCAGCCCTTGCAGCCCAGCCAGCGGCCAGGCAGGCCACGAGCAGCCCCAGCGGCAGCCCCACCGGTCACAACAGCCCTCACCTGTCAGGAAAGGCTTCCTACCATATGCAACTATTTCCTACCCTGATAAAATCCAAACAAAACATCTGAGAGAAATGCCTCTGCCTTCCACTGAGCACTTGCTGATCAGCATAGCTTGTCATTAATGACCTGGGTGTGTAGTCCTTGGCAGGAAGCTCACCACCATCTCTTGCGATGTTTTCTAATCTGAGTTGCAACTTACCCTGGGGCAGCTGTTTTATCTGAATTGTAAATCCAGCGAGGATGGCAGGATGGGGAGGTGGACACTAATCACAGAGAGGAGTATTTGCTGTTGCACAGGTCCTTTTAAAGCTGCTCTTGTAACTCATTCAAAGGGGCAGTGGAAGTAAGCAACACAAGATTAATTCAAAGTGTGGCATAACCACATGGTTCCTTTTAAGTTAGTATCTTAGTCAAATGAACTAATCCAGAGAGTGATGCAAGACAAGCAAGGCAGTATCTCTTGGTTGGTTTCTTAAGCAGAAGCAGGCAAGACCTTGGGAAACACAAGCTGTTCTTCAGGGCTGAAATAGGAGCAGCAAATGTCTAAGGCAAAATGCAAACTTTGAAAAACTAATCAGAATTTGATCTAGCAGCGTTAGCCAGACTATTAGAGAGAAGGTGAAATGAATAACAGTTCTGGTTGTGCTCCAAGTAACTATGTAGTGTTCCTATTTGCGTCTTCCCTAACGTAGATCAGGTGAAGGTATTTAAGCCTCTCCTACAGGCCACGTTCCCTAAAGCTCTGACCCTTCTTGCTGCTCTGCTCTGCACTTGCTCTAGTTTATCCGTCTCTTGCTTATAAGATGTGCTTCAAACTGGGCAAAATATTTTAGCTGTTTTTTCACCTGCACCAACTAGATGGGAAGGAAACCACCCCAATCCCCGACACACCGCAGGCCTCCTCGGACAGGCTCCCAGAATCAGCTCCCCTTGGGTCAGCACTACACCCTATGGACTCAGGCTCGGTGTGTGGTCCATTATAAGCACCAGGCCATTTTCTGCAGCATATTCCCAGTTTTCTCTGGGTGTTGCACTCCTTCGTTAGAAGGGTCATAATTCTCTAGTAGCTTTTAGAAATTTTATCCTCTTGATCTCAGACCATTTCTTCAACTTTTCAAGATTTTCTAAAATTCTAATCCTGCGTTTCAAAGCACTTGCAGCTCATTCCAGTTTGGTTACATCTGCACCTCCTCAACCCAGCACCCAAATTTTTAGTATGACAAACACCAATCTACAACAGGAATCACTGAAATCCCACTTAGTGCATTTCCCCCAAACTATTGCTAGCACCACTGTAAGTACAGTTCTTTAACTGTCCATATGACATAATTTAATGTAAACCATATTCACAAATTTGCTCGTTAAAGCAAGGGCTCTGTGAGGGTCAAGTCAGAATTGCAACTTCTGCTTCCCTCAGACATGTGCAGCCAACTTCTTTGTAAAGGAGGAAGATACAGGTATCTGGCTGTAGCATTCGCAATCAATGCAAGATGTCACCATTACCCACTCCATCCCTCAAGCCTCATCTCCCAGTATATAGTATAACAGGCCCACAGCTCATACGTATTTCTAATTTAAAACTTCTGTAGATATGAAGTATAGCTCTTATGGTGGCTGAAATGATATACCGCTTGTCCTTCTCTCTGCCATCACCCAGGACCCAGAATGAAGCCAAGGCCCATTTGGGTACCTGCCAGACTCTCACAGGTCAGGAAGATTTGAAATAAAATGTGGCCAGCTGCCAGGACAACAGCTCTCAGTTGCAAAGGCTTTTTGACCACAGAAATACATGGTTCTCCCCCTGCCAGGTTTGTTTCAAAATACAGCTTAAACTCACCCAAACATTCCCGACTTGAGGAAAAGGTTAAAAGACTGAAGAATTAGAAAACTATAATAATACATTATCACATTATGGTATAAACTCTTGAAATTATTTTTCAATAAGCACTTTTCATCAGATATAGGTTAAGACACAAATATCCTAGAGACCTGAAATGGCAAAGAGGTGTCTACGTTAGTTTGCAGACACCTGGCTGTTTGCAGACACAAACAGATTTTGTGTGTAAATGTAGACATGTTACGGAAAGTGGGAATTTTGAGAACTGACTGACAAAATAATCCACCTTTAAACACTGTAGCAGAGAGAGTAAGGCAAATTAACCCGATTTCAAGGGCATTAAAGAGGAATTTCTACTTTGTCATGACAACAGAACCCAGTTAAACTTCTTTTGACCACAACTCCATCACTGTTAAGGCTTTTTAGAGAGAAAATACAAACAGCAATTCTGTTATTTGCTTAAGACAATCAGCTTCTATTTAAACATTTTACATTTTCACTTCTTATACAACATCTCTTAGAACTGCGGTATTTTACATTCTACCGGAAGTGTATTAAAAGCCATCTGCACAAATGCCTAAAATGGAAAATAAAGTAGAACTAGATTTGTCAGCAGAAAAAGAAGAGAGAGCAACCACATCCCCAAAACCCCAGTTCTCAGGACAGACATGGGAACCTCCGGAAGGACCTGAACTGTAGGAGACAGGAAATTGCCTTATTGTCTGGACTCTGGTTTTTAGCGGCCAAGTGTTTAATCACTTCTTGGTAGCAAAAGTTATGTATTTCCTCACTTATCAGCACACAAACATTACCAAAGCCAAGCCAGAAACGTAGCTAACAACAAACCCGTAACAACCACACCTGGCACGTCGGGTCTCTCTGAAGCCAGAAGGGCCCGGCCCGAGCAAAGCGAGAGCCCCCCTCGCCCCACGCACACCGCCCTGCCCGCTGGATGGACGCGCGGCCCGGCCGCTTCACCCGGTCAAACCCAAGAGCATGAGAAAGCCACAGTTAGGGCAACGCGCCCCGTCGTAACCTTTTGTTTCATTCAATCGTTATTAAGCCACTTGTGGTGACAAGAGTAGTGTTTTGTGTGAAAGTAACTGGGTGTCGCTCCCTGTGGGAATCTGTATAAAATACCTAGGAAATCAGGTCAGGGTGGGACAGTTCCCTTCTGTCGATTACTTGCAAAGCCATTAAGCAAGGGACAGAAACAGCACAGTGCTGTTAAAGTACGGATGTAAAGCTACTGTTATCTTGCAAGCCAAAAATTTTTAAATTCCCAAATGCCTGAAAAAGTCTTATTTAGGCTGTCTGATTACGTTACTTTGGCCAGGCTTCGTTGCTTTACATGACTGATAAAGCTGAAAAATCGTGTGTTTGTGGAAATGTCTGGAGGATAATAAAAATAAAGCGATTTCATTACCAAATCACATGCCAAACATTTGCTTTTGCTGACGTAATTTGGCCCAATCTTGGTTTAAAATACAGCTCAGAGTCAAATGCTTTGTTTTGTTTTCAAAGAACCCTGTCTGCTGTGTGTCCTGTCATGACCAAGCTTCTCCCCGTACCCTCTCTAAAAATCCTTAGAGAAATGAATGCATAGGCAATGTCCAACAACCGTGGCTTCACCGCATGTTCATAGGCAATTTGCTGCTTCTCCCCTCATCTCAAACAAATCTTCCTTACCACTCATTCCCATTAGTCCCGTATCCTCTACTACTTTGAAATAACTCTGTAAAAGTTACTTATTAAAATTCTTAAAAATAAGTTTACAATGGAAATCCAGTGCAAGGCTTTAGGTGCCCTGTCCTAAAAGGTAAAAGCAAAGAAGTACAGATACCAAAATAAACAGCTTGTCTTTCAAATGTACCAAACACAGCTACCTAGGTGCCAGTTAAAAAGTCAGTAGAATACATGGCCCTTAATACCCCCAACACCTCAACAGGTTCTGGATTCTGCTATACAAGCACTGTGTGTTTGGACTTAAAAAAAAAAAATAATTAAAAAAAAGCAGCTGAATGTCTTTTTGTGAAAAGTCACAACCTTTCATTCACTAAACTTCCTATAAATATGGTACTCAACTTCTAGTTTCAAGCTTTATGACCTTCACAGGAATGCATTTTTATTATAATAAGAGAATTAGCAATGCTATCTAATACATCTAAGATAAGTTTGGTGTGTTCATTATAAACCTAGATTATCAGGTTTGGACATCTCCCCATTTCAATTATTATTTTGAAGAGATTAGTACGTCCAGCAAAAGGGATGTGCCATCTGGATATTCAGTCTTTAGAGAATAATCAGGTTAAAGTTTTCATTATATTAAGGATATTTTTCAGTTGGAGCACAACTGGCATTCCCTTCTTTCATCTTATAATTCAATTACCCTCTTAAAAAACCAAACATTTGTCTCAAGGGACACAATCAATCACAACACCTGAACACACAAACTCACTGGCTTCTGTACCAGCATATACATACAGCACAGGAGAAACCTGGCTGAAAATCTGAGTTGCCTCTGAAGGATCAACAAATGCCAGCACTTCAGGAGGAAATTTAGCCACAATACCAGCAGGTTTAGACATGCTGGATGATTTGCTTAATTAAGAGACAGGTATTTGTTTAGCACTACAGAGGAAGAGGGGAGAGGAAGACATCTAGAAGCCAACCTGCTTCATTTACTATGAGGGGCAAGACTGCACATTAGGATGTTTGTAAACAACTACGGACTGGTCGGAAGCCAATTTCTACCTAATAACAAGGAGAGAGAGCTGGTATCCGCTCCTCATCCTGCTGATTACCCTACAGCTATGTAACGTGGCAGTACCTCTCCCTTTCTCAACTCTGTGGGAAGGAAAGCACCAGGCGAAGTAGGTTTTATTAACTCCCAAAACATTCATTTGACAGTCTTTGGAAATGGAGACAATATGAAAAGGAGCGGTAGGGGTTTGGCATATAAAGACCGTCCCATTTTATCATTCGTGGGTACACCAGTGTGGTTAGTACAGGGAGACAAGGCTCAGAGCCAGTGCTGAGTCAGTCACAAAACCTCCATCCTCCATCCCCATTTCTGACCCAGGGCTTCTCTTCAGCCGACTCACACCCTGGCCTCCGACTCCCCTCCGCTCCCGTCCCCCGTCAAGCCACATGCTCTCTGTAATGCTGCCTCGGCTAGAGCAGCACCCCACCGGAGGAGCCCGTGAAGCCCTCCCTACAGCAGAGACGCCAATGCCACCGAGTCCGGGTAGGACTGACAGCATATGACGCTACCGAAAAGAGCCACTGTGTTTTTACGCAAGCCCTGGAAATGTGGTCATAAATAATTTTAGAGTCATTGTCTTGCAATAAGTTTCCCAACAGGAGTTTTTGGAAGGGAACCTAATCTATTCTAAAACCAGCTTTGAAAGGCCAAGTCCAGGAATGAGGAAAACAAGAGAGGCCAACAGGGACCGAGTTCAAGATAATTTCATTTGTTTTTCAGGAATCTATATGATATATATACACATATACCTACAAATGTACATATGTATGTATTTATATACGCAGCACTCAAAACTTCTTAGCTCAATTTTATTTACTTGCTTTATGCTAATGTTGTCCAGTTAGGCCTTGAAACCACTGCTCAGACTGTGCAAGTCCTCTGCCCATGAACCATGCCCAAGGTGGGGTCTACAATATAGACAATGCTCAGAAGACCAAAGCTGTGCACAGGAATTTGCCACTGCCCTCCCCGCAACGTGCAACACCATCAACCAAAACTGGGTATATCCAGAGAGAAATGCTAGAGTCTAGCAAGGCAGCAGATAATTACACATTAGCACTTTACAAAGTTTCCTTAGTTCTCAAGTGTAAGCATGTGTTTTGAAAAAACAGCATACATGTTTGAGGGGGAAGACACCACCACATTTGCATGCTTTAGAGAATCAACACCTCCCTTCAGAGTAAGTCTGGAATGTTTTCATGTGCAGCGATCTCTGCTCTCCTCAAGCACGAATCTATGGTCATGGGAGAGCCAGAATTTCAGGTGCACAGCGTGAGCCAGGTCCTGCCCTCTGATACACATACATACATATCTCAAACATCAGTGGGAGCCTCATTCATATGTGCATGCACATATCTGTATCATTTACACAGGTAAACTGCCAGTAAATCAAGTAAAGAATCTACTCCATACAGACTGGTTCAAATAAGTGTTTAGAGAACACTCACATATGTCTTAAAAAGGCTACTGAAAACACTCTGCAACTAGCTGGATGAATTCTTGTTCATCGTCGTATTATGTTTTGGATGTTCAAAAATTTAGAGAGACATTCAAGCTTCTAGCATGGTGAACAACATATGTTAAACCTTTAATCTTCTTCAGTCGTCTAGCTTCGTTTCATTCCATGGAGAAACAAATAATCATTACAGATTCCAAGCACGCTACTCTGCATTGATTAGTAAAAGATGAGAATGAGAGAGAAACTTTGCCAGGATGATAAAGTTGTGCGCTTTTTCCAGACATATTTGCAAAAATCACAGTATGATTCCTAGAGTTTTGGCTACTTCGGACAGACTTCTGTTTCCCTCTAGTACTGGTAAACTGTGCAAATGCCAGCTCCAGAAACAGCTATTCTGAACAGTACTCATTCCCATTTTACAAGTTTGCAATGGAAGGAAGTGTATGTTTGATACAGATTTAACATACATACAGATGGACTCCTACAGTTTCAAAAAAAGTTTGGTTCTGCCCCAATTTCGTGCATGTCTTTCTGCAGCACTTTATTTTGGGGGTTTTTTTCTACAAAGAATTAAAGGGAAAATAAAGTCCACAGTAAGGCAACTCTGAAATAGCAGTGGGTTTGAACTTCTTGAAAATTGTACAACTGGTTTTATTCATCCAGCTTAAAATCATATCATTGCAGAAACTTTGAAAGCCATATTTGGCAATGTTCTTTAAGAGCAGTTAAGACACAGGATTATTGTTATTTAGTTGGGAGTGGAATGTTCTGTATGTATAAAACTTGTGTATATTGTAATGAGTAACTTAAGTGTGGCTGAAGAGTTTATAAGCACAAAAATCAACAAGTACAGCATTCAGCTCTTAAATACTGTGCAAAAAAAAAAAAGAAGAGTTTTTTGGGTGAGGCAGCAGGTTCTCAGTTTGTTAAAAAAAAAAACCAACAAACTACACACAAAAAAAACACCCACAAAAAACCCCATGAGTAGTTTAGATCCTAATTGTGTTTTATCTCCTTTATCTCCTCCAAAGATTGGGAAGATTGCAAGAAGGCAGACACATTGCAAAGCCATATCTGAGAAGAACTGTGAGCTGCAGACTCAGCTACAGAGCTCATGGCCGCAACCTCAAACAAAGCCTTCAAGTCATATTTTTTTTAAAAAATGATGCCTACTAGCAACCTTGGCTCTGTTTACAGAACTGCAATTGCAAAAATCCACTTAGCTCATTTTGTGATCCTGCTTTAACAAGTAAGATTTTCTCTCCGGGCTGATCTACTTCAACCAGTCCCCAGGCAACTCCACAGAGGTGAGCGCTGGGCCCCACTGTCAGGATTTAGCCTGCTAAATCCTGTTGCCCTGCTTCACTACTAAAAATGGTAGTTGGCATAACGTACAAGAATGACAGAAACTTAAAATCACCAGCTGCACCGAAGGAAAATCGTGGTATGTATATTGTAGCCTAATCTCACTGCACCGGCATTTTGTTTGGACTGCCAGCATTTCTGAGAATTCCTTATCTGTAAGTGGGGCTGTCAGAGTGCACCACCACAATGACCAGGGAGTCCACAGTCCTCTCGCAACGTGTCTCCTCTCATTCATGTTGCACAGATAGGCTTTCACAGCAGACTGTGATTCACATGTGAGGAATGTTTGCTAGATATCCCCGCAGAGCCCGCAGACTGTGGTTACTGCTTTCATTTGCAGCAATCTGAAGATTCATGTTTCTCTCATTAAATCAGTGATGACACAGTGAAATGCAGGTCTGGGCATGGTCCAGGTTCATAATGAACATCTACAAGTATTTCATAGAGTATCTATACACACACTGTTCATATACAGACATTCTATATTCATCTGCAATTTGATCATATGTGCATCATAGATATGTCCATTAATTTCTGCAAATATTTACATCATGCCACTAAAAATAAATCTTTACTGTTAAAGAGTAGTAATAACCATACTTTCAACACTGCATAAGTGTTGATTAGCTTCCTGCTAGACAGCCTTGTAAAGCTTTACACAGGCTGTATTTTATGTACCAACCGATTTCCATGAGTCTTCTCACCATATATAAAATTTAATCACTTTAAGAACTTTGCAGAACCAGGCCTTGGCTTTGTAATGTCACACTTGAGAGAGGACAACTTCATTTTTATATTTCACATAGGTCTTAAAACTGCTTTTTTGTGTTGCAAATACTTCCTCAGACTAACCATGGAAATTTGGACCTGGGGGTGTATGTGTAGGTGGTGCATGTGGAATATCTCCTATAATTTGTTAATCATCAGACACTTTCTCATTCCTTCCCTTTCCTGTCTGTTTTCATCACAAAGATGTTCAATGACATATGTTCAAGGTCTTTTCAAAAGAACAAAAGGGAGGAAGGAAGCAAGCACAGGTCAAAAAGGGAAATGAAGGGAAAAAGGAAAGGAGAAAAACAGGCTATCGGGAAAGCAGTGCAAATAGCTGTAATGGCACTCTTCATTTTCTAAAGGAAACTGTAGAAAGGACATTTATTACCTTAGAAAAGTTAATAATCATTAGGAGCTTATTAAAAATGAATAAATAAAAACAGAGGCCTCTATATAGACTGAAGGTAACCTGGTATCCTTCTGCCTGGTGCTTTTGAGAAGTTTCAATGCAATGATGCAAAGAAGAAGAAAGAGACCTTCAACACTGCCTGTCTACTGAGTCCATAAAATAACACTGCAGCGGTAGTTTTAATTAAAACGTCCTCCACAGTTTGGTGTCTAGTTACTCCCCAGTGTGCCCTTCTTCTCTGTTCTACCTCTATACAGTCAAACAGCTTCTTAAAACTTACCCTTCTTGGGGCAACTTTTAGCTATCACTTGGCAGTAAGTGAATTGCTGTGAGACAAACATATTAGATATTCTATGATAGTTAGATGAAACAAGTGGCATGAACTAGAGTATTTTGTACAGTTTTATCAACAAGATTTATACCAATGTTCAGTAGTCCTCTCTTATCAAAATCTGGTATTGCATGCTCTGCTGAAGAGAAGATCATCTCCTGTCCTTTCCACAACCAAACAGACCATCTCCTTCAGTAACTACCACACAGCAATTATTCATATTGTGCTTGCAAAAAAACAGTTACAGGAAAGTATTTATATCCTTAAATAGTGGAGGATTTTCTTTTGCTGCTGTTTAGCAACCAGAACCAATGCTAGGTGACAAAGACAGATCCTCAGACCTTCAAGCAGCACTTTCCAGAGAACAGTTTAGGAACTGCTGTTAAAACACATCTGGCCAGCTCTGGTCTCTTACAGCACGCACCAAGCGGCAAACTGAGGAGCCTGCTGAATATACTATAATTTGCACCTTGCAAAACCCTGTTTAATAAAGCAAGTAGTTCTTGTGAGACTGGAATGAATGAAGCCTACTGCCTCATGAGTTTACATCTTATGCCCGATTGACACTGATGTCTAAAGAGGGCAGAAAACTTTTCTGCCATGATTGAGGCAGATTGTAAAGCAGGGTGCTTTTAGGACCACTCTTACATGCTGTGTGTTTCCATGAAACTCGCAGAACAAAAATACCTGAAAATTTGTCAAAATCAGTTGGTATCAGCCAGTTTCAAGAAGTATATTAAAGGGAGTGTTACATGAATGGACACATTGCATGTGATGGTATAAACCTTGCTTCTGCAGAAAAACAAGTTTAAAAGATTCTAAGCTATGAAATCCAAAACTAAACTTCTCCACTTACCTTAGTGTTCACACAAGATTTTCCACGTTTATACTCTTTGTGACTTGCTCTTTTATCAAGCTTGTTCCACAAAGCTTTGGCCTTCCACGTGGTCACTCTTGACTTCAGTTTGGTGTAAAAGTTTCTATTGTCCAAAGGATCCAATTCAAGTTGGCGAGTGAGAATATTAAAGGCCTGAATGGTACCTTTGCACGTGGATGCTTGTACAAAGTTTTCAAATATCTGGCCAGCTTGACTGTAT
The DNA here is from genome assembly GCF_034638445.1 of Ciconia boyciana. Classification (NCBI taxonomy): domain Eukaryota; kingdom Metazoa; phylum Chordata; class Aves; order Ciconiiformes; family Ciconiidae; genus Ciconia; species Ciconia boyciana. The sequence goes on from NC_132939.1 coordinate 11,566,712, forward strand.
TTTTCATCATCGTTTTCCCCCATGTTCTGAGAGATGTGTTTGAAAAGGATTAAGCTGGAGCTCTTGTGCTGGGGTACAGATGATCAACACTACCAAGTATTTTCAAGCATGTTATTCCTAGAAAAGAAAAACACAGGTCATGTTAAAGCAGGGTCTGCCTAACAAAATTAAACCCACAAACTGTATATCCAATATGAACATAAAAACACAGCGTATGGCGACTGGATAACCAGGTACAAAAAGTTAGTAGTGGCATCCAAGATAAGTGTTACAAGTAATCATAACATACTTGTGCTGTCATGACATACACTTCACAAAGACTGTCATAAAAACCCTACAAACTCAAGCCTACTGCTTCAAAAACAACCAGCTTCACTGAGAGCCTGAGGATTTCTTTAAACTTTGTTCAGTGATAAGTGCTAGATAACAGATGAAGAAAAACCAAACATCCAGACACTTTTCCCAAGCAGAATTTATGTCACAGCAAGTACATCTCTGGTAATGTTTTGGTCTTAAGAATTCTTAGAAACCTGCAGCCAAAAGTCAACACTATTTGAGGGAATTTTCTCCCGTTGTACAAGCTAGGGCCAAGAGGCAGCTTAGCCAGAGCAATTTAGAATTGGCACAATCACTTGCCGTAAGCAAACGCACAAAACAGGCTAAGCAGAAACATTATCACAAGTTATACTAGAACTGAAGAAACAGAAAACAAGTAGCCACAGAGCGCTCCCCCCTTTTTCTAACTCTCTTGCCAAAATGAGAAAGGGTTTGGTGCTCTAGTGCATAGAAAGGAATTTTATCTCCACGTCTCCACATGTTAAATGCTGATGTTATGTGTTTGGAGTCTTACCTTGTCATACGCTGATGATATAAAGTAATGATGTTTGGCCCAGTAAGCCCCACTGGCTTTTCCTAGTAACATGATCACTGCCAAACTGTGCCTGATATTTCAGATAAATACCCTTCCATTCTGTAAGAGCAATGCTATTCTAAATGAGCATCAGTTTGCAAGAACTAAAGTACTTTAGTATTTTATTGCGGCACTCCCTTGTCCTCCTTTAACCTTGCTCTCAATCTCTAATGGGGAGCGTCTTAGAGTCAGCCAAGGTCCACAGAAAACATCCAAGTGGCTTTCACATTTTCCAATAAAATTGTTACAGGTTATGTATAAACTTGTCCTCAGAAGAGGGTCTACCTGGACTCAAGTCCAGAGATTTAAGTCATGTATTCTTTTTCTTGCTATTAAAGAATTATCGACCAGTCCAAGAAATCAAAAACTAAATCAATGCTTGCCTAACCTCCCACATAATTAGTTATTTTGCTTGGATCATCATCTGTTGGCTTATAGTTTCAGAATAAATTGTTAGAAAGGCCTTTGAAGTGATGCTTTTTAATGTAACACTGTTCACAAACTATTCACTCTCTGCTTGCATTTCCTTCAAAGAAGAAAAGAGAAAACATAACCAGTGTATTTAAGTAAAGAAGAGACCTGCCATGTCTATCTTACAACCCTCTAATACAGAAAAATATTATGCAACTTATTAAAGAGATCCCATAGGGAGATATAAGGAAGCATTTGGAATACTCACATTCCCTGGCTGCACTCAAAATAAATAACCTTTGTGTGCACATCATCAGTCTGTTGTTGGTTTGTGGCTAAAATAAATTGGCAACGTTGAGAGTTTGTACATTTTCTTAGACCAAATGTCATGATTAAATATTTGGTGCCAAGAATAAGTCAGGAAATTTTTGTTTTCCCCTCTGAATACTTTGTTTATAGTATGCTCCATGCCCTTTTCTGAAGAGCTTTGTGGCTTTGCAAGGTAAAAGCACAAACATTTTATATGCCCCGACTTCCAGAAGGTCTAATTTTTCAAGAAACTGAGTGCTGTGAACTCCCATTGACTCAAAAGGAGTTGAGGACATCCAGCACCTTTCCAGGTTCAAGTCCTCAATGATTAACGAGCAAACCCCTCCAACAACTGCATGCCGGCAGGAGGGAGCCCAGCCATCTCGGCTGCCCCGGTGCGGGTGGGAGGGGGGCCCAGCATGACCCTCACCAGCCCCAGCTTTGGGAATGCAGAGCTACACAGAGGTTTTTAGGTCAGTCCAAAACCGGCCAATAGATCCAGAAGTTCCTAGGGGAAGGGAAAGGTAGGGGACTGCCATGCAGAGCGGCTGATGTATGGCTGGGCTTAAGCTTTACACGCGGGTGCTATTACAAGGGGAAGGCAACACGGGGCAACTAAAGACAGCAACAGCACAGTGTAAGATGCTACAACACGGCTTAAGCAGCTTGACATACAGGCACCCCAGGATTCGAGACCCACTGAAGAAAATAATTAAAATCAAGGATAGACACTTACCTAACCCGACTTCCATACCTGCCTGAGATTTTTTATAATAGAAAAGCCAAAGTATTTTTCTTTTCTCTCAAAATAATTACGAATAGCTTCTTGGTGAGTGGGGAGGTGCCAGCGAAATGTTCCACTTTGGACATTTCAGCTAAGGGAGTGGCAGCCAGATTAGGTTTCCTTAATCGCTATAAATTCACATCGCTGTTGCCTCAGCGCTACCAAAGACTTTGACGGACCTCATAACTATAAAACAACACTTCCTCTCCATTGTTTTCCTTAGCTCACAAGACTGTTATCATGTTCATATAACACAAATATCTTTAAAAGTTAACTCTGGCATAATTGATAAATGAGTCTCATCACAAGCTCTTTAATTTAATATCTTTTCTGCTCACAGAGAAGAGATTTTTATAGCCTCAGCTGTTTCTATCCAGCAAGGAAGGGAGGAAGATAAAAGCTCAAAGAGCTTTCTTCCAACCAAGGAAGAAAAGCAGCATGTGCCAGGCCGATAATGGTGAGAAGACAGAAGAGACGGTCGGCAGGAGCCACTGCAAGCAAGGGGAAGGGGAGGGAACCATTTTTAGCGTGATGCAAACCCGTGGCAGTAGGCGTTGCACACACATGCACGGACACACAAACGCACGCAGCAGGCCTGGGCTTCCTCCGCCTTCCCACGGGGGAAGAGCGCAGCTGCCAAGGACAGCCAGGACACCCTCCCCAGCCTTAAAACTTCTCTCCTCCGACACCGCAAAGCCAGGACTGAGGCCGTTCTTTCTGGGCACAAAATTATCTCCTCATGAACTTCCAGAACACTTCCATCTTCTCCACACTGAAAAGCTGTGGAGTGGTATCTCAGCAGAGACATTTGCTCACCAGTGAAGCATTTCTCTTCGCTGTGTCAGAGGTCGTGTTCTCCAAAAAAGCCACATTTTGTGGTCAGAAAGGCAGGATGAGACAGGAGACTCTGGTTACTGGGGTTTCTGGCTTGCTGGAAACACCACTTTTTTCTCCTTTTTTTGGCATGAACACTGTGTTGACAGATGACAGAGGAAGAAGCTGCTCTAAGTATATGCAGCTCATGGAAAAGTATGCGTTTTTTTCTGAAGAGTCACCAATCTGCAGTATTGTACGTAATTCACTAGAAACAATGCAATAAGGACAAGAAGTTGAATGGAGTAATTCTTAACTATAATTAAAGCTTCCTGTTCTATAGCTGTCTCAAAGACTTAAGAGACAATGCATAAACTGCTTACCTGTAGTAGGAAAAAAAAAGTGTTTGGGGAAATACTTGAGGTCTTAGAGTATTATCATTTACCCTTTCTCTTCCTTCATCATATAGACCACTCTAGGGATGAAATACAGATCCAAAAGTCTCGAGGAGAGCATTGATGCTGAAACTGCAAACTATGCTTTTCAGAGTGACCACTGAACTTCCTCTGGAAACACAATCCAAAAATACAATGAAGTTTATTTGAAACTTTACTGAAGTGCTGCAGAGCCCAATAAAAATTTGGGCCACCAAAAAAAAGAGAATTGGAGAGCAGGAAATACCCTGGACAAATGTTCTTTTAAGTCAGAACTGAAGCATCAAGGGGTTAGATTCACAGCCAACAAGAACTGTCATTTTAGGTCCCATGCATGATGTATTAGGCTCATACAAGAATCTGGCCATCGACGTGGCTTGCTGTGGTATTACAGAAGTCTCTGGAGGGCTCCCAGACACAAAGTGCAGACACTGGGAAGAAGAAGGGTTGCATTTTGATGATCCCTTCTACTGTAATAAGTTAGCCCAGCCTCCTTTCTGCCTCCAGCTGGGGGCAAACAGGAATGCCAGATGAGAAAATCTGAGAAGTACTATTCATACCTGGTGGCTACCCAAGGAGAAAGTGACGATCTTATTACAACTTAAAGGAAAGCAATGGAAAAGGGACAGAGAGAAAGTAGAAATTAAAGCAATGGTGCACGTACAGATGTATACATATGAAAGCAAATGCCTCCAGTCTTGGCTGATACTTCCTGTCAGTGAAACAAGCTCTGTTACTGCAGGTGATTTTGAAAATAGTGAAAAAATGCTGTCACTGTCAGGGTAATTCCACTAATTATCACTAGTTAAATGGACGTATGGAGCTGGTTCACGTCTGCACGTGAAGCCTTTCAGCACAACAGAGCAAGCAATAAAGTTGACATATAGGAGTCACTAAATGAAAATAACTTAAATTTTTGACAGCAGTACCATGAGAATCGCTTGTCAGCAGTGTTTTGAGGTAGTATACTCAAAAATTAAAAAACTTTTTTGGCTTAGTTGTCCCACTGGAGAGAGAACAACCCTAATTTTAATTCAAATTTGCAGTACTTAAGTCCTTCCTTAGTCCCTTAATGCTCTGTTTCTACTTTTTGAGAACATATTCCTCAGGGAGATTGGAAAATAATTAAATTCCTCGCATTTCAATACCACTAATCCCGATTCCGTTTTCAATACAGCCCTAATTTACCGAGAATAAATTATTTTATTAAGACTGCAGTTTGGCATGCAGGATATAATACATTTATTGTTTGCTTAAGGTTAGAAACATCAACAGAAACAAAACACTGGATTCTGCAGCATCTGTAGTAATCATTTACTTTGGCCCTTCCTCATCATCAGCAAAAACTACACTATTTCTGCCGTCTCTTCCCTGACATAACTGTCTAAAATCTCAATACCATTACAATAAGTGAAATTTGCAAGTGAGACTGGCTGTGTTACAGGACTTTCTAGGTTTTTCAACTTAGTTTCTACTCACATTAGGCACTTGGTTTTCATGGTGACCATTTTAAATATAAATATTTCTATCTGGAGGAAACAACTTTTTGGTGGTTTGGTTTCTTTGCATGTTTTCCTAGAACTGACATAAAAGGAAAAAAAAAAAATTTAAATGTGATTGGTAACAACTGAAGCTCTCCCTTGCTTTGCTTATAAAACTAGTTAAAAACCACAAAAGTACATTTGCCTACAATACCTGTTTTCTATTGGTGGCAAACAGAAAACACATTTCTTAAGATGCACAATCCTAATAGAAACATCAATGAACAGAAATTGCTTCTGAACAAAACCTCGCAAACAGTCTCTCTTTATAAACAGCCAGATTACTTTTCTCTATTTTTATAAAAAGCTGACTTCCACAGAACTCCTACAAAATAACTTTTCAGGCCAAGTATGGAATTCAAAACAGTTCCTACCGAGACGCTCTGTGCCTATGAACTTACAAGGTTACCGTACACACTATCAGCTTGTTTTGCCAAAGTTACATGAGACATTTCAAACATAAGCCTTCCAACAAGTGCTGCTGTGCCGATTTAACCTGCCACATCTGGAATCATCCCACAATAAAATATAGCTGGAAGCATGTGCACAAGTGGACTAACACTTTGCAGTGAAAATTTTAGATATGTTCACAGGAAGCATAAAATAAAATGACCTATCTGTAGGATTTTATCTGTCACACAGACTAAGTCACATTCCACGCATTTTAAAGTTGAAGACTTTAAAAATAGTGCAGTTTGTTTCTTGATGTTACTGGTCTGAGCTTTCCAGTTTTACTGTGGGAATACACTAAGACACTGACAAGTAAAATGAGATCAGCCACATAAGCCAGCAGTTTGCATATGTCTCCATTCATGCAAACGTACAGTGTTGGCATGAGGAAAGCATGGGATGCTGCCCAAGGGTCCACATGCGTAATCCCAGAGATGGAGGCTCAAACGTCTGCCCCTGCCACAGCCGCTGGTGGGCCCAAGCCACGCTGCACTAGCTTTGCCATTCGGCCACTCCTGCAACCCAGATTTCAGATAACACAGAACAGAAAACTGGTAATCACAGGGTTCACACCATTCTGCCGCCTGCACAGGAAGTCCTGTCCTGTGAGCATCACTAAAACTCCCGGGTGCTCATTTTGCAAAGCACAGGCACAAGTATGTCAAATGAATGACAATGCATAGTTTTCCAGGCATCTGTATGCAGCATATACTTAAACTACTCATCAGAAATCCTGATCAGAAATACTGATGCATTTCTGAAGAGTGAGTTCTAAAATAAAGACATTTTCTTTTTTTTTTTTTTTTTAAAGCAATAGTGTTGTATCTATAGCACTGGAAATTGTAACTCTAAACTTTTAAGTCCAATGGTTTTGAGGAAAAATGTCTCTGGGCCAATTATTATTCTGTGCAGGTTACAGTGAGTATTTAAAAAATCATTATTTCTAACAAGGGTGCTAAAAGCTCTATTACAAGGTCACAAGTTTCCATATAGTCTACATCTTCAAAGCTAACTGCAGATGATTAAGCCACAGTCATTAGGGGTTAATGTTACACATAAACAAGATATTAAAACTTGACTCTTGTTTAGACTGGTTACAAGAAAGAACATTTTTCAGCTCTGTTGTAGTAGATTAGAAACACAATATAAACAACAGTAGAAGGTTTATGCCGATGTTTTCCTAGGTTGGGATCACAAGAGCAAAGGAAAAAAGTATAGCACAAGGATAGCATCAGCCAGAAAGTAAGTGTACCTCTTAAGAAAAGGCACCTGTTATTTAAGTTAGAAAGACGTTATGAAAACTGTCAGTGAAAACAATTAAAAGGACAAACTTTAAGCTTTTTGAAAATCCTGCTTTTCTTTTCCTATAGTGACACTTATAATTTCAAGCTCACACAGTGGAACAGCTGAGATATAAGAGCTAATCACAGAACAGGCAGTAGGTTGGTTGGTTTTTGATCAGCACAATTTTCTACTTTCAATAGGAAGTTAGGACTTTGGGCCAGACAAATTCAGCGAGCAAGTAATATCCTATTTACTGTTACCGAAATCACACCCAGCAGGGAGGCGGAAGGGCCAGGCGCATGGAGCAGGGGTGGACAACACGAGAGGAGGATGCAGAGGGAGCTCCGGCCCCACTCCTGCCCGGCTGCCAGCGGGAGCTTCGACATCCCACTCCCTCTCCCAGACAGCCCTGGGTCCTCCTCTCTGCTCCTCACCCCCAGGTCACAGGGAAAATGTAGATGGCACAACTGTGTCTGTCAGGAGCACGAAAAAATGCATACCCACTAGCTGACAGAGCTATGTCAGCAAAATCCCTGGTATAGATGCAGCTATACCAACAAAATAGAGCCACGTTTGGCAGCAGTGGTTACAGCCTTCCCTTTGTATGCATGGGGACATAATTATGGAGGTAAATACACCACGAAAAAAGAACAAACGCATGAACCAGGAAAAAGCAGACTCTCTTAGTCAGCAGTCATGGAAATAACCTTGGCTCGTGACACTTTGAGAATAGGGATAATCCAGAGGAACGGGGCAGCAAGATAGGCTACGAACCGACACAGCAACATGAGACTGCCCAGGCCTCTGGCAGTGCCCGAGGAGGTGCCACCACATTTCTAGGCAGCTGGTGACCCCCAGCAGGGAGCATGGGGCAAAGGGGCCACCGGTCTCGGTGCCTTCCTGCTCCCTCCAGCGGGGAGCCACCCTGGCATAGATGTGGGTGGCACAGATCTGCCACCCAGGTACAGCCTGTCCCCTTACTGTGGCCACTCTTGACCCAGAGGGGCTACGGAGCAGAGAAAGGTGACCAGCACTGCTGCTACTCAAACTGAGAACTGCCCAAAGACATCAGCTGGACACACCAGAAAGTGCCTTGCAGTGAGGGACCAGAGAACAGTGGATACCGAAATAAGACCGTCTTTTGTTTCCCCTCAGGATTTCTGTGAGAAAGCAAATTAATGTTTGTTTGGGTTTTTTTTAAGCAAAAATATGAAATGATGGCTGGGCTGAAGCAAATTGCCCAGAATATGTCTCGGGGGAAGAAAAAGAACAGCACCAATGTTAGCTTTCATAGAATACAGGCCAAAAGCTCTCCAGAGTGTCTTTCCAAGTGTGGATCTCTGGTTATATGTCTTCTCTCCAGTACGTTTCCCTCTCATTACTGGGGCTGCGGCAATTACCCAAGAGCTGAACAGGAGGAAGAAACAGTCAGCAGGAGGGCTGCAAGACCCTGAGGGCTCCAGGCCATGACCATTCATTTGGCAGAGCTGCCCTCATCTGTAGACATCAGACCTCCAGATCAGTAACCAGGATTAATCCACTGAAAATACAGACAGCATTTCACTGCCAATCATCAAAGAAATAAAACGTTCTGGGCAATATTTTCATATGTATACACACATGCTTTTAGGAATCAACACATTCCATTGTTATAATTTTTTTAATGCAAGCTGGCACACAATACTTCCTGAGGCTTATTGGGGTATTAATGTTATCAGTCACACTGAAATCCATGGGAACCACAAATAAGTTAAAGAAAGAGAATCAAAAAAACCCAAAAGCAGTTTTGAGCTGTGAATGATAGGTTCCTTGGTTAGAGTAATATCAATTCACCGCTGAATACCAGCCACTGAATGACAGTGGAGAACTGTGAAGCTGCACCCAGACAAGTCAGCCAGAGGGTGGTGGAAAACCAGAAGATTTAGGTTAAACACCAAACTCTGCTCCAGGGAGCATTTACATGAGAAGACAAAAAAGAAAGCAAGCTACTGGGATTCCTTTATACCTGTTTTCTTTTTTTGTCTTTGTAAGCTGGACCCATAGTTACCAGAAGAGACTAGAAAAGACATCGTTTCTGGAAGTAGAAACAGTATTTTTGGAAGAAAATGTGCAGGACAATTTCTACCCTCTCTCAGCCTTGACTTCCAAAAAATGAAGAAAAACAAAGTATAAAAAACCCAAAGGAAGATTCCAAGAGAGTTACAAAAACATCATCCATTTCTGCTGCAAAAAAATCCTCTCAGTCAAACAACAAAATACATCTTGAAACATTATTTTTGGGAAATCCATCAGAAAAAAAAAATAACAGTGGGAATAAAATGTCAGGAAGCAGCCCCTCCAAAAAAAACTTCTGAGGGCAGAACATCAGTAACCAATAATAGGAGATACGACAAATGCATCACTGTTTTCACAAGGCAAGCTGAGATATAGTCAGAATTACATTATGATTCATCTTCTCCAGCACAGAAAAGTTTACTAGAAAATGTGAAACACCAAAAAAGCACTTCTTAATAGTAATTGCTCACCACACAGCCTGGTTCCAAAAGCCTGAGGTTTAAATCCTCTATGTTAGTCCTGTCAACAATATTGAAGGTCAGAGGTGGATGCACCTTCTCATATTAAAGTCTTTAAGCAACACTGGCCATTTGCTTCCAATCACCTACCAAGCAGAATGACGTATGCTTAAATACATAGAAGGTGTTATCATCAGGCTCTTCATTAGTCATTCTTTCATTTGGAAAATTTATTTTTCCACATACCTCTACTTCACTGCATGTAAGTGGGCAGACACTGTAGGAACGCAGGCACTTCTAAAGCGCCAAGGCAAAGAACAACGTCAATTTTTTCTAGAAAGTTACTTTTCGCACTATCATCTAGTCCTAACGTTCGCTTTACTGTATAGAAGATCCAAAATTTCTTAATGAAGGAATGCATCTGTAGGCAGCTATGGCCAACATCAACATAACATATCTGAAAGCCAACGTTAACAGTGTTTTTAAAGAGCTGAGCATGCGCAAGTACAAAAACATGGCAGGTATGTTAGACCTATCCAGAAAGTTTTAAGACAGTGTTACTGTTTCATTCCCATATATTAACTGAGGTTCCATGTAACAGCTACAGCTGTTTGGGGATCCTGAAATGATGCCATGTGGTGATTACATGTTGCTTATTTGAGAAGAACGTTTGCAGTACCAGAGCAGCCTGAAGGCATCGCATTTCTTCCCCTTCCTACAGCTACTGGCAGACAGAGCCAAAGCTGCTTTGGTGCCCCCAACTCTCAGGCATCAGGGACAGAAAGGATTAGCTGGGTCTGGGTCTGCAGAGTGCCTGGTACGCAAGGCCCTGATTACGGCTGGCCTTGTTAGAGAAAACAACAATTTAGGAAGGAAAGTGGTTTACAGAAAGATCTTGGGTCAATTCGGTTCTGCTTTAGCACAGCCCAGCCTCTGCCAGCCGGCTGGATGCCCGCCGGCCCGTGCCTCAGCGCTGCCAGCCCCCCGGGGCCGCCCTAGGGAGGGCGTGGGGGGGCTGCGCCCTCGCCCCAGCTGCCGTGGGCTGCCCACGGCCCCTGCGTGGGCCCCGAGGCTGAGCCTGCACGGCCTGACCCCCCCAGTGCCGCGGTCCTCCCTCACTGTGCCTGCTCTGCGGAGAGAGGGAACTGGGGAACGGGAACTGTCAGAATACTGAAGGGTTTTACTCAACTTCTGATCAGAAGAAAACCCAAATTCCGTTCATCAAATGCGCTTACCTAAAGCAAACCAACTGAAGACGTGAAGATGTATTTCGTTACTACACAGTTCCTTCATACACAGTTCAAACGATTTTAATATCCTCCAGCTTATAGAGACCAAGGAGGAAAACAGAGAAGTGACCATCAGAAAAAGGATGGAGAGAAAAATTTCTGGATGCAAGCTATTTAAAGGAAATATTTTTACGTTCTCCACTTTACAAACATGATTTTAAAAAAAGAAGTTTCATTACTGAGCCCAAGAGCTTATATTGGCTTGGACTTCTCTCCAGTTTTACCTTAGCACAGATTTCTCCCTCTCTTCTGCATACAGGTAAAAAGTATTGCTTTTATGTCACTGAAATGTGCAACCAGATCTTTGTCTACACTCCAGTTATCAGGCTTTAGTCTACTAGGAATAAAGAGTTAGCTAATGCCTGAATACAGTGGATGTATTACTATTGTGATTAAGTACTAACACGACCAGTCCCCCAAGAGCTGTACACACAAAACAGCGTAGGCTTTGTTGCAGCATCTTTCAAAAGTAAGATGTTCTTGGAGCTCACTACATGGGGCTCCGAGTGTTCATAAACCCATGGAAACAGCACAGAACTAGCCTTTACTTGTATTGCACTTTCCCAGCCATTTAATTACAGACTGTAGCGATCTGCATTTGGCATCTCACTCTGCCATTGCCATACTGAGCCTGACTCTTGGCCTAGGCATCAGCGCGGAGGTGGCTGGTGATGGGCAGGGGCAGACCGAGCAGGGCAGATCTGTGTTTGGACCAGACCAAATTCTGCCGTTGCCTCCATCACAGCACAGTGATAGATGCTGGTTAGGGATGAGCAGCTGAAGGACCCCCACGCAACACCACTCACTACTCTGCTGCAAAGAAAACCCAAACTGGCAGAAACACCCCTAAAAGATCATGTAGTACCTTTCAGCTTTGTAAAGCATTGGGGTGGGGAGAGAGAAAAGGAAAAAAGAACTTTAGAGGTACCCTTGGACGCTTTTTGCTCCTCAGCTTTTCTTTCCTGCTGGGACATGTACTTTTTTTTTTTTTTTTTTTTTTAAGATACACAATTCCCCCCCCAACCAGTTGCTTGGAAGTGCTACTTGGATTACCAAAGACAATAAGCAAGCAATAAACTGCATGAAGCAAAGAAAAGCAATGGTATTTTCTGAAGTAGAAGCTGAACTATGATGCGGTATTTCCCCTTTCAATTTTGAACTGAAGTTAAAAACAGGTTCTTCAGTACAAGCTGCACCCACAGGGACGTGATCACAATTGAGTTTCAGGTATTGTGCAGTTATTGCATGGAGAGAAGAAAAAGAAGAAGAAAAAAAATTTAAAAAGGCATACACCAGAAGTTTTGGACAGTTGGCACACCAGATCCAAATGAATACAATTTGCATAGTATGCGCTCACTCCCCTCAAAAAAAAAAAAAAGAGCCAACATACAAACTAAACCTCAAATGAAATAATCTGGAAAGGAAGAAGTATGGAACAAGTTTAAAGGGAATTTATATCGGATCTGGAAGCAAAATTTTCAAGGAACAGTGCTTCCTTTCGCATGCAAGTCACACTACAGCCAAATACTACTTAAAAGAAAACTCTGAAACCAACAGCCAAAGGAAAGAAAAAAATAAAAAAATAAAAAGCACAGCAGCATGAAAAAAGCTTGTATGCCAGTCAAGAGATTTCCATAATGCCTTTCTAGATCAGAAATCTTTATGAAAGGGAGGTGGGAAGTGACTGCAACAGTCACAGAATCAGTCCATTTCTTTAAGGTACAACATGGGAGTTTTTACCCCCGCCCTCATTCCTGCCAAGTGCAGATCACTATGAAATACATTAATTTCAAATACTCCAAAACCTCCCCTGTGTGTAGCACAGATTATCATAGCAAAGGCTTTGAACATCAATGTCTCTTTGGTGGTGTTTCTGGTGCCCGGTGCAGCTAGGCAGGATGAAAGGCTGTCAGACCTCAGGTTTCTATCAAAGCTAGACTGAGCTTGACTTCTTCATTGATGCTATCAACTTCAGGGAATTCCTTTCAAACGAGGTCTATCAGACATAATGCTGTCTGCATCTAGGGAAAATTGGCTCCTTTCTAGCCAGATTAACCTGCTGCCTTAAACCGCCGCATTTAAAAGCACACACATGCACATCCAAGGACATATTACAGTGATTTGGCTTGTGAGTGCATATCCCAGGGCTCCTGCTGCCACTAATGACGTGGAGCATGAAAAACTGTTTTGTCATATTTCGTGTGATGGTTTATCTGTGCTCCATGATCCAAAGTCTTCCTCGCCCCACCACATATAGCTGGGGCTCTTCCACCTCTGCCCATTGCTGACCACCGGTCCTGCCAGCGGACGTGACCAGCGCGCTGCCTCTGCGGGAGCAACACAAGCACACTGAGAAAAATTCAAAAGCCTCACCAACGAAGCATTTGCTTGCCTGATGCCCTAACGCAGCAATACAATGACACCCAGAACAGTTTATTCCTAGCTTTCTATGATTGACATGATAGGATTCTTCAATTATTAGCTTATTTTTTTCACTGCAAAAGATGCCATATGCTTGCATAAAAGAAGGAGACTGAAAAAAATTGTAAAGAGTTGTAAGTTGCAGATGTTGAGTTACACGAGTGGCCACTACAGACTCTCCTGTTGTTGCCCATAGGACGTGTGCATGAAACGCCACTTTAACTGTATAAATTGGGTCTAAGAGAGTTTACTAGAAAAAAGTGCAGATGACAGCACTTCATTGGATTCCTAATATTCAGGGTATCAACTAATTATGAATCAACTTTTACAGAGCATATTTCTCCAAGGCATCTTGGCAGGCAGTGTACGGCAACACGTGAACAGTTCACCTCGGTATTTTCAGGTCAGACTATAGCCTAAATGGGTCAGTGCAACATCAGGCAAAAAGCACCCTTCCTTTCTAAAAACAGAAGGTGACAGCTTTGCCCAGGCCCCTCACAGCCCATCTTCTTGCAGTTGGGGCAGCTGCACTTACTCGATTACTCCTTTTACCTCATGGCAGACCTTTACTGGCAGGGCCGCTCCAGAGCAACCCTGTCTCAGTGCTCTGGCAGAGGTCTATTAATCATCAGCAGGTTAAAAGGTCAGATTAGCAAATTTGCTTAAGGTGTACGCCCGACAGGCAGGAGCAAGGATCTCAACCAAGGACGTTCAGCACAGCCACTGCTAACGTGACTCCACTTCTCCGGATGTACAGAATGCCCAAGCAGGCAGAGGAAGTGCCCTGCGCTCGCAGGCGCTACCTTCACCAAGTAGAGTCCATGCAGGCTCTGACAGACTGCTGTAACCTTATAGGCACAGATCCTTCACGTGTTAAGAACTACAATAAATCCAACATGCTTATACTTCCCAGACAGAAAACCCAGATTATTAGCAACAGTTACCAACACAATCACCACAGCAGTTCCCAAATGGATTTCTCTACATTCTTACCCACATCCTATTTTTCCGATCCCTACGAGGTTGCACACCAGCGCATCCACAGCTTAAAGCTGAAAATTTTACTGCTGGAATTTTAATCACAAGCGATAGGAACATAACCTAGAATATAGGCTTGGAGGAGAGAAAACACACGTAAAGGCAAAAAAACTGAACGAGCAACTAAAATACAACTTTGGTGGAAGAAAAAAGCACCTTTGGCCTGAGTCTCACTGCAACTTTGACACCGTCTTACAGAAGATCGCTGCAGTTTTGTAAGTGACACTGACCAACACCTTCAAGTCACAATATCTTGCGTGCAATTTTTAAACATGCTACACAAGCAAAACGTTCAGCTGTTTCCACCTCCCCTTAGCATCAGCACGGTTATCGTTACACCATGTCACTGCTGTGAAACAAATCCAGTCAGCTACAATTGCACCACAGAGAAGATGGCTCTGCCGAAAACAGGGGAGGGACTGCATCTGCTGGGGTGTGCCAAGCGAAACTCATCAGCATCATAGCACATGACTAAGCGTGTACTCGGGTAAGTCAATACTCAACCACCAATTTGAAAATAAAGGTAATTTCTTCTTATCTCCCCCCTCCCACCAATCTGTAAATATGGGAAAAGACCGAACATTGCAAATGAAGCTTAAGAAGCCTTAACAAGAAAACACCAACACACCACAAGATACAAAACAACTATTCTCACAGGACAATGACTTAATATTCTATTTAAGATTAAAATATATCAGGTAAGAAATATTAGAAGTTAGGATCCTATTTCTAAAAATAGAAAGGTGACCACAGGTGCACTTGACAGAGACTATTCATGTCAATATAGGCCTGTAAGGTAAATAATTAATGTAAATGTTGCCTCTTTTGCTTAATTCTAGTTGTGAGAGGTAATACTTATGTTGTCAATACTAGTTTCTAATGACTAGGACCAGAACAATCAATTAGTTTCCATTTTAAGTTCCCCAGACCTGGTAGAAAAGAGAAAAGCGCTCTCTCTTCTGGATATCTTCCCCCAAGAAAGCAGAATAATAACTAAAATCGTAATAGAATCATCAGCCAAAGGAAGAAAACACTGTTTGGGTTCACTTCCTCCTCCAAAATTAAAAAGACACATTAATTTCAGCCCTGTATCTGGCATAATACCCCAGCAAAATATTAGACAACAGACAAAACCCATAAGGAAAGTAGAAAATTTGGATTCAAAACATGAGCTGCTTCTTAGTATGACAAGGGTGTATTTTTCTCATTAGAGAAACAGTCATTAAAAATAAATGCAATGAAGGCTTCCATGAATTCATCAGAAGCACTGATCACAACCTTACAAAGTCTGTTGATACCTAGTAGGAAAGTCAGACAAAGTAATGAAGTAAGTTTGTGTTATACTTTGTCGAAGTACCAATAATTCATTCTCTCACACACATTTTCAATAAACTTTGCAGGCATTTGGCTACATGACAGCCGATTAGGCAGGCAGACAAGGAAAGCCTTGCCATTCTTTGCTTGTCTGTATGTTACTTCAGTAGAGCAAATAAAACTGCAAAGTAGCGGCTCACAGTCTCTTTGCGCACTAGAACTATTACAGTGAAAAACCTGTGATGTATATCTATATTGATATTTACTTCTAAATTAAATCCTGTATGCGAATGCAGACCTGCTACACTATATATGCCATTCCTTTATTTATCTTAGAAATCAGTGAACTAAAAGTGACACAAATAATTATACAGCTATTTTCCAGAAGCCAGTGTTTGTGGTTATATTAACTTGAGATTTCAAATGAGCCAGATCACCTTCACATTCTGGGTCAGTTATGTCGTGTTGAATGTTTTACTTGTCAAAGAACCCACAAAGCTTTACCTCAAAGGGCAGAAGAGTTTCATATTGACATTGCTTTGTAGAACTACCTGCTTTACCTGACCATATGAAGGACACATACAAATGCTCCGTTAGATAAAGCTGAGGCAAGAAACTGTCAAATACAGTGTTAAGCGATTTGTGTATCTCATGGAATGTCAGGCTGAACCTTGGACTTACCTTTGTAAGAGGGAAGTGGTGTGGACAGCACATGAAAATGTCTCACCTTGCTCTGAAATAGCTGCGTAATTCCTTTTGTTCTGTATTAACGCATGATAAGCATAAAATAAATGGGAGACAAACATTTTGACTCTGTAACTGAGCTTGAAGGTGCTTCTACACACAAGTTTCTAATAACATCAATCCCTTCATTAAGTCACGTAGTAGCTAAAGAAGTAGCTATATGCAGGTTCACTGGTATATATTTAAATGTGTGCGTAAAGAAAGCCTTACGATATTATCAAGCTTCTGCATTTGTCATGAAAAAGCATTAGAAATATTGCTGGAGCCCTCTACATGCATGCATTCGGGAAACAATCACAACTCCTTCCTCAGTAATAAGGAAAACTGAGAGACAGAAGATAACCCTGCCCTTTGCATTTTTGCATAGGCAAGTGTTAAGATAAAGACCCTGTGGATCTCCTTTCCCACAAAAATACACTCTCCATTGCGGAGTTTCAATGTCAGATCAGAAGGAAACCCAGACAGAAACCTTCTCCCCGAGCGAGGGGCCAGCATCCCCCTCTGCCACGCACAGCCAGGCCTCTGCCGAGCTGTGGGCGCAGAGCGCAGCTCCTCCTGCCCGTGCCAGCACCTGCTGCTTCGCACCTCCCAAAGCCATCTCCCTCGCAGGGCCGCTGCCAGCCCCAAGATGCCAGCCCCAAGATACCTTAACTCTGCACTGACGCACAAAGCGTGCCGCACTGCCAGAGGCTGGCATCCTGCTGCGTCCGCCTCTAGGGGAGAAGTGGAGGAATAAAGCCATTCCCCTCTCTATGCTATATTTACCTTGAAAACTGACATGTGAAGTATTCATTAGAATTACTCCACCGAGGATACTAAAGGCAGTTTTTTCCCTACAACATGCACAAAGCAGGTTGGCCTAGCGCACATTAACCTATTTTCCCTGTCCACTTATCTAAGCATCAAAGTTACAAACAAGATGTAGCTGACCTGTAGCGCTGGTTGTGTCTTACTGAACCATACAGAGTAGCTCCGCAGTATGTGCTGGGGAGTGTTACCTTACTCATCACCCCTCTGCTGCAGTTTCAGCTCAGATACCTACTCCCAAATATACACCAGGTACCCAGGACAAGACCCAAGACTTCATTAAATATTTGGCACATTGTCTCAAATTACCTTTGACACACAGGGTTATTTATACATCATGGCACACTGCATGCCTCTGTGACAAGATAGCATCACGCAATAACGTATGTCAGGAATGCAGGCAACAGATTTAAACCAATCCCCGCTTCAAGATGCTTTTATTAGGAAGCAGGTCACAAACTGAGTAATATCCGTTTTATGCACTGAAAAATGTATGCTATTCATTTCCAGGAAATAAAGTCAACCACCCTAACCCTTCTCCCCTCTCACATACACCCCCCCAACAGAACAACGGAAAGACGGTTTCTTTTGTCTTAACAGGTTAGCTGTTGGGATGTGCTTAGTTCTTTATGCAAGCCTTATTCCTCCTAATGCATTTGCTAGGACACCTAATGTTGACTTGGTGCAAGGGCAGTGTTTCAGAGAGGAATTACAGCAAGAGGTATTTGGTTACATCCACTGGATTCAGTTTTGAATATGCACCAATAGTTCATACTTATTGAGCTTGTTTCCAAGCCTTAAACATGTGCACATATCTGATACTCATTCAGCCACATTAATGTTCTGAACACTAATACTGTACAGAGGAGTGTCAGCTGTTACTTTCAAAAATCCATAGACAGAAATGGGAGGAACCTACAATCTGCATTCATCTTATGAAGCAAGACTCTGAAATCTGAAAAACAGCTCTCGACTTCAATATTCTTCTGTGCCTACAGCTGTGCAATTACTTAAAGAATTTTCTGAACTGATAGAAGCAGTTGGTTGCACAGGTGACAGCCATAGGAATCCTTAGCACTCAGTGAAAGGGGAAAACCAAACACTGAGCAGAAGGCTAGGAGTTTGGATCTGAAAGAGAACTCATTCACATAAATTATCCAAACCCAAATATCACATTTCATCAGGAGTTCCTTCAGTCTAGCTAGGATGGAAATGAGACCTGGAGAAGTTCTCTTCTCAGGATGCTCACTCCTGTATGACCTCTACCAGGAGAAAAGCAATGGAGATTCAAGTGTACAAGTATATAATGTGCCAGATCCACAGCGGGGGTGAAGTGACGATGACAAGAATATTTTAAATAAATAAATAAATAAAATCAGCACTATCTGTACACTTACTACCATGAAGTCAAGCCCAAGTACTTCCTGCAATACAAGCCCAGAAATTTCTCCTGATCAGTTCAGATTGCTACTTAAAATTATTCCCCAGCTCAGCACAAGGTGACACAGCATATAGAAAATCCATAATAAACAGCCCGCTAACAAGCATATACAATAGATGATCCCGTACAAAAAGAAGCTGATCTCATGAGTAAGCAGAAGCCAAAAACTACCCACTATCTTCTAAAGTTCATTAAGGGTAATGCTTAACCAGAGGGGTTTTTCAGCTGGAAAGGGTGTCAGCAGAGAGCATTGTGTTGCATTATGAATTTCTCCCTTGCTTTTAGCAACTGCCTTCAGAGACTGCACTTGTTTCTCTAAATCCTTCCGTGCTGCTCCCTATGTGCACAAGTTTAGAGGCCAAGGGTACTGCACATCCCTAACACCACTAACAGATGGGACTCACCTCAGCCAATAACACAGATTATAGTTGCTGTGATATACTCTGATCCGATTACATGCAAAAAAGAATTCCACTATCTGCCAAACCCAAGTCTTCTCAAAGAGAGGGGAAAATGCATCTTCTGCTCCTGCTCCACCTTCTGCTTTGCTTTTTTTTTTTTTTAAACTGTTAATAATTTTTTGCTGGACTCCATCACATATGATTTGCACATGACAGACTGGGCAAAAACATCTTGGAAGATTTAAAAGCCTTCCCATTGGCTTTTGGAGTTGCCTATTCAGGTAAGAACATGGCAAAATATGTTATCTGCACCAAGTAGTATTTTGATGTACTCAGTCTTTCAAAAGTAACACTATATTAAAAATTAAAAACATAAAATATGCAGAAGATTTAAGATAAGCAATTGAATTACCAAAGACTATTTAAAGTTGATTATAAAACATCCCCACGTATTCGCAACAAAAATTTCACTTGGCTTTGGAAATTCTATTTTGATGCTTGGCTATGGCAGTTACACAGAAGGATAAACCGTAACACCCCCTTGGGCATTACTGCAGTCTACACAGGCAATAAGCTGCAAGCTTAAAAGGTCTGAGAAGGATTTATCATGAACTAACAGATCCAAAGAACCTGCTTTTTAAGAAGCCAAAACTCCACAACACACACTTACAATGCCAGGCACAGCCATTTTAAAAACTGAATTGGTAATATCCATGTGGCTGAATGCAGCAAGTGGAGAAACTGCTGGCATTATTTGTCCAGACCAATGCAGATGAAATGCCAGTGACAAGAACAGAAGTTTAAATCTAATCCACATATTCCCATCACACAATTCAATAAACCATCTGCCTGAAGGAGTCAGGCCCCAAATAGGAAGCTCTCCCAGACCAGTTAACAAAATGTAGCAAAGTGTCCAGAAACAGACAGGCAGGTGATCTTTGAACCCATGGGTCGTCTTCAGAATTATTCCCTCTTCACCAGGTCTTACCATAACAGCTCTAGGAGGAAAAAAGTAAGAAGAAATGAACCCAAGTTCAGACTTTTCTCCCAGTTACATCAGTGTTACTGGGACACTGAAATAAAAGTAATCAGAACTCGAACTGAATATAAGCTAGGGCAGTAGTCTCTGTCATAATTTGTGTTGAGGTAGGGTCTACCTTTCCCAACAAGAAACTGGGCTTCTCTTCCCCCCTTCTCCGCACAGTACATTGCCCACTAAAATTTGGAGGGGATAATAAAACAAAACAAAAAACCCAAACCCCCTCACTGAACAACAGCCCAGAGCAGGAAGAGGGGTTGATAGCACACGCAGCTCAGATTTAAGCACAAGTCTGAATTTTTTTCCTTTCATGGAACTAAGAGTCTAAATATGACTAAAGATCATTTTGGGGAAGTTTTTACTTGCTTGTAAATGTAACTATGCATAGATGAAAGAGTTATTCTTAGTCATCTTCTCCATGTCAAAAATAAACCCAGCAATTTCCAGAATGTGTCACAATACAATATTAACTATGTATCTGCACAGTCACTGAATCAGTGGACACTTAATAGTCTTCATTTAGAATATCTGTATTTTCTGGAAACAGCCTAACGTACCATGCTGGAATACCCCGAACTACTAATACCACTTCTGAAGGAGTCACTCTGCAGCATAAACACCTCTAAAACTGGTCCTAGTGATGAGCAAAGCAAACAGCGTGCCATCCCTTAGCAGTCAGGGTGCCAGGCACAGAGCAGAGGCTGCGTTTTTCAAATTAATGGACTCCTCACACAGAAAGAGCTTGAAAAGAAAAGGTGCGTCAAAGAAACAATTTGCTCACATACAAAACGCACACGCCAAATGTATATTATACAGGTACACATGCATTATACAGATGCAGGCATGCTGGGCTGCCTGTACAGGCATACAAAGCAACCCCTCAGCCTTCCTGTAGCTCGTTGGCTCTGAACACAACACGCCAGCAAGCTGAGAAAACAGAAGGACCGTACGGAGAGGCAGACCTCAATTCAGTCATCTGAAATAGTCTTCATTTTAAGGGAGTCAAAACACACCATGCCCCTAAGAAGCAAAGCCTCTTCCACTAGAAAACAGGGGTTTTTCTGCTGACGCCAGGGGAATCAAACTGAGACGAAGGACTCCTGAGGAACAGATACACGTTACCAAGGACTCACAACAAATGTTACAGCCACGTGGAAGAGTCCCAGTGGGAAATATATAGCATTTGAAAGTTTTCCCTAGAGTTTTCAAGATGCTAATTATAAAATACCAGAGCAGTGAGACAGCTGGAGCAGATACAAGGTACATGCTAAAAGAGGTGAAAGACTTAAAGCATACTCACAGAGAAACCGGATAGCAATCACCTCTCTTGTTTTATGGTTTCTTATACCTAAAGAACATCTCCAGCCAAAAAATAGGCTCTCTCATCTCCACAAGGAATGGGACATGGACACCAGACAAGAAAACTCTGCTTCAGAGTTATCTTAAAAAAACCAAAATCTCTTCACATCATACTTACCTCTAGATTCTAGACAAAACTGAAGGAAACCTGAACTCCTCACAAACAGCAGTGCAACCACCACCCTGATATCAGGGATATTTTACTGCTGTGCATCTTTAGGGCAGCATTAAGGCAACTAAGAACAAAAAAATAATAATAATCAGAGGTTCAAACAGAGCCGACTCCTAATTTCTGTATACTTTATTGGTTTTCTAAGAATTTACCTAGCTTTACAGATAGGGCAGGAAAAGTCACGTCACTTGCTGCAGGCCACACAGCAAGAGGAATTTGGATGCAGCATCCTTCGGTTTCCTATCGGAACTTCATTTCTCCACTACACAGTATAAGCTGCATCTCCAATATCTTTTTCTAGTACTACGAAGAGAACAGCACTAACCTATGTCAAGCAGCATTTTAAACCCTTGGTTTTTCAGGTATCAACTTGGCAGGTCTGTTTAATGTGGGGGATAATGTATGCTTTGCAGCAGCAATCTTGAAAAGGAGAACTGAATAAAATGCATGAGTCGAATGCGCTGGTACCTGGCTAGTCAGCCTCATCATAAAGCAGCCTCCCAGCACACAGCCTTGCAGTATGGAGAATCCAAGACGTAGGAAAAGGACTGAGAATTTCTCAACCCAAGGCTTTAGCTGAAAAAGACCATTATGCCTGTGCTGTAGGTGGGTGTGTCCATTCATACCAGCTGATTTATGGAATACTGATGTCTTCTGGCGTATGTTGCTGGTGACCCCATCACCCCAGCCCTGCGCTATTGCCACTGCCAGCTTTGCTATCTGCCTGAGGGGGGAGGCGGCAGTGATAAGGAGGAGGTGGGGTGAGATTCAAGTCAGGGGAGTAAAGTGGCTAATTACTGCTTTGGACAGCAAGTAAAATGGTTACACAGATAAATACAGCACTTGTATTTTGACGACAACTTGTATTCTCAAGCAGAGAATTGTAAAATTGTTGCACATTTTTCAAGTTTCTAAAGAAGTGAAACATGACAAAAACTGAGACTGAACATCAGATTCAGTCTGAGTAAGACTAAGATCAAGGATACGCTGAGTGTTAAGTGAGGCAACATAAGTTTAATTCTTATAATGTTTACTGACCTCATAATACACAGAGAAAAACTCTATAATATCTCTAGAGTTAGGAGCAAAAGTTTGCTGATGCTCCAATACAGTATTTTAGAAGTGCATTTTTCAGATGCATCCTCCAGAGAGGATAAAACCCACCGTATTTAGATAAATACCCAGATAACTTCAAACTAAGCATACATGGACATACACTTATTTAGAGTGCTTGTGTAAACGATAACAGACATGAATTCCAGTTTGGTTGTTGGATAATCTGTTTTCCACCCATGTAATATAATTAGCCACCAATATAGCATGGCGAAATGAGGGAAGCAAGATGCCCTCTTTTCTCCCAGATCAAGGCACTTCATGAACATCAATTAGATGTTAATATCCCTGGGAGGCAAGTGTGACAAGTCTTATTAAGCCATTTTAAAGATTAGGACACTGAGTCACAGAGAGATTAAGAACTTCCTCAAAACCAACAGCAGAGTCAGAGAGGGGGCAGCTACACCCCAGCCGGGCCTGGCGGCACGAGACCGCACTGCCCCACCTTATTACAAGATTTACAGTCTCTAAGGAGGAAAAAAAAATAAAGAAGGAAGTCCACGGTTATACGAAGTTTCCTGGCCATGCCAACACGCCTCAGTTTTGATCTTTAGATACAAGAATGCAGTTTGGTTTCCACGCTCAGACTGTATTTTGGCTGAAAGTACCAGCAAGGTTGCCCATCATAAACGGTTGTTAAAGTTGACGGCGACTTCCAGATCTTTTCCGATAAGTTTCTCTCTCTCCGAGAGAGAACTTAAAACTTTTTGATACTGGCTCAACCCTATAAGCCTAGGGGCAAATACATCTACAATCATCAGTCTTCGAGCCAACCCACGGCCAGCTATCTGAATTCAAGTCACATGCTGAATTTACACAGTAAAAACGCAGTGAGCATGACAAGACAATTACTATCATAGGTTAAGACGTACTTCAAAGCACATAGAAAAACCCAACAGATGCCATATTCAATTAGCCCAAAAGGTGAGCAGAGAAGGACGTTACGCTGATTAACACGCTCACTAAGGCGCGTCCAACCCAACAGCCCACTTCAGCGTTGTAACATTGCGAAAGCATTTTGCTGCCCTACTCCCAGGGTACTTCGGAAGCTGAAGATTATTTCTACTTTTCCCGCGTCGCCCTCCGACGCAGCGCGAGCGCCAGCCCACGAAGCCACCCTGCCTTACCGCGAACGCGCAGGGGGCAGGTTCAGCCCTCCGCCGGGCAAGTGCCACGGCCGGCAAAAACGAGCCCGCCAAGCCAAGCCCAGCCATGCCAAGCCCAGCCCAGCCGGTCGGGCGCAGCAAGCTGCCGCCCGCCCCGCCGGGCACCCGCCGCGCAGCCCTCCGCGCTCAGCCGGGCGCCAGCCGCCCGCGCCCGGCGAAGGGACGGCGCGGCGCCGAGCGCCGCCACCCGCGGAGGGAGAGCCCGGCTCCGGCTGCCCTCGCCCGCGGAGGGACCCTCCGGCCCCGGGCGCCGCCGCCCGCCGGAGCCCCGCTCCCACCGCACCTGCTCCGCCCGCGGCAGCGCGCCCCGCGGACCTACCGGTGGCGCCGGCGCCGCTCCGCATGCTGCCCGCCGCTCGGCTCGGGGCGGCGCGGCACGGCTCGCCGCGGCTCCGGGCGGCTCGGGGCGGGGCCGGCGGACCGGGGCGGGCCGAGGCGGGCCGGGGCGGGCCGGCCGCCCCAGCCCCGTGCGAGCAGCCGGCGCCCCTGCGCCTCGAGCAAGGTGCGTTTCCCCCGCCGCCCCGATCGTGACTTTTTTCTTTCCCCACGCCCCCTCGTGGCTTGTCGGGACCGGCCGTGACCGGTGCCGCGTGGGTCCCGCACCCCGCTCCGCCCGCAGCCCGCGCTGGAGGCAGGGGCGCACCTGCTGGCCCCGGCCCGGCCCCGAGCGGCGTCCCCCGCTGCTGCTCCCCGCGCAGGGACCGCGTGGGCGGCGGCGAAGATGCCACCTGCAAATTGGGGAAGTGGTGTCTCTGTCAGCACATCCGGCGGAGCGTGAAATGGGGCGCTCGGAAATGATTCCTCTTGCCTGTCTAGGTTCTACGTTTGAGGAGGCTTAAAGGTGGTCATATATTCAGGAGATTTAAGAAGATTTAGGTCAGCAAGCGAACGGGAAACCACGGGAAAGAAAGTTCAAGATGTAACTAACAGCACTTACGCTACACTCCTTGACTTTTATCAACAGTAACAACGCCGTGCTAACGGTAGAACTGAAGTCTTACGAAAAGAGAAAAGGAAGAAAAACAATTAGGATTCACTTGAACTGCTGCAACAGGGAGGGCAAAATGCTCCGCAGCTAAAGCTTGTATCTACTACCCGAAAGGTCTGATAAAATCCTCAGCAGGCCTACTTTTAGGTAACTTAAAACATCCATAAATGTTTTGACATGTGCCACACAGACACTCTACCTTAAGTGACCTTGAAGAAGGCTGTGGCAGAACAAGGGAGCAGGACCCTAGTCTGCCATGACATGAGCTACCCGACCTTTTTTTTCCACACTTGCCTGCTCTGAGCCAAATTTAAAGTTGCTTTGGAAAACGTGGAGAGAAAACAAGTGCGAATGTGGCCCTATTTATCCACGCACAAGTGAATGTAACACAGTCTCTAATGAGCCAAGCATTTAACCAACTCTCTAAAATAATTTGTTCACCTCAAGGTAAGCATTTTGTTGTGGAAAATACCGCTCATTTGGGTTGAAATTTGTCTTCTAGCTTCTTGCATTGTGCTTGGCTGAACCCAAGTTTTACTCAATCATTAACTTTTGAATTGCAGTATGTTTATCTGCTTATTTAACTTTGGGAGATTAAATGTACTTTTTCCTCAAAGTGATAAAAGATAGAATATAGAAATAATGGTGCATACTGTTTCCCTGTTATCTAAAAGACTATCTTCTTTAGCAGCCTTGAGGAAGGCAAGAACAAGGAATGAGAAAATGCTCTCGGCAAACTTCCAGCAAAAGTGATCTGTAGTTAGCAAAGGGGGATGTGTGTATGAAAGAAACAATATCTATATGACTTGTACAAAGTCCTCCTAGTTTCAGTCCAGCGTTGAGAGCCACATGAAAGCAAGATTCCTCCACAGAGAACCCAGGAAAGACGGTGTCAAAAAGAATTTAACCCCTCCTGGGAAATATTCCAAAACTTCCTTCTTTAGGAAAGACGTTCCTTCTTGGTTAGGAAAGACGCTTACAGCACTGGCCTCCCATATATCTCTTCACCTTTACCAGCTGTCCTCTTCCCTCCACTCCTCTCAGAAAAAGTTAAGAAGTCAATAAAAAGATAACCCTCTCCTGCCAAGTCCTTCCAAAATTTTTATGCACTCCATAGGGAGGCATGTCAGGGGCTGCACGAAGACCACCAGGTACCTTGCTGTTCTAATAACTATATTAGAAGTGTATTTACTGATTGTCCTTAAATATTTGAGCTTTGAAAATGGCCAAAAGATGAACGTACAGTTCACACTCACTAATCTTAACTATTATCAAAACCATCTTGTAAAATTATGTTTCACTAGATGTTACTTAACCAGAATGAAGAAATTCTTTATTCACAGTCACACCCACCACAGTCACACCTCTCCAAAGGAAAACATAACTAAGATACAGTCTAATCACTCTGGGCTAAGATGAACACACTTCAGTGAAGATTAGATTAATAAACACTAATCAAGAACCACAAATTTGGCGTTACATGTGGCTCTGTTGGCTGCCCTAGACCCCCTCCCTTATGTGAAGCGTGGGACATGCAACCATAAAGGGAAACTCCCCGGGGTGCTGTGCAGCCTCCCCTTCCAAGTTCCTAACCCATTATTTTTAACAGTGCAGCTGCTTTGTAAAATTTTTTTTTGTTCAGACCTAGCCTGTTCTCCCCCGTTGAAAGGATAGGAAAAAGGAACAAGAATAGCCCTTATGAAAAACAATCCAGCCTCATCAACTAGTATAAAGCCATGCCGGCTAACTCCACTGTAGGATGTTCATCCCCTCACTGTGGCTGATTATGTAAAGCACTCCCCTTCCTGACATGTGCAAGCCTATTTATTCAAACTCTTGTATATGTAATTCTATCCAGATATCCAACATAATAAAAGCCCTTCTTGTGGTATTTAAACAACCTGTCTGATCTTTTCTGATTAATTGTGGATTTATTCAAAGTTAACTGAACTTTTTTATACAAAAGAGATGGTCTTATTGTTATGTCACAGCCTGGGTCTCAGGGGACCACACTGAACTCCCTCCTCCTCCACTCATCTCCCTTATGACTTTGAGAGGTCACGCATACATGGTGTGTTATCAGTTCATGATCTATAGGGTTATGGTAGTAAGACTTCCTTACCTCATGGGGGCTTATGAGGGTGAAGCCCTCATATGAGGGTAAAACCTTGGCATTCAACTACATCACATGAAAGGCCATTATGGGTAGCATAGGTATTTTCCTGCTCTTGGTTTGAAGTTTTTCGTCATATTCATCTCTGGTGAGAATCAGTAGTTAAATACAGATTTTCATATTCTCTTCCTTCAGTAATGCTTTTTGTTTTAAATGAACATATAAAGCCATTAGAGCGGTTCTTTTAAAGGAATTTTGCTTTATAGATTGAGGAAAAGAAAATAGATCTAAGGAAAGGAAGCTGAATTCTTTATGTGGGAGCATATAATTTTCCTGGAGCCTGGAATAGCTGGATTTTCTTACCACATGTGCAGGAAATAGCCCTTCCTACCCGATCCTGAATGTATCAGATAATACCCTTAGCATATAATGGAACTATTCTAGTGTGAGACACCTTCTAAGCAACATTTCTGTTCAAGTTTCTAAACACATTAACAGAGTTATACATGTCTATTGAGGAACAGTTCAGAACTCTTTGGTTCATTGGTAAATAATGAATATTTAAACTATTCCACAGGATCCTTGCTTCTTAATTTAAAAACCAGACAGAAGTACCAAGAAAACACACCTAGCTAATTTTCTAGCCTTCTTCCCACAGATGACTACAAGCTCATTTGTTAGGGAAGTTTGAGGATGGGTCCTTCATCACCCTACCTTCCTCATATCAGCAATTTCTCATACACTCCCTGCTTCTGCTGCAGTAACAGTAGTAGGGCTCTCCCACCCTGGCACAGAACTGCCAGGACTTGCAGTTGCACTGTGTTGCCTCTAGCCTTTAAGAGGGCAAGCCCTAACAACCTATCCCACAGCACACCTGGCCAGTAACACATCCCCAGGTTGGTGACATTCGTCTGTCTTTCTTCAGCACAAATATTCTGTTTGGGTTTTGGGCGGGGGTGGGGGTGGGTTGGTGGGGGTGGGGTTTTTAGTTTTTTGGATTGGTGTCCCGTGCCCCCACCCCCACCTCTCACCCCCCCGGTGTGTGAATATTTTCTCTGATATTTTGACCAAAAGGAGATAGAGCTTGTCTGATGCAGGTTACTGACCCAAATCTAGGAAATTTCACTCTTTGGATCACATGTCTTTGCTGGTTAAATCTCCCTGAAGCTAAAAAGGCTTTTACTGATGTGAAATTTCTAATAATAAACCAAATCCAGGCACAGGATCATCTCTTGCTCCCAGTGTCATTCAATATTAACTGATTCATTTCCTAAGACACTTAGATAACTGCAATCTCATACAGAGAGTACCCAGCTAGCCAGCACCAGCCTCTTCAAAATCTTCACTTAATGAATCCAAAAATTCCTTCTCTGAAGGCAGCTGAGCCTCAAACTCTCTAGGACAACTCTCATTTTAGTAAGGCATAAAATTATAATCCCGTATTTATTCCTACAACAGAGTCACATCTCAGTGTCATTTCACTTCACGTAAGGGATAATTTCAGCTTCGGTGATGTTGTAATTACAAATCATGGAAACATTTTTTGAGTTCTGAAAAGCAACAACCAGAACCTTAAGAAGTTTGAAACTTCTCTTGGGACACATATCATTTTGTAAGGTATATTTGAATTTTGAGAAGATTTGACAGATAATCAAATAAGGTGGACATTATGAAAGGTAGAATAAATCATTATTATTTTCGTTTTTTTCCCCTGTCCTTGTTGTAGCCAGTCTTTTAGTCAGCTGTTAAAAGATTTTAGTCTTCCACAGGGATATATTTGGATATTTTCCCTAAGGAATATCATAATTATTGCACTAAAAGTCTTCGTTTTATTAATGCTGAGTCCTCAGTGCCCTAAGGGCTTTATTCCATGGATATTTTATATTTTCATTTCTGCCATTTGGGTTTGTGTGCTCAGATACAGTTTTGATTCTGCTTTGATTTGCAGGAGTCACTACTCTGAGAAGTACATACGAGAGAATATCAAAGGCATAGAGCTACTTCTCCTGTTGAAATAAATGTCAACATCTCACTGACTTCAGAGAGAAAAGGATCAAGTAATTAAACATTGTTTTGCATGGATTCCTCTGGATCAGGCCTCATTTTCCTAGCTAGTACTTGCAGCTTTGCTGCTTTGGATTCTGCTGACAAACGACTCTGTAAAACTAACCGACCAAGCTCAGCAAAGCTGATAAGATTTCCGTCCTGCACTGCTGTGCTAACACCTTCCCTGAAAATGTACTCTGAGTTTGGTCATACTTGATTTCAGATTAAGACTTTGCAGAGTGAAGTGAAACTTAAATGTCAGCTCAAGTGATAACGAAATTGAAGTTAACACACAGTCTTTCAAGACAAATGATTCCAGGCTGCGTACAGCTGGTAAATAGATTCTGCTTTGTTAGGGGGCTAAAACATCTGCATGAGCCGGTAACTGTCAGCTGCTTAAAGGATGTCACATTGCAAAATAGCCGGCTAGGTTTCTTCAGATTACATCAGGAGAAAAATGTAGTGATCTGTGATAGAGATGTTGGGGAAATCTTGTGAAAAAAAACCCCAACAAAAACACCACAAAAGACTTGTGTATTTATCACACACCTGCATTAAAATAGTTCCTAGAATGTGACTGTCAGTGAATAAAGGGAATCTTCTCTAAATACATGCTTATTACAAATTAACCATTCTGTATGTGTTGTCAGCAAGAACCTGAGATTATTTCTTGTCTGTGGGAAACCTTCTGTCAGAGACAAAGATCACTTTCCAGATGCTTTGATGTTAGCATATTAAATCTTAGCAGAGACTTTATTTAATTAAATGTTATTTATGTGTTGTGGGTGTTACTGAACAAAGTCTTCCCTGAGTGCCATTAATGGAAGAATGACAGAGAGTTCGAACCAGTGAGGACCATCATGATAAGTCTGAGTGCAGAGATAGTCTCCGGTGATATTTTAGGGAAATTACTGTTTCTCAGACAGCTGAACACTCAGACGTACTTGCCTAGCTCAAGGATGTCTTGAGCCACAACACTTCTAATTGCCATGCTTCCAGTTTCACAGATTCTCATTCTTCATTTTTAAGTTAAACACTTGTAGTTACTCTGTGCTATTGTAATTGTTTCTGTAATGAATATGACTCCATGCGCATGAGCAAACCTGTGTTAGAAATTTAATGCTAAATCTCTTTTTTTTTTTTTTTCATTCTCAGGGAAGGAGCTACTTTCTTTGGCAATTCCAGAGTTTACTTGGGAGATCGTAGTGACTGATCATTTACTGTGCTGCATTATGGTGTATTAGAGAAGAGATGACCTTGCTTCTCATGCTTAGCCGGGAAGGAATGGCTAGGAAGATGTATTCTTTTTTTTAAAATTATCTAACAAACACAAATGTTTCTAACTTGCTCTATGGAGATAATAGAAATCAATCAGCAACTGCTGGGTAGCAGTTTTGTCTGTTATACATTATTGTCTGTCTTGACAGCATAAAATAAATAAGTTATATGTATTCAACCCCCCTGTTTAAAAAATAAGGTTGCTAAGAAACAAGAGTTATGCATGTTTAATGCCATTTACAATCAACATTTATATAAAAACATGAAACGTAGCCATGATGCACTTGGAGACTATTACAGTGCAACTAAAACACAAACTCGTGGTCTGGGCAAAGAAGAAGAAATGTGAATTTTACTGTCATGTCATAATTAGGACTCTGGCCAATGTATAATTACAACTTCTAAAGTTCCTTTCCATGTTCTGGATTCTGTAGGAAACGTCAGTTAATGTCACTGATATTTTTACTGTCATATTTACTCTTTCTTCAAGATAATCTTGGTATGGATTTCCAAAGGATACTGTCAATTAGAGTGGAATAACTAAGGACCCATAGGTTCCACAGAAATTGTGTGCATTATGGTTATATGTAGTTCAACAAGAAAAGTGTTGATGCATACAAAAATTTGGTTTACCTGGTTTGCATTTCAATCTGATTCATATGTGTTTGTTACAAACATTTGCATATGTGAACTTTGTTCAGAAATACTCAGTTGTTGTCATGGTTCAGGAGGTGAGTGGTTATGCTGAATGAAAGCATATGAATGAATGAAATGAAATGAAATATGCATATTGACATTTCTCGCTACTACGCGTATTGGTAAGAAAGAAAATTTCATGCAGCCTCCTACCTTTCACTGGAGTCAATCCTATGCTCATTTAAACCAATAACCAACTTTTCCTCTGACCTCACTCAACTGCAAAAAAAAACAAACAAAAAGACCGAGACATCTGTTAAAAGCAAGGGTTCCGCGGTCCTCACCAAAGGCCAAATAGCAGCACAGCAACACAACTGCTAAAGCTAAAGATATTCACGGCATTGATAGGCTACCCACAGTACAGACACAAAAGAGACTTTTTCCTAAACCTGGTGTTATGATGTTGTGAGTTATAGGCCTCTAATCACTACCTTAACCTTAGGAAAATTGTCCTCAAAAGACTGGACTTCTTTCTGGGTAAAAATTACAACAGTGTTCTCAGACTGCTACTCAGGAATATGTTCCTGAAAGATTAATTGCTTTTTAACTTCCCACTGCAACTTCAGGTTTTTTATTTTATATCCAGCTACGGAAGCACTGAAGATTTCTCTTTCTTATCTGATCACAGAAAAAAAGCAGCTTATTCCTGTTTCCAGCCTTTCATCCCTGGTTTCTTAAATGAGGCCTAAAGCCATTTACCTCCTTAACCTTATGTGATAATTAAGTTGTTCAAGCTTAGTGTACTTCAGTTTCCCAGCTAAACTGGCCCCCTTCCAGCATTGTCAGTTCTCCATAAGCCTGCAGGGAAGAGCTCAGCCTTACCTGATGCCTCCGCTCCCAGAGGAGCTCAGCACTGCCATACAGACACAGGCCATGCGCAGACACCAGCGCTACCAAAACTCATCTGCCAAGTGCAGAGTGGTTCAGGAGGACACAACCGTCTTCAACGCTGCTTATGAGAGGGAAGACAAGTGCTATAGCTCACCTGGCAGAGCAAAGGAAGTTTTACAGCGAGCATTCGACATGTTGAGACCACATGTGGAACAAGGCCACGATCATTCTCCTCCGTGCCATGAGCTTCGGAGATTTCAAGGATGTTGCAGGCAGTTCAGCCCCCACTGCTGCCTCCCCCTGGGAGGGCAGGCTCTGCAGCACCGCGTTTCCTACCACCACTTGGCTATCGGCTCAGCGCTTGACACAGAGGTGCCACCTCGTGAGTTGCCACCAGCTTCCAGGGCAACACTAAGGCTTGTTGAACAGCCTGCTTTCTGTCGCTTGGGTTTTCTTAGCTCATGTGATCTCACTGGATCACAGCACAAGCAATATTGTTCTTGACAACCTGTAAAATATTTTTATGAACTCCGTAATTTAGTATTTAAACATGTCGTGTCAGCAACTTCAAACAAACAAGTGTAGCTTAAAGAGAGACCTTTTCAGGGTTGCACCATCTGCCAATAGCTTTCCAGTCTCAGTGCCAGCGTAAAATAAAGGTATTATTTAATTAAAAAAAAAAAGGCCCTGTGCATCTGCAAATTTGTCAACAGGGCAGTTGGCATCCCTCCACCCTTCCTGCTCGTGCATACCCAGAGGTTGAAATATCAGATTTCAGCTGGTGAAGGAGGAGCCTGAACACACTGAGAGCAAAGCCACTTTGAACTCTCTGGAATGGTAACAGCAGCACTTGGGGAGAAAACAAAGCCTAGGCACAAGTGCGTTTTCACAACAGCTGAAATGAAGACATCTAACAACTGCCACATTCCTAGGGGAAATCCTGTTGAGCAGAAACTTAGTCCATCAGCTTGTTTTATGATTGCTCCATGTTGTTCACAGAACTGGCATTTCTTTCAAGTGCCCTTCACAGGTTATTTAAAATTCATACATGAGATTGACCAGTGAAAGCACAACTAAGAATTCTTCTTTTGCCATTCAACCTTCCTGATTTGAAAGCACTTCTTTCTGCATGTGAAGTGCTTCTTTTAGCTATATTGCAATTTCTTAATGAGCAGCAATTATGCTGCTCTTTCAAGATACGCATCTGGTATTAACCATTCACCAACATACTGTTTAACAATGTATAAGCTAAAGACTAAAAGGTATTTTCAGTATTAAAAAAAGTCGATTTGAAATACCTTTCACAGGATTCAAATGCTTTATTTACACTAGTGCAATACTTCCTGGTGACCTAGGGATCAGTCTGGCCTTCCACTTTCACCCACACAGACAAATATTTGTTGTCAGACAGTAAACGAAAGTTTAGATATACGTGGATAATTCATATTAAATTTCAGTAAAATACAGTCGCTATCTAACAGACTGTTTCAGAGAATGGCTTACTGTGACACTTTACAGATGAAACTTCCTTATAAAAAAAAAAAAAAAGGTCTACATTTCAAGCAGAATTCCATCTTTAATTAATTGAATTAAATGGCTGGTTTTCTTCATGAGCCCTGACACTTCTCTTATTTACTCCAGGCAGTGATAGAGTAAGATTTTTTTTTAGTGTACAGTAGTAGGATTTTTAGCCAACACATACCTTTCACCATGCCCTCATGGAGAGAAAGCTTATATGTACTTTTTATTTCACAATATACCCAGATTTTGGAAACTTGCCCACTCTTGCCTTCTGTTTTGCTTAAAACATTAGTCTACAAAGCATCAATAAGCATCTTAAACTAAACTAATGTCTGCATGTCATTATTTATAAATGTGTAGGTGCTTGCCTGGAGGCAAAAGAACCCATAATACTGCTACCATTTACTGTTATTTATATTTATATTTAGCTTTTTCGTTTTTAGTGAGGGTTTTCCTACAGCATTTTTTTGTTTCAGGGTTTAGGTCAGCCTGCCCTTGGTACTGTATGTAGTACCATTTTTACCCTAACAGCTCTGTACGCTGGCCAAAGAAGGTCAGCTGAGAACAAGGGGTTGGAGCATCTCCCAGGGCCTGGCTGGGCTATATTACTAGCACTTCTGTGGACAAATATGCAAAGTTTAATGAAATCAGTGGAAAGACTCCCACTGGCTTTGGTTAGCTTTGGATCCAGCTATAAATTAGGAAAGTTTGATTTTAGTTCCATTACTTGTCCGCAATATGTTTTTTTCCTGTGTTAACAACATAGCTCCTCTTTAAACAATGACAGAACTGCTCTTTTCAGTCAAATGATCAGTTTGTCAGTAAGTTATGCTGTAATATGACCAGACAGGGATCCTAAGATTGCTGATAACTGGAGAAGGGGGAAAAAAAGATGCCCTTTCTGGTTTTGTGGACAAAGTCATTGACTTCAAGGGAATCGTACAGTGTCCTATTATGCTTTGTGTTCAGCATGTGGTAAAATACCATTCTGAAATGGGGGAGTAGCTGTTATCCTACCTTTCCAGAAGAACAAAGTGAAGACAAATCACAGTCCTAGGAAAAACTAGGGAAATTATAGGAAAACTTATCTAAGGCTACTCGCTAATTTAACAATGGCAGAAGCAGCGTTAACGCAGGAATTCCTAGCTTCTGTGTCCCATTCCTTGCTCCCTCTGTATGTATGACATGACATACACATTCTGTATCACAGAAGAAAGCACATAGGAAGTGCACAGTAAATCAGGATTTTGTCAGTTTAACAAGACTAAGTTTAAAGAAATATGTATACTTGGAATCAAAAGCATAGGCCTTGAAAATAAAATGACAGCTATCAAGGCAGTTTATTTTGAAGTTTAAAAGTGATTACTGTCCCTACGCATTCATCCGAGTAAGATAAAGATGTAAAGAAATAGTATTAAGTAATTAAAGGGTTTTTTAAAAAAGAAATAAAATTTTCAATTAAAAAATACTGGTCTTGTACAACAGGCAACATCTATGCAGTCAAGTACCAACAGAATTTGCTTTCTGAGTAACGATCTTCCCTCAGAACATTTTCTATTTATAAACCCCCTTAAGCCTTTTGCAGTATGTTTCCTGTTCAGACATACCACTTAATCACCAGAAAATGACTCAGCCACTCAGTCCAGGCACTTCCCAAACACAGGATTCAAAACTAGTGAGAAAATTATGAGCAGGCTCAAAACTTGGCTGATGAGTCAAAATACTGTTTGAACTGATTCTTTTTTTCTAGATCAGGAATATGTTAGAAATTGTTTACCTTGCCATTGGAAGCACTTAGGCACTTGTTCAGCAAGAATAAGAATATTTTGCTCTTCATTCACTCTGAAATGCTTTCTATTTCTGTAATTTCTCTACCACAATATCATATTTCAAAAGCAAGTAAACAGGCTTATGACCGAGATTTGTAACATGGATAACTCTTCTGCTGCTCTTCTTTGGTCTGGGGTGGGCATTGTTATGAAGAAATGCTTGATCTTTTTAGCTTGCATAATAAACTATCTTGGAAACACAGATATAACTGGCCAA
Source organism: Ciconia boyciana (assembly GCF_034638445.1). Taxonomy (NCBI): domain Eukaryota; kingdom Metazoa; phylum Chordata; class Aves; order Ciconiiformes; family Ciconiidae; genus Ciconia; species Ciconia boyciana. The sequence goes on from NC_132939.1 coordinate 11,601,984, forward strand.
AATTGTCATTTTCAACTTATTTACTAACTCACTGCTAATTTTTCAGCTCTAGAATATCAGAGATCTTGTTACATTTTCTATGCACAAAAATGAATGCTGTTTAAATATTCATCCATAAACATCATCCAGCATATTCATCTGCAAAAAAATTAGAGATGGAACTGGAATACAGAGCACAAGCAATATCAATTCTCCTTTCAAAAGCAGAAGCATTATCAAAAACTAAGGATGAAGTTTCATCTTAAAACATTAACTCGTGCATAACTACTATCTGCATGATTCATCATGGAAACAACCACAGAAACTTCCACACTCCACACTAAAAGAAGAGCAGTAGAAGTATTTCCTTTTGTCTAGATGTAAAAGCACCAAGTTTCTAGCATTTCAACCATTTAGCTTAAAGACAGCCCCACCTGCATGCATTGTCTTAATCTGTATGCCCCAACAAAACCCCAGAATATTCCTGACCCTTTGGAATCTCCTGAGGGACACAATCTACAAATAAATCTCAGATCTGTAACACCTTAGTAGTAGTACCATAGAAATAATAGAATCTGCATTACAAAGGGCAGGTTTTTATTTTGAGGACTCTTAAGTCTCACCCTGTTTTGCAGTTGTGGATGTTGTGGCTTAAGGAAATAACTTGCTCACAGTGCAAGCCAAGGGCCAGGCTGAGAACGGAATCGACATATAGTCCAAGCTGTCACCCTCATAGTCTATGTACCAAACGCTTGCCTCCATTATTTTCAATGGCAGGTAGGGAGAAGGAAGCTATGGAGATAACACCCGAGTGACATCATTTACTCAAAATCTATCTTTTAGATAACAGTTTCTTTTCTGTTATTATTTCAGGTGCTTCACAAGTCTGAGGCAGGAAGGAATAATCACTTACAGTTGATGAGACCTTGGTCTATTAAGCAGAAGAACACCCATGATCCACAGGAAGAAAATGATCCTCATTTGATATTTATTTCAGGGTTTTTTTTTCAGAGAGAATAATGAATCTTTCTCTGATCCCAGTGGTTTCTTTCAAGCAGACTTTTAAAACAGGTTGGAAGTGACAGAGGAACATGTCAAATATCTAAACATAAGAAAGGGCTTTTGAAATTAAACCTATTTCATATTAACTGAGCTAACTTCATATTGAGACTCTTAATATGCCATTTATGGGTATACATATAGCATGGCAATATATGCCCCCATCCTGAACTGACCTGATTCCATGCCAAAAGTGGTCGGAAAAAATAAGAATGCCATATCATCTGACAGACAGTGTCATTCTGATAAACGTCTGAGGTCACATTCCAATGCTATCATTGCTGACCTTTCATCTGCAGAAGCTGTTCTCTCACTTTCACAGCCAGCAGTACAGCAAAGTGACTCAAAAGCAGCTGAAAAACATATAAGGATAACTACCATAGAAACATCAAGGAAAAAAATCAAAATACTAGAATGTTTTCAGCTACAAATGCAGCTTCAAATGTGCTACCATCTATTTCTACTCCAAGTTTTGTTCAAAGTATCTACCTTTCTACATCACTATAGGCTTACTGGGGGTTCAGTATGGAAAACTGACGGAAAGTGTGAACAATGAACTAGTGCTTACAAAAGCTTTGTATATCTCAGTACCTGCAAAATGTCATGATTTCTCCCATCTCTGAATGGCATTTCAGGCTCTACATTTCTCTGCCTCTGACATCAAGTGATATTATTATGGTAATAACGAAGCTGCTTGTCAACACTGCAAAATCTAGACATGCTTTGCTAAGTCTTTGCTGTGAATCAGGAAAAAAAGAAGTTTCTTTGGTAAGATATGCCTACGTTCCCTCTTTTTTCTGAGCCAAAGTTCTTTCAACTGGTCCTATATGAGACAAGGTAACCTTGACTTCTCCTGAAAAATAAACATTTTTATAGCTCTACATTATGCATATATTTACTGGGAGACGAAAGAGAGATGGGTCTGCAATGTCATCACAAGTTTTCCTGCTGACCCAGGGAAAGTACATGTGACCCTTGCCCTATAGCTGCAAGAAGTTTTGATTTAAAATTTTGTTTTAAAAGAGATTTGGACAACTGCCTAAGTCTGAATGCCTGGGGCTGTGTTCTGCAACAGAGGGGAAAGAGGGAAAAAAGAAGGAAAGAAGAGGGAAAGAGGGAGGAAATTGGATTAAAAAGAAAACTCCCCAAGTAAACATAGGTGAAATAATTAAACAGAGACCTTGGCAAACTCCATCTCCTTTAAAGTTACTAGGAAACAAGGATTTGAAAATACATGCAAGTCAGTCAAAGTATAATTAAACAGTTCAACACTGTACCTTTTATTTAACAAAAAGTCATTATGCAAATGCATGTTTTAGATTAGATGGAGCAAAATGAGATGTATACAGTACAGAACAAAAAGTAAAATAATACCGGGCACCAGTGTTACTTCCAAGGCCCCTGTTGTATTGTGCTCTTAAACAACTCCTTCACCCTCTCCTGTGGAGGGTCACTTGCTTAGTTTCTCCTTTCCACCTTCCCCTCTACTCTGATATGGTAAGTTCAGAAGCGGATGCAAAGAGCAAACCAGCTACAGTTCAGCTTGGTCACATCCTATCCATAGGTAATTTAGTGTACTTTTCCAGGGAGGTCACAAAAGCAAACTTCATCAGGACAAGGCAAATTAAGAAACACAACAAACTGCTATTGATACATATCCTGTCAGACAGAACAATAAAACCAAACACTCACCAAGGAGTTATGTATCAGTTGGCCTTTGGTTAAGAAAGGCTCAAGAAGCAAGATTATACCAGAAATAGTTCCAAAAGAAGCACCACCACCACAGACTCAGAGGCTCTTACTTAGGCAGTAAATTAGGAAACTGGTCACCATAGGCTGCTGATTTCCTCAGGAGGGAGAGAAGACTTCCCAAAGTGCAAATCAAATTAAAGCCTCTTCCCTAACTTGGCCCTGAAGAAGTCTCGCTAGCCCCACAGGGAACTCTGTCTCCTAACCTGAAGGGATGCAGCATGAGCACATTTTTGCACATACAAAAAGTTCACAAGACTTTGACACAAAAACACAAAAGACCCATTTAGCTTCATCCCACTTCCACTGACTTCGGTGGTGCAGGATCAGATCTGCATCTGTGTGATGAGAAGATAACTTAATTTCTTACAACAAATTATAACTATATACTTCAATGCTCTTTCAGGAAGTGCTCACATATGACAAGAAGGTAAGGCTGTAGACAGCATAGGTTAAGTGATTTCTAAACTCAGTTCTGGCATCCTGTTGGCTAAGAGTTACTAGTCCCCCAGAGGCAGCACCTCATCTGACAATAATGCCATTGTCGTGCAAAGTAAATAGATAACCTTAAGTCATGCTTTTTGCCGAAACTGAACATTAAGGCGCTCAAAGTATTGGCTTATCTTAAAACCATTCACTACTTTCACTGGTTCTGATAAACTTCTGTGTGAATTGTTCTATGTGTATGTGGAAATAGAAAATAACAGGAATGGAGCCATGTATTCTACTGGTTCAACACATGTTGAATATACCCTTGATAGCAGAAGTTATTAATAATCAGAAGGAAAATAGGATTCAAAGGAAGATATATACATAGATTAAGACCTGAGGAACTTTATCATCATTTAACTTGACTTCCTATCTAACACGGGCTGTTAATTTTCAACCACATACTTTCTGCTTGCATTATAGCACCCATTTTAGAAACATTTTAGTCTTTAATAAAAGCACTCAAGTATTAGAGAAGCTTCTGCATACCAAAGAAGATTGCACCAAGAACTAGCTTGCTTCAGAATAAAAAAACTGCTGCTGCAGGTTATTTGTGGCTTGAATGTATCTAGTTTCTGCTTCCAAATTTAGGGTGTTTCTTTTGCTTGATTAGAGAACTGACAGTCACCTTTCCTTTACTTGTGGGCTGTGATAAATGCTAACTCTTGGATTAAACAAATAAATTAGCCTTTGTTAGACTCTTCCTCCATAAGCACTGGTTGTTAATATTCAAACTCGTATTATTCAAGTGATCATGCCTTATCAAATTATTCAGGTCAGGTTTTATAAGTGACGTGGAGTCATCAGCATTTTCCATGTTGACCCTGATAAAAACATGTCATTTCACCAAACCAAGAACAAATTCTTGGGAGTAACAGAAATACTTCAAGCTAACTAATCTTCTCTTATAACCACTTTTTCAGCCTATCAATTAGCTAGCTATTTAATATTGCATTTCTCTCTTTCTTTTTTTTTTTTTTAAATGTCCTTAGGATGATTGAATCATGTATTAGATCGACATAGGTATGTTTATTAGCCACACTTACATCTGCACATTACATGTCCATTGTCAAGCTCTCTCACCCATAAAACTACGTCAACTGGTATTAATTATGTTACCATCAATCATTTGTTTCCTTATTGCAACCCATCTCACATTTTGTCTGATTTTGCCTCTAGCAGTCTTAGAGTAACTACTCTGAAGTTCATGATCCATACCTTTTCTCAGTTTAAATATTGATACTTCATCTATTTTTAGTCCATTGTATCCTACAATTTGGTAAAAATGCTACTTGGTGAAAAATTCTTTAACCATCCAGCTATATCCTGTGAATTATTGGACTACAATCAAAGCTGTAAACATATCTTTGTATATACGACAATTTAAAAGTAGGAATCAAGAGGGAGACGTCATTACACAATGCAAAGAGTCAATAATAGAATAACATGACTTGAAAGTTTAAAAATATTATAAAGTTCTGCTCTCAATATACTGACTCTAACAAACCTTTTAATAGCAGTGTCTGGGCAGGAAGTTTGGCAGGAATCACAGTAATCCAGTCCACAGTAAATAAACATGGGGGCAAGTTTCAAAACATCTTGGGTGGTGACAGGGTCAAAGCCTAGTGCTCTTCTACAAGTGGTAAAAAGAAAATGTTCAAATGCTTGAAATACTGTTCTCGAATGGGAAGATTCAAAAATAACACAACAGCCTGAATCTGAAAGGATACAGTAGCTGAAAAGTAATTCCATATAAAGAAAAAAATAAAATCAGTAAATTCAGTAAGTAGTTATATTTAGAAGGCCTTAGTGCCAACTTTTTTTCTGGTAATGAGTTATTGCCAATCCTCCTCCTTCTAAAGGTAAATAATATCAAACAGGCAGCTTTTTGGTCATGAGAAACAAGCACAAAGATGGCCAAGACTTAGCAGAAAAAGATAGTGAAAGGCTGCACTGGATCATACATGGTAGCTATCCAAAGGACCAAAACCTGATATTATGGATTTCTATGGCAGAGTTAGATGAATCAGAAGCAACAATTTCATTCACAGAGTTGACACCCTTGACTCTCTAAGTCCAGGTTTATACTGGCCCTAAGCCCATTCACCCTAGAACAAACAAATATGACCCTAAAACAAAATCAGGGCAAAATCAGAACACAAAGCATGACAAATAACATTTGACTTTGAAAAGTCGCAGCAATAGTTTGTCTTTTATGAAGAATTTAAATCTTCCAGTAACTTGCAGTTAATACTCTGAAAGTATTTTCTGAGTTAAGCTGTGTTCTTGTCCCATTGACAGATTTTGTTTCTATACTTCCTCTGTATAGAGTGATTGAGTGGATCAGAAATCGCTACAGTTATTCACACGGGAGAAAACTATTAATCTGGGTAAGTATTCTTCTTGTCCCAAACACTGCTGACCAGTATGCCAAAATTGGTAATGCATATTGAACAAAATCCAGCTTGTGAAGAAAGCCATTTGTAAAACAAACAAACAAAACAGCTGTGATTGCATGCATGACATGACAGAATTTTTTCTCTATGAAGCAACAGAACAGACCTGTGTCAGCTGGAGATCCCAAGTTTAAACCAAGCAGCATTAGGTTTCAGATATGCACCAAAACTGCCTATATCTCAATATTTATTTGGACTTTTGGATCTGTAGCTGGATTTGAAAGGAAGAAAGATGCTTACGGAGAGCAGATGTACTGAGTTTTAATCCCAGTTCCTGGCTGGGTGAACTTGGCTTCTTCTCCTCTCATCTTAAACAGGATGTTAAAGTATTTAGAAATGTTTCTTCTGTGTGAGGAAGACCTTACTCATGTGATTACTGGGTTAAAAGGTACAGATTAATGATTGTAAAGTCCTTTGAAATCCTGAGATGAAAGGTATTGTGCAAGAATGATGATTTTATACCATTTAATATCAGTTTGTTCATGATGATGTCATGTAATGAGAAAGGAAGTATTCTTAAGCTAGACACTCAGAGCTGGCAAGGGAACTTGTATTCTGGCTGCAACAAATTTTCCATGTCCATGTGGTGTACCTACATCACAGACCCTCACCTTCTTCACTATAAAATAGAAACGATAATACTTTTTTCTTTTTTTTTCCCCCCTCTAGTGTTCTTAAGTGAAACTAATGCATGTTTGTGATGGGTGCAAAGCTGCTTAGATGGAATGGCAATATAAAACATAACAGGACTGTCATCATATCAGACAAGACAACATAATTTCTATAGTCCTGAGATAAACTGCAAACCATGTGGGGAAAAGGAAATACCTTTTTTTCTTTTGTACATAAAGTCTTCCAGTCTAGCATGTTGCCTGCTTTTACTGGGCCTCTGGCCTTTCTGCTTCATTAGCAGATTTCTCACGTGCAGAAAAAGGACTCACCACAAAATTTTTTATTTTTTTTTATAGTCTTCAATCACCTGGTTCACATTTCAGCAATAATCCTGCCAGGTGGTGAAAGAAAAAAGTGCCAGATCTCTCCCTGTATCATTTCCCCAGTCCTGCTTGCCACACCTGTGAAATAAAAGGAAGTTTCTCCTGACACAGGGAAGGCAGAGAAGTAAAACGAAAGGGTACAAATGGATGTAGGAAAGGAGAAGACCCCAGAATTCTTCTGTACCAGCAGTGGGAAAAGGGTTCTAAGGTTTTCTTCCTTTATTTTTTACAAAAGCCTAATATATACAAGCTGCTGAAGTGCTATAAAGTGTAATTCTACTTCTGCAATGCTGCCCTCTCTAAAGAAAGGTGTAGTCTCCTGGAGAGTTCTGGGCATGGCAGAGTCACTGGGACAGGGCCATGGCAGCCTGCCTAACACCTCTGTGTTGCTGCAGCAGATAACCCACTCATCTCGTAAAACTTTATGTTTCTCCATGACATAGCCTTGCACATTATATAAGTAAGTACATCTCTCTGTGTATAGCCACACAGAGGAAATATTTACACTGCTAAGCATTTGGATTATGAAAGCATAAATAAAGTGAAGGCTACTGGAGCCACTGTAAACCATCAGAGTTATGATAGCCTAAGTATGGTGAGATACACTGTATAACATGCACCTTCATATCACACGCTCTGCATGTGTCAATACTAGAATACTGAACTGTGCTTTTAGGAAAACTGTGTCTTCAGTAAGCACTGGCAGCATCTTAATCCCTTTAGTATGGCTCTGATACACTGATCACCAAAATCTAGGGCAGGCCTCTGAAGTAGTTGGATCAGGCTCTAATACTCCTTTAGATCATAATCCTGCAAAGATTTAACATTTACAAATAACTTTATCATGTGAGTAGTTAAATGGGATGTTGGAAGATCAAGGTCAGATCTGGAACATTCAACAAATTCCAGCTTTCTTATATCTATCAAGGATACAACAGAAACAAGAAAAAAGTTAGGGTGGCTTCTGATAGAAGCTCATTCTTAGGAATACGCAGCATTTGAGGACTTATATATCAGCTTAAATTCACCCACAACTATTCAGTCCTATCAGCTTCAAAGGATTTTAATCAGCATGTAAAGCTAAGTACATCTGCAAAAGATAGGGACCTAGCCTGTAGCAGTCTTTCTTCTGACACAAATATTCTGCACTCTGCTGTGACTCAATGCCTATTTTAATGTTTTCCCCCCCTTCTCTTTCTAAGCCTCCTTTTTCTTTTTAACCTTCATCCTCCAAACCATCAAATCGGATACCTACCTGGATACCTCAGAGTGCAAATGCTGTGAGGCTTTTACCTGAAACAACAACCAAGATAAGGTTAGAAATAGGAGAGCGGAAAGAGAGAAGCTACTCTTTAATTTAAAAGCTAAGCAATGAGTGTTTGTAGCCCTCAGCTGAGCTAGGCTACCCTACCCTTGCCACCTCAAAAATTTTGGCTGTGGATTTGGCATCTTACCTTCTGTGTAAAGCACTCAAAGTTTAATTTGAGGGAAAATAGTTGCATTTCTTGAAAAAGTTTTGTATGATTTTGCAGAGGGGAGAAGAAACTGAGCAGAAAAAGACATGTCCAAACAAAATATATTCTAAAACATCAGGCAAACTATAGATGTGTCAGGTGAGAAGTATTTTCTCAGTCACTGCTAGGTTTGATATTGGATAATTAAAAAAGATGATCTAATTCTCCATGAGCGTTTCTACCTGGGGATCTGCTACAGCCCTGCTGTGTTTATTTTGGCATTTGTTATTAGAAAGCCTTTGCCCTGCTGCTCAGACATCTTCTCTCACAGAGATAAAATCATGTCGTATTTTAGGAATAAACACCTCAGAAAAATGAAAAGTGGTCTGGAAATAAAAGAGGAGGAAAACAACTACTTGGACCTGGCATCTGGTTTACTCAATTTATACATGAAGAATGAATGCCAGTTATTGCATATATTTTTTACTTTTTCATTATGAAGAAAATAAGACCAGAAAAAAACCAAACAGTGATTACTGCTGGTTTTGTAGATCAATGTACAATTAAGATTCAGATACTATTCAGAATCAGATACTATTCAGTTCAGAAAAACTGGGCAAGATCAGAGCATGAATGGTAAATTCAGAAATTCCTGCCTATCTGAAAATTATGTATAAGTATTCCAATACTGAACAGTGCAAGTATTACATGTATAAAGGAACAATCTTTAGCACGTTACCAAGAATCTAATTTTGTGCAGAATCTGTCCTTTATTTATAAAATAAATCCATCTATTTTATAAATCAAATGTAAAAAATACCTTCACTGGTAATAGAAACATATGGTATGAACACTTTTTTAGAATTTATTACTTCCTATTATCCTTCATAGTTCATTTCTAACAGTTGCATAATGGGTCAACTCTTTTTTTATAGGCTGCAGTGATATGATGCCTGTAAAACTGAGATTATGAAATGCAAACTATTTTACAACAGCATGTCCCTGCTATCAGAGAGTAGCTTCCACAGCAAATTCACAGCTAAATATGTTTTCTGTGCTTGTGTATTGATTTCACTCCTGATAAACAAACAGAAGTCCCCCATATCATTACAGGATGTCTGCTGCAAAATTCAAGGTTTTGAACAAACCTTTGCTTGAAAGTAATTTATTAAAAGCATTAATCTTAAGGTCTTGAAAAGTTACACAAGTCAGAAATACAGCAGCAGTGGCTAAATGTAGAAAATAAGTCATAATATAATAAAAGAATTGTCATTTCTAAATGACATTGTTAGAGTTCATCAAGATCCTATATGTGCTTAAATCCTTGGAGGTTGAAGGCCTATAGTAGTCTTTTTCCAATATTTGAAACAAGTTTCTAAAATTTAGTTTAGACAAAGAAAATCAAGGTACTAATTAAAGTATCTTTTTATACTTTCTGACTGAAGAGTCAAAGGAGATGCTACCATTATTTACTACAGAAAACACTGTGTTAACTACATTAGGACAGGAAATTTGAATGCTAATTTATTTGTTTAAAATAAAAGTGACAGGGTACAAAAATAGGTTGCTGCTTCCAAGCCACACAACAGCCTCGTAAGAAAAAAACCCCATCCAAACAAAACCCTGAAAGTTGGGGTTTTTTTACAATTCTATATCTAATAACAATTTTTATCTTAGTAAAGTTCTAAAAATCCTATTTTTTCTAGTCATTCCTTAAAATACAATGTCCAATGTAGGGGTTTCCCAGGAACTAAAGGTCACATCCATTAAGTAGCTCAGGTATTCCTGGTTTAGAAAAACTCAAGCAGGAGATCATCTGAACAGCCCATAAAAATAGATTTCATTTTTATAGTAATTTGCTAAATTATTAGTCACATTTCTAGATGTGTTGAAAACTACCATGTGCCTAAGACAGCACAGTAAGTAAGTGTGACTAAATAGTCATTAAATTCCTAATCCAAAATTATCCAGTAAAGAAATCCTGTCCTATTGCTTATCTGCTAATAAACAACAAACAGCTGTGTATGAAATATCACCAGTCCCAAGCATTCTAAAATCATGGCTCAGGGCTTCCAGTCAGGAGTTTTTTCACAATAAATATACTTTTCACATACAACTGAGCAGGTTATTAAGTGCCTTTCTGCAACCACAAGAGCTTGATATGTAAGCTATTTTCATGTTTATTTTAAGGAAAAAAATCCAGAAGCTGGAGCTCAACAAAAACCACCAAAAATCATGGCACTCATGATATTGTGAAATCTAGTGATGAGACATATGGAAAAATGAAGTGATACATGGCATTTAAAAAGCTGCTTATTTAGTTTTGTCGTGGCATGTCAAATAGACCTATCCAACAATTTTAGCATGCATGATAAAAGGGCTCTTTTATCACAAAGAATTAAGGTAAGACAGGCAGGCTAAAAAACAGAGTCCTAAAAGATCAAAAGGAAAAGGAAAACAATTTGCTTGCCTGCAGGAAAGGGAAAACCTCATTTAACTAAACACCCAGGAGAAAAGGCAGCACTACATAGCTTGAGAAATTCCATCAAGGGTACCATTTATCCTCTTGATTTCATCAAATGGTAAATGACTACATACACATAAGGACAACCAGCCACATTCTGTTCTTAGTTGTAGTCATGCAACCCAGGAGTGAGCAACTAGAGCTTGACCAGTGATTGCTTTTTTACTTTTGTTCAAACATGTTCATTGTTTATGTGGATGGCAGTAAAAGGTGGCAGTATTTGTCCCATATTTCTTCCATTGCTGCATCTCAAGTCATTCTTGTAAGATAGATTCAAGGTACTGTGGAGACAAGAACAACTGATACCATGGGGATTTTAAACGGGCTCCCTGCTTCCCTAAAGAAATGCTGTAAATGTAAGCCATAACTGCTCAGCCAGTACGAACAGGCCTATAGTCCAGCCCTATCCTCACACGTAGCCTCCATTCACTACAGCAGGATTTCACAAGAGCAACTGGGGGCAGAGTGCAGCCATTGTGTTTCAAAACATTTGCAGAATGTTTGGATATAATTCTTTGAAGAGGATTTAATTTTCTTAATGAGTCTGAGTAAATCATTAGCCTCCATAGTTGCACAGGGAATACTTCAGGAGATTTCATGAGGTATACTTTAGCAGAGCAAAACAACACAGACAAAGTCATATTTGTTGGACACAAGATCTCAGAACAGAGCAAGCTGTTCCTCTAATATTTCTACTGTAGTGTATTTTTAAAATACTGAATAAACCAATCACACTGATTGATTTTGCTGTACCAGAGACTATACATAAAAATTTTCTTGACAATAAAATTAATACTCCTTCTCATATCATGATTTTACCATAAACATGCATATTGAAGTGCCTTCATCCCTGAAACCAAATTAAGGAATTATTTTGACAAATGGAAAAGTAGAAATCTTAAGCAGATGCCTTTGGAGCTTCTCAGCTTTCACTCAGCATATAACATTTACTTGCTTTCTTTTAGTGACCAAAGATCTGAATATTATGCTCTGGAAAATGACTGTCACAGTGCCTGGATAAATTGCATTGGCCACGAGTCCACTAGTTCTGGAGTCCAAGTGAAGGAAGCATGACTTAGTCATGCTGTTCTCCACATGCCTCTCTCTGCCTGACTCACCTTTCTGATACTTTCCCCGCCCCAACTGGTCCTACTCGCACTCTGCCGTCTGCTCAGCCCATCTCAGCAAAACCCGTGTCTTGTGCAAGCAGCAGTCTGTTGCACTCTCTCAGTGGGAAGCCCATGGGGACAGAGGGCACCCTCCAGAACAGGGCAAAACACTTTCTAAAATAACCATATCTACGACCCCGTTGTAAAAACTGGCTTTCCCGGGGTTTATTCCTCATTGCCGCCTGCCTGCCAGTAAAGAACCTGACCCTTTCAAATCAGCACTGACTTAATGTGGCAGGGAGCCATAGGAAAGCTAGCACTTCAGGTTAGCACTCCCTTTCCCCTGCTTTAACCTTTATAATCAAATATCAAAAAGAATGAAAACAAACTGTGGCTGCAGTCATTGGTGCATTACATTTTCTGTTCTCACCAGCACATTTTATAAGTCACTGTTAGGCCAATGAAACATAACACGGTGTTCCTTTACCACTTCCCCCTTGCCCCCTTTTTTAAATTTGAAAACAGCTATCTTCTTCCAAGGTAAATACTTTTAACTACTGAACTCCACAGAAAAAGAAGGTCACAAGCTGACTCATCAACAGCCATAAGAAATGTGTTAAAGACCCTGGACAGGACATCAGATCATGTAAGTTATATAAATGCCAGGTACAGAGATACTCACCACCCAAGAAAACAGGTGTATGTGTTCTTAAGGTTTACTATGATTTATGAAGTAAGAAACATATTACTCCAGGCCAAAATGTCCTGGCCCCGATCCTCCACTGCTTATCATCCATGAACATCTATATACATCTTCTACACCCCATGCACAGAGTGAGCTTTCAAATAAATCAGAGTGGAAGGGGGTTATAACCCTTTGTGTGAGGCATAAACACACAACAGTTGACTTTTAGAACCTAACCTGCCGAGTTCACTGAGAGAGAGAAGGGCGGTTGTTAAAAAGAGTCTAAGAAACAACTGTAAAGATGCCTTTATCCAAACAATTTATATGCCAAGCATTCAAAATACAGAAAAAAAGTCCTTTGCACTTACTATTTGGCACCACCAGGTGGATGCTCTAAGGAACTAAGATATAGACTTTTACTGCTTAAAACTGGAAATACCGGCAAAATGATCTCGTGGCTTATGGTCCCGTACACTATTTTGTCTTGCTGGTAAAGTGTCAGTTGTAAATACCTGGTACCTTCTGCACAGGAGGATGAGACCCTGCTGAATTTCATGGGTTGTGTTGAGCAGCAGTCAAGTTGAAATCTTAGAAATTCTGAAGGATGCCCATCTGTATGTTGTGTGCCTCTGGTGAGATCTCATGCCAGTGGACACAATATATACCAGGGTCCCACATGGAAAGGGATTGTCCATCTCACCTGCCCCCTCACCCCTATAGGTGCAAGTGTTATTGCAGAAGGAGCTTGGTCTCATTGCTTCCAGCCATATCAGTAGTATGTTCTGGGCAAGCGGCTGAGCACCATGTGTCAGGGCAGATGCTCCGGTGTCGAGAACGTTTCACTTGGGCAGATTGCTGTAGCACATTGTCGTTTCCTGCAGGGCTGTTTCTTGCATCTGAGCTAGTAGAGGGTGCTAAGAGTGACACAGGGGAAGAAAGGGAAAAAGTTTTAGAACTCTAGATATCACTTCACAGGATTTTTTTGCAAAGCCCATCCTAGTCCAGTTGGAGTCTATGACAAACTTTGCACTTTGCACTTTGCTACTGTCATAAATGCTTGGCAGGTATCCCTCCTTAGGAGGAGTACACAATGTGAGCTAAGTAGGAACAAAACGTATCATTCCATTTTACCTGCTGGCAGAAAAATCCTGAAAGGATTAAGTTGTGGGTAACAGAATATACTAGAAGTGTGTAACCTAAGTGATGCAAAAACATTACTTCTTAATGCAGAGCAGCACAAACATATCAATCGCTCAGCAGGGTTCTTCTGTCCTTATCCCTCTGCCAGAGGTGATGAATGGCATGAAAGGAAATAAAAATGACCTCCTGATTCAGAATAGGTGTGGTGGTGGCAGGAGATTGTATCTCTGTTCCCAGTCCTGGAGGCAAAACTCCTGCATACAAATGTCCATTTTGTCTGAAACTGGATACTCCTCTCTACTTAAAAGACAAAGTAGTTCTGTTGCAAGCACAGGAAGGGAAGGGTGAGTAACTGAGATATGAAGTTTTATGTCCAGTGGGCTCAAAGGCATCATACCTTCCCACAACGACTTTTAGTCTAAGCAGAATTGGTCCCTAAAGCTTTGCAAGAATTGTTTCCCCTTCCCAGACAGAATTCCTGTGCCATGTAGGTACACAGTCCAGCCCTGAGGAAGCAGGTCAAGTGGCACAGTGACAAGGACTGAGGATGGAAAAGGATTAGAGAGGCTGAGTCAGTAATAGTAAGCAATGATTAACTTCAGGGTTCTTTGCTTTTGACATTCAGATCATGTAAAATCATGGGATTACTTCAGTGCCAGTCTGCCCCATGTCTGGGCCCTTCCCTTCATAACAGGCACCATGGACAAGACAGATCATACCAGCAGAGTAAAAAGCAAAAGTTGAAAATGAGTAAAAGGTATTCACAATAACTTCTGCTTCAATGGAAACATTGCTATACCTATAAACAAATAAACTATAAAATTTGGCACAAGGGGCCCAGGACTGGAATAGCAGGAATGTTGCAGATCAAGATTAATGTGGATTGGCAGAGCTACACAGAGAAACACGCACGGCACCTGTCTCCACAGCGCCTGTCTTGAGCTAATGACGTTAATCTCCTGGTTTCATAACCATGGTATTCAAACCTATGTTTTAAAACAATACCTTGTAGATTGTAACGTAAACTATTTTGAGGGAAATTTTGCTGAGAAGAAAAAACATGCATATATGTAACAAGCCGGCTGAATAAGACAGTAATACATATCTATAAATGTGTTAATAGAGAAAGGATCTTACCTATTCTTAGGAATATAAATACATGTGCATGTGTGTGTGTGTAAAACTATGTATGTTCTATACGTGTTGATAACAGGATAAGCATTAAAAAGTGTGACGAGAGATGAGGACTTTTTCCAATCCCAGTCACCTGAGGTGCTGCATAGTTACTCTCAGAAACCCCTCTCATCTTCTACCTAAAACCCCAGAATGTGCTGCAGCCTGGATTTAAGACAGAAATTCCTAGCCTGGATGGGATGCTGGAGAATCTGAAGCCTTGCTTACAAATATCAGCAATAGGTATCCGATTAGTTAGATGCCATTACGTTATTCAACCATCCTTAAATAACTATTACACTATTTCAGCCACTAATCCTTTCTGAGAAAGACAAGTAAGAAAGCATTAATTGGGTGACCATTACATGAGTACTATACTTTCTTTAGGACTGAATGTACTGCAGGTTTTGCTATGCTGTATGCTTTCCTGAAATATTCCTCACTAAGCCCTAACTCTATTAATGTCAAAACTCCTACTAATTTTAGTGAGTCTAGGAACAGACTTTCTTTTTTCACCAGCTAAGAACAACTCCCTCAAAAAGATAGGGGAGAGCGTAGATACAGGATTTTGTAGCCATGTCTCACATCAGGATAATAACGTATTTTCACGTTGCTTTTGCATGTTTTGTCTTGAAGACAATAATGAATATTTACAAACATACTAGCTCTCAAATCCCAATGAACTCCTCCTTCTTATGTAAAATATATTCTGAGATAAACAGTACCTTTAACTGTGGGAAATGTATGTGAAGTCTGAAAACTTTTCAGTGTTTTTCATTTCTTTTAAAACTCATTCAGAAAATTCCTGGACAAACCATCAGAGATAATTTAGCTTATTTAGGCATAATGGACTCAGTATACACTGTAGTGAGAAATGCAGAACACTATCATTGAAAGACCATATTAAATATTGTACATATTTTTAGAATACCCATGCAAAATCTGAAATAATTTTACAGGTAATAGGAGGTTCCTACTTTTGCTGTTTTCCCTCAGGAAAACAACTGATGTGCAACTGCTTTAGAAACAGTGGACAGGCAGTGTCCTGGTATGCCGGAGGAGTGTCCTCAGCCCACTGACACCCACTAGATGGGGATATTTCCATAGGACACTCCTGGATGGCACTGCCCATCCAGTGTTCATCCAGTGTGCCACGACTGTACCAACACCAGCTCACATTCACATTTCAGATTCCCACGTTTTGGATAGGATCAAAGTTAACTTATTATAAATATTAATTCAGAGCAGTAACATGCAGTTTGGGACAGCCTGGGGAGATTTTCTCTTTGAAGAGCAGCAGATCCATATAATTTTTTTACATTAGAAAGAAGAGGTGAACATGTGCCTGTATGCACACACACACACAAACGCACACATACTTGCACACATAGATGTGTTCAAGAGCCTAAATGGAGCACGGGTCCTACTGCTTCTTAGTTGGAGTAAGTGCTTCTACAGCCTTTAACAGTTAGGCAACTCAGACATGCAAAACTTTGGGCACAGACTCATTTTTCAATGGCCCTTACACGTTTGGTATTAGTTAAACTCAGTTACAATTTTAAAAAATATTTCAGGTTTGCTTGAAAATCAGACACTTTGATTTTGTATATGCGTGTGCTTATGAGTATGCGGTGCACAAAAGACTGCACAGAGCGAGAGACATCTAGCGTATTAAACAGTCATCAATTACAGTGAAAAAGGCACCAGAATGCATTAATGCTGTTTGCTTTTTGTAATTTCAATGGTCTGACTTTCCAGGACTCCTTAATACAAGCTACAGAGATCAACTAACCGTGGTGATTAACTAGCCACAAGAAGCATGGCTTTTCCTATCTGGTACTCCTAGTTCTTTGAAAAGCAATATTCATGCCCAGTTTAAATCTTCCATGGCCCACTTTCTCCTGTATGTGTTCAGCCAAGGCTGATTTGACTATGTGTAAGATACTTTTTTCTGCAGCCCAGTATTTTTTTCAGTCTGTAAGAATCTGATCAGTACTTCCTATGCAATGGGGTCCACAAACAATGAGTTACAGAAATGCTGAACTTTATGAGGCCCTATTTTATGTATAGCTGTTAACTTCAGAACTGGAAATATCCCTTATTTTCACCATATGTTGCAAAGGTTTGGGGAGCTTTGAGGATCTGCTAGATCCACTTACTTTCTGGTTGCAAGAACACCACATAATCATGAATTTCAAAGATTTCTGTGTTCTTTTACCAGTATTTAATCTGTGCTCTCTCCACCTCTCAACCTCTCTGTGTTCCTAATGTGTTGTACACAAAATAACTGAAGAACTAGTTGTTTGGTATTTTTTGAAATCACTTACAATTAAAATGGTCTTTCTGTGAACCTCAGGGAAACCAGGACCCATATGAACTCCACAGGTCCTGTATGAACTTCATATACCCCACAGCACAAAACAGACTCCAGAAACCTAGGAAATCATCACACATACCACTGAGCTGAATCACTGTATAAATGTTATCTTTGTTAACTACTTCTTCTCTTACCCCTACAAGCTGGATAAGAGCACAGGAACCCACACCTCACTATCAACAGGGCCACACTGCTCTTTTTTTTGTCTCACCCCTTTTCCATTGCACTGATAACTGTGGATTTTTGCCAGCTACAAGTAGTTCTTGGCTGGCATGTGAGAAATAACTCGGCTGGTGGCTGGGAAAAGTATGTAGGGATGATCCACCAGAACAAATTAACTCTTTGGTCTCTGCTATATTTCTTTGACACAGCTAGCTTTCCTTTAAGTATTAGGTGCTACTCAAATCCTCTGAAGTGCCTTCCTTTGTCCCCTTCCCAATTTATTTATTCAGAAGTATTTCAAATGGCAAATTAGAGGCATTCATTAAACTAGAGTGTATAACATATGGAAAAAACAACGGCCCCATCTTGTTACTTATATATGCCATGAGCAAGAAAACTGACAATTTATCCACAGCCTGCAGTTTTCCTGAAATAAACCATCAGTCAGTAGTCATTGCATGCTTAATTCTGGACAACTTTCCAGCATCAGTGATATAGCCCAGTGGAACTGCCAGAAAGAGTTGTCCAAGACAAGTTAAATTAAATTTTTATTATAAGGTAAGATGCTCTTTTTAAAATCATGTTTTCAGAGAAGTGTTTGCCCAGTCTCTTTATTTATCAGCAAATAGATACTTCTTCAAACTGTAACATCCCATTAACTTAAAAAAACACCAGTGTATGCAAAGTGTTGTGGGGAACATCTTATATCTCAGTTTGAGTACACACCATTGCAAGAAAACAATCAGAAACTCTATTTAAAAAGTTGTTCTTGTTACTTACATAGTGTTAAATGTCCTTTAAAAAATGCCTAAATTAACTTCATGCATGTGTAATGTTGAGATCCTTTCTCAAATATGTAGAGTGAAAGCCTTCCAAAGACAGAAATATCATTGGTGAAAGCTTGCTATGAAGTAGGTAGACAGTAGTAGTTATAAACTACAAATATTTTTTGTACTCTAAACCAGAACATTATAATCACAGTCCAGCAGCTGTGACCAAAGGAAAACCATGTTCATGGTTAGTACCATGGGAGAGGCAGGATGGTAGTACCAGGGACACGGTTCAGCAGTCTTTACATTAAAGCAATTATGAGTCTGTGCATGGTGCTGACTCCTAGGTGCCGTGCAGCCCTCTGAGACGTGCTCAGGCATCAGAGAGCTCAGCCTTGCAGTTCGACGGAGGTTACAGAATCCTTTAGATTAAAAACCACTTTTGTTTTCCAGTCCTGTAGAGCTGAAAAGAGAGTGATGCACAGGCAGCTGAGAATCTAGCACAAACCAACACATGAACTTATACAGAGACAACAGTGAAGACAGTAATTTCTAATGATTCATTTTTTAACTCTGTCATTTACAACAAAATATTAGTCACTAGAAAATGCTTTTGTTATAGCTTTGATGTGTTCCACACTGCAAGTATGACCCTCTCTTATCTTTTTATAAAAATGCTAGCAGTATCATGGTTTGTGTTGTTCAACAGCAATTCTCATTTTCACAGCTTCTTATCACATCTTTATGCTTCCACATCATTCCCCACCACAGGGGTGGAAACAGTTTTAATCAAACAAGCGCAGAGCCTACAACAACTGTTTTGACTGCCATTTAAAAGCCAACCTCACCAGCTGAATAGCTGTAGAGATACCAATCATATCAGACCAATCAGACCCAGTTCTGACCCAGGCTTAGGTCCAGGAATGAGCTCAGTGTACTCCACTGATCAGTCTTCAGCCCACCCTTCCTACCCTAATTTCAGAGACATCTGTCCATGCCAGCCCAAGCCCTGAAAGGCAATCTGAAAAGAAACAAGAGGGAGGCTGTAACTGAAATCAGCACCAAGAGTTTGCCTGTTTCTTAGTTTTCATGTCAACTTCAGAATATCTCCAATAAAGAACTGGATGCCACACTGGTGAAAATTAATTAATTAGGGGAGTAGTGCAGGTGTGCTACACTAATGTTATGGCTTCTAGTTTAATGGCATGCTTTTTGTGTCTAACCACAGGCTCCAAATGGAGCAGCCAAGAGACAGAAAGGAGAGCTTATTCAACACAAGCACATATAGGAATGACAGACCAGTCCATGGAAACATCTCTATGCAGGAGCTGGCAAAAAAGTAGAGAGTGGTAATTGCTAAAAAAATTCAGAATGAATTAAATAACATAGCTGCAAAAGTAGATAACTTACGGTGAAATCCTTTTCCTTCAAAGGCTGACACAGATGCATGTGCATGCAGCAAATATATACAAATCCACCCACTTGTGTGAATTATGCTGGAAAGAAACATATGCATGTTAAAAAGTAATAGGAAAACCTGTGCTTTGCATAGTATGTAATTTTACCAAAGTACATTAAAACCTTGAGATAGATGGCTTATTAACCAATCTTTTGCCCTAAATGACGGCAATACTGTAGCCTTCTGGGAAATGAAACACAAGATGTGTCTGTCCCTTGCCATCACATATTTATCATAGAAGGGGTGAAGGATATAGCACAATCAGAAATTGTGCTTTGCTTTTGCAGAACTTGACAGATCAATAACATTGTGAAAGTATTTGTCTGACTGGAGGCTTGGGAGCAGTCAATCAGAGATATAAGAAAGGATGCAGTCTTGTGCAAGATAGAAGCTGAAGTATAAATGCTTTATTCCAGCTAAGTAACAGTGACATTTTCCTAGTCAGCTCCTGGCCACAGGGCTGCCTGCCTTAGGCTGTGTGAATCTAGAAAAAAAGTGAAAACTCAACTTGCAAATCACAAGGCAGTTGCCTTGAAATATGTAAGGATAAAAAAAGTCATTATTGTAAACCAGAGCAAGATTCTTTGCATGCTCAGTGGACTCTTTGTTCTGATAAGGAGAAAACTGAAACTTCTTCCTGGGGCATTTGCTTTATTAATTGTTTTACTTCAGTAAGTAGCTACAGCAAGATGTGTTTTCATGACACAGGTAAAATAGAATTATGGGGTAAGATGGTCCAGTTTAAAGGTTACCAAAACCCAAATAAATCAAACCTCTTTTTATTTCCTTCCACAATTTTGTTCCAGAGTAGAGGTGTTAGCAAAAAAAGTTCTCAACACAGAATAAAATTCACCCAAGTTCCTACAGGGCTGTAACCTCACTGTTTATTACTGCGCTGCAGGAATTGTTTTCTGCCATTGCTACCTTACAGGTCAGTCAGCTTATAGGGATCCGTGGAGCTGTCAGCCCCTTTTGCAGGTGCCAAACTCCTTGTCCCAGGACAAGCTCTGCACAGTCATCAGTCTACACTGCAATTGGAAGGGCAGTTAAAACCTGAAGCATTCACTGTGGCTAGCAAAAAACGACTGTAGTAAATGCAAAAGTTCAAGATAAGTGAAGTGAAGGAAAGTGTTTTATCATCAGATGAAACTGCATTAAAACAGAAATCACCTTTTAATATGCTGGAGTATAATAGTGAAGAGGTTCTGTAATATATGCCCTTTCAACATCCCCCAGTGCCATTGACAGGTGCTGTTAGGAGCCACTGTTCACAACAGGAACATCCAACATAGTGCACATATGAAATGGCACACCAAAAGAAGCAGAGATGTAAAGAGAATAAAGCAGTTACCTTAATTCATTATTTATCATAAGACACATAAATAATGCTTAGGAAATTTACTACTGTTATACTCATTTTATTAAAGGACTAATCATTCATGCTTTAAATACATTAAAAATTATTAATGTGCTCTCAGCATATACATACACACAAACACAGATACATACATACATACATATATGTATATCTACTCCTTCACCCCAAGAATTACAGTTCTATATTCCTCATTGACCAGCAATCCTTGCAAGGTAAGAAGAAAGTTATGTAAGAGTTTTAAAATAATACTCTGTTGTATGTTCTTTGTTTTTCAGTCAAGAGCAGAAACCTGCTAAATTAGTAATCACAGTGGGTAGCATCAGTTTAAAAATACAGCCTACAGATTCATTAGTTGAAAAAATTACACTTACGTACCTTAACATACATGGAAACTTCGGAAGTGAATGTCATTTCCATTATGAAATGGTATTAGAACTGAAGAGAATGATATTACCTAAACAAAACAGAAGCAGGAATACATTTTGCTAAAATAAAAGTTATTAAAATTGAAATAACAGCAGGAAAATATGTCTTCAAAGTCCAATCTCAAATCCCCAGGGAGCAGGAAGGAGGGAAACTGGAAGCTGATTTTTAGGCAAGTCTGAAACAGAAGGCCAACTCTGGCCTAATGTCAGCAGAGATCTTCCCTGGGGGCAGCCATAACACGATGCCAAGGGAATAAAGGCAGAGACTTGCACGGGGGTATGAGGGTGGGCACAACAAAGAAAGCTTTGAAAGAAGGTGATGGTCTGTCCCTTAGCCAACCTGTCTCCTAGGTGCTAGGCAGTCTGACCACAGGGAGAAGGGTGTGACCCAGAAGAATCCAGAAATCATGTGAAATCTGGCCTCTACCAGATTGCACGGCATTGCCCTAAAAAGGCTTTCAACAACGCTGTCAGTGCAAGGGTTGTCTCCTAACCCCAAAGTAGGGCACACAAATCAAAGATCCTCAGCAACTGCTATTCTCCATAAGGGACAAGGATATAACCTGTAGCCTATTTGCAGAAAGACGTTCAAAGGTGCTGAAATAAAAAGTATGCTCTTGGAAGACTAACACACTTCCAAAAGCCAGAGAAGTCACATTATTATTCAAAAACTGAAGGGCTTCATAGTTGAAAAGAATGTGATTTGAGTCACTGGCCCAGTAAACGATTCACTCATCCTGGGCAAACCCACAATGCAGGCGAGTCCTTCATTGCAGTGTCTCTGTGTAGTTGTCTCACATCCGCTCTGCACCTGTTACCTCATCTCATTAGAGCATAATCTAGAAAATTACCATGACTTGTTTTGCTGCAGGCTGACAACCACTTTGATTCATTAGTTTATTTTAAAATATGACTGATAGTTGTATGTCTGTGTTCGAATCAGTCATTGATTGCCTGGCTCTGTTGGACACATCATCAATGTTCCCTCAGTTCCCACGGATTCTGTCTTTGTTACATTGCACAAATGCTAATTTCTTTTATCATTCATTCATTTTGGGCAAATTATGGGTGTTTCTTCCTCTCTTGCATAAGACCATATTAGAGTGGCCATTGTTAATGCTTTTGAGAAGTTCTTGATGAATTTCAGTTGAAATCAGTATATTCTCTTCTTTCAGTAATTGCTCTCTTTCCACAACTTGTACTTTTAATACTAGTTGTCCCCTACGGCTAATGAACATGTTGCTTTTCTGCAGGCATCACCATTTTATTGTTTTTTTCTTTGTTTAAAGCTTAGTCACATCATCTCTCTTTTTTAATTCTTTCTGACAGCCTGTTTCTAAATGATAAATTTGGTGATATGATGTAAACTTCTTCCAACTATTCTTCCTTCTCCTATCTTTGCACAGTGTAAGAACAGCAACAGGAATATATCTTCAGGGCTTGCAGCTTCCTGGCAAGTCATGTTTTTGTAGCTTTCAGACTAAGTGCAAAAGCTAAATGCTTGTCAATAATGCCGTTTAACAGTCGGTGATCCTCTTCAACTGTTGCTGTGCAGCCACACATCTATTGGTAACATTTATGGCACCTGGCAACAACAGCAGATCACTCCTTCTCCATTTGAACTGCTTGGCGTCACCACTCTGCCACTCCTTCCAGCTGCAGTGTTGAACCATCTGCTGTTTGTAAAGCATCTCCTTTTAGTGCTTATTTGTAGTTTCTGATGACCAGTTTTAACAGTGTTTTATGGACAATGACAACCTTTGTGTTCTGGGAGGTCTTGTCCCAATTGCTTTCATGGTACCACTTGCTGTTTATTTTCACGGTTCTTGTAGCAATGCAGCAATTTGTTGCCATTGCTATCCATATGCCACTCTTCTAGCACATTTTACCTCTCCTTTCGGTCATTTGTGATGTTAATGTCACCTAGATTTTATTTGGTACAGGGCTGATGGCTCCTGTTCCTAAAATGTGACCACAAAAATTTATTTGCACTCCACAGCACAGTGCCACTCTGGCCCACTCGCATGTTACGTACTTGAAAATAACTTGCAAAACAAAGTACTTGCTGCAATTTTCATAGTTTGGTCATTGCCCCTGCTCCCAGATCCTTTCTGATTCTTAAGTAACATAGGATTCAGGCCTCCATCAAAAGTAGAATCCTCCCTCATATTGAAGTACACAGAAGTATTGCAGGTTTTTTAAATCAAGATGCTTATTAAAACCTTTCCATGTAGATGACCCAATTCCAATTCTGTTATTTTAGTAGGTTTATGTTTTATTATGTAAACAATAAAAATTCCATTTCAAAATCTGCAAGAGATATCACAGTCCATTATTTTAAATTTTAAAATATCCTGAATTTAAAATAAAACTGTTGAAAAATATTTTTGTGTTCATAATAATTTTGTATTAAAGCTAATTAATCATAACAGCCCCAATAGATTGCAGATAATGTGAATTTACAGAGGGATATGCAGTAACATTTTTTCAAATGATATTCCATATGGATTATCAACTTTGCCCTTCATATTTCAGTAGGAATTCAAGTAAGTGTCTTGCCAGAAGAATACTGGGAAAAAAGCTAGAAAATAGCAGCTGAATACACATTCAAGACAGCATGTTGTTTTGAGTTCCTTTATCTTATCTCAGAAAGTACATCTCCAAATATTTATGAGAGTGTTGCCAGCTCTTGCAATTATTTGTTGCTGGTTTTGCAAGTGGGTCGGAGCCAGTAATGCCAGCACTGATGCCTTCTCCCAGCCTTCTCCCAAATGCCATTTTTTAGTGGAATCTCACTCTGATGTCTCCCATGCTTGGGGATGAGCAGCAACTGAAATCTGCAGGGGAGAGGCAGATCTCTCCAGGGCAGCAGGCAAGTGGAGGGTGCGGTAGGAGATGCAGGGAGGGACAC
The DNA here is from genome assembly GCF_034638445.1 of Ciconia boyciana. NCBI lineage: Eukaryota > Metazoa > Chordata > Aves > Ciconiiformes > Ciconiidae > Ciconia > Ciconia boyciana. The sequence goes on from NC_132939.1 coordinate 11,626,278, forward strand.
AGGGAGGGTGTCTCCCAAATCTTAATAGTCTGTGAGGGGGCTACCAGGGTCCACCACCTTTTCCTTTCCCTATGCCCTTCCTGTGTCCTCAAATGTAAGTGAGAACTTGAGTCACCAGTGATTATTTCTCATCAGAAAAGGAAAATTGCAAGAGAAATTGAGTGAACTGGTTTCCATAGAGGAATCCTTGTTGTGTTGGCTTCAACAACAACCTTGAAAAGCAGATGATGCGGGGAAATAGTGTGCTAAAGTAAAAAACCATAGCCATGAAAAAAATGTATCATACAGTGATTCACAAACTCAAGTAAGGGAAGATGGAGGGAGCACCTATTTTTTCTTAATGAAATACATTTCTTTGTTCTGAATCATTAAATGGCTTTTTCTTGTGTACTTTAACAAGGACCATATGCAAATTAAATATCAGTGTATCAATGACTTTGTACTTGCACTAGCAACTTGGAAGATACACAGTCAGCTGGGAATACTGGCTAGTCTTAGTTTGAGCAAATGGATTAGAGCATCTTTAATTTATGAATTTTAAAAGTCAGATCTTTCCAAGTGAAGGATTCATATGCTTTTGTAACCACAGGGAAGCAGTCAGCTGTGAATGGCTAACCTTTATTGTGGGATTTCTGTTCTCTTCTATTTAATACACAAACTTATTCACCATAACAACCACTAAAAACTGTGTGGCACGAAACTATATTAAAAAAAAAAAAAAGGCAGCAATACCCACCCTTGAAGGAATACTAATTCAAGGAAACTTCAATTCCATAATGGAAAGATGTACAAAATACCATAATTCAGAATGGCAGGCAATTTTAAAACCAGAGATATTGGAGCTGTTCCTCTTATATGGATATAAATAATGATAAATCTGCTAAAATCTGTGGAAGTAAAGTACAATGCCCAGTTTTAGCTTAAATTCTATTCTGTCTTTTGTGAAATACGTAAATCATAATGCCTTGTGATGTTAGATACACTGGCACGGGGGAAATACACTCGTAAGATATATTTAGAATAGGAAATGGAAAATCAGAATACAGGAATGACTTAATTTCTTAGAAGCTTTTATCACATTGTTTGCATTTTTCTTTATTTTGAAATGACAATGACATTAAACTAAGTTTTGACTACATGCTAAACCAGAAAAAATGAATAATGATGCTCACTTATACTATTTAGAGAGAGTGGAAATCTGGTAGAGAAAGGCTATATATGTTACAGAAGACAAATTACCTTGTTAGGTCTTAATCAATTATACCTGATGGTTTTGATGATGTTTTAATATGCAGTTTTGTATTTCTCCTGACTTCATAAATGTTTAAGATATGTGGCTAAACACCATCTAGCATAACATTGACATAGCTTCACTAAATCTGCAATAGGGAAGACCGCATTGCTTGTATGATTAGGCAAATCCTTAGACAACCTACTGGCTAGTGAGTCATCTATGAAATTGTTGCTGCCAAGCTGCGAACTTCATGTCTATTTTGTCATTGCTTACTTGCTTATTATTTTGAGAAAGGCTTGAGGAATAAATGGTTGTGTGACCTTTGGGGGATTTCGATAATGCTTAGAACCTGCAAAGATTGAAGTGGATGGCTGATACATGATCTATAATGTTTTCCTAACACAACTATTACCTTTGGGGTTTATAGCATAAACCCCAAAGGTTTATGCTATAAAGCAAGTGCAATTTATAGCATAAAAGAGGAGAAAACCGGCCAATGTATGACACACATTCTTGGCCAAGGGATGAAAAACTTTTTATCCTCATACACAACCAAAGCACTATTGCAAATTAGATTCCCTGTGTTTTGTTAAAAAAGAGGCAAGCAAACAATTTTTTCCTCAAATTAAATGTCTCTTTTTGTGTATTACATGTATGATAAAAGTTCTCCATTTCTCACTGTGCATTTGGTTCTTTATTCTCCTATGTCCTTTATTCCATGCAAGCACATTTTCTATTTTCATTCTCCTTTAAACTAGCTCCAGGTTTCCCTTTCCCCAGTCATTTGCTTTTCTGAACTAGTTTTTTTGTCTCCCTGCTAAAGCTTCACTGTTTTTTCTATGTGACTTTCTTTCATACACTCACTCCTAAGTATTTTTTCTCTGCAGCTCTTCCTTCACACTGCTTCTCTCTTCCCATGTCCCAAGCCAGTCTTCTCACTATCACTTCAAAAAACCTCCCTACTACTCTAGGGGTTATCTTTTCAATTCTCCTTGTATGAGTTCCTGTCTACCTGACTTCAACCCATTTCACCTCTTACTATATTTGGTTCCTTCTCTTGCAGGCACCTTCTTTATGAGTTACTGTTGGCCCAATTTCACAGCAGCTCTTTGCCCATTTCTTGATTCGTTTGTCCCAACTCTCATATATACATGTTATGTTTGCCTATAGTACAATTTCAAGAAGCAGAATAGGGGAACTGGAGCTAGGAGATGAGATCCGTACCAAGACTTAGGTCATACGTAACTTCATGTTACAAAGTGCTGAAGCTAACAGGACTGGTCAGCAAGTAATGCCATGGAAGAGTAAAAAATTTGACTCTAGGGTGGCTTCTCTCTACACATACCACCTCTAAGCAAAAGGGGACCTGCTTCTCTATGCTATCCAGGCAACATGACTCAATGGTGGCCTGGAAGGATCCCCTCTGATAATGAGAGGATGGCTTAATATTTGTTGATATCAACTCTCTTGCTTTTTGGAACTGGTATCAACAAAGCCATCAACTATCTATCTACTAAAAACTGAGTGGAGACATTGATTCATTTCATAGGAATCACTGAAAACTTTCAACCATTTCAACCATTTCAACTTTCAACTGATCTGAAATACACTCTAAAAAAGATCAGGACATAGAGGTTCTGTATTTTGCTCCCAGCTTTCTTAACCACGAAGTCTTAAAAACATGAAATACTACGACAGTCCTCATGAGAGTGTTTGTAGCTATAGACTGTCAGTTGACACTCTCGCCCCTTCCCAACAAAAACGTATGTGCACACTTCTGTAAAAAGAATTTACATTTTCATTCATCAGACAATATTGCACTTCCTGGATAGCTAGAATAATTTGGCATGCAGAAGTTTTAAAGTGTAATTTGATTGTATGAATACACACGGACAATACATTTGAGCAGCAAAAAGATTTCCATCCACTGCCATGGACTTATGCATTACAAATAGAAATAAATACTTTCTTGTAATTTTCAGAAACTTATTGCCCCAGGTCATTATTTTTAAATGGAGCCAATGGCTTGGAATGGCATTAAATGTGTCTAGGACATGTGCTAGAATACAGCCGTTTGCCTATGCACATAATTAGCACTTGCGATTGTAGAAAAGAGTCCTTACCAGGCTTTGCAGTTTGCGTAAGTCAAAGCAAATTCAATTTGCTGTATTTCTGCGGTCTGGAAAGCAGATACAGTTTAGAGGTTTCATCTGGTTTCTTGTTGTCAGAGCTTTAATATCATCTGGTAGGTGACTCACTGCTCCATCCGTTCTGGTCATGAGTAACTGAGATGATACAAGGCACACTAAAAAAAATAGGCATTGTTGATTAGTTAGGTCTTCACCAGTTAAAACCTGGAGTACCTCAAAAGGAAAATACAGTCCACAAAGCAATAAAAATGAGATCAAAGTATGTTCATATTTCAAACGCATAGCTGCTATCTTGCTAAATAATGTGCCATTAAAACGGAACAATATTTGTATTTGCATAATTCTATTTTTCCTGAGTAAAGTACAGCTGCCACATGATGACTGTGTTTGCAAAGACTGTCAAGGATTTACTGTGTGCTGATAGGTTAATATGTCATTAATCCTTGGCATATGATAATCTCACTTCTAGAAAATTTTACAATCATCCATGAGAAGGCCAAAAGGAGATAATAGAGCTCCACTCTAAAATCTGCAGCTGTGAAGATAAAACTAATACAAGTCCCCTTCTTCTTTAAGAAAATAAAATGAAACAAACCACAAATCTCTTCAATCTATTAAATAAAGGCCCACAAGGTGTTCACCTACACCTGAAAGTTACTCTGGTTCTGTCAAGGCACAAAGTTAAATACAGTAACTGTTCATAATCAAATCTATGTGTGATATTCTTGCATTTTTTAAACAAGGTCTTACTACTTAGTGATTTAATCACCTTACAGAGCAAGTTAAATTAAACTAGAATGAGGCACAGTTATTTCCCCAAAAGTATTAAATTAGGGATTTTTCAGGACCCCTAACTCCAGGAAAACTGTTTATATTCCTCTCATTGCAGTCAGGTTTCTCCTACACACACATTAGCATTTCAGTGTCCTTAACACCAATTTACTTGAGCAAGACCTGAGAAAACTATGATCGTTAAATGATTCTGCTCTAATTGTTCTGAAATCCCTAATTCTTTTCTAAATCTTTCCTAAAGCTCCTAGATCTCAGATTGAACTTAAAAATCTTATATATGTTTAACGTATAAAAATGGTCTGAAAGTTAAACACTGAGTTGACCCAGCAAAATAACTCTGTGGTTTTTTGTACTTACAGTTATTCAGTTGTGACATTTACAAGTTTCCATTCTGTAAAACCTCATGTGAGTAGACAAATATTTTTACTACAACCTTGTAAGTCCAAGAAATCTGATAAAACAAATGACCAGTAAAAAGAGTAGACAATCAATACTGTTATCACATCTTGATCTGTCTGGACAGTGTCTCTCCTGTGGAAAACCCCTAACTGGTACTGTACTAATAAAGCGATCAGTTTCACCAGGGAATTAAACTTACTGCTGACATGCTAAACAATAGTTTTGAAGACTGTAGTATGGATATATACATTCATTGTAGGCCATAAGCATTCAGTCTGTCTTTTGTTATTCCATTTTGTCAGTTAGCTGCACTGAGTTTGATTTGCCCTTGGCTGCTGTCACACCTGGCCTTTCACGCTGCTGTTAGCAGGGACTCATTGGCACAACAGTCTCCCACAGGATGCCAACCATGATCCTCCACTGACCACCCATCACTGAACTGGCCAGCTTTCCCGTGAGGCTCATATCAAAATCATCATGGGCCAAAAGCCACAAAAGGGTACTTTGGTGTAGGTGTCCTGCATACTTGGGGAGTAAGGGAAAGGAGCACTGCAGAGAGTAAGGGTAGTAAGGGAAATTCGCTCTGCAGGTGACGGGGTCAGCCCAGCAGCAGGGCAATCCCTTGGCAGTATCAGCCTCAGCAGCCCTCCCAGCCTGACTCCAGCCATACGGTACAGCCTGTGCGGAGAAATTCACATGAACAGCTGAGACACATAACGGCTTAAAATGGTAGAAATGGCAAACTTCACTGGTGTTAATTCCTTCTCTTAACCCTGCTCTCCCTCTCTCATGCTCTCCTTTCCCCTTCAGCAGGGAATTTAGGATTTCAGTTTCTGGAATTTTTGCCTGCTGGTGATAGATTTTGTCTTTGTTGTACAGATGTTTGATGTTGTTTATACTTAAATACTTCAGAAGGCTGTCTTTTCTTTTCATATTATAGGTTGTACATTAGCCAGACATCTTGCTATTCTTCTTTTCTGCAGCTAACTAATTGATTGATTGTTCACAGTACAATTGTTGGAAAGCAAAAAGAACTCTATTAATTAATTGGTAAAGGAACATGCAAAATAACAGATGTTTGAAACACAGAAAACAAAATATAATATACTGCCTTTAAATGAATAAACAATGTGTGGGAAAAAATAAATCAAACATGCACAACTCCCTACCCTGCTGCTTTCAGGAACATAGTCTTTTGTCTCAAAACTCATCCAACCAGAAGGTGGTTTCTGTTCTCTAGAATCACTGATTCAGATGATGTCTGCCTTTGACAAGAGTGCATTCACCATGACGGGGGGCCATTTTTGCCTCAAATCCACCTTAAGGGTCTTGTATTGAGGCTGACCTAAGTCTTACAAATTCTTTTTATGTAATATCTCTGGGATATGTTTTTCCTAAGTATGTTTCCAGCTAAAATTATTCCAGCTTATTATGTCCTTTCTAAATTAATAACGTCTAAGAATAAATTATATCTTGACAAAAAGATCGTATGTGTTTCTGTGTAACATAGCAGTTTTGTGTAATATATGTGTTCAGGAAGAGATGCTTTTTAGCTGTGTTAGCTTGTCTTAGAAAAATACCAGCTCTCTGGGCTGCACCTTAGCTATGAAAATTTGTTATAGTCCAAAACATATTCTCTGACATCTTTTACCTAATACAATTTTAAACAAGACTTTGTACCAGTCCAACGTAAGAAGACACTATTCTTAGTTAATCCTATGTCCTCAGAAGCATGCTTTTAAACAGAAGCAGTATTTTCAATACAGATGTGACTTTCTTCCTGCTGTAACAATGCAGTAGAGATATCCTGATTACAGGCTTCTGTTACATTAAATATAGATGAATTTTTATCCTTTTTGATTTTTTGTGGTTGTCACTGTTGCTTTAATCATACAAGATAAAAATGGTAGAACAAATGACCAGAAGAGGTGATCAATACTACAAGCTCCTTCTGATCCTCAGCAATTCTGTTTAAAGACAGAGTGTAAGTCCCACTGAAACTTATGGGAATTTTTCCACTAACCTCAGTGGGAGATAATCTAGGTTTAACATTTTCAGTATAAGTAATTAAAATACCTGAGGCCTTGATCTAGGTTGTATGTCAATATAATTATACAAGTGTAGCTATTTTCTGTACTATTGTACGCAGAGCTATAAAGGTATAATTTTCTACATGGGCATTCAAATTCTGCTCAAAGAAAAATAAACCAGTAACAGCTCTCATGTTAGCCGCATGCTTCGCTATTACTTAATTGTAAATCAAAAAAGTAGCTGGTACTAGAATAGGAGTACAGACTTGGGGGTTTATAGTAATGCAACCATATTAGAATAAATGGGCACCCCCAAAATTTTCCATGTAGATAAATCCTTCTGCATAGGCACTCCGGACTGAGCCAAGAAGGAAGATAAAGATTAATCATTACAAATCCTAAGTTTTAGGGGCACTACCATCTATGACAATATTTCCCACTTAGTTTGCAACGTCCCTATACCCAGCAGCTTAAGTGATACTGAGGGGAAAAACACCTAGATCCAAACGCAGGGAAGAACCTAATCATGCTGGGAATCACGTCAGGCTGCTAGCATAGCACCATGCCCTATTGTGTACACCTGCCTTTCAGTATGGCTAATGAGCTCAGGCACAGCATGGGGTTACTGTGAACTAGACCTGGTTTGTGTCTCGCCGGCTCAACACGAGCAAGGCACACCACCCCTGTGCCCATGGCTTTCCTTACAGACACACTCTTACGGGTGCAGGGGACTTCAGCAGTGCCAGGGTGAAGTGCGAATCTAAGCAGGTGCTCTAGGGTGCTGCATGTTGAGCTTAGAAGATGTAATTTGGCTCAAACGGATATAATCATAGTGAGCGTAAAGCCTTGTGAGCACAAGGATGTTATTATTAAGTACATCAAGGCGACAGCGGAAAACCAGAAGAGCTATTCTGCACTGACTTCAGGTGCAGATCTTCCATTCTGGGATACAAGTGCACCCTCACCACTCAGCTCGATCCCTGTCCAAAGAAAGCTCACTCAAAGGAGCTAGGAAAACTGAGTTCAAGTCCAAGACAACAGAGTAACTGGGATTGTATTGTAAGCTTACTCCACAGTACTTATCCATATTAAAAGATGAATGCAGTCTTAATTCACTTCAACAATACTGAATAAAGCGTATGCTTTAGCGTATCCTGTCAGCCCTGTCAATGTCAGGGTTGTTTTTTTTAAATCACATTCATCAAAGGCAGCATGGAAGGGTCTTGCCTGCAAGCCAGGGTTTGGGACGGCGGCCCTCATCTCACTGCAAGACAGGGAGACTTTAGCTCTTTAGACACACCTCTTCTAAAGTATTTAACACTTATATATGTTTAGATTGTTTGGAAAATTGGTTTGAGGCCCAAATTTACGAAGGTATTACAAAGAAGTATCTGGCTTCTATTCCATTTCCTTGGGAGTCTGATGACTAAATACCTTTGGGAATTTGGGCCTCAGGTCTTTCTTAAAAATGTTTTCATTGTGTCTGATCTAACCTTCAGTTCCTCCACAAGGCTAAGAAAATTAAAATTCTGAATGTTACTTAAGTGTCACCTGCATATTGTCAATGGCAATAAGCTTATTTGAGGCAGTGGATGAACTGGAAAACTACCATAAAGACAGAGGTGGAAAAGAGGAGTATGTTGTCTAAACATTTCTCTGCCAGGACAGAATTGTTTCAGATGCCATTTCCTGCAATGTGACAGAACATAGTTGAACTATTAATTCATTCTAGATAATTCCTAACACTCTTTATTATTTAAATTGTGTAGTCCAAGAGGTTTACATTTAAAAAATCAAACTATTGTACCAATAAACTAAGATTTACAGTGTGTCCAGAATGAAACCTTCTGTGGCTCTGAACAGAAATGTGATGTGCTGTGGCTGGGAGACTGAGGGAAGGGTTTCCCTCTGGGGACACAGGGGCCTTCCCATCTCCGCTGCTCTCCACTGCATTCTGCTAGCATTCAGAGCTGACTGAAGCTGCCTTAGGCTGCCAATAACACTGGATTTTATATTGGTGATTATTGTAATAATGCACTTGCAGGAAATTTTTAGGACTTAAATAGTTTCTGCAGAAATACTTCACTCACTATTACCTCTCACCCAGGCTCCAAAATAAAATGAGACATACAGGTCAGTTCCCTCTTGGCACAACGTTGCCCAGGAGCAGCGAGCCAACTGCAGCAAAAACTGCCCCTGAAATCCTTGGGTGCAGCACGAAGCGGAAAAATAATGTGGAAACTGGGGAAGACGCACACAGATACAAAATGATGATGTCTGAAATTTTTGAGAGAAAAGTTTGAAAGGAAACCATCAGGGAGAGCGGGGTGCTGGCCAACCAGATGCAGGACGTGTCACCTCTCAGAGACCTAGCTGATTCTCAGAGCTGAAAACATCTTTTGAAAAGCTTCGCTGAAGGCTGGAAAGCAAAATACATAATGGGGATGTCAGGCAGCTCCCACCATCCTCTTTGCATTAAACATGTTAATAAAAATCAACAGAAGGAAGGTCTCGGGTCTGAACGGGAAACTCATACTGCGCCTTTCCCTCAGCATCTCACCCCCACCTCCCTCAGCCTCTCTCCCCTCTGTCCTTCCCGCACCCCCCCGGGGCGAGGCTTTCTGTCCGGGGCCCGCGCCCTGCCTTGCCTCTCGCAAGCCCGGGGCTGTGGGCTCCAGCGGGGGGCTGCGGGGGCCGGGCCGGCGCTGTGGAGCCGGCGGGGGGCTGCGGGGGCAGGGCCAGGCCAATGTGGGCCGGCGCTGCGGGGCCGGCGGGAGGCTGCGGGGCCGGGCCGGCGCTGCGGAGCCGCCCGCTCCCGCTCCACCCCGCCCCACCTCCGCGCCGCCAGCCCGCACCGTTGAGGGGCAGCGGCGGGAGCGGCGCCACCGGGATGCGGCGCGGAGCGGGACCGGGGCCGCGGCGGCGATGGCTGCTGCTGGCGGCCCTGCTGGGGGCTCTGTGCTGCGCCGCGGCGGCCGCGGCGGGGGGCGGCGGCCGGCGGCGGGCGGCCAGCCTGGGCGAGATGCTGCGGGAGGTGGAAGCGCTCATGGAGGACACGCAGCACAAGCTGCGCAACGCGGTGCAGGAGGTGAGGGGGCGGCAGGGGGCTCCGGGGGATACCGCGAGGCGGGAGGTCCCTTCCCCCCTCGCTCCGCCGGGCCGGGTCGCACCGCACCTGCGGGCAGCGCCGCGCGGCGCGAGCCCCTCACCCGCGCTCGTCGATTCCTGTCAGCGGCCGCCTCTCCGCGTCCCCGGAGCGGGGCCGGGCCGATGCGTGCGACAAAGAAAGCCGCCGGCCGGCCCTGCCCGCGCCCCCGCCGTGAGGAGCCGCTGCCCGAGGCGGCGACCTGCGCGCTTCTCGGCCGCGGGAGCGCGAAAGCCCGTTCAGCGCCGCGTCCGCCGCCGTAAGCCCGCCCGGTGCTGCCGCCCTCCTCAGGCGGGGAGGCGGGAGGTGTGGGGGGTACCGGCGCGGCCGCCTGCTGCCGCGGAAGGTCGCTCCTCTGCTTCTGGCGCTGTTTCTTCTCACTGGCAGGCTCTCCCGCCCCGCTTCTCGCATCGCCCGGGCCACCGCTGCTCCCTGCGGCTGCTGCGCGTCCCTGCGGCTCGGCCTTCGCCGTGTGTGTGTCCGTGTTGCGGCGCTGGGGGCTGCGTTGGAAAGCCACCCTCTTGCAGCAATGCAGGCAGATGGCGAGGCAAAAATGCAGGCAAATAGTCCGCCTGCATCCCAAAGTGAGAAAATAACATTACGTGGCAAGGGGAGGAGTGAAGAGTTATTTTATTGTCTTAGTACAGCAGGAGCTAAGACAACTGGTTATCGCAAACCAGGATTCAAAGGTGTAGGACAGTCCTGAAAACATGTGTGCAGAAGCGGCTTACTTTTGATGTAATTCCGTGTCTTGATCTCAAATTCCTTGCCCAGAATCGCACAGGACCTGTTTCAAAGCCAGGAACTGAGTCTAGACCCCGAGCTATTGTCGTATCGCTATCAAGAGACCTTGTTCCTGCATTCCCCTTACTTCTGCGCTTTTTTTCCCTTCATGTTAAAAATCTTCCTTCCAAGTTCTCTTTTCCTCTCATTCAAAAATGCATAGTCCAAAAAAACCCTTTTACTGACAACCCACCGGGGAAACAGACCTTTGTTTACTATAATTAGATAATTTCTGAACTTTTACTGTCACCTGGACAGTTGCTGAAATCTCCTCTGTCATCCACTTCATTTAGACTGGAAACCCATTGAGACAAACCATTTTTAAAAATACTCTTTACAATGCCAAAAATATGCTTAGTTGTAAATAAGGATGTAGTCAAACTTTCTGCCTGTTTTACTCTTCCTGTAGTCAGTTCTGGATTTAGGAATGGTCTGTGTACAGCACAAAATGTGGATTGTCTGAGCTGCGTCTTAGCAGATAAATGCTTTACACTTAGAAAGGTTTGCAGCTGTCATTTAAAATAGACACACCAGAAAGAGCAACTTTGTCTTGGGAAAAATTCTGTTGTTCAGCCTGGCTGAACTTGTGGCCTCCTAGCTTTGTTACAGGAGTTTGAAATAATGAAGTGACACAAGTTATTCAGAGTTTGTGTTGTTTACACAACTCATGCCCTTTTGCTGAGCTTAGTCTGTTTTCTGATGCAGAGAGGACTCCTTTTCTGCGTTGAGTCTTCATCTGGCAAACAAAGACAGTGGGAATTGAAATAGAGAATGAAATTCTGCATGTGTGCACCCTGCTCTATAGGACTGCTTCTGTTGACTTCAAGGGGCTTTGGCTATTTCTCTCTGTCCTGCCAGAATATTTTCTTTTCTTTGTCAGATGGGAAGGTCTGTCTCAGGTGTTTGGTGGTTTTCTGGGAAAAATAGAAAGCTGGGCTCTTGACCAGCATTAGCCTGTGCAGATACCAAATTGTCACTAGTCTTTGCACACTTTTTCCTCACAGGGACTGACTTTGGCTTAAACAGTCCAGAGCTTAAGGGTTTAGCTCTCCACTGTTTTTCTAGTCCATTAAAAGAGCTGCTGTGGTCACTGTCTGAAACAGCTGAGTAAGAGTTCCCATACAGGGGGTTCTGTACTAACAGCACCACATAATTAAACAGAGTATTACTGAGGGCTGCACAAGAATTGTTGCTTGTTCTCTTTTGTGTAATTGTTGCTAATTTTCAGTTGGTTTATTTAAATTTGGCAGATGGAAGCTGAAGAGGAAGGGGCAAAAAAACTGTCAGAAGTAAACTTTGAAAACTTACCTCCCAACTACCATAATGAGTCCAACACGGAAACCAGAATTGGTAATAAAACTGTTCAGACTCATCAAGAAATTGATAAGGTACGAGAAAACATATATAGCAAGCTGCTGGTTCTTACACAACCTTTTCTTCAAAAATAAAACCAATTTTGCATGTTTTGGGGAGAAATAAGATAATTTGGAGCATAAACTTTCCTGATGATAATTACTTTGGGTGTTTATTGTATATTATTTGCTTGCCTAGTCACTGTGGAGGGGCATATTTCATAAAAGGTTAATATGAAATAATAATTTATTTTTTAAAAAGTGCCTGCTAAAAATAGAACACAGGTACAGCTATTACATGGGTCATAAAAGAATGACCGTCTCCTGCTCAGTTAGCTTCATTACAGTGACATTTTAAATAGATAAGGAGGTAGCCTTGTCATCTACGTTTTCCCCCCAGATTAGGATTTTATACGAGTGACAGCAAAATGTGAAAAAAGGAGGGTGTGGGTTAATTATTCCAGAATGTAGGACTGAGAGTAACAAAAGACTAATTAAAAAATGTAGTTTCATATTCTATTCTTCTTTTGCTATATCAGGTTACGGATAACAAAACTGGATCAACAGTTTTTTCTGAGACAGTTATTACATCTATAAAAGATGGAGAAAACAAAAGAAATCATGTAAGTGAACACATTTTTTCCTTTTGAAAATTAAACAAATACTTTTGGTTCATTATTCAGTAGAAGGTGATATAGTTCACCTAGTGAAATATCTGAATGCTGTAAAATACACAAAACCATTAGGTGTAAGCAGTCAAAAATGTTTTCGTTTTTGTTCTTGAATTAATTTAACTTAGCAACATCATGTTATTAATTGTAAGCAGAGTTTCAATGTTATGGTTAACTGAGGTGCTTGATCTCAATATTCGTCTGTCAAATGTAAATGTTGTACTCAAATAGCAAAGATAGCTACGGAGCCCTTTCCAGTAACTGTGAATAAACCCTTAGTATAAAAGTGCTTCATGTATGTCTCCTCAGTGCTTTTGGGTTTCCTAAAAAAATTGCTTTATAGACTTTTAACACTAGAAAATAAACCCCGAATTGTCTATCATGAGGAGTCTGTGGAACAATATATGGCTCTATTTGCTTTTCAGCCTAACCTAGTGATGGACAACTGGTTGTGAAATGTCACTTTGGGGAGGGGGAGAGGGATGGGACAATAAATCCCCCTCCCCTCCAGAAATACAGTTGTTTAAGGATTCTCAAAGAAGTTTAAAAGATCAAGAATATTATTTCCCTGAGTCTTGCAAACACAGGTACATTTGCTAAACATCAGTAGTCCCATGAGAAATTCGGCACGTACCACTACTTAGAACAACTGTTAGGTTTTCTTCAGTTATAGTCTTACCAAAATGGATTTTTTTTATGCTCTTACAAAGACAGGACTTGCCAGGGTTTCGTCTGATAGCTGGCTTCATCTGACTAATAGTTTGTGGTTTAATTTAGTTTAATATGCCCTGGCTTTTTTTGGAGTAACTTTCTTCCAGTTCTTTCACAGAAGAAGCTCTTTAACTATTTTATACAACATTAAAAAAAGAAAAAATTATGGTGGTAGTTCCTATTTTTAATGGACGTAAACCCTGAAATTAGTGCATCTTTTCTGCTAGTATCTTCCATGTTTTCCCTCTTTCAGCTCATTTTTTTATACTGCTATTAAAGTTGGAGAATGTCAAGTAGCAAAATAAAGTTGCTTGTGTATGCTATACTTCTGATTTTTTTACTATTTTGCAAAGCTTATAGATTAAGTGGGAAGTCAAGGTACACAATAAATTGCAACTATTCTAAGCTACAGCTTGGTTTTATACAAAGTGTTAACATATTCCACGATGCTTTTTAATAATGAGATATGTGTAATGAAAGCAATCCAAATGTTTTTTTCAAGCAAGTATGGTCATCATCTTCAAACCCAGTGTACAAAGGCAAACTTTTCAACTTTCTTAGCACTGGAACATAACACTGGTGGTGTTTCATAATGTATTTGCCTTACTCGTGGTGTCTAATCATTCTTCACAGCTGTAAAAAATATTTCTAAGTTAGCTTTCTCCAACGATCATACAAAGTTCCTTATAAGCTTCATATATCAAGTGACATTATCTGCATTTTCCTTATGGGAAGGTTGCCTCACTTACCAAGCCAATGCTGCATCCAGAACCAATACCATTATTAGTCTTCCAGCTAAAGAATTTGAGGGCTGAACACAAATTTTTGTCAAACTTCATGGTGGCAGTCTTTATTCAGTTACGAAGTAAGCATAATCAGAACTGATCACATTAACTCCTAATAATTTAAATCCTGGGGTGCTTTTTTCATCAACATCCTTACTGCAGCAGCTGTAGAAACAAAACTACATTTGTTAATGTTTATTTCCCCTCTCACACTTATTTTGAACTTTCAGCATGCCCATGGTACAAAATTTAGAGGTTGCCAAGTTAGAGAAGAAGCTAAATGGGAAAAGCAGCCAACAGATGTATTTGGTTGTTATTTAAGGAGAGCGGGCAAACACGCATATATTCATTTGACAAAGAGATGCCTAACAGAAGTAAATCTGAAAATACTTGAAAACTTTTAACATTAAGGAGGAATATGAATTCCTTAGGGTACTACAAGGGTGAAGAACTATTGTAGGAATAATGGCATGAGATTGAGAATTGGAAAATTTGGGTTACAGCAAGAAAAACATGCTGCCAAGGAAAGACCTACCAAGTGGAAGAAAAATTTTGTCCAAATGAAGAAGCACTATTGCTTAGATCTGTAAACTTAAGACAAAAGTATTGGGAAAATGAGTTGCAGAAAACTTTGCACTGGCCCCTTAAGTGATTTTTATGTACATAAATTTTCATACTTGAAGTGTGGTGTGACATTGTGGGATGTCCCAGTCACTTTCCAGGCTGCAGGCTTCACAGACCACTGGATGGTGGAAGAGTAATTCTGCTTCTTTGCTGCTTATTTTAAATGTTAGCAACAAAGTAATACATGTATAGGTTTTGTATTCTCCAGGCAGTTAAAAATGGAAACCTTTTGAAATCTGTTTGGAGATTATCTCAGTGGATCTCTAAATACAGCTAGCATATGTATGCTGTTCTGTAATACACATCCTTAATAGCCATCAGTGATTCATCCTGCTGTGTAGTATAACACAACAAGAGGTTTGTATAATTGTAGCTGTAAGTATTGACAGTCATTTGAAAAGGGTGATACTGACATTTTCTTCTGGGGATGGAGAATTTGGTAGCAGAGGCTGAGGGAGCCAGCCATTGGGAACAGGACCTCTGCTCTGACGCTACTCCTGTAGCCTTCAGATTGGTGCCTCTTTAGAACAACAGGGGTTTTTTTTATTTTCAATCTGCCAAGTAAAAGAAATGGGCACATGCTATCACACAAGCTTGACTTTTATGCTTGTAGGGAAACTGAATGCTGAAAACTAAACCTGTTTCATAGGTTTGTCTGAGCTTATAAAAGTTAAAGATTCCCACAGCTCCTGCACTTCAGGTACAAAATTGGGTGGTAAATACAAGAATTCATCAAACACCTCAGCAAACCACCTGCTCTGAAATGTAAACTCTATATAATTTATTACTGCAGTAATTAGCAATAACCGGAACCGTACAACCGTCAGTTCACATTTATGCTCTGAGCTGAGTTAAAAGCCACTGAAATCACTGAAAGTTTTTCCAGTGACATTTCTGGGCTTTGAGACATGACACAAAAGCCTCACAGGTAGGCAAAGATGTGTCTTGCAACGGGTCTTTGTTGCAATAATAAATCCGCATACTGGCTGGAAGGAAATCTGGCACTGGAGAAGAGGCTTCATGGGAAATAGGTTGTGCCTGCTTTTTAAGTCACAGCGCCTGTTTCACCCCTATGTCCTCCTGCAAACAGGTACAAATGCACATATGTAGAGTACATATAAATATATACAGGTATATACAAATACATATAGTGCAGATACACTATTACAAAAACATAAGGCATAATCTTCCCCCCACACACTTTTCCCTCTCAGACAGTATTTCTTCTTGGCTTTGCATCACAAAAGTATTCTCTCTAGACTGTGTTCTTTGTTACTAAATGGCTCACTTGACAGTATTTTGATGGCCAGAAGACTATCAGTATTTTAAGTCTCCAGAAGAGGAACTGGGCTGCTTGCCATTTCTGGCAGTGCAGTCCAGTTCTTCAGAGGTGCTGCATTATTTGGAGGCGCCATTTACATTCCCAGACTAACACTCACTTTCTCAGATGTCAGTGAGGACTGACGGTCACCAGCATAGATGTCAGGCTTTGATCCAACAGCCTTAAATCATTAAAGAGGCCAAATACAGGCAAGAGGTAGCTGGATGTGCATGTTTTTATGTCTGTACAGGATTTAACATCCACTTGCTCCTGGGTTTAAGGCTCAAATATTCTATAATTTACTTCTCCGGGGAACATTAGTTAGCTTGCGAATTAATAGAGTAATTCCAGTAGTAAGCTCAAGTATAGAACACAGATAAAGTAACAGCACTCTTTGCTACCATATGAAAATCAAAATGTTTTCTGGCTTGTTGACTAGTCGTATTTCAACTGTGATACATTAGCCTAACCAATGAAAAGCAAGCATGAAAAATAAAAGGAAACAAAACTGCTACTGGTAAGATTTGCTGCACAAAGATTAGTTGTGTTGCTTCTCAGTTGTGTTCAGAGTAGTATTTTATATAAGCTCTCTCTTCTAATTCAAAGGTGGTGTACGTAAGATTTTTTTTCTTGTCTGTATTAATTTGATAAAAATAGCAACAGCTTCTCTTTAGCAAGTTTTGGGGTTTTTTTTCAAAGTTTAATAGAAGTACATCTGGTTGCTTTCAATTCTCTTTCCTGAAAGAGATTTTTAAAGATGCTAATATCTAGGGAGGGTGTACCAGGGAACTGGAAGATTGTCATGCATTTCTCATTTGGCTTTGGCACTATAAAAAACATTCCTTTCTTTTGCCTGTCCTTGATGGTAGAGGCTCTTGGGGCATGACTGCACCTTCTCATTAGTTACACAGTACAGGTCAAAGTTTCTTTGTGGGGGAGTAAGGAGAGGTGCCTTCACTGTGATTCTGTGCAAGGTGCTCGCTCTTTCTCTGCACACGTGTATGTGCCTGTATGCACACATGTATTTGGTACCCACCTTCTGCAAATACAGCAGCTGGTCAGTAGGTAATTTCAAACACTCTCGAGTCCTTAGGAGAGAGGCCCCATGATACCAGGCCTTTATTTCCATGGTTAGAGGGTGGTGTTTGGATCCCTGCAGCTCTGGGCAGGAAGGACTGTATCACTGTGGAACCGCTTTTACAAGCTGACTTGGCAGGTTCTGGAAGTGACCAAGTCAGGTCACTGGTTTATCTGTAGAGATAGAGTGGAGAGCATCCATTCTATCTTTAATGGGGTTCTATTTCCCTCTTTTCTAGAGAAAAATCTGTTTTAAATGGCTAAGCTGTAGCACTTCGTAACAAAGCTTCCACTTCTCTGCAGATATCCAGAACTGCTAAAGTAAAACTGCTTGATTCCTATTTGAGCAACTTTTACATGCTTTCGCTAAGCGTATTCTCAGCTACATATACTGGACTTGCTCTCTTTGAGATTCATACTGCTCCAGGGAGAGGAGTTCCTACCAGTGCTGAAGAGAAAAGGAGCTTTGAAAATTCAGAAGGAAGCATTAATGGAATGGAAAGTGCAATTTTTCCATCAGCAGCACTGCAGGAGAGCAGCTGATGGCAGAAATTTGAACATGCAGCATCTTGGTGTTGATTTCTGCTCCCTTTGGCATGCTAGTATCTCAAGGAAGACACTTGTTTTGGGCATCCCAGTCCTACATTTGGATCTAATTTTTTTGTTTCATTTTTCACAGAACTTTTAGTCCCTGGTGACTCGCATTCAGTAACCTTAAACTATCAGTAGACACACTAAGTGCATTCTTGGGTTGAAACCCTGGTCTCTGTCTAGGCAAAAATCCCGTAATAACTAAATCTGGTAGTTTTTATATACTTAATAATTTGATTCATTATCACTCTTAGTTTGCTTTTCTGTTAACTGTCCAGCCTGCTCTGTTGACGTAACTTGTTACATGAGTCACGTCTTGACTAGTACAGTTCTTTTCAAAAGACCCCACCCTTCAGGTAGTTCTTAGTGTAGGAGTAGGTAAGGCAGACTGTACTTCCTAGCTAATGCTCCAGGAGAGAATTAAGAGATCTGAATGAACTGCATCACTCTTTTTCAAGTTTATATACTAAACAGTAACTTGAATAGATTATTACAGTTACAATATACGCTAAAGCTTTCTGAAAAAAAATGCATGAGTGGCTTACAATGGCAATCAGTTAAAAAAGTGAACCATAGTTTCATTAGCCTTTTGTAAGCAGAATACCTGCATGCTTTGCGCTCCCTTTTGTCACATTCAATTGATACTTTTTAAGTAGTGCATCTCAAGTGTTTGCAAGTCATAGCTTACATTTTAAAACAAAACACCTCTTGTAGGCTAGGTTCCATCCAGTCCCAATTGACCTAAATTCCTGCAGAAAAACTAATAGGCATTTTTTAAATCTTACTGTGCGTGAAAAACTATTGCTTTTCACTAGCAAATCTACCCTCAGTTCTTTCAGTCTGTTGCACAACCTTTCCAAGGCAGTGTGATGTGTTTTGCCCTTCTGGTGTTTTAAGTTTGCTAACCTGTCTGATGCTAGCCATCTGTTAGTCTACACTTACTCCACTGGAAAAGATAGGAAGTAGCCATGCAAAGTGAAGCTAGATGTTGAGGTTTTTGAGCCCAGTTAGTGAAAGAGCATTCTGGTAGTGATCCTGAGAGGCCTGAATACCTGTGTCTTGTTTTGAAACAAGCAAATCTGTCCCGTGGCTTGTTTTAGAGAGCCAGGGCTCTTCAGCCAGGCAGGGTTCAGACATTCTGAACATTTTACTGAAACCCAATTTTATTTTTCCTTTTCAGTTTCAGTCTTGGCAATGTAGAATATGAAGCTGCGGGGAAGGTACAAATAGCTCATGAGGACAAGTAGCTTGTGTTTGTTAGAGTAGAAAATGATGTGGAGAAGGGTGCAAAGGGAAAGAGGATGTAGCAAAGATGATAAAAACTTTGCAATTAGTGTTTTGAATTGCTCTTATTAATCTGGAATACTTTTAGGTTATGAATCTTGTTGTAGAGCGAGGGACATATCCTTCTTGTATGAAAGGGGTGATGGAGTGTGTGCATACCCCTGAGTATTCATATCTAGCTCCATAAGCAACAAATGCTGCTTGGTGGTGCAAAAGCTATTAAGAGATTTAATTTAGCTCATGGGTGATACGATGGCCTTATTGTCAGTCACAGTGTATCTCTAGGACCAAAGTTTTTACTGGTCATCTGATGTTCACTGGACTATAGCCAAAAAAATCTGAATGTTAGCCTCAATGAATGGAAAGACTTGACATAAGGAGTTTGAAAAACATGTGTCGCCTCTGATCCTGTATGAAGAAAGTTCTCCGAGGAAGAAGGTGGGAAATCTCTGTAACGGCCAGCTGAGGTGTGTGTCATACAGCTCAGTGTCCACATCTTTATTTACTGAACTTAGTCCATTCTGAGTTGACTTGTTTTCTCAGAGAGGATGCTGTGTAGAAAGTTACAGATCCACACAGAGAATCAGGAATGGATAGTGTGTACAAACATGAGATGGTTTTGTAATACTATAGTGCTGCAATGGCCATGATGTGGAGAAAAGTGACACTGCAGTTTCCATGGTCTCAGGTATCATGCTTGGTGACCCTGAACAAACAAGCAGGTGTAAACAGCTGCTAGACCTTATCAGAGTGAAGAGAAGCAAGGTGCCTTTTGCTGAGAGGTGAGGCAAACCAGGCAGGTGTTTCGGCTGAAAATACAACAACCAAAGGTCAGAGAACACAGATCATTATCACATTTTTTTGTCTTAAATAGTGGCTTGGATTTACAGGCAAAGGGGTTACTCCTAATTAAAGGTATCAAATCCTGCTCTCGTTTGTATCAGTGGGAGTCCGAAGTAATTCAGATAACTTTAGTAAATTTACTTTGCTAGTAACGAAAAAAATTTAAAAGAGCAACTAGGATTTCTTTCGTATTTCCTATTGGTCTAGCTTAGTGTAAGTTTTTTTTCTGTCAAGTTAGGCAAACAAAACTGTGTAGTAGTAATTGATATTCTGAAAGTAACATTCTTCATTAGTAATTCAGGTGTATGCCTGTGTTTAGAATAATTTTAAAATTTGCCAGATCCTCATGTGCTATGATGTGGTATTTCTATTCCAGTGCAACTCCAAAGAAAAAGAATATTTTTATGCAAAATCAAGTTGGCTGAAGAACTGCCTCATGGTTTTTATCTATCTATCTGGACTGTTACACTTTGAGTAGCTAAATATTGAAGGGAGAAAGATTTGCTTGGAATAAATTTCTCCTCACCAAAAAAAAGCTATTACTGTAACACGGTCACAGTGCCTAGAATTGATTCAATGTTCTAAGTGATTGTGCTAGTAAAAACACAACACTAAACCAGTAAGTTTATCTCCAGAAGGCTACGAAACAGACTCAGTGCCCACCCACTGCTTCATCAATGTCCAGCTGAGAGCCGTGCAGCACTTCCAAAGTTTACAGCATTCTTGTTAGTTGTGGAAATAAATTCTGAAGCTTTTCATCTGTGGGGAGGTATGCATCATGTTCAATTATCTGCTTCTTCCTTGTTTGCACATTGGTTGGTACAACTGTTCTGCAAACAAGGCATGGTAAGGGAGTAATGTAAATCAAAGAGTGTTTGTTTACCTTTTCCCTGGTTTTAGTTCAGTCTTCTCACACATAACATGCTGAATTTAGGGAACCAGGGTTGTTCAAATGTCTTTTACAGATCATGTCCAAGTTGTAGGGAGATATAAAAACAAATCACCATGAATGCTTTTACTTTCTGCCTCTACTAGATCTACCTATTTATCCTAAGAGAAATTAAATGGTTTTTTATCTTCTCTGTAAGGTAACACAGTCAGGAGAGCGCATCTTGTATGCGGGCTGGTGACAATTCTGTAATCTACTGATGTCTGTTAAGAGATCATAGTACGGACCGTCTTTAGACAGCAGTGAAAGTTCATCAGCAATGTTTCCTCTGGTCAGACCCATGTGGCAAAATTCATCACATGACAGGAAAAGCTTTAAGGCAAAAGAGAAATTTTTTCCACTGGTTTTGATTACATGGTTTAATCCATTGGCTCCAGCAGATACTTATTTGAGATTTTAGCTGAAACCATGTTATCTAATTAAGCAGTAAGCTTTAGCTGGTAGGGTAACAACATGTAGCAAAGGCTTTAGGAAATACAGGCTATGGTACTGGATGTAAAGCATAAATGTTTTGTCTTTTTATTTTTTATTTCCATGTTATAATCTTAGAATGATTGAGGTACAAAGGATACAGATGAATGGACAAATCTGCAAATGATATCTGTGTTGTCATATATAAGGTGGCAGAATGGTATCAGTTCACCATGGCTGGGAGGTTGGCCCAGTATCACATAGTTCCATATATGATGAGCCTAAGTCTTCTCTAACCTTTTCCTGGACCGTAGGAGGGGTAGATTCATCAAAATCAGTAGAATGACACTGGTTTTACACCAGTGAGTAAGAGGAGATCTGTGATTGCTGGGCCTTCTGTGCAGTTGTTTATGGTCAGGAGGATGTGTGAGATGCTACTAATCCAGCTTGATGGTGTTTTGTGTTACAATTTACTAAGGTAAACCATGGAAATTGAAGGAAAGTGGTGAATTGAACTCTGTTTCTGTTTAGTTCTGTTTCATCAAAGATTTGGCAAATGTGAGAAAAAAAAGCACTGTAGAATGGTGGCTTCAGATTTATTCCCTTGAGAAATGCATTTCTGTGTCAGCTAAGTAAGTCTCACTTTGTCCTTCCTCCCATCCGATTCAAAAACAGCATTGTGGCATCTTTTGAGGCGTGAGTGTCTGCCTGACCTTTTGAGGGACTGAGTCACTTGGATAGTTAGCACTGAGGAATACCACACCAGTGAATGCATTAGCTGTCAAATCATGGGTGTTCACCACTGCAGCTTATAGAGAGAACCTCCCTCCAACTTTTCTACCTGTCCTAATTCATACCTTAATAACAAGTCCACTTCTCCCTTCCAATTAGTAATATATCATAATATAGCATAATTGGTAAAAAGATATACCGGGTGGGAGTTTTGGATTTGTTTACTTGTTATTCTGTCTGGAAATGACTCAGAGCCGCTTCTGTGAATTTACATCACATGAGGAATCCCTCAAACTTGTTCCCTTAGAAAGTCCACACATCCCAGGGGGAGGAAGAAGCATCTTACGGCATGTAGAGAGGCTGACATCATGGTGTCAGGCACAGGGAACCTTAGTGGTCTTTCTGTGTCCAAGATATTTCATAGCCATCAGCAAGGGAAAGTTTTGGTCCCGTAGTAGGTGTTTGTCTTGGACTTCATACATGGTAAAAATCTGTAATACATTCACATTCTTATGTCATTTTTTGGAAAGGCATAAAGAGTATGCTGAAGACCCTTTTTCATTTCTTCTTCATTGGAGTTTGTTTAGAAAATTGAATGAATATTCATGAATAGTCATCATCTCATGTTGCTGCTACCCTCTAGACACATGATTTCAGACAGAGAATTAAATTAAGGAAAAAAAAAAAGGTCTCTATTGTAATCCCAACAAATGCCCCAAAGAGGAGGTCTGGAAGAAGCCTCAAAAAGTCAGCATCTACAACCCAGATGCCTACTCCATCCTTAGGCAGACATTCATCTCACCTGTTCTCAAAATCCTCAAGTGCTGGAGGTGATTTATTCCAATGCTTTTCTGTGCTCACTCTAAACTCTCTATTGCTGTAATTTAAAGCCCTTCTTCTTCCATCTGCAGCTCATGGAAAATAAATTATTCCCTTTCCTGTACAGTAACAGCAGTCTCCCACATTGTCAACTCTGCTATAGGCAAAATCAATTGCAGATGAATTCTTAGCCATGTATTTCTGTTCTAGTATTATTATCTTTGGCTGACACCTTAAACACAGTAAATAAGTCCATTGAAACTGTAAACTACCAAAAAATTATATCATATAATAACAAAGCACATGAGATTCAAGGTTTGAAATAAGTTCTGTGAGGGACTGGGCACAGGTTGGCGTCTTACTCTCAGTGTGCTACTCTTAATTTAGTGATTAAGATTAGCAAGCAGCTATTAAGTACAGAAATCTTGTTTTCAACTGTTTTTTTGCACAGCTGTTTCACATCCTTGCTGTGTACAGCTACTCTGGGTTGTTTTGCTTTTATAAATTTTAAAAATTTACATAGTTTGGTAGTGAATCATGGAAACTTTGTAGCTGCCAATTGTGGAGAAAAGAGATGCCTGTATTAAAATTCAGCCCCTGGACGCACCATTACATGAAAGCTGTATCTTTATATGATTACTGACTACTTAGAAATACTGGCACTTTAGAGCTTGGTAGCACAGTTTTACAGTGTTTCTGTAACTGTTACTGTACCTCAAGACATTTAGAATAAAACCCAAGATCTTTTAAATACATCTTCAGGTTATCAAAGGTCAAAGAATTGTTGTTCTCCAATTCATAGAGCCACAGGTAGATTAGTTTCTCTATTAAGACAATTAATTGCAAAATCATTAGGAAATCTTTGTTTATAAACACGCATAACTATTTTGACCTCATTTGATAATCTCATACTGTGTGAAAAAGCTTTTCTTAACATGGAGCAATTAAACATGGAGCACATGGCTATTGGTTTGGGGTCTCAGATTCAGAATTTCTACCATCCTGCTCTGCCTATGGTACACCTGACAAACAGGAGAAAAGAAGAGAAATTTAATGTTATAACTTGTCCTGCCTGCTCTGGGGCAAATGTGTGGGATGAGACGAGACTTCGGCTATTGCAGACAGTCACTGCAATATGTAGCCCTATATATATATATATATGGCTGTATACATATATATATGTATGTATGTTTATATACATATACACAGACCTTTGCTCCTTTCTTAGGTGGATAGCTCTTAGTTTCCAGACTAAGTTAATTACCGGTCAGATTATAATTTGTGGGTTTTTTCTGCTAAATTCGAACAGTTCTTCTAGTGTGCCTCCTCTGATACCATTGCAAAATAGATTGAAATAAGTACTTTGCACTGTGTTTCCCACTCAGGAGCATTTGCAGAGGCTGTAGTCTTGCCAGGATCAGATTATTACATTGCTTACTGAGAAAAAGAGGGGATGATGGAAGAAAATAAAGTGACTGCTTCTGCAGAGTGACCTGCCATGAAATTATTCCATGACATACAGAGATTTTGACCATGCATGAACAGAACATGATCTGATAGAGCATCTAGGCTTCATTTTTCTCATTATCCTGAGGAATTTGTCAGGAATCTTTTATTTTTTGCTTTTGTGTGTAGTTTCTTCTTTCATTGAAGTCTCAGTTCCTTGAAGCTGTGGATAATACGACATTTTATTTATTTCTTTTTTGACCTGGAACATTAACTGCATAAGAGCCTGATCAGTAACAGGATTGCTGTATTTGCGGTGAGAATAAGCAGATGGTGTAGAAAGGGGTGGATTTCTTAGACTAGCTCTGGTGGTGGGCAGTTTATCGGGTGACTATAACCTCCCTCAATTAATTCCCTAGACTTTTTGACAGCATGCTAAGGCTAAAGCAGCTATGTTGCTTTTGGTACGTAAAGCTAAGCTCAAGTGCCTTTGGGCCATCTTCAGTTATGTCATGCAGACATATTTTGCATTCATTCACATTGCATCATGAGGAGAGCCAGAAATTAAGTTCTTCCAATGAAAATGTTTCTGTTTTCTTGGCAGGAGAAAAGGAAACAGGTGAGATTAGTTCTATGGAGAAGTTCAAGACAAAACTGAGGGAGTCACTTGTATTTTCCTATTTATTAGTTTTGAGCTCAGAACTCACATTCCTGTTGAACAGCCACACATATAGCTGACTTTCCCACATAGCACTGGGATGTGACTAATACCATAGCTTGCAACTCACATGTCTGCTCTTTTTAGTATGTCTTTTTTTAACAGTAGTCTTTATTTTTATGAGTGCTATGTACTTGGCAGGACAGCAGTAAGAGGTTTGCTCTGCTGGAAAGTATTACAGAGGTTTTGAGGTATTTCAAGGCAAATTAATTCATATCTCATTAAAGACAAATGCATTATGTGCCCTGTCTAGACAACTAAGAGATTAGGAACTGGAATGCTACTGCAATTCAAACTATGATAGTAGTTTCCATAGAACAATATTCCATTCTATGTAATTCTGCCATTTTTCTAATACATATAGTACATGTAGGATATAAAACAGATTTTATGCTTTTTTTTCCTTACTGCTCAGCAGTTTTTGCCATCTGCTGCAGTAGTGGAGACCAGCCCTATGTGAAATGACTTGTAGAAATTAAAACAAAACCTGGAAGGGGATATGTAAACAGAGAAGTAAATATTAGCTCTTAGAAGTGCTAATTGCTAAGAAATGTCAGTTTCAACGTGGACAAGTGGTTTTGCTAGAACACTTCAGCTATGGCTGAAATGATCATTGTCTCACAGATACAGTTGAGTGAGCTCTGGAACTGTTCGGGTAGGATCTGTACCTACCATTTATGGAGGTTAACATTGAGCTTTACTTGAGTTACAGGTTTTTGAAAAGGAAATTTCTTGATATCAGGAGCTTTTAAGAAACATGTAAAGGGGCTTTTTGTTCAGAGAAGCTTTTGAAGCATAGTTGTCCCAGTAGACTGCGAGAGGTGCCCCCCTGCATTTCCAAGGTTGTTACTAAAAAGAATTTTCTAATTGTTGCACCAGCTGCTTTTGTAGCATTGTATCCTATGTTGTGTACCTGCTGGCAAAACTTCCTTACTGCTCTGAAATCGGTGAATTTAGCCTCTATACTTTATGGCTTGTGAACTTGAAATCCATAGAGGGTTAGGAATGAACATTTTTGGAATGGCTGTTTTGGCTTACAGCGGTACAGACAGTGCCAAGGCAAAAAATAAAAGCCTGCCTCTCCTTCAGCTGTTAGCCAGTTTCAAAAGGTTTGTAGTCACAAACTGCAGCTGGATCAGAATCAGCCAGCAAACTGGGCCATATAGCTTACATAAGGAGGGGAAAGGTGGTTCTCCTGTTTGAATCCCACTTACTGTTCTCATGTCAGAGCAGTCAGTGACCTTGGCAGACAACTGCTACAGAGTTTCTCCACTACAGCTGCCCCTTACCCACGGGGGCATTTTCTGTCCCATATACCCTCCCCCCCCTTGGTGTTCAGGATCTGGCTTTGATAGATGTATTAATCACCATTGAAAAGTTGTATATAAAGTCAACAACAGTGCCTTCCTCTGCTTTCTTGGGTTCTAAGCTGAAGTGTAAAGAGCCCAGAAGGAAAGGAAAGCTCATTCCAGACAGTCACTTGCCCTTCCCTGAAGAATATTGGCTGAAGCTATGAATAGTGAAGAGAGAGTTTTGTTTAAAGTTATCTTTGAAGAAGGACTTTTTGAGAATGTGGGAGGTAGGTAGTCTACACTTAGGGTGTTAATTAGGAATTAAGGTGAAAAAGAGCAAAGCAAAATGAGCATGATTCCAGTACATACTAATATCACCAGCAAAACCGAGTATTAAAAATATTACCATAGTGAGGTACAGAAACCAGATGAACATTGCAAACGAAAGTGGGTTTCTATGTGAAAGTAGGTTAACTCTGGTCTTGTAGCTCTGCTTTCATAACTTGAACAGAGAAACTCTTTGCTTCTCCCTCTTTATCCTTAGCGTTTTGTATGGGCAGAGGATAATGTGGTCCACACCACAGTTGGCTACACTCCACCAGTCAAGTCCAGTCTGCCAAAATAGCCCATAGTGCTTTCTAGGTCAAAGAAGTTGACCATAGCTCCATGCTGTTGGGTGGCGTGTGAAAATTGTCGTATCACGTTGAAAGAAAACTTTTTTTCTTCTGTGCCTTTCCATGTGTATGTAAACATTCAGCCAAAAGGAAAGTACTGTTGTCAAAACCTGTTACACCAGTTCTGACCTGTACACTCCTGCGTCATCCCGCACTCAGGAATTAGTTTCAGTTTTCTGGTAGTTGTGGTACTACCATACTTCACTATCACTAACAGCAGTCAGTCACTTTTTAATTTTTTTTATTCTTAAGTGTGGAGACTAACCATTCTTTAGGAAAGCAAATGATAGCTTGGCATAATCTGCCAAAGACAAGAAAATTGAAGCTTCTTTCAGCAGCAGTTGTTTTAGGGTTTTAAAATACAGGGAAACTTTTCAATGAGTTTCAGTGTTTTTGTTTTTTTTTTTCCCTGTTGGTTTTGGAACAGATCCTAACCCCCAAATTGCTTTCAGGTGTTGCAGGATATTCACTGCAGAGTACAATATTATAATAAGAGCCCACAGGATGCTGAGTATGTACTTACAGGTACATAGCATGCTTTTTCCATCCTAGTTTCTGCTG
Organism: Ciconia boyciana; assembly: GCF_034638445.1. Classification (NCBI taxonomy): domain Eukaryota; kingdom Metazoa; phylum Chordata; class Aves; order Ciconiiformes; family Ciconiidae; genus Ciconia; species Ciconia boyciana. The sequence continues at coordinate 11,653,672 of NC_132939.1, forward strand.
TTTATGGGTCCTAGTATAGCCATTAATAAATAGGCAATACTGCTTTCATTCTGCATTATTCTTTAGCGCTTCTCAAACAGCATATTCCTTTGCTGCTACATTAAATTAACTGGTATAACATCGTAATGCATTTGAGAGAGATGTACACCATTATAAGTGTAGCTAATTCTGCCTTTAAGCTATCTGCTCAACTTCTATGCTCTGCTGCATGTCAGAAGCCAGCACCCCCTCTCCTCAGTTTACACAGTTGCTCCTGCAAGGACAAAATATTCTGAGAAATAACTTAGTTTGCAGAATTCCAGAAAAAAATGGATTGTTCAGAATCTGTTGCAGCTGATGAAGATGTTTAGGTTTGCTCCTTGTCCAGCAACTGTTGTGTCTCAAGGTAGCCTGATTAGAAAAGGTCTGTAGCCTAATTAAATAAATACATAAGAAAAAAGAGAGGAAAAAAAGATAAATGGTTACACATCTGCGTGTGTAAGCATTACTGAGTTCTGCATTGACTATGGATTATAATACCTGGGTGAAGGAAGTTGGTTTGGAGTGTGGCACAAAATTTCACAGAGAGCATATGAAAGCAAGCTTTTTCCAAGCCAGGAAAGAAAACTGTGAAGGGATTTTTTCCCCAACTGAAAACCCTCATAAAACTGGAAGTCTGAACTAGTGGGACACAATTCAGTAAGAGGGGAAAAAGAAGTTTTTTGGTGGGGGACTCATTAGTGCAGGAGAAAGCAGCGACTGGAGAATTGCAACTTTGGTGTTAGGTGGTTTTAGAGCTAGAGAGAGAGTTATTCCATGAGCTTAAAACCGCTTATGGCAAGATTTCTCCTCTGTGGAGAGGGACAATTGGAAAAACTGACTACACTGAGACCTGGCTGTTTGCCTGAAAGTGGATGGAACAGGAATGAAAGAGTATAGTTTATTCTGAGTATGGTTTATACAGAGGGATTCATAAAAGAAGCTGACAAAGCTACAGACAGAAAATTGGCCAGAAAGAGCATGGCTGCTGAAGAGAAGTGGCTAACTGCTAACTTGGAACCACAAAACCTCAAACATACTATATAACATTTGGATTTTGACCCACCTGATTATGTAGCAACACAAAAGCAAACAAGCGGAACACACACTGTACTGGAATAATGAAGCAGCAAAAAAATTACGATCATTTATAGCAGCCTAGACCCAGTGATACTAATGTCTTAAAATAGCTGAAATGACTGCTTCTTAATTATAAACGTATAACCTGAATATCATGTCACTGACTTGAAAAGAATCAGGCTCCGGACTGTGTTTGGCTTTTGTTCTATGTTCTGGGTAATCAAACTGTTTGAAAACATCTCAGATGGCTGAAATGGTAACTTAGATGAGGCATTGCTCTTCATGCTGAGCAGCCTTGTCTCACACAGGGCAAGAAGCTTCCATAGGGTTTAATCTGGAGAAGATCTGAAGACAGTGTAGCTGTTTCACAATTTAATCTTTTCCTCTTTCAGTGATGATCATAATTGAAGAGCTTCATTTAAACTTCTAGCTGAGCTAATTTTCAGCCCAGCTGAAACACAAAACCCAACTGGGATGGGGTGGAAGAAGTCAGCAGTTTGGGGAGAAATTATCTGAAAAAGTAGAAATAGAAAATTAAAAACTTAGTGGAAACTTTCAGTAAAGGTTGCACAGATGACAGTTGATCTGCTCCAGCAAGTGAGATTAACATCTGCCAAAGAGCAGTCAAGTGGTTTCTTCAGAGAATTCAGGGGTTTTTGTATAATTCCTTTTTATTTATTTTTTTTTTTTAAATTGACTAATAGCAAAAAGATGGCATCAACTTTATGATGGTACAAACCAATGATGGAGTACACGCAACACAGTGCTATGAGTTGGCTAGATTGTTTCCAGCCTGGAGAAAACACGGGAACAGGGTTAATCACGTGTTTTTTAAGAGGTAACCGTTAGATGGGAAGAGGAAACACTCCCTCCCTGTAACCAGATGCTTCAGGGGTACACAAACATATACGCTTACTCTGTATTATCCTCACTGCCGTGCCTGCAGAGTTGTATTCTGGGAAGAATTTCTGACCAGGTTCTACGTTCACCCTGTGCAGCAGGAATGAAAGGTGAGCCATCTCTACCACAGTGCTTGTGTGACCTCTGGGTGAAGAAACTTTAGTCTGAGTCTGTGATTCAGATGGAAATTCAGGTGTCCCTCTCACATGAACATTTTTGTTAAGGCCATGAAATGATTCCAGGTTTGAAAAGCTAAACGTGTTCAAGCACCTTGCTAGCTTGAGGCCTACTCTAGCGTCTTAGCTGGGTAGCAAAGGCTGATGCATTAGGGAACTGTGGGGCTTTTTTTTCCCTAGTATGTATGTGGCTCTTCAATACTTGTCAATCTTAAATTAGCGTTCAAACATGTCTGCTGAATACTTATGTGCATCAAACAAGGGAGGGAAACATTGAGTTTGTTACATGCATTTCAAAAGCATGTGATGTGGAAATTCCATTCTTCGACAGGCTAGGGTGTTACTAAATGTAAATTAGATCCATTGACAGCAGGGAGATGACAGAGGAATTATGTAGGCTGAGAATCTGCTCTTGCATATTTTGCAATATTCAAATTAAATTAAAGTAAGGATTTAAAATTTACACATGTAGGTATTTAGACATTTGCAGCTGTGAGCTTGCAGATGATGGGCTATGGTGATAGGTACATGGTGATAAGTACATGAGAGGCATGCTATCAACGAGAAAAGGAAATCAAATGGTGTATGACATCTACTGCTTCCCAGAAGTGCTGGCTGTAAGGTAGTGCTGCTGTTACCATAAAGTCCCAGGAACGTTTAACATTACCAGTCCTGTGGAAAGAAGCACTGTGTTTTTCAGCGTAGAAGCTGTTGCCGACAAAAATGCTCAGGCAGTGCAAAGATTGCCTGAGAAGAATTTGTCTGCCCCTTGCAAAGGGGAGCAGAGGAGCAGTTAAAATGAAAAGGAAACATATTTCCCTTCTCCCTTAGGGCTGTCCTTGCTGGCTTAGGGAAGCTAACCATGCTGCGGAGTTTCTGAGGTCAGCACTAATGTTGCTGGGGAAGAGGAGGGAGGACAGCGTAAAGCTGCTTGGCCTGGGGTCAAGAAAGCCGTTGCAGAATGGTCTCCCACAGAGCATAAAGATACTCTTGGCTGCTGCAGCTGCTGTAGCGCAGCCTCTTTCCTTTGGTCTTGCCCCCCATCTGAAAAAACAGCCAACAACTAATGAGTCACAATTGTACTCTAATACAAGTAAAATAGATGTAATACAAATGTCTTCAGTGCCCCCCGCCCCCCCCCCAAAAAAAATCCCAAACAAACCAAAAAGCCTGCAGAACAAGATAATTTATTTTCTTGATGTTTCTGGTGTCAATATTTATACAAGAAGTGAAGCCACCTAACACTTTGAGGCCACAATATTTAGGTATGCCAGGGAGATAGCATTGTTCTATTACAGAACTGTGGTTGCATGAAGAACTGAAGCAAGCTTTTTTTCTTGGTTCCCAAATAAGAAATACAATCAATCAAGACCTTCTGGTATTTCAAGAAGAGGTATGAATTTCTGTCACACAGTGGCAAATTACACTTTTATCCTTTTCTTCAGGAGTGTATCATTGACGAAGACTGTGAAACAGGGAAATACTGCCAATTCTCCACCTTTGAATACAAGTGTCAGCTCTGTAAAACCCAGCATACAGTAAGTCCTGACTGAGATATGATTTTATGTGGTCTTTAGAAACTCAGTATACAAGTTATTGTTGCTAATGTCAGCAAGTCAAAATTGACAGAAAACAAGATGCAAAGCTTTCTGCATGAGGTTCAAAAATTGATGTGTAGAGTGTTTTGGGTTGGGGTTTTTTTGTGCCTGTTAACACAACTAAGTTTTAAGGTTTCTGTTCTCATATGCTTTAAAACCTGCACTCTGCTCCTCCTGACTCAAGCTTGACTTGTTAGGTGGCCTAAGGGCAGCGTAAAGTAACACATTGTAGGTTGCCAGTGGAATGGGCAAAGAGGAAATACTGTGCCAGCTCCTAAGGCTCAGCTGACAGTTGAGCATTTCCAGCTCTTGATTCAGAAAGAGAATTGCAGCAGCCTGCACTCTTCCCTTCATTGACAACTTGTACAACGCTGTAGTGCAATCGTTACTGTAAATGATCATCTTAATGGATCATTTACGTTATTTGAATCTGTGAACCTCAGGAAGCAGTAAATTCCTGTCTTTTGAGCTAAAAGATAAATGTTCTTGGTAGTAGCTATGGTTAATTATCTTCTGTAGGTGACAGGTGCCTGAGAAGTTCAGGCTTTTTCTGTGGTGAAAATCCAGTTTAAGAGCAGTCTGTTGAAAAAGGCCTTTTATCTGACTGTCCCTTTTCATCTAAGTTCTGCTGATGGCCCCTTGTGAAACAAATTCATTCCTCAAAGCATTTGCAGACAGTTAAGTCTACAAGCAAGCAAACCTTGCTGTAAAGTCATGTAATCAATAGGAATATTATAATCTAAAAGCACCAGGCTGTTCCTGAAATGATTTAAATACTTACTTATCTTGATAACTTCAGGGAGCTCTATTGACTTCAGTGGACTGAATGCTTGCTTAAACACAAGTCCTGAATACATGCTCAAGTATCACTAAGAAAGCTTACTCTTCATATTTTAGAAAATGTTAAACTGATAATTTTTCATGTTAACATGGAATAATTAAAAATCAAGATTGGGATGACCTAACACCTATTCCCCCCCCTCCCCCTTCTTTGCAGTCCTCAGTAGAACATTTGTAGGATGAAGAAAGTAAAAATTGGGTCCTAGCTACACTCCTGTTGTAAAGTGAGCTCAGACTGAAGGTGGTGGGATCTATTCCCCGACCTAGAACCCCCCGTTACAAAACATTTTTCTTTTTAATTAGCAGGTCTTAACAGTGCTAGCATAGTCCTACTTCTTGCCCTGTGTTAAGCACTTCCTGTGGGATCCCCTGGAAAAGAAATTACAATTTTGTATGGTTGCCCAGGCAGGGCTTTACACAGACAGAAAAAAGCTGTTAAAACGCTGACCTACTACGAATCTTTAAGATGTTAATCAAACTACCTAAAAAAAGGAACAAAGTGACACACCGCTTGTATTAGGTTATTAGGTGCGTATAGTTGAAACACTGGGACAATTGTCATACAAAGCTACCTTTAGCTAGAGGTTTGCATTTCTGATTTTCAAAGATAAATTTTTTTCAAAGAGGTTTTTTTTCCAAAGATTCTTGGTTACAAATGAGGTCTGGTTCTTATTACAACTGAAAACTGGATTTTAGTAAGATTTTTTTGCTTTGCTCTTTGAAAGTAATCCTTCTGAACAAATTGTAAATTCCTGACGGCATTTAACAATGGAAAAAAATCAGTAATGTTTTCCATTGATAAGGTTTCATTTATTAATTTTTGTTTTCCTTGATTGCAAAAGGCTGTCCTGAAATCCATATTACACTGTAGGACATCTGGCCGCTGATCAATTTTCATGTAAATGCTAAAATAAGAATTCAGGTTTTGTAAGATTGAAAGTATAATAGTACAGAAAGAGTGCTGTTATTCTGCTGCGGAGGTTCCTGTCTGGCAAATAGGTCTATGCATACTTAAAGCTGAGAACCTAAGCAGTTCTGTTTAAACAGTGGGAACATGACGTGTATATTTAAAGCACATATATGCAGTTGTCTAATTCTATGCTTAGCTGTCTGTTGATATAGGCAATTAGTGCTAGAGTGACAGTTTTGTCATGTGCTTTTTCCATATGCAAGCATTGCTCACGGGATGTTGAATGCTGTGGAGACCAGCTTTGCGTTTGGGGTGAGTGCAGGAAATCCACTTCAAAAGGAGAGAATGGCACCATTTGTGAGAACCAACATGACTGCAACCCTGGAATGTGCTGTGCTTTTCAGAAAGGTAGAGAGGTTTTGCTTTTTATCCTATTCATTTGATAATACAGGAGTGTTAATATTTAGCTCTTTTGCCCAGGTGAAGTGGTTAAATCTCTACAGAACCAATAGGTCATTCTCCCTTGGCCCGCGGAGCGCACCGTGTTAACTTCATTATAAAACTTTAATAGAATTAGGAGTGAGAAACAGTTTGATAGGGGTGCACAATGGTGAAAGAAAAGCCTATTGCATGCTAGAGATGAGACCAGCATGAGAAGCACAAAAAACTACTGTTTCTAAAGGAGAGTCTCAGACATTTAAAAGTAGCAGAGCTCTGTCTCAAATTGTCACCCAACAGAGCAAAAATAAGATAATTAAAAATGTACAAAATAAATTATTGAGATTACTAAAAGTGGCTTTTCCTTCATATCAGCAAGCAGGCCATCAGAATCAGACTGCAGATCCATTTCATACTCTGAGTTTTGTATGAGCCTTCCAGGGCACCATGCTATGCAATACTGACCAGACAGCCAAGATACGTAGAGGAACGATGTTCCAGATTATGTTGTCAGTCCACGTGGGAATGTGAAACTTAATTTACAGAAGGGAGGAGGAGAAGGCATCAGGCCTGAAATCAGTCTTAAATCCTGCCTGGTCAGGGCCCAACTTCTTCTACTGTTTTATACCCACTAGTTCCTCACTGCTTTTAGCATAGTTCACCTTAATTTTGTAGTGATGGGATACAATTCCAACCATCTTTCTACATCAGGTAGATACTTCCCTAGATAGCTTTTTTCCTGGCTCTTGCTATAGCAAGAGGTGACCTTGTACCTTCACTGATAGTTGGGCTGCCTGTCCCGCCGTCAGCCTGCTGGTGGATTGGGCTATGAGGGCATTTCAGGAAAACAAAGGAGAAAGCTCAAACACCATTTAGAGGCAAGTGGGGCTGCTCAGCTTTTCCTTGTTAATTTTCAGCATTACATAGTGGACCTTCGATGTTAAGTAAGTTTGATTTCAGCAAGTTTTGGTTAAAGCAGGGGTTTTTTCCCCCCCCTCATCAGGTTTCTGCCTAAAGCATTTACAGGTTTTGCCAAGCTCTATCTGAGATTTCTTTGTACTCTGATTCTGAAATGAGACAGAAAGAGCACTTTTAATAAATGCCTGTTACTTTCACTGTGCAGGACTTTGAATCTCTGCTCATGCTGCAAAGATGAGTAAATCGGTGATTTACATCCATTGGTGTTTGTAGCACTAGGCTAGTCTACTGTGAGGGTAATACTGCTTCTGTAGCCCCGATTTCCTACAGGATCCAAACAAGCTGTGTCTTCATGATGACTATTTCAGCTGCATAAGACATTCACACTAATTTGAGTACAAGTTAGTGCTTGCCTTGAAATGAAATTTAGTAAAAACCTATAACTCAGGAAGGAACAATAGAATAGATAAGAATATTGATGGAATGCTATTATTCAAACTTTGAATAGAGCTATTGATTAATAGCAATGGATTTTTATTCTCTACAGTTGTCTGCTTTAGCAGTGCTTTAGGGTTTTTCAGGTTAGGCCTAACCTCTAGGCCTTTCTCATCACTAGAGGAGATTGTCCTAATAAAGATTGGACTGTCTTTACCTGTGTATTTTTTATATAAAACTGTACTAAACTATGGAGCATTCGCTGCTTAAGATATAATCTGTTTTGGAATTAGGAACTGGTAAGTCATATACATTAAAGCATATGCATGTGTCTGTGTATACACACACACACATTCATTTTTACCAAGCCTGTTTTAAAAACTTAAATTCTGAACTCTTCACATATTTTATGTTGCTATACCACAAACAATGAGGCAAATGAAGACGAGGAGGAAGGGAGGTTTGATAGGAACATCTGGAAGAGCTGAATTCAAGACTGACACTATAAGTTACTAGCATCAGGAAACCCAAACGACATATCCTTCTAAATAATTTGTTACACAAATTGAAATTCACCCCTGTGCAGAAACAAGGGTGCCAAGCCCCAAATGCCATCAGACAGCTTTGCCTTTTGTAAAATTATTGTAACAAATTAAATGGCTGAGTAGTAGTTCTTGTAACCTCATTATTTAGTCTCTGAACAATTGCTCTGTATTTGTAACCTCTGTGAATAGAATAAATAGGAAAAATAACAGAGTTCTAAAATATAGAGATATTTCTCTATTCAGATTTTAAACCATTAATGCTATGCATTGCAAAGGATTCACTGTAATGTTAGTTTTCCTGGTTTTAGAACAGTCTTTCAAATCCCCAAGGGATGGAATTGTGCAGTACTACTGTATTGACAGTTGTCTCTTTGTGAAGAAGCAGGAGTTGATCTTGCTCATTAAGCATAAACTTCAAATGTCTTACTCCCACCTAGTGGAAAGAACATTAAGTTATGGCTCTCTAATATGTAAGGGGACTTAAAAAGAGGTCAGGTCTGTCTTTTTGTCTTGCGTGTAGACTTAAAGATTAGATGATCTCGGTTTAGCAGACAGTTAACGACTTCTCATAAAATTAATGTACCCTGGCATGCAGAACTACTGTTCCCTGTGTGCACGCCCTTGCCTGAAGAAGGTGAACCCTGCCATGATCCTTCAAACAGACTTCTCAACCTGATCACCTGGGAACTGGAACCTGATGGAGTACTTGAGCGATGCCCATGTGCAAGTGGCTTGATCTGCCAACCTCAGAGGTAAAGCTCAAAACCAAGCAAGCAAGCTGCCTGAAATTTTTGAGGGGTCTCTTTCTGTAGGAAATAGATGCAGAACTTGCAGATTCTTCCACACTAGGAAGTGTTTTGACAGCTTTTCTCATCAGTAGCATGGAAACTTTCTCAAACTTGCTTTTTCGCACACAGATGTGCCTAATTGAGTTTCACAACACCTTAATCCAGTGTGAATTAAGTTTGTGTATCAGGCTGGTACTGCTTTTTAATCAATCAGAAAGTACTAACAGCTGTTGAGCGGTATCATTCCAATTTAATTCTCTACATACAGCTCTTGTCCACCAACTTTCTATGTTAGATTGGGCTTCTGTTAGACGTTTTGCTTGCTTTAATATGTAAGACACATTAAAGACATTTTAATACATGCAGTAAGTATAAACAAGTATATATAAAAAAAAAAGATATCTTTGCTTGCACATTCCTTCCATTTCAAACTAATGTGAGAAGCCAGTTTCCCTACAGCTGACTTAAGATCTGCTGTTGAGACTTGAAACACTTCATACTGTGCGGACTTCTTCAGTATCAAATTTCATAGAACAGGAAGAAGGCTGACTCCGTATTTTTGGCTAGAAGCTAAAACTTTTAATATACCATGCCTTTAATTATTCTTTAAAAGGACAGTTATTTGCATTATCAGCAATTTCATTGGGAGAAAGATCATTTCAGTTTTGCACTAAAACATGCAAATAAGCATGTTTAAACCATAGACAAGCATTTCTAAAAATGCTTATCTATGAAATACGCTCTCCAAGTTTGTTCCTACACTACCATTTTATATTATATTAACTTTCAACAAGACAGCATAGCTGTGATAGAGATGTAGGTTGATATTTCTTTCTTCTTCTGTGTCCAACTCTTTCTACATTTTTTTCATGCATGGTAAGTAATTGGATAACATTTTGTTTCATAAATGTGACCTAAGGAAGCAAGCGGAGTTGATCCCATCCTTTCAGCACCAAAATTTTAGTTAATGTGCAAGTACCATTAACCTCAGGGAAGGTAAGTCAGCAAATGTCATGTCTAGTAAGAAGGAAAATGTTTCAGATGAGGATATAGAAACACAGAAATGAATTAGGGTGTGAGTATTACTGAACTGTCCAGCTATAGTCACAAGAATTATTTATCTGTTTAGGGTGACCACAAATACAGTAATAATGTGCATACCACCTGCCCATGACTCGCATGGACGTAAGATAAAGCTGCTTCTGTGGATTTACATGGTGAATTTGAAGATTCAGATAACTTTTTATTAAAAGAAACAGCCCATCTCTGCTTGAAATGGCCCTTGGCTAATTATTACTAGTGAGTGATAAACACTGAAACGATCAGATTATATCCTAGAGAATGCGGGGATAGTCTGCCCACAAATGGAGGTCTTAGAACTCCTAGAAAGCAGAACATAGAAGAATTCAAAATGTACACAAAATAAGCTTCAGGTGCATCTTTCGTTCATTTACCCTCTGTTTCCAGTGAAAGAGGCTGCAGCTTTAAGCAGTTGTTGAGGGGTGCCTGGCACAAGCAGTGGTCACCTTTCACTCTGTCACAACGACCTGTAGCCCTGTTCTGTCCCATGCAGTGCAGAGAGCGAGCGGATGCACCATGATCAAGTTCTATTACTGCCTCCTGTCAACAAATATAAATTGTTCTTGTTCCCTTTTAAAGTTCCTACAACAAATGTGGGATGTTTGCAGGCAACTGAAGCCACTTTTCAAAACAGAGAGAGCAGCAAATACAGCTATTACACTATTCTATTTAGAACCAAATATATAATGCTCACAGTTTTCTCAACTCTACAGGTATTTTTTCTGCATTCCTTTTAAGCTGGAATATGTTTCTTAACTTGGCATTATGACATGAACAGAAAGGACTACTCACCATGATTGCTTGTGGTAGAAGGGCCAGACTGTGCTGAGGTCTGCTGCCATCCTGTGTCCCAGTATCGAACATTTTTTGCTATTAGGATCTTTGTTCTAGCTCCCTATGTGGAAATCTCATCTTTAGCTCTCCAGCTGTCAAGTGTGTAAAAATCAGATGTTTATGAAGTCAGCTATGGTAGATCTGGCAGTATTATGTATTTAACATGCTTTCACGTGAGGAGGGAATGAAGAATTTTATTAAGGAACTAGCAAAAGAACATGAAAAGATGTACTGTGTGACCAGGTGTCTCTTTTTCCAACAGCCACAGCACTACATCTGTGTGTGAACTGTCTGCCAATGAAACCAGGAATAATGAAAAAGAAGATCCTGTAATCATGGATGAGATGCCATTTCTCAGCTTGATACCCAGAGATATTCTTTCTGATTATGAAGAAAGCAGTGTAATTCAGGAAGTGCGTAAAGAATTAGAAAGTCTGGAGGACCAAGCAGGTTTGAAGCCTGAGCCTGACTCAGCTCAAGACCTGTTCTTGGGAGATGAAATTTAAAGTTCAAACACCAGACAGTTTAGTTAGTTATTTCTAGAAATTTTTGTCTAGTGTCCTGCTTATATAAACCCTAAACACATACTGCTGGATAGAAGTGCAATAAACAAAGTCTTCAATGAGCATCCTTTTCTGTGCACCAAACCTGCATGTTCAGATTATTGTTGAATTCATTCAATCTTTGGACCAAACCTTCTGTCAAAGACAAATGAGAAATAGATCAGTGTTTCTTCTGGATTAGTACCTTCCCCTTGTATGTTAGAAATAAACTTATCAGTACTTGTACTCATTAAAAAATACACGTAAGCATCAGTAATCTTAAGTTATTAGTGACTGTAGAAGTGACTTTTGAGTACGTATGTTTGGAATAATTTCTTTTTCTAGGGTAAGAACCATCTACTTTGGACTGTTCTAGTAATTGGTTTTAAGCAATTTTTTATTTTTTCTTTAGAAAATATAATCAGTGAAGCTGCAACATACAGATTCTGGGTGTCAAGTGCCCCCCCCCCCCCCCCCCCGCCCATTGTGGAAGGATGGAAAAGATGAAGGATGCTTACCCTTCTAGACGAATATACCCACAGTGCTGCTTTTCAGCTGTGTACAATGGATGCCACCTGTCCTGCAGAAGCCCTCAGTGTAGCCTAAGAACTGGTGTTCCATAGCTAGTCTCCCTTGAGTTTTATACTTTCATATACAATAGTCGTTGGCCTCCCCCACTACATAAGGGGCATACTATTAAAAAAACAGGCTACATTTTCCATATAAATAACAAACAGTGTGTACATACTTATAGCCATGTAACACATTGGTTTCTATATAGGAACTTTCAACTTCACTGTTCAGGGTGCTCTCTTTCAAGGGCAAAATACGCTACTTAAAATTGCAGAACAAATAGCTCAATGGGCTGATTACAAAGAATTTACATTCTCTGTTGTATGCTGCATATGGAAGTATCAATATATAGGAGAATAGTGCAGTTGCAGTTACAAGGCTATGCCTAAGCTAGAGCTAAACACAGTGCACACACATGGCAGCGTTCTGTACTACATGAACATACCTTCCTGGGTAATGTCGATTAAAGGATCTGTTGACTATACTCCATCATCACTCACCCTTTTTGAGAGAGGCAGGCAGTGGACATAAATTCATTACGTCAGTTTAGCAGTAAGACAACCTAAATAGCTTCTTGCATTTAGAGACTTGTGCTTCTCCTACTTGATTCTATTACATCCAGAGAAAATTCCTTGAGAAATGGTTTGTGCTTTTAATACACTTCATAGGCATAAATCTCTGCGTGTTACAAAATGTGATCATCATTATCATCTTACCAGGTCATTGATTTAAGAAATCAATAGCAAGCTAAGAGTACAATCCAATCCAAACTCCCCAGCTCCCAGCTGTCTGAACAAACAGTTTGCTACAATGGCTCTTCCACTCATAATGGGTTTTGGGGGTATAGATTTCACCATCTGTTACTGCACGTGGTAAAAGATGATGTGAGGCTCCAGCCAAGTAACTTTTCATGGAGCTTCTTCCCAAATAATCCATACTGCTATGTCTAATTTGGAACAGTAGAGCACCAGTAACTTAAGAGCAGCTACAAGACTGTGCTACTAGCCTGCAAGTCTTTCACCACTTCCGGTCTAGGAAAGCTTTTCAACAAATTCCTTGGGTACCAGAAGTAATGTTAACCATTATTGTTATGAACAGGAAGGGTATTTCATCAGAGCAGTCTGACTTTTAGCTTAAGGAGTCATTTCTACCACGAATTCTCACACCAACACATACACACGCTCTCAAAGTTCACTGAATTTACCTTTCCTTTCTATCCCTAATAAAATTACTGTGCTTTAGAGACAGCCCATCTACACAAAGAGAAGGAATTAAATATCATTGCAATTTTCCTGTTAAAAAAATACTTCATGAGAGCAGTAATTGTCCATAAATAGTGCCCTACTTAAGGATAACATTATTCTCCCTTCAAGTTTCTTGATGCCTCAATCCCTGAAAGATAGTACTAGTATTAATCAGAAGTTCAGTAAGATTTCTGCTGAACTAAGCAAACTAGAAACGCAAGGCTTTTTGTTTCTTTAAAATGCCCATGGTCAAACTAAAAAATGCTTGAAATGATCAGAATGTAAAGCAGATGCTGAAAAATGTCTCCCAGAACAACCCAGAATATGTTCCAGCATACTTATGCAGAAGGAAGTGCACCACTGGACAGGAAATCATTATGTGGCTGCCCCTCAGTCCTCTATCCAGGTTTCTGTCAAGACTTACAGGTTTAAACTTAACTTCCTCAAAGAAGTTCTCTATGGAAATTTCCCAAATAGCGCTAGAGATTAAGCAAGCAGTTTTTGGAATTCTTTTCTTAACCCTACTTTATTCCATCTCTAGAATTTTGCCTCTCCAAATGTCTGAGTTTGAAGAAAATGCATGACCCATTCCATAGTTATTTTTTTTCTCTCTTCTGAAACCTCAGAGGATCCTTCAGCAGTCTCTATCTGTACGCAAACGGTAGCTTCATGACGTACTCTACCTACTGGGTGGTACTCACTCTACGCTTCCTTTGCTCCTGCTTCCACCTCATCTACGTTGGACAAGAAGTGGTGCAGGTCAAACAGAAGAGGAAGAACGAGGGAATTCCTCTGCCCAGTGCCTGGTTCTCAAGCTGCCAGATTCCGCAGGATTTTTAGGTTGCTGTGGGTCAGCATGCAAGGAAGAACTGAACGTTCAGTTATTCAAAATCCTTTTTCCTTTCTGGAGCAGAACGTAGCTGACAATCATATCTGGAGCTTAGAAGCTTCACTGGTGAGGAATTCAATTCTGGAAAAGGAAACTTACAGTTGAAAAATTTGGTGTGAATATAAGTAAAGAGCAGCAGCAAACAGGCTACAAAACACTTCCTGCAATACCATGTACACGCGTGGGAAGGGGGTGTGTGCATATACACGCATATATACACACAGCCTTACAACTCTGACATTGCCTTGGAAAAGTCTGTATTTCCATGAAATAATTCCGTAATTTTTCAAATAAAAACCACAGCATTTAATGATTAAAATAACACAACAGAATGAACAAATGTTTTATTGGCATGTTCATTGTTGTAAACAGCATCTGGCATGAAAAAGTTTACCAAAATCTTTTGATTGTTATAAATTACGTGGTTTTCCAAAAACTACGGAGAATTGTTCTCTATTGATCTTTATGGACCAAAGCAAAAAATTGCTGTTCCTAGGCTTTGCAATGAAATCATGTTGACTGCATCAGTCTTTGCACCACAACCTGAACTACCAAGTTTATATGTTGAGGTGTTAAGAGGTTGCCCCAATATTTGAATACATATAGCTACGGAATCAACTCTGGGAAAAATAAAATGACTTTCAGTGGGTGGAGAAGATGCAAACTTGTAATAGTCTTGAAAACAAAATGTACAAAAAGTAGCTGAACAAAACAAAAACTTCATTAACAAGGGGAAATACAACCCTAAAGTACCCAGCATCATCAAACATAAAATGAATACAAATTTAAATAGGCAACTATACTTCCAAATGTACACAATGAATGTTGATATGTGAAAAGAAATACCATGGTAAATAGCTGAACTGCAGTTCTGTTGAATGGATAGGGCAAATTTTATTTACACGTTGAACACAATATAATAGAGCTGCTCATCGGCTTCCGCAACCTGTTAAAAACCAGTTTACCTTACAACAGCGCTTCTGCAAAATGAACCAACACCTGCTGGCAGCTTTCTGCAGACACCTCTCAGCCTACCTGTTTTATGGAAGAATATTCTAAAACCTTACACTTGCAGCACTTCGTTTCATCTTCAACCCTTTTCTGCTGCTCTTCTAAAACCAATGTGTTAACATTTACTTCCAACTCTCTGATGAGGTAATGCGTGTATCAGTGAAACAAACAGAAAAAAGGATTCTTTCATGGCCTTTACACAGCTTTTATTATTAAGCTATGAGTATCCTGTTTGAGGCTAGTTTCACTAGCTACTATGTGCACACTGTCCTCAAAAATTTCCACTCATTTCCCTCCCCGCCCACTTTTTAGTTCTAATCTTTTATTTGCACATCCCTTTTAGCTTTACAGTACATTTGACTATAGTGCACAACATGATTCCAAGTCAAACAGTGACCCAACGGGGCACTGCGCTTCTGATTGGTAACACAGCCCAATCAGTGCTGGTGTCAGCGCTTTACACCTAATGAGTGTCCTGCCGTAATGGCACTACACAGTAGTAGTGAACCTTTTTATTTTAAACAAAAAAAATTCCCCAGGGAAAATGCTATAGCGAGTGTCAGTCTTGAGTCAAATCTTTATTTGGTGCTCCATCCAGATAAATTTTTAGTGCTTTTTCTTTACGAGGAGAGTAGGTTACCCGGTGTCCGGTTTTCTGGAGTCTGCTGCTTTCTTTTTTCATCAGTTCATTTCTCTGCTCATCTGTTAATTCCATTAATTCCTCAGTTTTATCCCTAAAATGAAAACAGATGTTAAAATTCAGATTACTACAATGACCATAATTAGATTTCTGTAATTTTTTCACTTGGAGCAACTTAGTAAAAAATACAACTAAGCATAATACTCCTTACAGTTTATTTTCTTCTTCTCCAGAAACTAACAATCTGTCTAAACCTGCTTTTCTAAAAAGACATTCAGTATTCTAACGGACAGCAGACCCAAGGGAAAGCCACAACAAACAAGCCTATGCTCCTCCATCTACCTGGTAACTCCTATTCTTTGTAGACAACGACGACTCTGCTCTTTATTCGGTCATGGTGCCAACAGCTGGAAGCAGCATGTCAGCCAGCCTCTCCTAGAAACTACCAGCTGCTCTCCCAAATCATTTTCTTCAAGGCCAGCACATTACCAACCAGCTGTTTCTCCCAAACTCACATGCAATTATGAAAAATACTGTAAAGCCATGTGTTCATGAGGTTCCTTCACCCCCCCAACTTCAGCAGAAATGACTATATTCAAGTTCTTAGTCCTCAAATAGTGCCTTCAAGCTACTGCCTCCAGCTGATGAACATTCTTCATGTTAACAAAATTTATATCATAACATCCTTTTTTTTTTTCCGAGGAAGCCATACTAATTTCTCAAAGAAATAAACTCAGAAAACAAAATCCTTGCTCTCTAAAACCTGAGGCAAGACTTTCACAGACTCCGCAAGGAACATGGTTCTATTTTAAGAAATTAAATCCAGATATACACTCAGGCATAACAACTATTTTTGCATTCAGCATTATTTTCAATGGTTTGGGAGGGAGAAGTGAGTAAGAAAGCACAGTGTTTGTTTTCTTAAACAATAAACACAGTTAACAGTCAGGTTTTTAGGAAGCTGAGGAGCACAAACATTTCAGGTCAATGTTTTAAACCCTCTTCTATAAGCATTTTTCCTTTAAGACAACAGAAGAGTATTTTTAGGCTTCTGTTGATTACATCATCCCTCAAATCTTATATACAGATTTTTTGCATGGTTTATTATACTGTAATAAAATACATACCTATAAAATATTACTGCACCATCATCACAAATGTACAGAGGCCAGACATTCAGCGTAGATACTTTAGGATTCCAGTCCAACTCTTGGTGAATCTCTAGTATGGAAATGTCACATGGAAATGTTCCTCTACCCTGAGAGGAAGCAATTACTTAGTGAATAAACAAAACTCATAATCACACATCCATGCCATTAAAAGGTAAAAACAGACAAAACCTTACTTACTTTTGCAAATTCTATGTTTTCTAAGGGTATTCCGCTTATTTCACTCAGCTGTAAAGTGAAGAAAAATGGTGGATTTAATACTATTCCACAACGTTATGCAGTACCTACGTAAAGTCAATAGACCTGCGAAATCTACAAGTCCATTAAAACGTTCAAAAGTCCTCAAACGATCCAAAATGTTCATACAAAATTAGTGACAAGGTACAAATTTTTTACATTTTGGAAGTTACTAGTGTTTCACAAGTGACACTTGCTGTGATCACACTTCTCTTAACAGTGAAGGGGTGACAGAAAAAAGTTAGAAACAATTAATTAATAACATCCAAGTTCCAAGATACAAAAAGACCAACTGCCTCATGTTAAACCTTCAGGGCCATCAGTTAGCTCTCAGCAGTTTCCCTGTATGAAACGAAATCTATTATCCAGTCAACCTGGGAGCAGGCAAAGCCATAAAATATGCACAACAAACCCATCTCCATATACCTGCACTTCCTACCACAACTACCCCACAATGCCCCCACAAGCACCACTGGCTGCTCTTCCTCCCTGCAACTGCCCCTGCCGGGCACCTCCCCGGTGCACAGAGTCCATCATCCATCCCCTGTCCTCTGCTGCCACTGCCCAGTCCTACCTAGCACCCGTCACAGGGTCACCTGGCTGTGCCTGGCACGGCCTCGGTGGAGCCCTCCCTCCGCTGAGCAGTCTCATGGAGCACACAGGCTCATTGCCGCCTCGCCCTTAACTCAAGTGCGGGCTGCAGTCTCATCTCCATGGCAATGCAGATACTAACTTCAATTTGTGTTTATCTCTGGCTGCTTATTTTCCCCAAACTTGCAGAGATTTCCTCTCTAAGATTCTTGCCTCTTTCAAATCCACTGTTAAAACAGACATGTTCAAATTAAACCGATGGTGAGAAAAGACTAACAAGCCAGTGTAATTTTCTAACTCTCATTTCCTTAGGAAACTAGGATAAATAAACAATACAGACAAAAGCCAGACAAATTCCGAAATTTATTAGTCCCACACTCTGCTAATAAAATTTGTCTGAAAGAGAAGAGCTGGCTGAACGCACCTGTTACTACAGATGTGTCAAATTCAAATTCCTCTTATTACTGGTGGGAGTAAAAAGATTACGGCCTCTTGGAGAGAATGCTGCTAAAATTGTTCCCTGCACATCAATTCTTAAGACAAGAAAACAAGAAGAGCCAACTCTTTCTTCAGATACAAGTGAAGAGGAAATCCTAAAGACTGCATGCAAGAACCTGTAGTCATAACTTCATTTCTACCTGAAGAATACAAGAAACCAGTCCATAGCTTAATCTGTGTACATACACAAATCCAAGGCTGTTGCATTCTACGGTAGCTGAACAATGTTCCTCTTTCCAGCCTATGAACGAACCCCTAACTTACAAATGCTGAGTGTTTTAGTAAGGTAAGACTTTGGCAGACTTCACTGATACTAGGATTTTTGCTAGCCTCAAGATTCAAGGTGATCTTCTTACATCTGGGTATTGCCACATATAAATAACCATTTCTCTAAGAGTGGAACCCTGCAGTATACTGGATTAATAGAATAGTCTCAATACGAGAGACACTTCTACTCTAGATTTCTGCTAGGATGGCACCTGTCTGCTTACCTGTTAGAGGGTTCTGGCCTTGGGTGGTGGTGGGGAACAACATACCAAAGCCATGTTTCCTTCCAACCAAAATATAGTTCAATCTACTTGTTACAGTTACACTGTCCCTGACCAACAGCTCTCAAATTCAAATATGAAGAGGCTGAAAGGTTTGGTATTTTGGAATACCAAAACACTGGCTTGAAAAAACAAAGTGATAATAGTTTAGCTTTTCTTTCACATGTGTTTTTCAAGGATAAGGGACAAAGGTAATATGCTGCTTAAACTTCAAGATGCGACTTTTTTTTTTTTGCATGCATTCACCTGAATACTTTGATACCAGACCATTATATGAAACTAAGAACTAAAGCTGATAATTCATATGGCTTTGGTAATAGGATGGGACAGGTTCTCAGTTCCTGGGGAAAAAAGAATAGTCACCATGCAACAAGATTTTTGTAGCTATGACATCTCTGTGCTTCCCAACAGAGGACAATAATAAGGCTCTTAGAAACCACAAGAAACTTGCATCATGTTACACATTTTACCTTCTCTTTTAATTCTTCAACACTGCTGCTTTCTAGCACTACTTCCTGGAAAGAATCTAGTTTCATCTCTGATGGCCTCCATCGTCTCGATAAAACAGCAAGTTGTGACATGGATTTCATCTTTTCTATTCCTAGGAAAGAAATAAATTTCTTATATTAACATCACAAAATATTCTATTTAAAATTAGGGGTTTTCCATAGCATAAGCATATTAAAATACGAAAGAGTGCACTACATATACATACAAAGTAATCCAGTAAGTGTGCTGCAAGTAGTCCATCAAAAAAAAAAAGGGGGGTGGGGACAGGGATGACACTAGGATTTAGTTGAATTTTTCTTTGTTATCAACTCCATTCAAGGAATTTTTCATAGGGGGCATCTCTTAGGAGCCATGCCATTTATTCCTCTTATGTCTCTCCGTCGCACCCAGCTCGGCAATACATACAGTATCTATCCACCTAACCAGAGACTGACCTCCAGATCTTGCATTTGCATGAGACCTTCCTCAGCAATATGATATTTATTCATGTGCTTCACTTTCTTTACCAAAATAAGCTTTCCACACTTGACTTTTAGATTTCACACACTAACTATACACCTGTTATCAAAGCCTGCTTTACACCTACCACCTTGAAGAGTTTTAGTATGTACTGCCTCCAGCCTTTTTGTATCAGTTTCAAGTAACAGCCTTCTCTGGTTGACAGGGTAATACTGTTAACATTACAATCAGATAAGCAGAAGTGATAACAAAGGGCTGATTTTATTTTTATTTTAAATCAGTCTATAATTTTGTAATTTAGCATGCAGAACTTGTGGCTTATTTATGTCTACCATTACATACTTGTTCTGCATGAAACTACCACCACTGTTAAAGCTTCTCCCCAGATACCTTCTACAGTTTTGCCTGCGACTACATTTGTACTGGCTTTCAACACTAACCTGTTGTCCGAAATGAAGATACAGCCACCTAGTGCTTCTTGGCATTTATTTCAAGTCTGAAGCAATTATGTAAGTTTTCTTCAGAGCCAGAGAATAACTAATTCAAATATGTCTGCAACAGCGTGATGTAAAGCTGCTATCCTAAGAAACTTAACTGTAAATTATTCTAAGGTGCCTTATTTACCTACTTGGTGCCTTCAATGTTTAGCTGAAGAACAAGACGAAAGCAATGGTAATGGTGGGAGGCCTTACAAACCCTGACTTAAAGCAGTTGCCTTTACACTCTTCCAACAACCTCTGTGGTAGCAGCAGGTACATACAACTTAATTTTCACAGAATATAGTGGGATCTAGCTGCATCTTGTACAACTGGATTAAAGTAGCACCTTTTGGGCAGAGCTAGACAGTTATACAAGATATTACAGAATACTTGGAAGCCCTGTAGTCTATAATATGGTACATCTGTGAACTAGGTGGGCTGCAGTGGTCTAAAAAGTAGTACCTCCAAGACCTACTCACTACAGAAACAGTACAGCAATTAATCTAAAACTAATCCAAAAATATTTAAAACTGCGAAGTTTTAACTGAAGTGTGAGCTGATACATATATTTATAGGAATCTGCAGGCCTCCTAAACTTCCCATGTTCATTTCAAATTTTGGTACTTGCATTGGCACAATTTTATTAAAAATCAATACCAGGATTGAACACAGCTGCCAAAATACTGGAGTAACAGCTAAATGAGACTTCCTAAGCCAGGTATACTTGTGCAGAAAGTTTCTGAGTGAATGGAATTCACATTCTTCATCTATCCATTAACAGAAATATCTGTTAATCTAGAGAAGAAACAGCACGGCCTACATTTTTCCTCTTAAGTTATGTTTCTGCATTCAGAATCCAAATTTTAAGTGTATATGCGAAGGATAGCTTAAGAAATGCCATGTTTTTCATTATATTTAAGCAGAATTTAAGAAAAAATCTGCTCTCTACCATTTGATCCAAAGTTGTTTTGATGACCAAGGTCTGTTCAAAAAGTTAGCACTTCATGACAGAAGGTGAGTGTTTTTTCACTCCTGTCTGAAAAATACTGAATGACTAAACAGCTGTGCTGACTTTAAAAACAAATTATATACATATTATGTATATACATACACACATATATTTCAGCTAACTACAAACATCACCAATACTAGTCCAAAAATGTATACAAATAAAAGCCTAACATATAGGCATTCCTACAGTTTTTATGTACAATGAAAACATACACATGCACAAAACTGCCTACAGTACTACAGTATGTCCAAAAGTTTCCAATAAACCTACAAAACAGTACTTCTATTAGACCTTTAGCACATTGCAGCCACAGGAAATCTGCACTTGTACAATCCCCCTCCAGCTTCCTTTTATTATTTTTAATTATTTTTGCTTCTATTTTTTTCCTAATAAAATAGTATTAAAGCGTCAGTGTCTCTAAAAAAAGGAAAAAAGTACATTTTCCAATGTTCTCTAAAGAAAAAAAATCTCTAACATTATCTTTACTTTCTCTTGACACTGTATCATTATTACCATCAAGTATTTCTAAGAAGACCTCCCAATTGCTTGAAATATTGATATCTTCTTCATAGATATGATAATCCAGAAACACAGTGCCTGGGTTCTTCCAAGTTTTCTTTCGCAGGCGAAACCTGTAAATACATCACGAAGAAAACACTTGAGTTTTTATCTGCTCATAAATGCCACTACCAGAGATCAAACCTGAATATTTTCTGACAGAACTGAAATACAACTTATTTATGCGAGGTTTGGTTAGGTTTATCAGGAATGAGTTTAACATTCTGAAATAGTCCTGACAGCAAGGTAACACGACTGGCTCTTAGTGCTGCATCATTCATAACAACAAGGAAAACAAGCCTGTGTTGTGCTTGTTCAGTGCAAGAAATGTGTAGGGATTTAGAGAAAGAAAATGGTTTCCTATTTAGCATAAGAAAACAGAATATTCCCAAACACTCTGACAATTTTGCTGCTCTTTTTTTTTCTTTCTTTTTTTTTTGGAGGGGGAAGGAGGGAAGAAGGGGAGAGGTGGCAGATTAGAAGAGGACTGGTGTCTGATTTATGTACTTAGTTCTACTGCATCAATCCAGTGACAATATAAAGGGATGAGCTTTGATTTAGATACAGAGGTAAATAAAGGTATAAACAACTAAAATGAGATTAAACACGAGTACAAAGCTTTAATTGTAATGGTTTCTCCACACACAAATACAGACATAAATTTTGTGATGTGCCCCATAATTATAGGGCACTAGAGAACATAACCCAAGCACGGCAGTCAAAAATCCTTTGGCCCGGTCATGGTGAGGAAAGGAGAAAAACCTGGTCCAGATCTAGGTTTCTACACCTTTTCTCAACACAAAAGGGCCAACACTTTTCTTCCAATGTTTTGCTCCAGCCTGATTTTAGGCATATGTCAAGGCCCCACCAGCTTGTTTACCACATCTTACAGGTTTTTCTTCATTCCCATGAATAGTGTCAGCTATTCCACAGTACATACCACATCACTTGTCACTGACAGGAGAGAGTATGTGGAATCAAGGCCCCAAAGCAATTTCAGCCTTGATGAGACAATCGATTATGGGTAAAAAGGGAAGACGGTACTGGATCAGTGCTGTATACACACCCTACGATAATGCACGAGGCAGTTTGCTGCAGTGATCTACGCTGAGCCTGCATCTAGAGAGAAGGTGGCTTTTTTGTGAACCGATTTACTTAATGCTCTCCTTTCTGAAGAAAATCATCCTTAGAGAGAATAAAACTTCTCAGATCTAAACCTGTAAACATGTTGTACACAGACAATTCTATCTAAATATTATTCCCTATGTCATTCTACATGAAATGAAAGCCAAGAATTGCTAAATTAATGTTTGTATTCACAATCTGATTCAAAGACCACAGTAACTTATTTCTGCTCCTTTCATAACTTCCTTTCTTCACAAGAGAAAAAAACCCACATTTTGAAGTAATATTTTATCAGGTAACTTCAACAGATTGCAGTCTCTTTACCTGTCAATTGTTAAGTCTAGGCCACATTGTTCTCGAAGCTGAGGAAGCAGCTCCTCTTTTGACTGTCGGACAGTCATTCCTTTAGCAAACACTGCATCTAGAAGAAACTTGCATGGCTGTGAACATAAATCGAAAGTTATTAAAGATGAATTTTTTGAACAGAAAAAATTAGATTTGCCTCCTGTTTTGTGGCCAGTCCCATCCACCTAGCAAAATGACCATTAGAATGCTTTTCATAAACAAGGCAACGAATTGATAAAAAACAGGTTTAACTACTTTGTGTAGCAGCAGCCCTTTGACAGGTCATTCAAACACTCTGAAGGCAGGCCACTGCAGAAATAGTGTCTTCTGTCTGTATTACTAATTGCTACCATTATATTAACATGCTAAACAATTTGAAAAGAGCTTTTAAATTAAATAAGCCATATGATAATAAAAATGTCACTTTCTTGGCCTTCATTGGTCACACAGACCAGAACTCCATGACTGGAAGTTACTTTCAAATTTATCTTATTCCCTGCTTGATCAGTTCAGCTTCAGTCTCTTATGCTTATCTATTATTAATATGTATTCTGCAGTTTGGTCCAAAAAATAAAATCAGAAATCAAGGTGCTTACAAAGTCAACTTTTAAAGACTGCAATCTATATAGTGAAATCACTTTTATACTTTTCATGTCCCAAAAGATGTAGCAAGCGAGCTGTGTTACTGCAAGGGAGGCATTTTTGTTTCAGGCTTGTCTTACGCAGAAGGACTATTATGCAGCTAACCATCTGGATAAGCACTGTCTGCAGTGCATGACTGTGACAAATTTTATCAGTACAATATTACTGAAAACTGCAACCATGAGCAAAACCAGTTTCTTATTTGGAAAGAATTCTACATGACTTTGATACATTTAAGGAAAACAAAGAAAAAATTATTTTCATTTGTCCTCCATTTACACTGCAGAAATAAGAGACACTTAAGAGAGATACTGTAGATCACATTCCAATTGTATACTTGGAACAGCATAAATAGAAATAATCTGTTAGTTCCCTTTCTAAATCCAGGAAAACTTGCAGGAAAATGCAGAGAAAAGAGGGACTTTCTTTTTTTCCCCAAGATTTCAGAGAAAAACCTTGGTCAAGGCACATATAAATATTTTCATGAATCAATCCTGAAACATTCAACACCTTACCTCTGGCTCATTTACCAAAAGTTGATAGACTTTGACTCTGTATTCACCCTTCTTAAGGGCTCTTCCAAGTCTAATCGTTATCTAGAAGGCAAAAGGAATACCTGTTAGAACTGATAGCAAAATCAAAATTACATTTTGTAACGCACTACCAAGACCAATGTAATGATTTCACCGGGCAAGTTAATAAAAAGTTGTAAGTTATGTTCTTAAGTTTGTCTACATTGTACCAATACATTTTTTAATGATTTAAAATAACTTCTGAATAACCTTATTGTCATCAGAAAACGATGAAAGTGTCTCATTCAGCCGAACACTCTCAAACTCTTGATTGCTGGCATAGACTCTGAAGACTTTGAAGTGAGAGGATGGAACTCCAACAAAAGGCTCCAGATGTTGCTTGAAGGCAGACAGTGTAATTCTTTTATCAACATGCACCATCAGCCCTAAGCAAAAATAAAGATAAAAATGGCATGAAACACCGCACTACCAAAAAAAAAAAGCACTCTAGTGTATTATTTCCATATACTCATAGTTATCACTTGCAGCAAAACAGTACTGAAAAGTCAGAATTATAGTTAAAGGCCACATTCACATTTGATCTGAGGGTGTTATTGTAACCTTTAAGAGCTTTGCTGTATTTTAAGTGTTTATGGGTAGATACTCCTGGAAGACACAGCAGTTCCAAACTGCCCTATTTTGCAATCAGTGATGTAGTGGAGTAGTATGTTCTCCATTCAGTAAGACAATAAATAGAGAGAACCAGATGAAGCATTTGCAGATAATCCCCCTACAGGTTTCCCCTGCCTCAAGGGCGGGACAGAAGTGCTTCTGAGTCGGGGCTGGCCAGGCACAAGCCACCAAACCTTTTATTTCTCCTGGCTTTCAGGGTTAAAAAGTGTGTTAACTCTGTGTTCTGGGAGGCCACAGGATATCACAAGGCAAGCTCAAGTCCAGATTAAGGGACTTTGTCATGGAATAATTTTGTAATTAAGGAAAAGCCACTGTAATAATATGAAATTCTGGAAAGTAAAGTGAATAGTTTCCCTTTAGAAATTGTGTTTCTTAACGTATGCGATTTGGACTATACTACAAACTACAGTATGATTATATTGTGTCATGACTCATTAGAATTAAAAAATTGCTATTCAGAATATTTAACTGAACAAATAAATTATTTGAATTATAAATCTGTTCATGCTGTCATACTAAAAATACATAAAAGCTTTCCCCTCAGGATAATAATTTATACAGCGTACTATGAAAGCATCAAAATTACTGTAAACAAATAACTCCTGCATCCAACTAGTCCTACCAAAAAAAAAGGGAAAAATTAAAGCAGTTCCAGATTAGCCCCAAAGAAAGATCATTCCATGCTAAAGGAGTAATTTTATTAAAACTTTAGTAGCTGCAATTAAATTTCCCTGTGGTTTTAAAAATAAAAATGTTTGTTCACAAAAAAAGAAAATCAGCAAAAAAGATTTTACTCTTTATCCATTATTATCACATCAGGATTTCTGGATTGACAGGAAAACCCTTGCCTTTCAAAATATTTCTCTTATATCCTGCTATCTTTTAATTATTTTTCTGTTATAAAACACATGTGAGTACTGAGCATTGTTTAAATGATTTATCTTTATGACAACTAATATACTACTTAGGCTCTTACACTGAACTTGTTCGGACATTTTCATGTCAGCCATACACTTCATTGTACCTATTGTACTTCAGTCAATGAAAAGCAACAGTCTACTGAATTAAGTGATCAATATCAAGTACATTTCAATTTTCTTTACAGTCAAATGACTAGGAGTTTTCAGGTTTGTTAATCTAAATGTTAACAGAATTATTGCTCCGTGAACCACAGTAAATAACTGTGTTCTGAAACAGGTGAATCATCATCAGCAGATGCAACTATTTTCCTTTCACTTGGAAGAAAACTCAGCTTGCTCTCTAGAAAACACTTTCAATATAAGGAAATAGATGTATCATACAGGTAGCTTTTCATTTTCTTAAAAACAAAAAAGCAAGACACTGTTCAAATATGTAATCACTTATTACAAGATCAAAATTAGGCTAGATTTTTGCTGAACATGATACCATGTCCCATCTTTGCACTTTCATTAGCTTTAATTTGACATATAATCAAGTTTTTCAATACTGTCATTAGACTTTTTAACACAGCATACGAATTACAAAAGCTAGATTACTTTAAGGCACTTAAAAAAAGAATACATACATTTCTGCCCTTCTCCTGAACCTTCATCTACAGTGTAGGGTTCTGACTTAAAGTACATATATTGTGCTTCTCCTCTGCTCTTGCCACTATCATCGTATTCACTATCTGTTCCAGAATCTTCTTCTGCTGTGTCCCAGGTTTCTTTCTTCCCCTGATTTGCTTTTGATCGCCTACTACTTGTGATACTATGAGAATCAAGTCCATTAGCCAAGGGAAGTGGGGCATTGTCCACGTTGCATAAAGTATCACTGCTATGACTGGAGCTGAGGATATCACTGTCCACTGAACTTGTACTCCTGTCGTTATTTACATCTGAATCTGACCGTTCCTCGGACTGGAGATTTTCTGGATCAGAAATCTGAATTTGGTTTTCAAGTTCTCTGTTTTCTGCTGATGCTGAAGAGTCTATTTCATTTAAAGGTGATTCAATGTTTTCAAAATCACTGGCTTCTGTGCTTTTGCTGCTGTCTCCGTTATCCCCCTCCTGCTGCTGCTGCAGGGACAAGCTTTTAAGCTTTTCGGTGCTTTCTTCCAGAATTGCCTCTACGGATTTCATATTGCCTACAGGTCCTTTTACTCTTTCACAGGCTTCATCCAAGTTGCCTGAATCTCCGCTAGGCTTCTGATAAACTGCTCGTCTAAATTGAGATCCAGGTGATTGCTCTGGTAATGAAACATATAGTCTGATTGTATTTGCATGACGATCCAAAAGTTTCCATAAATGAGAATCTGTATATGCCACATGACGATCTAAAGACTCTGAGCTTTCAATAAATACCTGAACATAAAATAACAGTGTTTTATCATGTAGTGTTATTTTAAATAAAAGTAAAAGCAACAATAGCAAACAGATAGGAGCGAGCACACATTAGAAATTACGTCACTAAGAACCATGACCTTTTATTAAAAAATTAAAATATATGTTTAGAAAAATATAAACTAAGGAGTCCATAGTTTAATAATTATTTCACTTCTCCTTATTTTCATAATCATGTTAAGATTGGAGTGAACTGTAACCTTATTGACCAGCTGCAGTAAATGCTTTTATGTTCAGAGGCATATTTATGTATCACTTCATGTGCACCCTTCACCTGTACGCTAACACTAGTTATGAGCCCCACAACTACAGTTGGCAGTCTTTCTTTACTTTCTAGTATAGCATCATAAGTAAGAAATCTTTAAATGTATACATGGGTAAGCAATGGCGCAAATTAGAATACAAGGGAACAAATTTCTCTTTTCCCTTTGTCAAAGGCCACTGTGTTGTAGTAACAATGTGAATGCGAAAGGGCTTGAAGTAACTGAGTAACAAGTCAATGCCATTGTTTTGCTCAGCTATAAGCTACCAGAGCCTTTGCTAATCTTTCTTCATCGAGGATAGTGTGCTCTTGAGCTTAAATTTCAGATACAGAGGATGTGCAAAAAGTGCTAAAAGATGTGCTATTACTACTGCAGTAAAAAGGGCCACGCTACAGATGTTAAGTTATTTAAGTACTAAGTTACTCTTTTTCTGAATGCAGTACACAACTATTATTTGAAACATTTATTAGAATTCTTTTTGGAAAAACAATATAAATTTGGCTAGAGGGAATTTGTATAGTAAAAATTACTGAATTTAAGACAAAAACCCGCCAAAAACTTGCTCTTAGTTTTGACATTTGTTTCTTAAGAACTTCAGTACTGAGAGAAGGCAGAGCTGTTCAAAAGGTTTAGAAAACAAATTAGGCAGGTTTCATAGTAATATGTCAACCTCCATTCCCCAAGAAGGGTTGAGTTTTAAAAATCTTCATTGTAAGATTTTTAGTTTCAGCATCATTTGAACCACTGAGTATCAAACAGATGTCTGATTCTGAATCTGCTCCACCTTGTTATGTAGACTTGGTTTCATATATAGCCTATAGTATTCATCAGCACCACAACACTTAGTAGTTAAAAAAGCCCCACACAGTACACAGTGAAATAGGTGACAGTTATCCATTATAAATTCTATACATACCTTTTACAACACAACAGTGAAGTCTACAAACACGTGAAATGAACAATTAAAAAAACAGAACATGTACCTTGTTGCTTCTAAAAAAGCCTTCAGCTTTCAGTGTTTTGCTGGAAACGTTCAGAAGACGCAAGTCATTGTAGCAACGTTCTAATACTACCCGCATTGTTTCAGCAGGCAGGTGTGTAGCCTAAAATAAGACATTGACAGTAAGGTAACGTGCATTATACATAATTTCAAATACTGGACCACGTATTTAATTTTTTAAGATTATTCATAGGGAAAGGAGCAGGTTTGTTTATCGACTTATAAATGGCAAAAGACAATGTGGGGGAAAACCTTCCAAACCTGTTCAGTCCCAGTTCCTTTCCCCCATCCTTTGATATGTAGCAAATGCTAGTTTTTTCAAAAGGTCAATAGACTAAAATGGCTTGGCTTTGCAGAGAACTGGCAAATTGTTAATAACCAATAATATAAGGAATCGGTCTTATTATTTAGGGTATGAACGAACTGAAAATAAAAAATATTCTCGAGCATCAGGTTTTGCACGCTGTTCAATTAACTCTCAATTAGACTGAATTCAAATTACTGAAATCATGTTTCATAACAAATATTATGAAGTTACACCAACCATTGAGCTATTTCACAGAGCTGACTGAGTAAAATGTCTGTCTTCTAATTCAATGGAAGCAGTAGCATTCCATGGTTTAAGACCACGTAAAAATCAATCTGCATCTTAATAACAAGTGGCTGCTGGGATGAAAAGGAGGGTTTGCAGGGAGAATGTGGACAGCTTTGGATGTTAATTTCAACTACTGAAGCCAGTGGGGGAAGTTACATGTTGGTTCAGTTATATGGTAACAGTTCACTAGTTCTGCCACTGACTGGATACTCAGTGAGGTGGTTCAAGTTACTAACCCAAAAGAACATGAACCTGACTCTTCAGCTTCCCCAAAAAACTTATTAACTGGTAAGCTAGTAAGCTTACCTTACTAGCTTACCTTACCTGTGGATGGATGCAAGCAGCAGAGTACTGCTTTTAGCAGTAGTGAGCAAACAGACAAGCTCAACTGTAACAACTAACCTAACCCTACTGGACATGACACACCGTATGAACTGCAAAAGGTGCAGGCTCTCATTTCAGATATTTAAATTATGATACATGTTCACAGTCAGAATGAATGAAAACTCTGTAATACAAGTCCTTAATGACTGTAAATTACCTTTGAAATTAGCTGTTTAAATTCTGAAACTGTTTGATTCAAATAAGCTCGTACACTTATTGGAGGAGCAACAGATTCAGTCTTTAGGTCAACTACGTGAACCTTTACCATGACCTCTGTAGGGAAGAGGAAAAAGAAAACAAAACCACATATATATAAGAGAGGACTCAACAAGCAAAGAAAACACACATACGCTTGTCTGATGTACTGATTAAGGCGTTGCATTTAAAACACACAAACAGTAATGAATTTGAAAAGCAGTCCAATTTCAGAATTTCATTTTCAGATCAGTTTTAATGCCAAAGAGGCAAAAATGTTCCACAGTTTGACAAATTTTAGTATACCTTAGAACTGCTTCAATTAGAAACAAGTTGGCAACACAGCACAGTTCTGAGTACTGGCTTCATAAAATTTAGTACGAAGTTTTTCTTCTTTCACACATCATAATGAAAGTTCTACGTTTTACAAGTTTTATTGTCATGCCATCACACAATATATGATTTTAGTCTATCTTTGTCTATACGTAATTACATGTCTTACCACCAGGTTTATAGCACTGGAAAATCTGGTCAGGTCTTCTTGTTTCCAACAGTAAGTCAAACATGTATGTTGATTTGACACCTCCAAGTAATAAACCCATTGGTGTATCCTCTTCTCCTTCATAAGATCGTTCCAAGTAGTCATGAAACTCATCGTATTTGACAAGACGACAGCAATCCAAAGGAACAGCCTCTTCTAAATCCATTAGCTAAATGATGCACACATACAAAAAAACTCCAAACATTTAATAATGGTTTATTTGTGAGTTTAGCTTTTCCCTTGTAAGCTAGAAATATCTCAGTATGTGTACATCCAGGAATCCTTTGAATTCACAAATTTCAATTTGGTTTTAGAAAAAACATACATATACATCATATATATTATATACGCACATGTGCAATACATATACATGTTTTCAAAATAAAAAGAGAAGCCTGCATCAAAATGCAGAGAAGAGGGAAGTTTGAGAAGTACGTATATAAGAACATGAAGACAGGTCCCAGAGATATATTCACAGTAATACACTGCCTATCAGTTATACCAAATGGCAGCTTAGAGGCCTGAGGAAGTCATATCCACTGATTATCTTCCGTGCATCTCAAGATGTTAACACATTCCAAATCTGTAACTGCCTTGCTGGTACTTTCCCAGCCAAAGATGCATATGGCAAGAACCAAAGAGTACAAGTAGGTAAGCAAGAACAGATGTCTTCAACTTCTACCTGTTTGTGGAAGGCAAAGATCAACAGATGCAGATGCTTTGGTGCCCACTGATGTTATTGTATTAGCTATACAGGAAGTTTATTGAAAGAATTCTCTTATTACATATCTAATACAACATTTTTACTGCAATACAAATATAAGCATTCAGAATTCTTTCAACTTACTGAGACTATGGTGAGTCTAACAGCAGCTCTCACTGTCCGATTTCAAAATAAGAGTATGTAAAATCATAGTGCCTTTTAAAAGGGCAGGCTGCATCATTCAAATCAGAAATCATGTGATGGCTACTAACAGAAAACTCAGTCAATAATCCCCCAACTAGAACACCTCTTAAAAAAAACACAAAAAAACCCCCAAAACAACCTCCGAAAAACAACCCACAACAAAAAAACCCACAGCCAACCCCTCCAAACATTCCCACAGCATTAGAAATTTAAAAACTGAAGATATACAACAGCAGAAAAAATTACATCTAACAATTAAACTATTCTGTTATGCATAGCATACCTTGTAAGCTATTTCCACAGCTTCCTTCAGTGTCCTGTCCTTATGAACCTCTAATTTGTTCTCCATCATTATTTGTTTTGTAGGATGCATGCAGAACAATTTAATCTATGAAATACAAAAGGAAGAAAAGTGATCATGAACGTATTTCCAAATACCTTTCATATTAGAGTACGTTTAAATTTACAACCTTATATTCAAACAATCTAATAATAAATACATCTTTAGCTCTGGTTCAACTATAGGGCAGTTTCCTTTTAGCTGGTTACACAACTGCCATTAGAAAACGTCAAAGGCACAGTAGATAGCACTAGTGTGCATATATGTACATCTACATCTTTTTGCAGGCTAGGGTACAACGTCTATAACCGCAACATCTTTAAACTGTAGGCAGCGTGCAAATCCTCCAAAACAAAACGCACACAGGAAAAATGAACGTGAAATTCCTTTTTCACATACAGAGTTACGTATTTCGCAACCATAGAGAACCTTCTAATGAAACAATCACTTGATTCATAGATAGACCAGCTGACTGTCATGCTTGTAAGTCACAGATGCCATATTTTGTTTGTTACTATTGAATCTACAGTTGGAAAAAGATTCCGCTCTTTTTGCAAAATAATTATTTTAAATTAGTTTAAGAAACATAATTTCACAAAGCAAAGGGTCACAACATGAAAATATTCAAAAAGATTCAATTCAATTCTAGAATTCATTTTGCTGAAATCAAGTGATGTCGTATTAACTGTAGTTTTGTTTTGGTTTTAATACCAATTCAAATTCACATGTAAGACATTAATTCAACAAAAATCTCTGGTGAATACCTCTAACAGATGCCTCCGCTATGTACCAGCTTCCAATATGTGTACAATTCATTTTAAAGAGTTATTAATACAAATATACTTATCACAAAAGAGTCCTTGTATTGTAGTAAAAAATTACTATTTACTGTAGAAACATTTCTTACTAGAAATGTACTGTTACTTTATACAGCAAAAATTCTAACCTTGCAAGTGTTGCGCTCAATTTCACGTTGCCTCTTTTCTTGTTCTTCCAATTCTCTCTCTTTCTGTACCAATTGTTTAATATGCTCTGGATACTCATGTGCCTCAAGAAACTCTGCCAGTAAAAACAAAGCAATAATTTTAAAAAACAAATTTTTCCACGGTGGCCAACATCTTAGGAATTATGGGTATATTGAATAGTTATCTATCTTGCCTTCTTCCCTCTCTCTTCTCCACCCAAATTTCCCACTCTTCTATGTCTTGTTCTCTTTTTCATGATTTCAATGAAACGGAAATCAGCCTTTATTCCCCCTAATTATATATCAGCAACACAAGAAAATGCTATTAGCACAAGATTAATATTCCGGTGTCAGTAAGGGAAGCTTTGCTGTTGTAAAGAAACACACTGATGACTGCACTTGAGCCTGTATTCACAATAAAGGTAAACTCTGTTCTATAAAGTGAATTAGCTGATAATAACAGTCACAAGATCTTGTCCATATTGTGATAAAATAAATATTGCACTTAATACAGATTAGTGTACTTAATGAAATTTTGTTTCATAAAGAGAAACAAAAACAGAACATGCAATACTCCATCAAGTTTAAAAAAATCAACTTTTGCAAATACAGTTGTTTTCCAATCCTGGTGCCACTCCTATCACAAGGAATTGGTCAAGTAATTTTCAGATTTAAAAATGGGTTTGGTGTGTTCAAGAAATCTGAAATAGCAGATTCAGTTTCCTTATTTGCTTGTTGAGGAATTAAAAATCATAGCACTTACAGGAAAATCTATTTTCAAAGACAGCTCTTGACCCATAGACTTTGTTTATGGCTACTGTTTATTCTTAAACTTCATACAATTCACAATCACTTCTTGTTCAGAATGAATAATATAGTTTCAGTGATTCAAATATTGAAACAATATTTTTTTTGTTGCTCTTAAGACTTACTACTTTATCCGTTTGTTGATAAAAGGCTTTGTTTTAACAGTATCCTTCTTTTGTTGAATCCGCTTCAAAACTATATAAAGCATCTACTTCAGATACTGTTACTTTAAAACCAAATAATATGCCAAGTCCACCACTAAACCATGTCCCTAAGTGCCACATGTACACATCTTTTAAATACCTCCAGGGATGGCGACTCAACCACTTCCCTGGGCAGCCTGTTCCAATGCTCGACAACCCTTTCAGTGAAGAAATTTTTCCTAATATCCAATCTAAACCTCCCTGGCACAACTTGAGGCCATTTCCTCTTGTCCTATCTGCTCATTACTTGGGAGAAGAGATCGACCCCCACCTCGCTACAACCTCCTTTCAGGTAGTTGTAGAGAGTGATAAGGTCTCCCCTCAGCCTCCTTTTCTCCAGGCTGAACAACCCCAGCTCCCTCAGCCGCTCCTCATCAGACTTGTGCTCCAGACCCTTCACCAGCTTCGTTGCCCTTCTCTGGACACACTCCAGCACCTCAATGTCTCTCTTGTAGTGAGGGGCCCAAAACTGAACACAGTATTCGAGGTGCGGCCTCACCAGTGCCGAGTACAGGGGGACGATCACTGCCCTAGTCCTGCTGGCCACACTATTTCTTGGCTTTCTTGGCCACCTGGGCACGCTGCTGGCTCATATTCAGGTGGCTGTCAACCAGCACCCCCAGGCCCTTTTCTGCCAGGCAGCTTTCCAGCCACTCTTCCCCAAGCCTGTAGCGTTGCATGGGGTTGTTGTGACCCAAGTGCAGGACCTTGCACTTGGCCTTGTTGAACCCCATACAATTGACCTCGGCCCATCGATCCAGCCTGTCCAGGTCCCTCTGCAGAGCCTTCCTCCCCTCCAGCAGATCAACACTCCTGCCCAACTTGGTGTCATCTGCAAACTTACTGAGGGTGCACTTGACCCCCTCGTCCAGCTCATTGATAAAGATATTAAACAGGACTGGACCCAACACAGAGCCCTGGGGAACACCACTTCTGACTGGCTGCCAACTGGTGACAAATTTAGTTTTTCCCCTCCCTATTTCCTCAAAGAAAATATCATTGTACAACTTTATGGAGAAAATAGTAGAAAAGTAAAACGAAAAAGTAGAAAAAAAGTAGGAAAGTGGAAAATAAAAACATATCTGAAAGTACTCTATGTATGATGAAATAGATTGCTGCTAAAAATAAATGTGGTTTGTGGTTATTAGGGTGTTGAAATGACAAATTTGCTC
The DNA here is from genome assembly GCF_034638445.1 of Ciconia boyciana. Classification (NCBI taxonomy): domain Eukaryota; kingdom Metazoa; phylum Chordata; class Aves; order Ciconiiformes; family Ciconiidae; genus Ciconia; species Ciconia boyciana. The sequence goes on from NC_132939.1 coordinate 11,688,243, forward strand.
CAAGTATCAGAAAACATGTAGAATATACTGATCCAGAAGTAGTTGCAAGTCTACTTTTACTAATTTTAGGATTTTTTTAAAAAAAATAAAATTTAATATAAGCTTAGGGGTTTTTTTACTTTGTATTCCAAAAAACATTAAAGCTTGTTTTACTCATCCTTGTACTGCTAATTTCTTTCCTTATTCTTGCTAATAGTCATCCTCGGTTTCTCATGGTGGAATTTAAACTTTTACCCCAAAAAAAGCAGTTAAAGGAAGGAGACAACTATTCATCTCCCTCCTAAAATATTTACAGCAGCAGAATAAGATAAACAAAATGTTATTTTTAAAGATCTTTTATTCCCTCCTGCCCTGCATACTGTGCTGGTTTTGGCTGGGATAGAGTTAATTTTCTTTATAGTAGTTATTATGGGGCTGTGTTTTGGATTTGTGCTGGAAACAGCATTCATAACACAGGGATGTTTTAGTTGTTGTTAAGTAGTACTTATATTAAATCAAGGACTTTTCAGCTTCCCATGCTCTGCCAGGGGCACAAGAAGCTGGGAGGGGACACAGCCAGGACAGCTGACCCCAACTGCCCAAAGGGCTATTCCATACCACATGACGTCATGCTCAGCATATAAAGCTGGGGGAAGAAGAAGGAAGGGGCGAACATTCGGAGTGATGGCATTTGTCTTCCCAAGTCACCGTTACAATTCCTTGTTTTGCTTTGCTTGCGTGCACAGCTTTTGCCTTCCCTATTAAACTGTCTATCTCAACCCATAAGTTTTCTCACTTTTACCCTTCTGCTTCTCTCCCCCATCCCACTGGGGGGGAGTGAGCGAGCAGCTGTGTGGTGCTTACTTGCCAGCTGGAGTTAAACCATGACAGTCATTTTTGGCACCTATTGGGGCTTGAAAGGTTCAAGATAACAACAGGTTTGACTGGAATGCGCTAGATTGAATTTATAGCTGTTATTGCTGTTTAGCTACTAATTGGCAGGCTCCTGCGCTTGCCCTGGGGCTTGCTTGCCTTACTGTATATTACAGACTAGTGCTCGTTAGGGGCTGCTTTTTGCTTTCGCTGCCTGCTGTACTGCTTATCATCTCTCTCTGCTGTACCCGGGAACATTTTGATAACAGCAATGGCCACGCGCCTGGGCTGGCAGATGGCCAGGGCAGCGCTGCTGTTTCTGTGCTACTGTACTGGACAGGCTGGAACTCCAGTGTGAACTCGAGTCGAAGGGACTGTGACCTGTGGATGAGTCCACATGGGAGCAGGACACCACGAAGCATCTGTGGCCGTGGATAAGCCCACGCCAGAGCACGTACATCTCGAAGCATCTGTGGCCGTGGTTATGTCTGTGCTGCAGCATGTACACCTCTGAAGGGATTGCGGCCCAAGGATAAGTCCACACTGGAGAAGGTACACCTCGCAGCATCTGTGGCTGTGCACGACGTCATGCTGGAGAACCTCAAAGTGTGTGGCCACGGGTAAGCCCATGACACAGCAGGTACACCCTTGGAAGGACTGGAGCCATGGGTAAGGCCATGTTGGAGCAGGTTTACTTCTGAAGGGACTGTGGCTGTGGGTAAGGCCACGCTGGAGCAGGTCTATCTCTGAAGGCACTATGGCCCATGGATAAGGCCACACTGAACAGGTGCACCTCAACACCACTGCGGCTGTAGATAAGTCTATGCCACAGCAGGTATATCCCTGGAGAGACTGTGGGTCACAGATAAGGCTCCACTTGGAGCAGGTACACCCCTAAGGGACTGCAGTCTGTGAAGAAGTCCAAGCCTGAGCAGAGGCAAGGGGAGGAGTTCATTGCAATGTTAAACATGATGGTCTGGTCCAAAGGGACCAGGGTGGAGATTGTAATGGAAATACCTTTAAATTGTTGTAACCCAGGATTTGAGTTGCATGTTATAGGAATTACTGTAGCCGGAACCACCTGAACCAATGGAGGAGAAGCCTTACAAGAAGCAGTGCAAGTGCAGCAGTGACCTGACCTGAGCTGGCTTTGGTGCCCAATAACTCCACACAAGACACCACCTCTCCTGTCCTGAGTGACCACCATAACAGATGGAGACCAAAGTCATGGACTAAATGAACTCAGTGGACATTTTGTGGACATTTATGGACATTTTACAGGGGTGGTCCATAGACTAAGGGAATGATATCTCTGTATTATATCAAAGGATGCGAAGGGTGGTGGTGGGTAATGAGAACGTATTGGATAGTCTGAGATCTAAGCACGATGTAAATGATATGGAATAAGGGGTGGAGAATGTGCTGGTTTTGGCTGGGATAGAGTTAATTTTCTTTCTAGTAGCTAGTATGGGGCTATGTTTTGGATTTGTGCTGAAAACAGTGTTGGTAACACACCGATGTTTTAGTTGTTGCTAAATAGTGCTTATACTAAATCAGGGACTTTTCAGCTTCCCATTCTCTGCCAGGTGCACAAGAAGCTGGGAGGGGACACAGCCGGGACAGCTGACCCCAGCTGACCAAAGGGACACTGCATACCATATGATGTCATGCTCAGTATGTAAAGCTCAGGAAGAAGAGGGAAGGGGGGGCACCTTCAGAGTGATGGCATTTGTCTTTCCAAGTAACTGTTATGCGTGATGGAGCCCTGCTTTCCTAGAGATGGCTGAACACCTGCCTGCCCATGGGAAGGAGTGAATGAATTCCTTGCTTTGCTTGTGTGCGTGGCTTTTGCTTTGCCTATTAAACTGTCTTTATCTCAACTCACGAGTTTTCTCACTTTTACCCTTCTGATTCTCTCTCCCATCCCACCGGGGGGGGGGGAGTGAGCAAGCAGCTGTGTGGTGCTTAGTTGCCAGCTGGAGTTAAACCATGACAGACACGTTACAAGCTGGTGTCTTACAAAGTCTCTCAAATACACAAGTCTTTTCTATGCTTGCATGCTCCTCAAAAAGAATGAGTATGCCCCAAAAGGAGCTACACAATGTGAGGTGCCAAAGGTTTCAGTTGTGATATTCTACTCTATTAAGGAATATGTAATTTCAGTTTACCAATTAAGAATAAAATAAATCCCCCTATCAAAATACTCTCCCTACAAAGGATGATTTTAAGATTCTTGAGAGCTTGAATCTGTTCTTTGGGACACCCAACTGCTTCAGCATTTAATGGGGAGAAAAAAAAAAAGGGAGGAATGCAGAAGTATTAGAGGTTTTTTACCTACCTTTGAATGTTTATGTGGCTTCTCATCTGCTCAAGTAATTAGGAAAAATTATTCACTGACTGGATTTTTTTGTGCACTTCAGGGCATTAAAGTTCTGGCAATTGAACTATATACACCCCAAAAACTTAGAACAGTCTACACTATTTATCAGCCTAACTTCAACCAGGCTACAAACTGACAAATTTCCCTTATAAAATAAGGGCAGACTACTGAATTTTCCTTAAAAGAAAAAATACAGCTTTGATACTGCAAGCAAGTAAATCTTTGGCTCAATTCAACCAGTTAGAATATTAACAAAATATGCGTTTCTTACAGGCACACTGCTGATGAGAGCAAGTGTGGCTAGCCACTGCTCTTATGGTTTCCTTTCTACAACTGTGCTTCTAACAAGGGATTAACAAGAATGGGAAAACAGCAAACCAACATGCTTCCTTCTAATTTGATATTAGTTAGAAGAAGTTCTATCAAACTTTCATTTATGACTGCATCATTTAGGTGTGCTCAGATTTTAAATGAGAAACATTGTTTTCAAGCAAATACCGTATTATTAAAAAATCTACAACAAGAGAAATCCTGGAAGTTTACAGTTATTAGTAATGTGAACAGTCTAAGATCCTATGAAATTAGCCAATACTTGAAAATGAAGCCTCCAACCAGATATTCCTGTTTTGAATCCAAACAGAATCTTCATTTTCCGCTGTGTCATATTTCAAAGATTAATCAACCTGTCAGCTATTGCATAGGGCCAGGCATCCTCTAAGCCTTGGTGAAGTAAATCAGGGATGAGGGGAGTAAAAGACCATGAAATCCAAGATTTGTTTCTGACTGTCTAACTTCTAGTATATTGTCTCACTTCCAAACTGAAACACAAACAATAAGGGCTGGTAATAAAGTGTAAAATTTCTTAAATAAGTTCTTAAAATAAGAACTTAAATACTCATTTTTAAAATAAGTTCTTAAAATAAGTTCTTAAATACTCATTTTTAAGTGAAGAAAATAATTTTTTTATTCCACTACCAATCATGACACTAATATAGCATTATATTACAGTTTATTCAGTGTTACCCAGTATGTTTTCCACTTCCATGATATCCAAAATACTAAAAAAATTAGAAAATTTATTTTGTGATGACCTCCTAATGATCCATAAAGGTTTTTTATAAAAAGAGTAATGAAAATCTATAAAAGAAAGCTTCCTATATGAAAGTTACTTTAACTTACCCTAAAAATACCAATACCACCATCATCACAAAAATTAGGACTCATCACATGTAAAACAATCTCCTTATTCCACAACAGAATCTTACTAGTTAAGAACTGCAAAACATACTTACTTGCATTTCTCATTGGATCCTTCAGTCTATATATCAGCATGTATGCATTTGTGGAGCTGGTAGAGAAAAGAATAGTTATCTGAACTTATCAGACAGGAGGACAATATTGACTTCAAAAGTTGTTTTGTTTTTTCAGTAAGGACCTATGTCATACGTATCTTAGCAATACACTAACCAAAAAGGATTTTAAAAAATAAATTTCATGTTATTTTAATGATCGGAAACACCAGTCAGGATACTTTTTACAACTATCTGAAGCATCTACTGTTAATTTTAAGCTAACATGTTAAGCACATGCATCTTGGCCATTCATTTGATTACACTAAAACACCACCAGAAAGAAAAGTAGTATTACAGTACTACTAACCTAGCAAAAGCACTGGAATAATAGCCTCTGCTTCCGGAAGATCCACCATATGTTTTCTTAATATCTTCCTGAGTTATCTAACAGAAAATCAGTTTAATGATTATTTGAGAAACTCGCACTAATCGAGATGCATTTTTTCACATTAGGAAAAATGACATTATATACTTAACACACAGTATTAATCATTCTAATTTTTAAAAATATTTCTGCTTATTTGCTGACTGCAAAAAAATCTGTTTCAAAGTGATCTGCCTCTTCATTTTACAATGAATGTAAACATTTTTAATTTTTTTTTTTTTTTTTTTTTTTTTTTAAAGTAGGAACTTCTTAGAAAAACATTATCCAGGTTCTTGACTGCAATAACATTTATGGATACATGTAACACCTGAAATGCATCAGCAGGACAGCCTTAACAGCACAATCTGGGTTGTAATAGATCTACAAATACACTTCTCTAAGCAGGAGGTATTCTTCACAAGTACAGAAGGCAAAATTCTAAATCCAGCCTGGTCTGTACACGAATAAAGGCTTCTTTATGAACCATCCCTCCTTCACCATCAAGAAGAAGCACTCCCCCCCCCATACAAAACCCCATACATAAATAAATAAAAACAAATATCTAGAAATCGGTTAAGCTAATGAGTGACACACATGTATATGGCAGGACATTAGGATAAGAATATGAAACAAGGTAAATGCTTGAAGTATCTGCACATAACACCAGCTTCATTATATATAAGTGAAAAAATCACATGCAAAATACAAACTTATTGGTTCATCTATGAGTACACAAGATAACTAAAAATACTATTTTTACCTTGCTAACATGCTGATCATTAAAGCTGTACCACTGATCATCACTAAAAGATTTTATACAGGCATAATAATGGCCACCAGCAGCACTTCCAGAATGAACCATAACAGAAAAGAGCTCATACAGTAAAGAACTCTGGGGAGAGAAGAAAAAGGTGTGACATATATTAAGTAAAGAAAAGGTAACTAAATGATCATTTTAAAAAGTTTTAAAACAATTAAACAACCCCAAATATATAAATAGTTGTATGTTACAAAACAGATCGGTATAACAGAAATGCATTACTGCAATAGACACTGAACAAAATCAGAGCTCTGATATGCTAAACGTTATACAAGAGTATGTAATAATGGAAGTAAAGAGGAATTTCCCCTTTTGCTGGTGGGAAGAGAGAGATAAAAGACCAAATGACTTAAGAAAAAAAATCATGGAAACATTTTTGAAATGGCTTAATACATTACTTACTTCTTGTCTGTACAAGTTCTGAATTTGTTAATTCTTATGTTAGATAGGTATTAAACATATCGCCACACAAGAAACAAAAGTAACAACCAACTTGCCTGTAACTACAAAGTTTAGGCTTATTTGCTGTCACCCTTCTCTGCATTCTTGAAGATTGCTTTTTGCCCCTTAATGTATATTGCAAGCCAGCAACATGCCATTCAATGCTTATTAGCACTCTGAATTAATTTCTCTCACACCACTCCGAGTCTGCTGTCATAAACCTTTCTCTTCATAGATAAAAGGATGGAAATAAAGGGTACTAAGGACATACCTTCAGTGTTGTGCATACATTAAAAAAAATAAAACTGAACAATACTGACTCACATAGAGGAAATGCTCTGTAAATTCTTAGCTTATACTGCATCCATTATTAAGATATCCAAACCAAAAAGCTAACAACATGGCTTGACAGCTAGTTTGCCTTGAGAACAAGTAGTATGAATTAATTGGCCAAAGCTACTGTCAATACTAGGACATGACATTTGCATTACAGATACATTACAATATTCTGTCCCTGTTCCAGTCAAATGACTATCTATTAATTTCTTTCTTTTTTCCAGCCAAGATTGACAGTATTCGGAACATTTATCAAAAAACCCTCTCAAATGGTCTAAGGTAAATGTAAACAGGGACAGATGTGCAGATTAAAATGCAACGCAGCCTTTAAATATCTATGAAAGTAACAGTTAGAGCCAAATAGCTTCCTAACAAGTCTGAATAAAAGCTACTGGCCAAATTTCAGATGAGTTAACTGAATAACGACACATGAAGTATACATTGTAGATGTTACCATAAAACTCAAGATTTCTGATGAATTTTGTATTGGTGAGGTTTCTCGAAGATCTCTGCTAATCTTTATGTCCCACAGAAGGATGACTGCTATCCTAGATTGACTTGCTGCTCAATTCCTTTATATTAACTCAAGATGACTGAATGAATATTTAACATTTAGACCCATGGCCTCATCTATACGACTGTTTATCTAAGGACAAGAAACAGATGGCAGAGACTGCTCAAAACTTTCCAATCTTCTCCTAAACTGCAAGACACTTTTGCAGTCAAAGCTGGTAGGCCTTTGACAGTTGGCCTCAAAGAAAAAAACACTGCTCACAAGACAAAACAGTCTTCAATTTGAGGGTCTGCTGCCAAAGCAAGTTATTGGGAATTCTCAGTCTGACAAGCTGGGAAGATCTTTATTCTCAGGTGACCTCCAAATCAGTTGTATGCTTTCCTTTGCTGTAGTGTCAATTTTTGGAATTTGAATAAAAACATGTGCTCCCACTCCCCCACCCCACCCCCAATATCAAAATTATTTATATTTTTATCATTTACATTTGTGGTGGGTTGACCCACACCGGCAACTAAGCACCCACCCCTCAGTCAGTCACTCCTCCCCTCGAGTGGGATGGTAGAGAGGCTTGGAAGAGCAAAAGTGAGAAAACTTGCGGTTGGACATAACAACAGTTTAGTAAGTGAAGGAAAGGGGAGGGAGGGAGGAAATGCAATGGTGCAAAGGCAATTACCACCTCCCAGCAGCTGACCAATGCCCAGCCAGTCTCTGAGCAACAGCTTTGGAAAGCACCCAGTTTTTACTGCTGAGCATGATATTACGTAGCAGGGAATACGGCATGGAATATCCCTCTGGTCAATTCAGGTCAGTCGTCCCAGCTATGTCCCCCTTTCCAGCCTCTTACCTACCCCTAGCCCTACTCATTACAGGGGCAGAATGAGAAACAGAGAAAGCCTTGGTGCTGTGCAACACTGTTCAGCAAGAGTTAACACACTGGTGTGCTGTCAACACCTTTAGTCACAAATCCAAAACAGAGCACCATATGGGCTGCTATGAAGAAAATTAACTCCATCCCAATCAGACCCATTACAACACTTTTTAAACATACCTTTTCACTGCCAGCTTTAGAAATTCTTTCTGCTGCACTATTGCTTTCAAGGCAGATTCCTTCATCAACTCCATCATCATTAGAAAAATCATTGCTCATTTGATCACTGTGACAACTGCCTTCATTTTCAGCTCCGCTATCAGTGCAACTCTCAGTCTGAGGAGACTTCTTAAAAATAAGACATATATACTAGTATTATACAACATTTAAAGTTACACAGAACAAGAAATAACAATATGTTTGTGAAATGAAAAGACTCCAATCTGCAAAACAATTAAACTCCTCAAAACCCTAGGGATCTCTGCCATTCAGCATCAAGAACTGACTTGTTTCTGTTAGTAACACTCTTCAGCCTACTTCTTGGACAATATTTTCATGTCTTGTGTGCAACTGAATGGTAATTACATGGTTTCATACTTGACAAGATTGTATCTGCTACTACCCTATTCCATTTACTAGTTAATTCAATTAAATAACTGGAAGTCTAATATTAGATACTAAATCCCATTATAACATGGCCCTGTTAATCAGAAGTGATTTGACTGGAAAAACTTTCATCCACAGTCAAATATTTTTTTTCCATTTCAACTCACTGGACAGAGTCAAGGTATTACAGTAAGACTGATTAGTGTTCTATTAGCTTAAAAGCATGATGTCAACACCACTAATGAATGCAGTTCATTTAGTACAAGTCAGTATATCCATCTCTTACCTGATCCTCTTTCCTCTGGATAATTCTTTTGATTTTCTGACAGTTGTTAATTTTGTCTCAAGTTCTATTCTCCCAGATCAATCTTCATTCTCATTTAGCCCCCCCAATAACACTTCAAGAGGTATCAAATTGCTTAAATGGCATACTTCATAAACCAAAGGTTTGTATAGAGTCAGAAAAGCCTCTCCATATGCATATCAATGCAGCAGTTCTCTTATACCACTACAAGGTAGCAAAGTGACATGTTTTCAGGAATGGAATTAGAGGAATAAATTTAGTGTTTAATGCAGAAGGCACATTAAATACTTTTTGGTGAATGTAATTGCACAACATGAATTTTGGCCAAAACCAGAAGAGTTAAAGGCCAGAAGAAGATACAAGTGAAAAATAAAATTTTACAAATCTCATTTCTACAGCATACACAACATTGTGAGTCAGAGGGAAGGAATCAATCATTAATGTTTTCTGTACTAACCTCAGCATTCAGAGTTTCAAAACTCTACATCACCTCTTGTGACCAAAACAGATTCAGACACAAGTTTAAGAAATACGTTTCATTCTGGATTTGCAGTATACATAGAAGCCTTGAGACCTGTGCTTTTAAATCACTCGTGAAGATACAAGAAATCAGAAACAGCTTCTTATTGAAGCATGGAAACCCTATAGTGATTACAGAACATACTTTCTTTTCAACATGACAAAAATCCACATGGACAGATTTAAAAACTTTAAATTAAAACATTGCCATGGCTAAAGACCATTTTATATAGATTAATAATATTGTTAACATGGGTTTATTAGACTGACATTTTAGTTTTCTTAATGAGAAACTTCAAGAAAGGTAAAGACTTTTCTCTGAAACCAAACACTTTACCTCATCTTCAACATCAATGAAGACACTCATGTCTAACTCTTCAGGAAAAGTCATACGATCATTGAGTTTAATTCTGTGCATAGTGGTATAATCAAAGTCAAATCTCTTCAGCTGTAATGTCAGCAGATATGGAAAATGCAAGAACCGCAGACCCTAAATGAAGCAAAGACAAGATTATGCTACTATTGTCAGGATTGGTGTTTACCAAAAGTCATTGTCACAAATGGTTTGGACAGTCTTTACCTTCCTTGCATCACATTTCTTCTTACATCGTTCACAAAAATACTGATTGGGGCCATCAAGAATCTCAGGCTGAATGAAAGCATGCAGTGCTTCTTCCTAATAATAAAAAGATGTTACCTGGTTTTTAAAAAATGTTTACTGTGTAGGTATAAATCAGAATGACAAATTTACAATGAAATTGCAAACACATACAAATTACTTCAATTAAATCTACAACCAAAATTTGATTGACATAAACTTTGATACAGAGTCAGGAAAATATTAAGAGAAACAACTTTTCTACCCAGCCCAAGATTAAACAGTCAAACCACAAATTACTGCTAACTATATTTCATTCAGTATTTGATGAATCCAAGCTGCCTTTTTTTTTTAATAACCATACAATATAAAATTATCTTTACTCCTGTTATCTTGCACATCACATTTAGTCATGTCTGTTCAATCAGCTGCTGTGAAAATGAGCTTATTTTTTACCCTGCTTTGGCCCTGTCCTCCCAGAATTTTGAGATTTTTCTTCTGCATTTCAAGCGGAGTTTTTCCCAACAGATACCATCCAAGAATTACTGGGGTGGGGGAAGCCAGCACAAAAAAATGTTACTCAGTTCCTCAGTACCCTGCCTGAAGACAGCCTTAGTCCCATTCTACAAAGGGACTTAGGAAACTACATTTGAAGATATTACTTTTAAGTGAAAGGTGGGGAAAGGAGGGTGAGAGAATATTTGCACTTCACTCCCAAAGAAGTGAGAATCAGATGGCCATCTCCTATAAAGGCAGGACTAGCTTCCTAGAACAAACATTATGAAACGACTGACTGATAACTGGAATTTTGTCCTCTGGCAGCTGCCTAAAAGATCTGTTACTAATCCTTAAATCCAGGAGTTTAATAATTTCCACTTTGCTCTGCACTACAGCAAAGAATATTCAAAATGCAACTAAACTGATCATTAGTCCTCCCCCTAACATCATTTGGAACAATTATATTGTACAGAAGTTGTATACACTTGAGAACAAACTTGTTCAAACAAAATTCACTAGGAATATTGAGATGGATTCAGTGAAGAATTTTACCCAGAGATTTTAAAAGTTAAAGCCTTTAACCCAGTCACCTTGCAAGCCCACAAGCTTTGGGTTTCTGAACTCCAAGTGGAACCCAGTAGTTTTCTGTTCACCTATGGAGGTGAAAACAAATACCCACTTGCATATTTAATTTAGACATTCAGTTTAAAGCAAAGATCAACAGAAAAATGCTTTAAAAATCATCTCTTACAAAGGAGTGTAGCTTTTCCCTGAAGTCTGAATAAGTAAGAGGGGCTTAACCAGGCAGAGTAAACTCACCCAGTTGCAATATGGGTAGCACAGAACTTAAGATTACTATCTAAATCATGTTGTTTGATAAGTCACACTGGGAGGAAATCAAGGATATGCCAAGTTCTTCAAAAAGCCTCCAATTCTTCCCTTCTTTCTTTCCGAGAACTCAAGGAAGCAGCAAAAACAATAATAAAATAAATATTTTACAAAAGCTCTGTCGCTGTTCTAAGACAAAGGACTTTAAAAGGACTGTATTCCAGGTGACAACTACTCACAAATGAAAAATGTGCCAGACTGAATATGATGACTGTACACTGAAGGCAGTCATCTCACTTCACCATTTTTGGATCCAGCCAGAAAAACCTTTGAACAGCCCTGAAATCACAGTTCCTAGGCAGAGAGACTCTCTAGACACATGAAAACATTTTAGAGTCTGAATTAAACTACTGTCTACGTATTTACTTCCTAAATGCTACAGAGGCTGAGTTGCTTTTTACTCAAGGGCAACAAATAGTTAATGTTTAGTAAGATCATGCACCGAAATGTGAGGAATCTCATTCTAAAAGTGTAAGACAGACGACTAAGCAAGCTATAACCCTGCTTAAAAAGAAAGGGGAAGAAATAGATTACTGCATTTTGATTATTCTGTAAACTAGTTAAGGAATTAATATTCAGAACTGTTTAGATGAAAGCAAAAAAGTTAATAACCAACACAGAAACATGAAACATAGAAGACATAACGTAATGGCCACAGAACTATCTCTTATGAAGCAAATGCCAGTTAAGACAATAAAAATATATTTTGAATGTAAGAAAAAAGTTGAATTCATGCATCAACATGAATATGAATGAATGGGAATAGATGAATAATGGGACATAAACGATTATGTAATGCTTAGACTCATGTTATGTGCAATTTAACAAGGAAACATACTACAAATTTTTACATACAGAAAAAAAGTTATGATCCTTCAGACCCCCAAAAACTGAATGAAGTATTATTACATTACTCTTGTGGTTTCGCTGCTTGAGAACTCCATTATTTTTGAGCAATATGAATATCCATGTCTTTTTCAATCCTTGTATAAGGAACATTGCTGTTCCTCAGGTTTACTCATTTATGTCTCCTCCAGTTTTCTGCTATAGAATCTTTACACCAAAGTTAGTTCTGCTCATTAGGATGTTTCTTAATACAATTCCTATTCTAATGCAGTTCACCATTTTCTACTCTGACAGTTTATTCATCAAAACTAGTGATAAAGCTTCTACGCTGTGCAACCTATTGCATGACATCCCCCATTTTTGTGCAACTCTACTTTTAATGTTACTTTTGAAGTTATCTTCGAAGAGGTAACTATTATTTAGTCTTAGAGCTACTAAGCATTTCCACCATTCCCAACACACACACACTTCGAAATATTCCGTAAATGATCAAGCAATAGATTAGTATGACAAAAGCTATTTAAACTTTTTTATAGTTCACAGAATCAAAGGAACAACATAGGCTGAAAGAGACTTCTGGAGATCATCTGATCCTAACTCCCTGCTCAAAGCAGGTCCAACTTAAAGCACATTGCCCAGGGCCTTGTCCAGCCAAGTTCTGAGTACACCTACTTTTTAATATTCTGATTATGAGATTTATAACACTTAGCATACTAAAATGCCATAACAAATAGTTCAAACTAATTAGTGTCTGGCTAAAGACAGGCACTTAGCACACACTCTTCTCCACAAAAATGCATTATGATATAGTCTGTAGTTTGACAGGTATCTTACTGCAAGCATTTGTATAAAAACTTATGGACAGGAGCAGTAGAACCTTTATGAAAAGTTACACCATAAATAGCAATTAGGCAAAACTGTGGGGAAAAAACCTAGAAACTAATTGCCATCTCAGATTTTTCAGAGCTCATCTAGTTTTACCATGTCCAAAGAACATGCTCAACTAAAAATACAGGACCTTGTCATTACCAATCTAGCTTTAAAAAGTAAATATCACATCATCCATACTCTAACTGCCTTCAACAGCTTTAGTTTGGCAATGACACCACAAAGTAAGTTCACACATAAGTCCAAATTAATTTCTGCCCCCAAAAAGGTCTACTTGTATGCATACCTACACCCTCAAAAGAAAAGTTAACATACAAAAGATGGTGGAAACCAGCAACACTTAACAAAACAGAACTGTACTTGCTATATCTCCAGAATACTTGTATTATTACTGGTCTTCTGGTGTTACAAAGCAATTTCCACTGTTTTCTAGTAACATAATTTCAGCATGCCAGCTAGTTCCCCATTGCATCCACTCTTCTCTCAGCTGTTCTTCATCTTGCAAAATTTTTATGTTTTGCAATCAAAAAACTCTTTTTAGCTTATGTCTAATGCTGTTAAATTCAGGCATCTATACAAAAGATACTAGTACCTACAAAAATCATTACGTGAACTGCTGCTCCTGTTCACTTCCTTGAAATAAGCTATGTATTTTTATGTCTATATTTCTACTGACCTCAAGAAAAGACCGACTCAGGTTTTTTTAAACCATGCCCTTGAACAATGCAGATAGTATAAGTACTTTTTCAGAAACTATCTTGAGATACATACTGACAAGATCTCAGTGCCCCAGAGATGCCCTAATGAGTTTGTAGCTATGTAGTCTTACTACAGGAACTTGGCGGATGGAGTGGGGAATCAGAAAAAAAAAATATTTCAAAATGCAGACCTTAAAAACATACTGAAGAATTTCAGAATTATTTCATATTAGGAAATAAAGAAAGCATAACATTATCCTTCCCAGTTCTTCAATGTTCCCATGTATTTAAGTAATACATATATATATATACAGATAAATGCAACATTTCAGATATCTACATTTTTTTGGTAGTACACAATGTCGAACAGTGGGATAATACACTTTATGTGGCATTCTACAGATTAACCTTACTTAAAGCTCATACATCCATTCTCTCTTATTAGAAAGTAATGGAAAATCACTTACCTCTAACTAGAGTTCTTTGAAGGTAGTATCCTCCTTAGATCCCCTATCTTGGGTTGTGTCGCCTGCTGCAAGTTCCCTCAGGAGCTGACTAGCAAGGTCTAAAAAGTTTTACATTCCCTTCTATAAGCCCTATTAGCGCATGTGTGAAGTTTTTGATCTCTCACTCATACCCTTTTACCTACACCTACTAAATCACCATCGTCTATGGATCAATGGAGGATACTACCTTCAGAGAATTCCATTTAGAAACAGGCGATTTTTCCCTTCTCCAAAAGCAAGTATCCTCCATATCTCCCCACTGTTGAAGACTACAAAACTAAAAATTACATCTGCCATAGATAATACAAATGCAGGGAGGAGAATCAACTGAATATAATCAGAATACGAATTAAAAAAAGCTCAAAAATTGAACCATCAGTACAAATTGCAACCATGTAACTCTGTGTAATAAAAATCTTAAAACTATTTTCCTCAACGTAGTAAACCCAGTAAATGCTGATTTACAGGAGAAATATCAAATACTACTAAAAGTAATCTGATACTTAAGTTCTTAATTGTTCAAGCTTTCTGTGTTTCTACAAATATACAAAGTCATTTTTTAGCATTCTGCTATAGACTTCTAAAGGAAAAAATTCCAATTTGCGACACATGTACAATGCATTGTTAAATGCGGAATACAACTACATGAACTGAATTGTTTTCATTACTTTAATAGATCAGAAAAATCTCATTATTGAATAAAAATTACAAGAAAAATTTTTTGTTTAGGGACTACTTCTAGACATGACTTTTAAAAGGTGAAAAGGGAAGCCATCTACATAAAACATCAACCTATATCAATGGAGTGGCAGCTCAAAATACAGCTTCAATTAGCTGGATAGTTCTAAAAAATTTTAATGCAATCTTAAAAAGAATTCAAAGGACTTTACTAACTTGAATCCTTTTGTGAGATCAATGTTCCTCATCTTTACTACTTCTCAAGATTGGTATTTAAAGTTTTAAAGTATGAAGTACTTTGAACCTACACTGCAGTTTAACCTAATTCTAACAATTCTTAACAGAATTACTGTTAAGAATTACAGACTATTAGTGCTTAAAAAATATTGCCACCATACTAAATACAAAAGGAAAAATACTTTATATATAATAAATAATCCTGGTAAGCCAATTACACAACAAGTGTTTGTTTAAAACAACCTTTACTGAAAGACTTGTTTGATTTATTCTTATTCTTTCTCACAACTTCATCCATAGTACAGGTATTTTAAGCCACAACAGTGGAATTTCACAGTTTGTAATCACTTCTTTTCAGGGGAGTGGAAAACATAAAACAAAAGAACTTCCACAGATTTACTAAGCAATATATATGCTTGCCAACATCAGTAATGCTGGAGCAAAAGTGACCAAGAACACTGATGTACGATATGATTTTTTATTATCATTAAATTGCTGTTAAAAGCATATGGTATTTGAGATGTGAACTTTAAAAGCACAGCAACAACATGGTAATTAAACTAAAAATTCTAAGTCAACATTCTGTTCTTTCACTAAGATTTTCAACAATGCTATGAAAATTTAGCAGATGTGTCAATAAAGAGAAGAACCCAAATAAAACTTAGTGATCTCATAAAAATATCTTGGGTAAATGATGAAAATTTTATCAGGAAGAAAATAATTGATTACTGCAGCCCTAAGGCAATGAAGTTGCATTTCCCCTCCCCTTATACATGCACCAGTAGGACTCATTGAAGGGCAAAAGAAAAAACAAAACAAAAAATAAACCAAAAGCCAAAAAAAATCTTCTAGAACTTGCTAGCTGGTTCACTGCACAAAGACGAACACCCCAAGATGGAGTATCTAGGATGATACTTACCATGTAACAAATTATACCACTGTCGCATTATGTATTCTATGTGTGTATGGATGCACTATTAGTCAGCATAATAGTACACACCACGCTAGCAAACGCCTGGTTGGAGCCATACGGCCGGATGACCAAAGGAATATCCAGGTAAGTGTCGATTCTCCAGCCTTCATAGCCACATTCTAGACATCTTACATAGTCCTTCAGTTTGCCTTGATACAGTTGATTTATAAGGTCGGCCTGAAACAAACAGATATTCAACAGAGCTTTCAACAAATGAAACAGCACATATTTCCTTTCTTTAGTTTTACAAGAAAATGCCTTTTTAAAATTAAATCTTAATTGCATAGCTACACATTTAGAATACCATTCCTCAGTAGGACATCCATCTCTTGATTTCTTGTCTTCCCCTGCCCCACCACTGTACAAAACATGTATCAAATGAGCTTCTCAAACCACGTTATATAAGCTTCACAGTAATCTTTACAGTCACATCTTAAGAGTGACTACCAAACTACCAAAACTGAAGTTTATGTTTCAAAAACAAGCCTGATCTTGCAGACATTAACAGATTGATACTGCAGTCTTTCTCTGTGTCTCCAGGGGTAGGTGCAGAAAGACAGAGGAAGTATTTGCCAATCTACAAATCTGAAGATTGGCCTATAACAAGTTGGCCACTTACTAGAATGTAGCATGTGTTATGAATGTACGCCTATCTTTCTCCTACATTAGAAGAGTGGGCTTGAGCTGCAAGAGCCTGCAACGTAGCCTAATAAATACTGACAGCAAGGAAGCTATCACAGAAGAGCAGTTACACAATCACTTTCTGTGCTTCAAATAAAGACTAAATATCCAGAGTTCAGAATATTCCACTTCTAAACAGGGGAGGAAAACAGAGGCAACACACTCTTGGAAGTCATACTTATAGTAGCTTAACTATTGCATCAAACAAGAAAACTGGCAACTATTGCAGACTTTCAATAGCCTTGTGTTTAAAATTCAGTTAACATTTTTCATGATCATCCTTTAAAAACAACAACAAAACCCCACAACATTACCACACTGCTGACGGAACGGAAAAAAGTTTTTATACAATTACCTGTTCTGTTTGCTTCCATTTCTGCTCCAAAGCATCAAACATGACTCTACAAAGCTCCTGTACATCATGTTGCTGCCATGCTGTTAGAAATTTAAATTAAAGCAGGAGATGTTATTAGCCCCAATACTGACTGTAGCCTGAGAATACTTCCTAAAAAGCTACCAATTTGTTTAAGTCTGTACCTATTATTTACTACATTATTCACTATTGGGCCAGTGTTCAATTGAAGTTAAGTCAGAAAAATAAGCAGCCAACTTGCTCACATTGTTTATGCATAAACAAGAATTGCATACATAAGCAAGAATATGTAAAAAATATGGAAATGCTAATATGCACTGTTACAAAATAAACTGGTTCTGACTTATTTCCCACTTTGCGCTGATTCTCTAAAACTCAATTTTTTTTTTCCTTGTAAGTGTGAGGACACTGAAATCCAACTCCTTATCATCATGTGATTACTCCGTGGAAAAATCAGCAGGTTATGTGGCAAAATTACACTACACAAGTGTCAAAAAGACAAATACAGTGTTTGTTTATATTGAATTATCCATATTATTTTCTACTTCAGTGCAACACATGCATTTGACATTTGTGATTTAAAATGGACACAAGTTTCTCATAAAGAGCTACTTCTTTAGAAACAATTAACAACTGTAATGATGACTTAATTACAAAAATACAATGATTTTTACTTTAACAGCCTAAAACTCACAGACATCAAACTCACAAAAATCAAACACACACCACAACAAAGTATCCATTTAGGCTATTTTGTTTCCATTGAAATAAAGTGGATTCTAATAATTATTTTTAATTATTCTGGTATTTTTCCCTATCAACAGCAGTTTAGGCCCCTAACAGGCAGCTGCTGAAGCAAATCGCACAAGCTTAAGAGCTGCGTATTACCCTCACTACTATCCCATCCAAAACTCCGTGTAACATCTGTTGTTTCAATTGCTCTTTTTTTGCTGGTCTGCAGTAAAACAAACAGTCTTTGAAGCTGGTAGGGGATACTCGTCACAGGATCCTCTTCAGATTCTTCGAATTCCCATCTATTCACAACACAAGATTTGACAATTAAAAATGCTTTGAAAACATTACTCAAAAAGGCATTTAAATCAACATTTATTACATTTCAAGAGGTCTGCCAGATTACAGACATTAACTGAAGCTGTTTCTTGGGAAAAGTCAAATGAAATTGCTTTCCATTTCTGCAGTAAATGACAATACTATTCTTTAAATGTACAAATCTAACATGAATAGAATAATTTTGAAGCCATTCACTGCACAAATACAGAGATGAACTGCACTTAGTATCAAACTTAATTTCAAGTTTGATGTTTTCAAGATGGGGCAAGTTCATTAAAAAGCTTGTCCATGCCAGAACCAGTAACATATCTTAGTATTTTACTAAAAATCTGAAGCTTTTAAGCAGATATAATTTATAATAGTCTATCCAGCTTGACTTCAAGCATGCTTTTCAGTATCCAAACAAGGAAATTTTGAGAGGAGGAATTCAAAAGGGTCTCCTACCAATATACACCAGCGCAAATTTAAGAACAGGTTTTGATTATATATACTCACTTATATAATGCATTTCTAAATTCAGGAGTCATGAAAAGTGTTTGTAGAAGGCTGTTCAAGTAGCAAGTCATTGCTTGATTTACTAGCCCCACATAACCTAAATATACAAGAAGAATGAGATGGAAATAATGCAAAAAGGTGGGAAATCACTAAGAGTTAAAACATTTGACAAGAAAACAATTCTGTGATAACATTTAAGAATTGCATCCATCTGTTGTCATTTATTGTTATTTACACTATAAAAATTGAGAGCTATTACAATTGCTCATTTCTGAAGAGCAATAGAGAGTAATAGTTTACACAACAGAAATAATTTCCTTGAATTGACACAAAGCTATTTCAGTGATCACAAATTATGTTTCACAATAACAACCAATACTTAGTGTTGAATACTGCACCAATGGGGATGTAGGTAACTGTAAATATTTTAATAGTAGATGTAAACATTTTACAGAAGAAACTAGAATTTTTAAAGAAACAATTGTGTACTAGCTTACTTATTGACTGATGTCAACTAAAAATATCCTAGTTATAATGTAAATATAATTTGTATCTGCATTGGTTTGTACTATCAATCTCAGAACTATAAAAAAAAAACCCAAACTCTAAAGTGCCCTTGCACATGTATCTTCTAAAACCTTCTCCCATAATAACCAATTAAAACAGATACTAAAAATCAGTGTCATTTTTATTAGGTGAAACGGGAATTATTTACTTATATTCATCTTACTGTAATTTTAAGATTTTCTCCTAAATATACAATATTAACAATAGTTGATAAGTAAGCAGCATATACTGAAGCATAGTGTAATAAAGAAATTAAATATGCCTATTTATACTCTGAAGCTCTTAGTAAGTATTAAAAAAAAATAAATCTCATTTCCCTACTAGTAATGAAAAGGCAGCTACTCCATGCAAAACACAGGCATTTTCCGTGAAGAGACCAAGTTAGAACATGTGTATTTTATTTATTACTCTACTCTATACAGATGATCTTTTCATAACTACATTAAATAAAAAACTGGTATGTGGCAGATAAAACTTTCTTATCCCTCAAAAAAGTCTTGAGCACGCATGAATTGGTGTAATACGAATGTCGTCTTTGTGTCTGCTCACCAAATTTAGTATCAGGAGTTTATCTCATTACTGAGCTGTAACTTGCTGTCTCCTCCTGCCCCCTGTGCAGCAAAGGCACCCAGACAGCCTCCTGGGATCTGCCCTGGCACTTGTCTGCGAGGCAGAGCTGCGCTTCCCTTCCAGAGGGAGTTTCCACTTGCTGATGGGGAGCCAGGCAGAGGAGGATAAACCAGGGGAATCATGGTGCAGGCAGAGAAAACTGCAACCAGGGGCTACAGGAGGAAGACTTCAGTTAACACACGAAGCGCAGAGATTTGGCAACAGCCCCTCTATAACAGAGTATCAAGTACTCATTATGCTGTGAGTGAACACTCAGCTTCAGGTGAATACTTTCCGGTAATACAATCCTGACTACTCAACTAGGGACACAGCAGCAGATTAAAACTGAAAACGAGGGCCCAACAGAGAGTTTGAATTGCACTGTCACAAGTAAGAAAAGGATGGGATACAGCTCATCTGTTCCCAAAGCGATACGAGAATATTGTAGAAAACACGATGGAAGATGTAGTAGTGACATGGGGTTTTTTTTAAATAAATTGCAATTTATTTCAAGTAGCAGCACTTCAAGATTTTTGAAAATATGCTAAAATAATTATGAATTAGCATTGCCTCTACAAGAGAGAACACTGTACCTGTGTCTGATTTGCTCAGGACTGAAGAATAAGAGTAGCTTTGACTGACATAGTCATTGGTACAGCCAACAGAGCCTTCTCTTGGAAGAGGGCCTATAAATCTGTCTTGCGCACTGTCATCTGTTGTACCCGACTCCTCCTAAAAACATAAATACACTGATTTTATGCAAAAATTAGACAACAAATTTTTATTGAAGCACCTACAAGTTTTACTTCTTTCTCTTGTGGCTAAGAAATCAATTTTGCCAGCGTATCACACAAATGTTACAAAATTGCAGATATACAGTTGCTTGAGTAACTTTAATTTTGCCCTCCAAATTCTCAACCCCTTGAGAAACTGTTCTTCGTATTAGTGGAAGCAAATGCCCCTTAGAATACTGTATAATCAAATACAGTACCATAAAGCATACTCAATTGCAAGCTTGTTTGTTGTATCTCCTATGTCTCAAGTTTTCTGCACTGAAATACAGAATGAGATTTTCTTTTTTTTTTTCCAGGTATAAAAATTACAATTCGATATTATTTCAGAATCACCCTCAAATTCTGACCTTGTGCACAATTATTTAAATGTGGGTTGTTTTTTTTTTTTCCCTTTTCAGGTAATTAAGTCCACAATAAAGGATAAGTAGGCCAGCATTATGCTGACATGAAAGCTGAGTAATAAATCTTAATATATCACTAGTCTGTCCAATCCCTGATTTAAATAAACTGCGGCTGTGTTTATCTTTCACTGCATCACATATTTGAGAAATAGGAAATTTCAAATATTTTGTTATGGCAGACAGTTGCTTCTAGCAACACTGACAACTCTTCTTTTACATTTTTTTTTTCTTAAAGGTAAATTTGGAAGTAGGTAACTGCTGTTACCTGTAGGTTACCTGATACAGGACTGACATTTCTGAGAATTCTGTCAGAGTGGCCTAATATTGCTTTCAAACACCCAGAGGAAAAGGATTAGGTATATGATTAAACCTGTATTGTTAAGACTTATCTCTAAATATGTCAAATTAATTATATAATCTTAAAAAATTACTCATAGCAAAGCATTACATAAATATTTGACAAGCATGAATAAAAAGTGACAGCAAATCATTACTAATGGAATTGGTCCTACTCAGGAGAAACCTAGAAGTATAAAACAGTAGTCTAAAACTCTGTTGAGAAGGTTCCTGAAGATTATTGTATGAAATATACAGCCCAATTTAATTTCATTTTCTGATCTCACAAGAGCAATACACAGAACATACATCTCTCTCCCCCCAACACTATAGCTTATGTAGCTGAGCGGAGATTTTACTTACCGGCATTATATGAGGCTGCTCACCATCTTTGTCTGTCAAATGCAGGAAGTTCTTCTTCCCTGGCTCAAAACCGGCATCAAGAATAGTTTTGTCACTGTTCTGATCTATTGGAGTCTGCTAAAAAAAAAAAAAAAACAAACCGACCCAACACTTTTTTTAAAAAAAATAGATCTAGACACAGTTAACAGATTCCGTCCAAGTACATTGCTTGAAGTAGCTTCTGACACACTAAGATGAAATGAAAACAAATAATTATCCAATATAAACAAAACATACTCATCATTAAAACTGAAAGAACTTGGGAACAGTTTAAGAAACAGCGTAAATTAAGTATTACAGTACAGTTAAATACTTAGAAGTTGGTTAATCTAGTCAGGAGTCAAGACACTGGTCTACAAGTTTCTTGCAGAATATCAACCTATCTAGTGTCCTATTTAGCTTGCATATTTTTTTTTTTAAAGGAAAAAAAAAAAAAGTTCAGCAAGCATAAACATGACCTGAAATAAACTAACATCTATTTCTTAAGGAATCTTACCAAGTTTTCCAGGTGTATCTATAGAAATCATATTAACTAAAACCAACACCAATTTACAATAAAGCACAGAAGTTATATTAATTGTAAATTTTTTGTATTATAAATTCAGATAGGTATAAGAAACATGGAAAGTCACCACACAGCATGCTTCTGTTCAGAAGAAAACATTTCTCAAACAAGACCACAGGAAACAGACGACATTAATTATAGTGGGTATTATTAAAAATACATACTGATAATGAAAACTAGCATTACATCTGAATGATCATATTAGTTCCTTTCGTTTAATGATTAAATACATATATCAATTAAGAGCACATTTTGAGACTAAAATGTAGATATAATACAAAATAAAATTCAGCCAAATCAAAATAATGGTGTCAGTCTGCTCTGGTGCACCTACTACAAATTTTTACAGGAATTAAATGAGAACACCTTTTCCCAGGAATTAAATGAGCACTACGCAATACAGATAGCACTATTCTATAATGTGAAGATTTAAATGTTTGCTATCAAGAGGAAATAAAAAGCATTTTGCCATACCGTATCGGTTACATTATCACCATTTCCCCACACCAAATCAAAAGTTCCATTCACGTAGCCCACTTTTGAAGCCACATCTTCAAACAGCCTTTTAAGTGGTGTAGAAGCTGGCAGGTTCAAGGTAACACGCTCATTTACTGTCTTGGAATTTGTGGTATCTTGTATTATACACAGCACCCTGGGTTCCTCAGCAGCACTTTCCACCTGAAATGACAGCAGGCAACAATTCATGAGTAAAGCTGAAAACATTTTGGAGTTTAACTGAAAAATCAAAACAAGAATTCACCAGTAAAATACAGTATACTCTTACAACCTAGAGATCCTAAAACTGGACTTTATTTTTGAAAGCAGGCATAAGAAAAATCAATAACCTTCCAGTTTTGGAAAACCTATGTAAAAACAAGCTCAATTTTATAGAACAAGAAGGAATTTGGATGGATGGATCACTGTAGAGAGATAAACTGCTCAAGTTCTGCACAGAATTTCAGCCAGTAAGCAGATAGAAGACTGCTTCAAATCAGGAACAGACTTGCAAATCACCACTTCAAGCTCATATTTTGCTTTGACATGATCATAAATCCTGCTGAGTTAGAAGTATACCTTTTGTGATTTTTAGGAATGCAACCCAGAAGATCTGCAAGCTTCCAAATAATCTTGGAAGCTAACCATTGAACAAAAAGTTTCATAATCAAGCCACCAACTTTCTTCTACTAAATCCACTGGTGCATGAGTCACGGGAGAAATTCTGCCTGAACAGAGTAAGAAAATTAACATTGCCAAATGGCTACTAGACAAAGTAAAGAGATTTTAAACAGCAACTTCAATATATCTGAAATCAGAAAAGCCAAGAAAATGGCATTTCCCAACACTTTCCAACACTGAAAACCAGGAAGTCAAAGATCTAAGCACAATCAATTAATTCTCTCAATTATCCAAAGTTGTAGAACAATCAGGAAAAACTAATATTTAAATACAGGTCACACAAGAAAGCATCAGGTCAGTAAATGGAATAATTAGTCCCCAAGGACTCAGCCTTTTCATCTTGTAACACACAGAAAGCATTAGTAACGCATGTCAGAGCACCCAAATCTTAGTCCATGGCTAAAGGGCACATCGCCTAAAAAGGCAAAAAGATACATGCTGTGCTATCATGATTTTCAGTGGATAAAAGCATTAATAAATAGCAAGAACTGTGTTCATGCTAAAACTGTCAGCCACGTCATAAGCATCTTCTAGAGAATGCCAGAAGAAAGAACATCTAAGCAACTTCAGCATCCCTTGTATTTCTACACAGCCAGCCTCACAACGCAGATCACTACCAAAGTGGTATCGTCCCTTATGAGAGATCTTACACCACCAAACCTTTTAAAAAGGAACAGAAACATTTTAGCTGATGCTGCATCCCTTCATTTCCCAAAATTTCAAGATCAGCTGATAGTCTTCAGGCAACTATAAAATAAAATGTTAGCTGACTGCAGCATCTATTCCTATCATCATCAGAAAAAAAGTTGTCAGAGAAGGGCAAATAAAACCACCTCCCCCCAATCTGTATTACGTTACATTTGCTTTAGACTGTGATTTTTCTTAAGACTTTGAAGTCCAATTTCTCTAAGTTTATCAAATGTAATGTCCTGTGTGGAAATCTTCATTTACTGCATGCTCAAAAAGATATGCAAGGCACCATTTCCAGCAAATCTGCAACACTTCACCTTCATACAGTTGATCTTTACAGAATTTTAGGTTTATGAACTACTTTCCAAGAAGACAGACAAAACTATTCCTAAAACATTAACCACACATTAAGAAGCAAACACAATTTAGAAGTCAAAGTAATTTTGACATATTGTATCCTCACTTTCATCCACAGCACCCACAGAGGCACACAGGGCTGTACTTGAGTAGACTAAAATTCACCAGTGATTACTTCTCCTGGGTTCTTTCCTTTAAATTTCCCAGCACAGCTTCATTCTTCAATTTTTTTTGGCTAAACAAGCAGCACACAATTTGTCTCTTTCATTGTGTGGTTACAAAAGAGAAGATGAAGCTTGTGGCTCAGTTCAGTGGTCTACTTTCTTGATTTTTCTGGAGATGATGAGCAGCAGCTAAAACCCAAACTCATAAGATCAGCCTACACTTATGACCCAGATTCCCCAGCAATGGTAGCAGCTTGCTCTGGGTGGAAGCCCACCCTCCTCTACAGAACAGTGCAGAGAGGTTAAGAGGCATTTGCTGCTCTTCATACAGCTTCATCTAGGAAAATGCAAGTTAACTCAGATTTAAGGATTCCCACTGATCCTACAACTTGACCTGCTACTGTATATGAGCACGTCAGGTATAGAAGTTCTCCACTGGAGACTTAATTGCTTGTTGTCCTATTGCCTTTACATAACCAACACCTTAACTCCCCTCCTCTCTGCAGAAAATACTTATAAATTCAACTCCTCCTACTCACACTTTCTCTACTACCTTTGAAAGTGAATCAGTTGTGACTTCACAACTATTGGACTCCAACTATTAGAGTTGCTACTGAAAATAATTAGACACACAGTATCTGACAGATGGAAATAACATTAAGAGAACAAATTATAGAAGATTACAGAAGATTTGCTGGTTGGGTTGCTGGATGTTTCATGTCAGACAAATCCTCTCTTCCTTGTTCACAGATGTAATTCTGACAGACTGAACTGGTTTAACTCAGGGTTAGTATAGCAAAGGGTATTAAGCCATCATTCGCACTGCCCCTGCTTCAAGTTGTTCATAGTAAATAGATAAAGCAAAAATAACCTCAGTCCAACTCTATTCATGCCAAGCATTCACATATACCATCTGAACTATCAGACAACAATGCAAACATCTTTTTTGTGGCTACTTTACTATAAAAATAGTGTAAAAGGCAGTACTGGCCAGTGATAGGCCTCTAAACTATTTTGACAGGCTGTTATCAAACTGAGTCCACAAAGTAAACACAAAACTTAATTTTAATCATTACATAATCTGATATGACAGCTACACAATTCAATTTTTTTTATGAAAAGCTAGAGGGCCAAAAACACACACACCAGTGTAAAACCATATAAACACACTCAATTTGAAGCTTCTACTGTTAAGACTGCATTTAATAGGTACATAATCTTTGTATTCAAGAACATGCACAGAATTTCAATAGCTCATGCTCATGTTAAGAAATAAACAAAAGCTACAGCATCATGCTGTTACTATGTATCTTGGTTATCATTTTATAAAGTTGATTTCATCTGTCTACCTGTGAAAATTTCTTCTTCATTTCAGCAAAGATACTTTGTCTGCAACTCCAAAACATATCCTATAGTATATAAAAACAAAATTAATAAGTCATAATCCTTTAAAATAGTAAATTGACTTTTTTTTGCATAAAGTCAGTTTTAGAGTATAAGCAAAATGTTATTACCGACTTCCAAACCACCATTCACAGAATAACTTTAAAAGCAATAGCCTCCAAATATTGTAACAACAAGTTCTATTAACATGAAGTTCAGCGCACACTATTTTAACATTGAAATTATCATAGGAGCAATGTTACATAAAATGTCAGTTAAGTTGTAATACATGACAGACTACATTTCATAAAGTAAAAAAAGCAGAGAGTGGATAAGAAAATGTAAACAACAATTCAATATATAAATTCATACTAACAAATTCCTTCATTACATTAAAAAAGCCCTCCAGATATAGGTAAACATTTTACCTCAAATGGCTCAAGCGCAAGTTTAGCATATAACCCTGTAATTCAGTT
The DNA here is from genome assembly GCF_034638445.1 of Ciconia boyciana. NCBI lineage: Eukaryota > Metazoa > Chordata > Aves > Ciconiiformes > Ciconiidae > Ciconia > Ciconia boyciana. The sequence continues at coordinate 11,714,949 of NC_132939.1, forward strand.
TATTATTGCATTTATAAATTATGAAGCTGTCCAGTTTCGTATGAAACTGTTTCTTCATGCCTGAATTATTTCCTGTAGGAAAGTTTTTATTAATATGAACCCATTTTGAAGTATGCAGCTGAAGGTAATCAAGAGACAAAGTTATTGACTTTTCTTATTCCTAATACTCTTAGGGAAGCCTGCCTTAGTATTTCTGTTGTACCATCAAAAATGCAACAATAAACATTACCTGTACATACTGTTTTCTGACTACGGACAAACATCAAATTAACTAGTTTCTGAATCTGAAGCATTGCACTTTGTATTTTTCCAGAAAGGAAAAACAGGAAGTGAGAACCAAGATGCTAATAGCATCACTGCTCTTTTCCAAACTTCTTCAACTGCGCCCTCAGTCAAGATTATCAAAACATATAATACTGACATAATCTTTACTGATGTGACCTATTTGCCCCAGCAAATGACCTACAAAAATAGCCCAAATTATACGATTGCATTTTACTTCTCAGCAGGATGACACATAAGGCGAGATTTCTTTCTTTGAATACAGAGAACTGGAGTTCCAGTTTTGAAGTTTTAATAATTCAAGATTAGTAATTGTATCTAGCAATTGTTTTCTTTATACACCAGTTTGTAATTTCAGATTTGACAGAGGTTTTAAAAATTAAAAAAAAAACCCAAACAAAAAAAACCCCCACCAAAACCCCAGAAAACAAACACCACCACAATTTAAATGTTTTGTTGCTTACTAGTTTTACCTGCTCTCAATTGAAAGTTACATATGTTTTGCTAAAGTGACTTAAAGGTTAATAGAGTCCCGGAAGCATAATTTTGAAACTGCTGATTTATGATAGCCATCAGGTATACTACCCTCTGCCGAAGACTTATGTCTTCCAATTTTCCTCCTCATCAGTGTCTCCAAAGAGCCCTTATTTCTGCCTGAACTCCCTCTCTCCAGAGACAGGCAAGTTAAGTCCAGTATACACAGGGGCATGTGTAATTTTCTAGTGTGTTATTTTACTTCGTGCATGCAGTGGAGGGTGGAAGGGGAGGACAGGCTCCAGGCATCACCTGAACTGGACAGAAAAATCTACAGGTTGCTCCTTTTATAAGGAGCTGGGTTCCTTATGCTGGGTTCTCAGCTCTTGATTTCTCAGTAAAGGACTGCTGGAAGATTTTCAAGAGTTATTTCACTCTAAACAAATTCTGAATGGCAAAAGTTGATTTTCAATATTCCACATAACACATCAAACAAATCAAATTTACAAATCATACTGTTTATATGATGTTCAGGAATTCAAGAAGTAACTAAGAGCCTTCAGCTGCTCTGACAAGACAAACCACAAAATCACACAGATGTATCAATCTTTCAAATGCAGCATTCCCTACTTTTCAATTAAAGCATTCACTCTACCACTCTGAATATACTTTATAATAACCACTAGTTCAATTCTACATTTTACAGAAACGGGAATTTTACAGAAATCTTTTCACCATGGGAATTTATGCTTTAAAGTACAATTAGGAGAACAAAGATTGTACTATACATAAAGCTGCCTAAATTTTACCCTGATAAAAATGACTCTGGAATTCACCAAACCAATTATTTATTACACCTCACAAAATAGATGAGCATATTAACTACATAGTTCAAGGGTTTCAAACTAACATACACATGGTATTCATAGGTACATACAAAAATATCCTACTGCCTTTTCCTCAGAAGAGATAAGAGCAACTACTCAGGTAGCAAGCACATCTATTCTGTACTTGTGGAAAGTCCTCAAAGCTAGATGTTGCTACTTTGCCATGCCGTGACATAGTATGCATGCCATGACTAGCTTAGTAAAATAAGTTGCAGACCCTCAACTGCATAAGCATCTAAAAAGGCAAATGCAGACTGCTACTTAAAGGCTACAATTTGGGAAACCATCCTATGATTATTTTACCACAGAAGTCTTCTCAAGCTAATATTTTGGTCAATAAATATTTGAAATTGCAATTTCAAATGTTAACCTTTTACAAATATTGAAACACTGACACTTTCATCCCAAGTCACTTCATCTTTTACACTCTTCCATTTCTAGAAAGAAGATGACGTTCCCAAACCTGCATATAGAAGATTTGACTATGTGTTAGACCAGACATGCAAAAGACTGTCACACAAACATGCAATCAACACACAGATCTGACATAGGTAGACATTCTAGAGCGCCATTTACATAAGCATTTACCCCATGTACCTTTCTAAAAAATATTTCATCTTTTTTACATGAAAGATCTGCATCTGTAAGTTGCAGAGTATAAAGCATATTGTAGCACTGAAGTAATTCAAGCTGTAATTCTGCACATACTAACAAAGGAAGCATTGTTATTAGTGCCATCTGCAAGACTGAGACATTAGCTTTGACCATATAGGTTCTGTGTTTGTTGAAAACAGAGGAACAAAAAAAATTCCAGTGTTACTAGAACTGTCAAAACAACATTCAAATGCAAAACTGTAGTGGTTTTAACACTGCATTTAGATGTGGCTTGCTATTTTTCAGCTTTGAATCACTGAGTTCATTAAAATTCTATAGCAGCATTTTACTAACCTTATGAGGACAAACCAATACAAACATATTTTATTTTTCAAATGACAGAAGATTCTCCCAAGATTTTAACTGCTGCTTCAGCTCTTTTATAAAATTATATTCAGAGATTGAAAGTGAAACCTAAAGCTAAGCTCAAACTTCATGTAGATTCTACCCAATGTTTCTAAATTCCAGTATTTCCAACAGGCAAAAATATTGACAGCATGAATCAGTAAGTAAAATCACAAGTTTCAGGTCAAGAGTTTAAATAACAGATGTGTGAAGTTTCACTGCCAAGTAAAGTTAATGGCCTATTGAGACTTAAAATGATCACCAGTAGAGAAGTTCCTACATGTCCACACCCTATAAATAATTCTCACAAATCACTGCAATACAGAGGAAAGACAAAGAGATCGGTAGCGAGTGGCAACGGCAGACATCATGCTTACATTAACAAAATTACTTGGACGATTAAGCCTAAGACAGCAATTCTCAAACTTCATGTAGCTTCAGCACCTTAAGACTACCCTATGAAATGTACACAAGTGACTACTGCTTATCACATTACTGCTGGTCAAACTTTGGGGTGTGCATTCCAAGTTTGTGTAACTGATTGGGTGCGCATTTCCAGCAATTACAAGTATAAAGTGAAATTCAGTAGCTTCAATCACAAAAAAGTAGTCTGCACTGGTACCTTTTACTACTAAAGTATAATTGCATAGAAACATTCAGACATTATTTACAGTTCAACTGAACAGAAGTTTGTTTCAACTCTCTTTCTCAGCAATGACAAATTGCTATCAAACCAGCTCCTTGAGAAACCACAACCATATTTCAGGAATTCCTTCACCTATTCCAAGAGGTCCAACCCATTAAACACCACACTGGATATGTGCTGACAGCACTGCATTCTGCACAAAATATGAAGGCTAAAGACCTTTCAAATATACAGCAAGTTAAGGGGAGAAGAATCAAGAGAGTGCTAGGTTACATCTCCACTCTAAAAACTCTCTTTACCCTGTGCATTTTGAACTATGGACTTCAGAGTCCTTACAGCCCACAACTCCCTTCTCCACCCAACTGGGCTAGTCACACTGAATGCTTTTTCCTAGCCCAGCAAAGCTCTTTTTATGCAGGCCAGCTTCCCTGATACAGCCAGCTGAGCAGGTCACTCCCCTGGGAAGTAAACAAGGGATGATGAAGGTCCTTGGAGTGAGCAAAGCATTGAGCAGGTGGTCTCTGTGGCTTTGGACACTACTGTAGTTATTCATCTACTGAAGAAAAGAGGAATTGGACTCGCATTTGGCTTTATTTTAGAGGAGAGAAGCAACTTATTTTTGAAAGACAGCTTATTAGACTAATTCTGTCAGAGCATTGTGAGCTGTTACTCAACACAGGTGCCTCACTGCAGCCTAGTTTGAGTTAGTGAGGGAACAGTGCACTTCGAATTCTGTTACAAATGCCTGAACCAAAACATACTTTACAAAGAAGCATTTTATAGTATACTTGTGGCAAACTGAATACACTTTTTTTAAATGCTGTTCCCAGGAGGTCTCAATAAACAGAATTATTTTGAGCTGTTAACTTGATATATGTTGTGTTGGAGCATTTCCCAAGGCAAAGTAATTCTGAACGACCTTTAGACACAATCATTTAATTTTGAATCTGGCTGACTTAGCGGTATCAGGTTTGCGAGTACCTGAATAACATACTTTATCCTCAACTTCAAATTCTTCATTATACCTGGAGAGACTTCAGGCAAAATCCAACAACTGTGCTTTGAAACTAGTGAAACTAAACAGAGGTTTTCTGTCCCATTACTAGCGAGGAAAAAAACACACTTCACACTGAGCCTAAAATACTATCTACATTCAAGAATATATACCCTGACTCTGACCACTTTCCTAATTATTGAACCTTCATCCCCTCCCCTTCCCCCCCACCCTGGGACATCAAGGATTCACGAGATTTAGGGAAGCCCTTTCAGTCTATCCCCTTGACTAGGAACAAGACTGGAAAATAGGAAGGAAAACTACCAAAAGGGTCTGTACTGGGCCAGGTTGGCGTAGAGGTAATTTTCTTCATAGAAGTCCCTAAGGTGCTGTGTTTTAGATTTGTGACTGAAAAAATGCTGATAACACAATAATGTTTTAGCTCTCGCTGAACAGCGTTTGCACAGCATCAAGGCCTTCTCCGATTCTTACTCTGCTGCCCCAGCGAATAGATTGGGGGTGTGCAAGAGGCTGGGAACAGACACAACCAGGCAGGTGACCCAAACTAACCAAAGAGATATTCCATGCCATGTAACGCCAGGCTCAGCAACAAAAGGGAAAAGAGGAGGTTTAGTTAGGTTCCATCTTTGCTTGAGAATTGGCTGGGCATTGGTCTACCCACAGGACATGGTGACTGCCTGCCTTTGCATCCCTTGTTTTGTTAAGACCACTGCAATTAAAAAATAATTATGATACCCTTATATACAATAATACGAACATATCCATTTATTTTGGAAAGTCAGCATGTAAGACTGATGAATTTACAGTGCACTAATAACACTTCACACATACACAGAAGCCTAAAAACTTTGAACACAGCAATACTTCAGTTATACAAGCAGTTAAAGCTTGAATAGCTGCAACTGCTGCCAGAAGAAGCAGCCTTGCTCCTACCTGCTTCTTATCATCCCCACACTGTCCCCTTTTTTGTGCTGGTACAATCGGTCACGCAGCTACATGTTGAACAGGCTCAGATAGCTAATCCTTCTTAAAATTAATCATTTCTGGTTGGTTTTTCAGTTGGTTAGCTCTAACCCGAGTCAGCCCTCTAGCTTCTCAACAGAATCCTTAACCCCCCTGGAAAAGGACCAAGTAATACAACGGTACCAGCAGAGTAGCAGTGGTAGTATTTTAAATGCATGTATTGTATGTAGTAATACTTCAATTACTAAATACCAACACCATCTGGACATAGTGCAACTTTCTTTGGTATCCTGAAAGATTAAAATGACACCCTCCATCCTTAGGTATGAGTCTCTGTAAATGTCAGTGCTGCTCACAAGGCAAAAGGAGTAACTCCCTCTTCTACCCTGAATGGCCTAGAACAGCAAAAATGTCATTACTGCAGCAATCCTATTGCTTTTGCCTTCACCCCATGCTCACCCTTTTTTCCAGCCTGCTGTAGATACAGGATAACTGCTGCAGATCATGGAAGAAGGCTGTGGCCATACTGAGACTAGTGGCCCTGGCTAAATGAACCCTAACAATGCTTTCCTATGGTGGATGACCCAATGCAGAAAGGAGGAGAAGAGGTATAAAATAAAATTCTGTAGCAGGGCCTCTGGGATCTTGTTCCTTTTGGGACTAAGGGGTATGTGTTTTACTCTCTTCTCTACCTCATGTAGACCATGGATTCATTTGTTGTTTTCAAAGACCACCTCCTTAGAAATGCTTCTCCAGCAACAAAATTTTAATTAAAAAAAAAAATCAAAACCAAAACCAACAAGTGTTTGTCACCTCACTGAAACAGAGTTACATGCCAGCTGTTAACTGTCACTCCTGTAAAATGCATATGGACGAAGAATTTTTATAATACATACACACTTCAAAGTCTAATACTTCCATCTTTCTAAACATGTCCAAAAATAACACTATGCCTCAGAAATAAAGCGTATGTTATGAGGCTAGCATTTACCTTTGAGAGTTTGTTCTTACTACAGTGGATTACTGGGTCATTTGTAAAAAGCATTTATAAAAGAATAGAAATGACAACCAGAAAAAGTTGGTATGGGGCCAGAGATAAGTACATGTACCCAGGGTATTCAAAAGACTACAGAAAAGGATATGGTGGAGGGGCATGTGTCTGGGGAGAGCTGAACTAGAGATCAAAACATTTACTTTTCAGTTTTACAGAGGCTATTTTCCATATAAGTTCTGCATTTTAAAAGACTTTAAATATGTCTTACTTAAGAACATCTTGAAGAACCAGTCTTCTTACACATATCTCCTAATGGGCTTTTAAATATGGTAAATTAAGGTGATTCAAGATTAACTACTTCCCTTAAAAATCAAACGTAGCAACTGTCAATAACGAAAGAGTACAAATATTTCCTGGTCATGCCTACAGATCACACAAGAACTCTAACAAAGTTTCCTGTTATTAAATTAAAGAAATTAAGCAGTAACAAAGAATACATCCACAGCAGTAACAGATTAAGAGAAAACTATATAGATTTTAAAACTCAACCACTGGACATTTTGAGTATTTCACTCTCTTATTCTTAAAGGTTATAATTTCAACTGATTGTATTATCTTTCATCCTATACCCCTGAATTGTTTAATTTCCAAGGCTTTTTGTAACCAGGCTAAAATAATTGTGACAATCAAATGTAAATGAAGTTCTATATATTTGCAAACTATCTGCCAGCCTCTATACATTCATTACAGTACAAACTTTACATTCAGATCTGAAACAGCCTCATCTTTATATGGCTTCCTTTTGTTTGCATCTTGTCTCCACCTTCTTAATCACCATGCTCCTTGTTTTTCCTTCAGAAAAAAAATCTGAAAAAAGGAGATGCGAGAACATCATGAGATACTTATTATACTTTCATATATTAACCTATAATCACATCATCTGTTTCCTATGGAGTCACAGAAGCAGTGGATGTGCTTTCACACTTGTCCTCCATTCCTTCAAGTACAGAACTAGAAATTTATTGAAACATTTTCCTATGCTGCTAATATTCTAAAGGACTTTCTGCTGGATTGTTACAAATGCAACATTAGCATAAAAACAAATTAAAGTCCGAGCAAAAATAATAAGAGTTTTCTCTTTTTGGACAATTTTGAAATGAAGGTTTACTTCACTACAAAATCACCAACACAAATGTATGCTAAAAAATTAAATTTTTTACAGTTTAGAGATTAAGAGATGTGAATAGAAGGGTAATTTTTAACTTTTTAATAACTCTCTAATTTTAAACTGTCCACCTGCTGCTGGGGAAGGATAAAGAGAAGCTGAATAGCGAGGTGGGTCAGCACGAATTCTTTGTGTAGTTCTCTAGCAACATCGCACAGAATGAAGGATAACAGTTAAGAACATAAGCACCCGTGAAGCCTGGGCATAAACTCTATCCCCTACCACTACCGCAAAGGGCTCCAGGGACAACATGGAACTCTGAAGCACAATGTCTCCATAGAAGGTATAGATATGACAATGTATATATGAGGAAGGACCTAGAAGATTTTTCCATATATTAACTGATGAAAATACTTTATTTACAGAAAACAGGTACTAGTATAAGTTGCTATATCTGCTCTTTTTTCTTTTCCTTCAGTCATTGTTACTGATCTCAACACAATACCTATACAGATCAGTAAACATACCTGCCTTCCATTCCTTTAGCTCCTGCAGCACTCTTCCAGACTTCTTCAAAAATGCTGTTTACATCTGTTTTCAGACATTATTTACAGTGAAAACTTTCATAGTACATCAAGTATATGTCTCACAGAGCTTCAACATTAGAGCATTCACAAATCCTATGGAATTCATGCATAATAAATGTTACTTAAAAGGCTTTTATCACATCTGATTATTGAGAAGATATACCTGAACTGCAGCATGATAACCAGTTCTAAGCTATTCACAGAACTGCCAATCTAAAAATAATCTGTTGTCATTTTTCAGAAGCACCTAAAGTATCGTTGTGGTCACAATCTCAAAGATTAAATTGCATTGAGTGATTTTTACCAATTTTACCCCTTAATTTTTTTTAGAACATGGCCAACGTCCTTTTTAGAAGTTATTTCATCTGACGATGCTGTGCAAGACCATTTGTTCAGTGCAAGCTGATTACATGCCAAACATTTCAAAAAACAAAGAAAATACTACACACTTCACAGTGGCTGCAACTGTGATCAGTTGGTTATCATTTCATCAGAAGTTTACAAAAAAATTTAAAGACTTACTAGTATTTTCAATTATCGGTTCTTTAGTTACTAGTGGCATTGTTTGGGGAATATTTTGTTCAAGACAAAAAGAAAATAACAAAGTGCTAAATAGGCAGCTCACCTGAAGGTATACCACATTAACTCTCACAGAGATAAAGTGTAAAATATCAGCTTTAAGTGTTCACAAACGAATAAAAAACTTTTTCAAACTGAATAAAAAGGCTGAATATGTATATGTAACTCAATCACTCAATTCTCTAGAGACGTAACTTTCACACTTAGTTTCTTACATAAACCCCAATACATTTTCAAATAGAACAGAAAGAGTGGAGCTGTGACTGGATATATGAACATCTGTACATATTTTAGTGCATTGCTGTATCAATTGTACTGGGGAAAAGGTTTAAAATACCTCCCCCCAAGTTTAATTCTGACAGGACTAAAACATGTAAGTCAAAGGTAACACAAAGTCAATGTACGGGTCTATTTCAGTAAGTGTCCGCAAGTTTTAATCTTATATTAATATCAATACATTCTATCAGCAAAAGGAAGTTGGATAATAATGATTTTCATCAGTATTTGTGTGGTAGGACAAGTCATATTTTAAAACTATGACACAAGGCTGTACTGATCTAAATCCACAGGTACTTAGCTTTTAAAAACAACAGGAAATAGAATTAGTGGACTTTATTTTAAAATAGCAACAAACAAAGCACTAGGAACTTTTCTGTTGTATACTGAAATGCTGAGCTCAAAGACAGTGTAGAACGTAACACTGACAGATCTTTAAAGTATTCTCTGCCTCCAGATAACTACTTCACAGCTTAGGAAAAAGTTCGTTACTAGTTTAAAAAACACCGTGTAGCTGCACAAAAAAAATAATTAAGGATTATACTTATACTACTGTACTCATCTGATTTAGAAACTTTAATCACCAGTGACCCACAAAACACTACAGAAAACTGCATTTCTTGTTTGTGATGACGTTCAAAATGTATTACCGCAGGAAAAAAAAAGAAAAAGAAAGTGATATATGTTATTTAGTTGTCAGATTATGCTACTGAAAAGTAACTTTACCTAGCAGCATTTAAAGACTGAGGTTCCAGTACCAAGTACCACCTAAGAGGTAGTTGGTACCTCTTAGGCAAAAAAATTTCACCAGATGATCTCAAGGTGCTATTAGATAATTATCCTGATCATCTTTCTTATACTACAGATTAAATACCCAGACGTATATAGCAAGGAGAACTAAACTGTGACTGAGAAGCCCAGTGGCAGAACTAAGCAGGGAAAAATCTTGCATTCTACTCTCATACCTTGAATTCACCAAACTAAATTACTACTTGAATATCACTCAGAAAGTGTCTGTTTGCGAGGAACAAGTGACTTGGTGGAATTCAGTGTGGATTTTCTGTTTGTTTACTAAATTTGATTTCCAGAATATCTGCTCAGCCAATGAAGTAGTCAGTCTCTCTATTTGTCACAATCATACCTTTATGTTTTACAATGGAGCACACCAGAAGGAAAGCAGGAAAAACTGATAAATTACACAACCTGTAACCACTTGTAGAATCTCTTAACACACAGGAATGAAAGAACAAGGATGCCACCAGCACTGAAAGGAACAGCATCCCTTTACTAAACAGAATTGCAAAATACCTTAATCAGATTCTTGCTCTTCTAATGAAGAAGTCAGAGCAATACCCATCAAGAAACATATTTTATTTGTTCAACGCAGAAGATTAAAATGGATTAATTAGTGTAGGGATGAAGAGACTCACATTAGTTAGCTGAGAGAGAACTCGCACTACTTTTGAGTTAATGGCAACAAGTACAAAGCATATATATATTTATTCTGACAGGTGTACTTTGGATAGTTCATGCTGGAACACGTTGAGAAAGTATCTGCACAGCATTTATTTAATTAGTGGCACAGACACTTCAAAAACCTCATAGCAGAACATACTTTTTATATTCTGACCGATTCTGGGCAATATTCACTAAGTTCTGATACATCTTGATTTTCAAGAAAAGACTTAGTAAAGTTCACTTACATTACCAGTAAACAAACATATGCATCTAACTTTCTCATCAACTTGTTGATTAGAAAATTTTATTATTTTCTATTTGAGGTAGATTTGCCCAAAATAAGTTTCAGGTCTACTTTTCCTCTCAGAAACACTGAAAGCCATAGAAGTGTTTTCCCTTCCAACAGCACCATTTTCTACTTATTTCCATTATTATCTTACTTATACTATTCCCCCTCCCTCCCCCAGGGTTACTGTTTTACTAGACTAATAGGGAAAAAATTGACACCTAATAGCAAAGCAATTTTTAAAGCACATGCTTAGCCTTTACTACCAGGGTACAGCAATGTCCTGTATGTTACTCAATGCCTTCTAATTTATTGCATATAAAAGACGACTAAATTGAATGACTTATCTTTCAGATGAAAAGGAATTGAGGATTTGAAGGAAAAAGAACATAGAGCAGTTCACACTGAACCCCAAATCTAGTGAACAGGGATTCTCATTGTCCCCACCATAAGGAATTATTGGTCACACAGTTACAGAAACAGTTGGGAAAGCATTAGGCAGTGGTAGGGATGCAAGAATGAATTTATTAAATGCCTGTAGAACTTGGGCAAAAATCTTAATATAGAAAGAAATCCCAACACTGGGTTATTAGAAACTGCTTTAATACATCTGTTCCAAACGAAAAAGAAGTTTATGCCAAAGTTATGAGCAAGAGAAAATAACAAGGCCCTGATTACCTGTACTTTAGAGATGCAGCTGAACCTATGCAATGTCCAGAAGAAAAATTTTCATAAGAGACTAATAAAAGATATTCTAAGTGCAGCAATGAAACTACTAGTATTTTGTATCCATGAAAACATGCTATTACTCTTTACAAAAGCTAATGAAAAAATCCATGCAATATACTTTAAAAACAGCAATCTAAGCTCCTGTTAGCATACACAGATATATACACACACAACACAGACTGAAGACTTATAAACAACCTAATACCTATCTTACCATTCTTAAAACAGAGGCTGTTAATGTTATAGATACCTCCTACTACCACATCTACCATGGCATCACCTAAGCTTGTAGACACAAACCAAAATCTTTTTCCCATCCACTCCTTTAGATGATTAGTCATTCCCCAGATCGGCCTAAAGCAAACAACATTGCATTTCTTCTTGCTCTTTTACACTGGAATGCAAAGGAAAAATACAGTTGTGTACTCATCTTTAGCAGACATTGGTTCACATCCCAGTTTAATCTTTGAAACAGCACAAGACAGTGAGCTATACAAGCGATACCACTCAGCCCATTGGGAAGGGACAAAAACCATGAACTGTAATCCTTTATCCACCCCTAAAGGGCAGAACTGAAACTCCAAACGGTCTGCTTTGCCTCCAGCTGCTGATAATGGCATAATAGAAATATTTAGGAGAAGGCTGTTGAGAACTCAGAGACCTGGAGAATTCTGTTTACCCATAAATCAGTGTTCTCTGCAAAGAGACTGTTAATGAATCTCAGAAGGACTTAATGTGAATGCTGTAGCATAAGATTTGTTAAACTTCCTATCACTGAAATAAAAATAAGTATATACTGAAAAACATTGGAAAAGCTGAAGATAAACTTCTATTACAACATATATATATAACCAGATCAGTCTAACACAAATAGTTAATCTGTTTTCCTCCTCAATTTGATTTTTCTTATATTCTGTTCAGTTTCGTTTACTTACAAAATGCATAGGGACACAATAAAGAACTTGAGAAAACTTGCTGAGAAAAAGCAATTCACACTAGGGTTATCAATGTACAAAGTTTATAGATTTCACATTGTATGTTTAAGATATCCATAGATATAATAACATGTATTCATCTTCCTTTACCCATACTTCCCCTCCCTACAGATAAAAGTGCATTCAAAGTCCTAGTCCAATGAGTCAGTTAAAAATACACATCTGAATCATACATATATTCTGAATACAACTTCAAAGCCAACAGGGATACTATTAATACGTATAACCAAAGAAACAGCCTCAGCTAACTGCTTTTATTAATCACCTTGTCTGTTCCAGTTAACTACAACTAATGCCACAAGGTCTCTCCTGCCAGCATACTTTATCTCAGTGTTTGTTTGTTTTTAAAATGAAATATTTAAGTATACTAGCTACTATCTTCTATCCCTGGTCTTATGTTTTTTGAGATTACTTTTTTAAAGCAAATATTTAACCACACTAGCTACTACATGCCATCCCTTGTTTGAAGTTTCTGGAGATTTCTCTTTCCTGTAAAAAGACTTAACATAGTCCTTTAAACCTTTGGATTTCAAGAAAGCAAATAAAGCGGTAAAGTTTACCTTTGTCCTACATACATCCTGTACTTACCTGTACAATTGCATGCACAAAAAATTGTTTCTAAAATTCTGTATTGGTACTTGTTTCACAGTTATGCTCAAGGATATCATTTAAAGATCATCACTTCTTTTTGCTAAACTCTACAAATTCTAAGTCCTTGCCCCACAAAGCTTCCTGTAAGAATACACGATGGAACAGGTAGATGTAACACGCCACTGACACTTAATGAAAAACAACAGGAAAGGTTTGAGTAGTTTATCAGAATGGTAAAACTGTCAGAAAAGTTGGCTGAATATGGAAGCGTACCTGCTCATGAAATAAAAGTTTCTGCTAATACTACTCTACGAATAACTGTTTCCAACATTTCACGCCATCACTCGAAGACTCCTTGCCCTGAACAGTATCGCTCTTACTTGACACGTGTCATTTGCCTATCGCTGCAGGACAGAGGCTTAGCCTTCCTCTTTCACGCAGGCTCTTATCTTTAGCCTACGGACAGAAACAAGCCTTCTCCCTTCCTCCTGCAGCAGCGAAGAGATGAGGGGCCCACAATAAAGGAAACTCAATCCACTGCTGAGCCGGGCCACATTTTCTCCGGCACCCACCGCAGGCACTACCGCCTGTTTTCTGCAGCGCTTCGTACCGGCGCAGGGGAGGCACGAAGCCGCCCCACAAACTCGGCAGCGGGCCCCCCGGCTGCCATGTCGCACGCCGGCCCCTTCCCCCCAACCGAGGACGCCCTCGGGCACCCAGAGACCCGCCTCGCGGCCGGGGCCTGCTCTCTCCTCTGCCCCCTCAGCTCAGGGCCCTCACCCGGAGCCTCCGCTCCCCCCCGCCCGGAGGCGGGCTGCCCTCCCGGAGGGCTCCGCACAAGACCTCCGACACGGGCAGCAGCCCGGCCCGCGGCCGAGCGCAGGCGCCGCCGGCCCGGCCCCGCCGCCACGCAGGCCAGCCTCCCCGCATGCCGCGACACAGACAGGTGCAACTCTCCGGCCGCCTCCGGGGCCTTGCGCAGCCCAGGCTCGGCCCCGGCCTCCTCCTCCCCACGCCAGCCCACACGGAAAAGCTTCCCCTTCCCCCGCGCAGCACCATTAAACCCCGGCCCCCCGCGGGCCAAGGGCTGCCCGGCCCCCTCACAAAGAGGGGCCCTCCCTCCCGCCGGGCCTCGCACCGAGACAGCGATGCCAAGCCAGGCTGGGCCAGGCCTCCTCCACCCCCCTCCTCGGCCGGCCCCGGCACCCCGGGCCTCCCGCACGCCGCAGGGACCACCACCGCCTCCCCTTGCGGCGCCCGGCCCGAGGCTCCCCCGCCCTGACCCCGCTCCGCCGCACCTCTTTGGGGACGAGCTGGTTCTCCTCGCTGGGCACCATGGCCGGTGGCGCGGCGCTGGGCCCGCAGCAGGCTGAGCTGAGCGTCGTCGTCAGCAGCGGGAGGCGGGGGGACGCCAGCGGCTCATCCTCCTCCTCCGCCGCCGCCCCAGCCGGCGAGGGCAGCGCCACAGCCCCCACCCCCTCCGCCACCGCCAATCAATGGGGAAAATGGCCGCCGGCGCCGCTCTCGCGAGAGCCGGCCCAGCCTCGCCGCGCTCGCCTTCGCCCCGGTAGTGCTGCCGGCTCTGCGCGGCTGCCGTCGGCGCGCTCCCCCGCCTAGCGCCAGGCTTGCCTGGTGCCGGGCTCGCCTAGCTGAGGTGCGCAGTTATCGACTGCGTACGAGGAGCGGTGGGGGAGACGCAGCGTCCGTCCCGTCCGCTGCCGCGCCCCGCGTTCGGCGGCCGTAAACGGTGCTTGGCCGTCGCCACCCCCCCTCACGTTACCCTGCTCCCGAGAGCAGCGGCGGGAAACGCCGGCCCCGGGGAGGCCGGGATGGGCTTCAGGGCGGGCTGGGCGCGGGGGAGGCCCCTGCCGCCGCCGTTTGCCCCCTCGCCCCGTCCGTGGCGGTGTGGGGCGTCCCCTCCGCGCCGCGGGGCCCCTGGGCTTGCAGCGGGCGCGGGAGAAAGTAGCGAGTGATTAAAAATGAGTTGCAGTAGGTAAGTGAGGAGGTAGAGTGTCCAGAGATCGTGGCCTGCAGGGGCCGGAGAGAGGTCATAAGGGCCTCCCGTGGGCGTGGGGGCCTTCCCCCGCTCATGAGAGCAGGGCTCACCAGCTGGGCCGTTAGTGTGCTCAGGTGTGGGGCCTCTGTCCTGAGGTAATGGGAGGCACAGGAACCGGCCAGCCTGCCTCCCATCTATGTACACTACGGAGGTCTGCTTCATGCAGCTTTGCTGCTTCCAAGGGGCCCTTGCTAGAGCCAAGGGGCACAGGGGACGTGGGCTACGGTTTTAGTTTGTTTTACCCCCCCCTTTTTTTTTTCCTCACATCTGGATGTAATTTGCTGGTGCTTGGCTGTGGGGTTAGGAGACCAGCAGAAGGGGTGGAAGAGTAAGTGTGGCCTGATCCCACTAACACACAGGTGCTCTTCTTGGTGCCCAGAAGTTCTTTGAAGTCATACTGTGAAGTTACGCATGTGCTTGCTTCTCTGTAAATTTAGGTTTAATAGTGCATTTTCATGAAATACAAGATTATTTCTGTAACATCACTTAATTGTTGATTTTTTGTCTACAACAAGCTTGAATATATCTTTTCATGTCACCTAAGGCACACTAAAAGCCAAATGCTAATCACTAGAGTGAGTAAAATGCACATTAGAAGAAAAGTAATTACACATTAATGTCTGCTTGACTGCAACATAGTTTTTAAGTGAAGAACATTCGACTTGGCTGATGAAGAATGGTACGTGGTAGTTGTAAAATATTTTTCTCATTATTTTAGTGTCCTCTTGTGGAAAAATGCAGAACTGAGGATATTTTCTGGTTTCATGTCCAAGAAACTTTGTGTTTTGGGGTAATTTTTGAAACCCATTGTACTGAAGGTTATTGGAAATCTGTTGTGAAGATTTAATAAAATTAAATGACCTCTTCTACCCTTTCACGTTTAAAGTATGTAACTTCTTGGGTTCCTCTCCGTCACCATGCTTTCTCAAGGGTGAGATAAGTAGTACCTTTTGGAGTCAGGATATGTTATTAGTATTTATATTAGTATAGTATTTTAATACTTTTAAAAAGGCTTCAAAGTGGTCATTTCTGTGAATAACAACATCAGTAGTTGTATTTTCATCTTTCAAGTGTGCTATGGTAGGTGCTAAGTTTTGTTTTGGTTTTTTTTTCCCCAGTTCTGGTCCTTGAACTAAGCACAGAAATCCCCTCATTGAAAACTTACTCAAAGCAGTTTTTAAATGTATTTCTGACCTGGTTTTCATTACATAACTTCATGAGATCAATTTACTTATATAGTAAAGGTCAGGAGGTTCTTTGAGACAGAAGCTTTTGCCCTCTAGTTTTGAAATGTGTTGCACCTGAAAGCCCCTCACCTTAGACATTTGAGCTATAATATGATGAAATCAAGCATCAAGGCAGGAACCTGGGAGTCCCTTGCTTTTAATGGTACTTTGTTAAGCATAGGGTTGTGTAGAGCTACCCCTCTACAACAGGGAAAAGGCTGTAGAATAGTTGGGGTTTTTTAATAGGAAAGACAGTATGGAATTAATGAACTCATGTCTTTTAGAAAAGAGTTTTTTATTAATACTTATGAGCTGTGTTGTTGATGAAAAGGTTTGAGATTTAGTTGGGGTTTTTTTTGAGGGGGACTTTCGAGGTGAAGCATCTCAGTGTGAGAAGAGGTATAACTGCAGAAGGAATGAAAAATGGTATCAACATTTGTAGATATTTGAAGCAGCGCAGCTGCCTGGTGATATTCTGTTGCCCAGTGATGTCCAAAGATCCATAAGATTAGTGAGCAAGTACTTGAGTCGAAGAGCCACAGCAGAGACATAAGCTTGCAATAGAAGGCGATACAGTCATCAAAGCACTGGCTGGGAGCCTCCAACAGTGGTATGTGACTGATGGGCCTGGTGTTACTTTTTCTTTTCCTTTTTTTGGGGGACACACACACACCAGAACCTTTGGAACTTGGAGGATTCTTCCTCTGTTTCCTAAGGAATCCAGAATTCAGAATGAGCAGCTTTCAGAGATGTTACTTTTGAAAGTTCTTTTGACTTTCTAAAGTGTTATGTTCTTGTGGGGGTTTTTTTTGCTGCTATTTGTGCTTAACAAGGGGCAAAACTGTGGGACTCAATGACTTTAATTAAAATATATTGTTCTATTGGGATAAAGAGGTAGTTACCACAAATATGTGCCTACTAGATAGGAATCAGGAGTTTGTTTTTTAAAGAAATGCTCTGTTAGATCCTCCTGCCAACCTTTAAAACTGTGCAAACATCTAGTGTAGCATGTGTGCGTGAAACATCTTTAATGGAGTAATAATCTCTAGTTAATAATTAAATCTCCAGGAGCTTTTGTAATTTGTGGATGCTACAGTATTTAATCTCTTTCTGTGAGACTTCTTAAAGAGGAATATTCAGAATTCAAATTTCATGAAGGGAATCCTAGCCTTATGTAAAGACTGATTTAACATACCACAGGTTTAATTTGTTATTAGTGTGAAGAAGAAAAGTTGGTATCTCAGACTTAAAGTTATGCTGGATTTGCAGTTACTGGTAAATTTCTTGGGCTGTTGATTGTCAAACTATTGTTCAGAGATGCATTAATGAGTGTCACAAGTACTGAAGTGTGTCAGTTTTCAGTCAGTGACACTTGGCTAGTTTTAGTCAATGCAGTACTTATCACACTAATGTATGCATCGTATTAATGGAAATATAGTTGTGCAACATCGGTATGCTAGAGTAAATAGCAGGCCTTCATTATCAGAGATCATGAACTTTTAAATTAGTCTGTGGGAACGGGATTCCTCCCCCCCTCCACAGCCTGTTTAAAGTTTATGCTTTAATCATTTCTCCTTCTCTGTAAGAATTCACACACTCCTGTCCCAACACCCCATCCACGATTTGATGAATAATGAAAAAAGTTTTAAAAACTAAATGAAGGGAGAGCTGCCATGTAGCTCTTCCATATGCACAAGTTGTATGCTAAGAACTCTAGGGGTGCAAAATCTTAACAGGTAAATGTCAGCATACAAACTGATGTTGTCTTTCCCAAAGTAATATTATCCTACCTGTTTGAAATGGAAAACCTATGTAAAGAGGATTCTGTAGACTAATACCATTGATTTGGGATGTCTTCTCTGAAACACTTCAGTTTTGATTTTTCAATTAGGCTGTTGGTGGGAGATCCATTTCCTGTTTCAGAGGTTGGTGGTCTTATTTGTAGAGCCAGCATTGCGGTGCTTGTTTTCTTCTGTATTGTTCTGTTAAAAAAGCAAACAAACAAAAAAACCAAACCCACAACAAACGCCTAAAAACAAACCTGAAGTTTGCAACCCTTGGCAAGTTGCTAATGAATATCAAAATGATACAGCCATTCTATACTTGCCAGCAGTAGAAATGTAGCCAATGCTGTGGCAGTGTTCTTTTAGAGCTCTTCTGCATTGTCAGCACTTTTAAGGAAAACCAGCTGAAGGCCTCTCCCCTTTTCAATCTTTGGCAAGTCCACGTCTACTGATAGAAGCAGAGATGTGTGAAAGTTCAGGATATCACAGTGCAGCAATTTGTTGCACTGCTGGTTACTTTGCTGTTTGAGCCTCAGGTAACTTTTCCAGAATTACACAAGAAGTTTTGAAGCATTTCTCTGAAAATCTGCAGCCTACTGACTGCACCACACAGTCCTTGGAATAAGAAAAAAAAAAAAAAAGTAAAATTGGGCCTTATATGGATGGAGTGAAGGTAGGGTACAGGGAGAATTATTAGGGAGAACAAGCAGAATTAGTACAAGGTAAAGAAGGGACAATTACAGAATTCTGCATCTTTAAAGGTGCTTTTTGCTGGATTTCTATTTCTTTGATCTTATGAAGCAGGCCAGTAAAAGGCTAAAGAGCGAATTAAGATCTTTAAAAAGGGAACACTAATTATTTTTAATTCTTCTGTAACTGTTGTTAAAAAGGGGCTTTTATATTTTAGCATTTTGGACTATTTCTTGAATGTATTATTTTAAACTATTAATTTAAAGATAAGGAATCATTAAATAATTTTCTATGGTCTGTCTCTTAAAAAAGAGAAAGATTATAGTCTTCCATGTCTAAATAAGTGTATGCAGAATTTTAGAAAATAAAAAAATAAATTTCTAAGAGTTGAGAATGCTGTGGGAAATTAAAGCTTTAAATGGGAGATTTACTATGGAAAAATAATTCTTTTGCTTTAGAAAGACCATTGTAGTAAATAGTCTTGTAGGTCTAGTAGATAGGTAAGCAGCCCTCTGAAGTTAAACTTCACAAGATTAAGAAAAAAACTCAGTTTTAAGTTCAGTGCTAAACATTGTGTTCAAATAGTGTTTTCTGCTATAATGTTTATGAGCATGCAAGTGCTTTTCTGTCCTCTGACACTGTAATTCATGCCAAGACCTTTTTAATCAAAACCAGTAGAAGATTATTTTAATTAATTATAAATCAGCAGCCAAGATTCATTGACATTTTTGTTAAAGATTATCTTCTTACTCTGGTTTGAAGACACTGAGTGTTCAGATATTAGCTTAAGAAGTTAGTTTGCTTTTCCATGATAGCATTAATCTTATGTATGAATTCCCAAATGGGTTTGAAGCTGAAATTACAGTTGTAAAGAGAAATAGAAGTCCTGCAGAGGATTTTGCAGGACCATGGATTCCTTTATTAACACTGAATTCTTGTATCAGCTTGACTTAAGATTTTCAACATTGTGTACTTAAAACTACAGAGCAGTTTCTAGCATTAGTAGTCTAAACAAAACACAGTTCCAGGGTGTTTGACCTCTTGATGCACTTGTCAAAACCTTCCTGGTGTCATAGGGAGTAAAACACATGCACTAGCAGGCCAACTTCCACTTTGTGTGGTTGAAGTGTGGAAACAGATGTGTACTGGTATCATGTAGAGTTTTTGAGATCCAAGCAAATCTCACACGGAGTTTACTGGCTTAGGCTCATGGCCAGACTGTAACTCTTCTATCTAAAATGTGTGCAGTAGCTTGGAAATCTGATGTCTTTTTAAATGTGCAGACTAGTAGAGTGTACTGCATACATCCTTTCTGGAATACGGGCTAGTATGTTATCTAACCCCCTTCTCTAAGGCTGGCGGGTGACGGGGGGGAAGGCATCTCTATGCACAGCAACGTAGCAAAGGCTTATGTGTGGGAAAGCAAGAAGAAAGGAGAGTTGCCTTGAATGCATACCGTGATGGTAATGTCAGTCACCAAAGTGGTTCAGTTATTTCAGAGGTTCAAAAAAAGCTCACAGTGACATAGCCAGTGTATTTAAAAACATTGAATTAACACTTACCACACATGAGGATTGCTCTTGGAGAGTCACCGTAAGAGTGAAAAGGCAGCACTAAATAAGACTGTGTAATGTGCAAAAATAACAGAGTAGCTTAGCTTCACATGAGGCTGCTCTCAGTACGGACGCTCGAAGTATTTATAGCTGCCCTTGGGTCCAGGAGAGTTAAATAGTTCAAGTTTGCATTAGGGGTTCCCAGTGACCCTTCAGATTAAATCTGGTGATGTTTAATATTACGAGCAAGTGCTAATTCTACTGCTTACAGCTCTTTGGGCAAGCAGGAAGTGGTTTCCTATCCTCAGCAAGCCCTAGCACATAGGGAATGTTCCTCCATCCCAGATTTAAGATCCTAGGTGGCCTTCCCCTGGGTGAAACATGTTTTCTTCACATTTTCTTTGTAAGATGTCATGATTATCACTGTAAAGTGGTAGCTCACAGCTGCCTGGGCCTCACCCTATCCCCTCACTGAGGGGAGGGAAGGAAGTGCAGCACTTGGCATCTTTGAAGGTGCTGTCTCATGGCTTTGAGTGCAAGGGCAGTACCTGCAGCAGGATCTGTACCCTGAGCTGCCTTGTGGTGTGGTCTGCCTTTGACCTCTCTGTACTGACCCGGAGTAGAGACCTGCCAGCCTTCTCTACTGAAGTGGGGGTGGAAAGCAGGAGGGGGCTGTCACCTCTCTCACCATTTCTCCATGAATGCTGCTTACTGACAGGGCTTGACACCACTCTTTCTGCTTTGCTCTGTGCCCTCACTAATAATTTTCTTCCACTGGTGATGGGAGGAACTTCTTATTTTGAGGAGTGTTGGGGTGGGCTGGGTTATTTTATAACTGTTTTAGGATCGCTAGGGGAAGGGGAATTGCTCTTCATCTGTGGTCATTCCTTGTGCCAGGGCTCCCTCCTGTCCATCACAGGAGGGCCATGTGTCTGCAGCCCTGTAGCTTCCTGCTTGTGCAGTCTGCATGGCAAACATTGTGTCCCCACAATGGTAGGGGCTCAGAGTGTCCTGCAGTGAGATGTCTCTAAAGTAGCTTTTAGGTAACATGTGCATAGCTGTTGGGAGGCTTGGTCTAAAACTTGCTGCTGGCTCTGTGGTTCTCCAAGTTCAACCTTGTCCTTGTTTTGCAATAGGCTGCAGCTTGCTTGGGCTTTAAGGGCTGGTCTACTGTGGGGGTTGCTAAGCTCTTTCTTGCATGAATTAATGTAGCTTTACCTTTGGCAGTAGCAGAGGGAGTTGCCAGAGGTCTTACATAGCATTTAAAATGTCAGCTGCCAGTCTAGAGCAGCTGCCAGCACTGGAGCTCTGGCAGGGGGAATGCTGTCACAGGGCGAATGTGGGGAATGTCAGTGTGGACACAGCGTGAGTCAGGCTGGGCAGGGACTTGTGTACAGAGTATCCTGACGTTGGTAAAATGCCCTTTGAAATCTCCCAGCAAGTTATCTCCTGTGTTGCTTGGTTGATATATAAGGAAATACTACTGGCTCTTGACTGTTGTGTTTTGTATTTAGACCTGACTGTAAGTAGCCTGTCAGGGTGTGGGGTCTACACTGATAAAGTAATCCTGCAGAACTGGTAGTCTCTCCTCTGGGTGAAAGATTAAGGCAAAGCACTACCAAGTGAGAGTCTTAAGAATGTAGTTTCTAAAAACAATCTCATTTTGTTCATGTGTATGTCATTTTAAATGTTTTTTAAATTCACTTTTAAATGTTTGGAATACATCTGTTGGTTGCACTGAGAAAAAAAATTTAAAAAATTTGTAACTACTGTCCTCGTTTGTCATCATTGCCTTTGTGAGAAGATGCCTCTGGGGAGCAGGTGCTTTCCTCAGCATTTTGATTAGAAGGCTTGACTGCAGAACTTTGAAATGTGTGCACATTTATGCTAATTTGAATCTCCTATTTGCTGTTAGCATGGGAAGTAAATTTCTTTTCATCCTGTTACCTCTTTGCAATGAATTGTGCCGGCTGTTATAAGTTAGATGCATACCCATTTGCCTATCACCTGTGATTTAAACCAGGCTTGCTAATTGGGGCTGTTAGATGTAAGCATGTCTAGCAGAGATGCCCAGAGAGGTAAAGACAAATTCCAGATCATTTGGATTGGATCCAAATCCATTCCTGAGACTTAGCTCTTCAGCAGAGGGTTCTTTTCTATGGTGATGTTAAAGGAAGGGGGCTTATTGGGGTTTTTTGTTTGGCTGGTTAGTAGTGTACGGTGCACCTATGGAATGCAGGGGTGCGTGAATTAGAAGGGTCCCGATGTCGGGCTCATAGATGTAATAATAGGCTGGGTACTGTAGTATTTACCACAGTGTTTCACATATGGAATTAATCTATGCCCTTCCTTGCACAGGAAATGTGTGCCTTTCATGCCCTATGGCTTTGCATATATGCTGGGTTTGTGTTCCGTATGGTAACAAAAGATATACATTAAGCAGCCCAAATCAATTTTAAATACTAAAAGGCATCTAGAACTGTGCTTTTGATACCACCAGTAATGGAAATACTTACAGGAAACCAAATGCCAGACTTGCTGATGGGAATGCTGTCTACCAGAATAAGAGTGAGCCAAAAGCATCCATGAACTTCTTTATTTTCTAGGTTTACTTCTATGTACAGGAAAACTTGCATATACAATAAAGCCCCCATCCTTTTCTGCATCCAAGATCTGGGTTGTATTGCAGATTTTTTTTAAGTCTAGGAAGGTTTCTGAAATGTGGAAGGTGCAAGCTTCAGATCATCAGAGGGTTATCATCAAAACTGCCCAAGAAGTTATAAACAAAGGTAGTCAGTCATATTTGTCTTTTCAGTCTTTTGTCTGTTCTGACCACTGAATTCTAGGAAAAATAAAAGCCTGACTATAACATACTTTTCTAACTGCAAAATTTTTGTTAATATCCTGATCATCTTTCAGTCTGGTCTTCCCTATTGTATTGCTACTCCTTCAGCCTCTTCCTGTTCTCACTGGTCCCAGATTTTTTCAAAGACAGGCTGAAACTATAGTGGCCTTTTGTTAATCTGCTCTTTGTATTCCCATGTTATTTATTTTCATGTCTTTGAATTTATTCAGGATGGCACTAACAGTATACATGTTTCAGGCATGAAGAGGTTAATGAAGCTTTAACTACCTCATAAAAACATTCATGTTCTTGGCAGCCTTGGGATGGTAGTTATTGCCTGCAGTCACATACAAAGACTGTTATCCTTTTGGATTGCAACATTTCTATACAGCCAAACTAGATGTAACAGAATCTTTAGAGTCCTTTTGTATGTTCCTCAGCAGTAATAGCAGTTTTATGGTGCCTCTTTTGAAAATAGAAAGGGCAACTTTAGTAAACAGTTAATCAAACAAAGAATTCCTAAGTTGAAATTAATAAAATAATGTTAATGAAAAGGTGTTTTGAAGATGTTTTTGTGATTTAATTTTTGGAAATGAGAAATTCATGGCATAAGAAACAATTCTCAAAGCCTCACTGCTAGTTGGATTCTGGTTCTTTAGCTGCTTAAACCATGGCTTTATCTTAGGATGAAGTAACTAGTTAATTTTTTTTTTTTTAATTTGAGGAAGGGGGAAAGGTGAAAGCAGTAAGAATTAAAGAGGACAGGCTGTGTTTTTAATCTTCAATGGAAGTGAATATGTTGGGAAATTTCAGAGTAATTACTGGTCACTTGTGCTGTGCTGGCTGTTTCAAATCCATCATGTGACGGAGAAAGATGCCACTCGTGTTTGGATTGCTTAAAGACTTTTTTCTAGGCAATGTTATGTTGTAAAACATAGTTAGGTAAGATGTTTCAACCACAGAGTTGGTTTGGTACTAATATGCAGTATGAAGAAATCTTGTTAAAACTGTAATACCTGTGGGACATTCACAGGCAGGACTAAAGAGCTAGATACGAAGTAAAAAACAAGCCAGTGTTTCTTATGCAGTACTCACTTCATCTGTATAAAGTCTTGAGATGTGTGAAGTATGATGTCGAATACATGGTTATGTTGTTTGGTCATGTTGTTCCCATGACTATTTGCTTGTGTACATTTCAGGAGTCTGTAACTGTTATTGTTAAATACATAAGATGTTTAATGTATCTGAGTGTTGCTGCAGCCTTAAATCTTGGAAATAGCTGAGAATTATGATTTTGAACTATCCACTTACATTTCATTAGCTATTTTGTGTTTTCTTACATTTTTAAGGGGGAGTGCTTTTACTTACTATATGCTACTTTTTATTTATTAATATTACCTAGTACTAGTTAGCAAAGATATTCTGTCATAGCTGAAATATCTAAACTTAGAGGTTTGTATCAAGTATGCCAATCCTGAGATAATTAGAGTATGGCTGAGTGCTGCTATTTTGAACCCGGAGAAGGAAATCTTTGGTTTTTAAAACAGAGTAACTCGGGCTATCTTTTCTACTGTAAACTAGATGTATCGATACATTAAAAGAAGCTAGATATTAGAATCTTGTGGTGAAATGTTAACTGCAGCATGGTGTTTCTTTGAATTTATAACATGTCTTAATCTTGTTTAAAAAAACAAACAACAACTTAAGATTTTCTTGAGAGCACAATTAGAGCTTCCTCTATCACTATCCTAAGAGGCTCGATGTGAGTAGATTAACATCTCTCTGGATGCGCAGAGAGACTATTTTTATTTTAATAGTATGCTTTAACATTGTGTTAACAGTGTTTCCTTGTGCTTAGTGAACATTATATCATCAGAAAGCATGTGAAAAGAATATGGAAATTTCATGTATGGGAATAGCATAACATAGCTGCATGGGAACATTAGACTTTACTATGCATGATGTAATTCATGACACTTAAAATTTTGCGAGTTACTGCATACACTAGGTTTTTTTCACGTTAATGTCAAGACTTTTCTCTTTTCCTAAGTGCGCTCAGTTAAACCTGAAAGAAGGAACTAAACTTGCTTATTTTATGTGCATTTGAAGCTTAGCTTGATGATAGAGAACCCTGCAGAAAAGGACATGGCAAAGTGAAAGGCAAATCCAAAAAGTCTGGAAAAGAATGGGAGATAAAGGGAGAAGAAAAGAAAATTAAATCTAATCTCTGTAAAATAAAAGAGAACCTGGATGCATGGGTAGCCATGGCACTGATAGTAAAAGGAATAAAATTTTTTAAAAGAACAAGCATGATACAGTCCAGCTGCCTTTTTTTTTTTTGGTTGTTTCTGTATCCAAAGAGATTCTGTGAAGAACCAAAACACTTCTCCATGGGCCTTTATAGGAAAGAAGGCAAAAGCAATAAAGCTACTTCCTGGTACTGCAGCAGATAGTGATAATTAAGAAAGCTTTTGATAAGAAAATCTACTATATTATAAAAATGCTAAGACATTAATATTAAGTTGTGCAAAACCATCTCTGCCTCCGTTCTTTATCACAACAGTCTTTTGTTGCTGAGAAAATTGAACCTAACGTACTGAATCAGAGAGGCAGCTCTAGGTATCAGACACCTTGCAAACAGGAGCGCTGTGATTCTGCTGTGAGCTGTTTTGGTGGTGGAATCAGAGCGAGGTTTGAGAAGAACAGGAAATTGCATAAGGATGTCTCTGTTGGTTGTTTACTAGTAGCCGATGCCACTGGAATAAACAGCTGTACGGACAGCACAGTGTCTCTTTTGTCATCTAGTCTAGCAGCACTGGAGAGGAAAACTTAAAGCTTGGGCCTTACATTCGGTGAAGGAAGCCTAAGGGATAAGGGAGCTTGTCATATGACTTTGAAAACTGAAGCAATATGCAGTTTTGATCATAGACAAGAGCTTTTTAAATCCAGAAGTTGTTTTTGCCAGTATTGCTCTGTAAACAAAACTTTAATAGACAAACATAGAAGTTGAAACCCTTGCCCCACCCTACCTCCCAAAAAACCACCTCCCACCTCTCTTTCTCTATGCCGTAGAGGTATTTGAGTTTTCTCAGGCGTCTTTGGACAGAGAAACCTGTGATGAAGAGAGTCAGGTTTCTCATTGCAGTATGACATCAAGATGGGGAAGAGAAATTCCTGAACAAGAGAGTGTGCAATGCAGACAGAGACCTTTCTCGGTTCTCCAGCCTTAGCCACTTCTTTATTAAGTAGGGAAAGATCTGCAGACTGACTCAGTGACTTGACCTCAGTTTGCCTTGCAGAATTAGAACAAGTGATGATAACACAGGAGTTCTTTCCTCATTAGAAGGTTTCACTTTTTTCCTAAGCATATGTAAACATTTGGATCCACTAAATGTCCTACTGCAGGTGTAGTGTTTTCACAGGAAAGGGAAAAATCATGATTTCACCAAGTCACAGATATTTAAAGAGGTAAACTATGCTCAGATACTGCTTAATTCATGTTGTTTCATTACGGCGAAAGGTGATTCAGATGCTGAGTTGTCTAGAACACCATGCATGAATCCAGTGCCAGGAAACAGGGGGGGGGGGAGGGGGAGGGACCACCAGGAATTTAATAAGACTAAAACATCCTTGTTGTTCTACTGCTGAGCAAACTAAAAGGAATGTATTTACATGGATTCACTGGAGGTTGTTAAGGCTGACTTATTATTTCAATATAGTAGAATGTAGTGAGTGGGTTGGAAAGAAATATGCTCTTATTTTGAAATTATTACACCTCTAGCAGAGGTAAAGAATGCTTGATTTACCTTACTGAGGTCTGTATTCTCCCTAAGCCTTCTGCACAACAATGTCCAAAGACCTCTGTGCTCCATTCTATGTCATCAGCTAGTTAAGATGTGTTATAAGAATATACTTTTTTGTAATTTCTGAAATGGGAATAGTTTAATTAAGTTCTTAGCTGAATAACTGAAGTTCACTGACCATGTTTCAATGTTAACGTGAAGTTCTGTAATTGGAAAGAAAGGTCAACTAAATAGGGAAGGATTTTGTCAGCACTATAGAAAAAACTTTATACTGTTCTTTTGTCATACCGTAGGAATTGTCCTTGCTACCATGTCATGTGTGCATCTTGGGTATCTTTGAAGTCCTAGAATAACTTACTGTAGGTTATATTTTTATATATATATAATTTTTTGTTACTTTCAAGGAACACCTGGAAAGTCTGTGTTTCTGTGTAGTTAGTAGTGTTTTGACTTTGTTTTTGGGAAAGGAGAATAAGCAAGCTGAACTGAATGAAACTTCGTTGGATTTAGGTCTAGCAATTTTAAAGGCATTTAAAGTATGAGAAAGAAATGATGTATGCTCTTGCTATTTTAAAAAATAATTTAACACTAGTCCGTAAATAACAAAGGTATTATGAAAGCATTTTACTTCTCTTGTTAATATTTTATTTTTGTGGCAAATTGGTTTCTTTTTTATTAAAAGAATTCATACTAGCTTTTGATTTAAACATTGCAGCTATTTAAATAAAGCTCTTATTTACTGCTATGTTTTCTAGAGAGCTCTATATTAATTTGAAATTCAGTATTTCATTTATATGCAGGGAACATGATCCTACTCCTTCATCTAGCAATCTGTACCACTTTTTTAATCTTCAGATATAACCTTCTTAAGTATTTAAGACATAGCTCCAACAGAACAGTGGTAAGCTGCTCTTCTGTTAACTTTGCACTCTCTCTTTTCTAGGTCTTGGTGAAATACTCAAGGTGCTTTACTTTTCATAGTCTGAAGACCTCGTTATTCAGATAATAAGGCACTTGTGTTTTCTAACCTGACTTACTACTGGTTTTGAAAGTACAAATAAATATTCAAGAAAGGATAAGGTATTAAATGCACTTTGTTCAATTTGTAAAATACAGTAGCTTCAGATTCCTATTTATATAGATCAGTCAGATTGAATGTTGCTGATGAAAGGAAAATCATGTGCTTTCTTGGATGTTAAGAATAGATGGGAAGGCAACGTAGGGATCCAGAAAAAGGAGTAATTGGGCAGTGCAGTTTCATAGCTCTGGTTTTGTGATCTCAATCAGGTTTTGTGTACCTATTCTGTTTGTAGCATTGAGACAAGTAACCTGTTCCCTAAGCTATCGCTGATTTGTGTGCAATGTTTGTATGTAGAAGGAACATGGAATACCTGGGGTAGATAGCATAGTCACCACGGCCAAAATACAAGCTTCTGTAACAATCTCTTATTACAAACTTACTATCTCCAGTAAACTAGATTTTTTTTTTTTGTCTGAACAGATACATTATTATTTAAAATGGAGTAAGTATCTGAACTAGCAAGGCCATACTGAAAGGGGTTAACATCTTTCATGGACAAAAGTGAAAGTGAGACTTGTTAAAGTTGAGCAAAAACAGGTTTAGTTAAGTACTGATGGCAGAAATGTTCCAAATTAAACAGGTAAGATGAAGATAACATGCAGGAAATAAGAGAAGGCAAGAGAAGATATTTTTCAATTTGGGAAAGTTACTATCAAAGTGCAGAAGAGATGCTGGCATTCTTACATTTCTACACTTCTGCTCATTTCTGTAGTGCCAACGTATCTGCTTGCTATTTTTGATCTACTTTTGGTAGAGTTCTTATGTAGAGATAGTATTTTACTTCTATGTAACAACATTTCCAGAGTAGAAATTCTTCTTTTATTCAGTTAGCACTTAACATACTGGAATTTGGTTGTTTAGATATTCCTGTGCAATTCTTATGTCTTATGCAATTCTTAAAGTTGAATAACTTTAAGAATTTATTCCTCTGATAGTTTTTGTAAGTACTCATTAAGCTACTTCTCAAAAGCTTGATGCTCCAACCTTATGGAAAGGACTGCTTATTTATCCCTTGTTTTTTTATAGAGACTTTGCAATTAATTTGGTAGCACTTTGAAGTGAGCAGTCAGAAGGATGAGATCTCAGTTAAAAGCAGATGACCATCCAGATGGTCTCTTAAAGATTAAGTCACCTATGTGTTCCCACCTAATTCTGGTGGGACTGAACCAGACTGAACAAGAGTATTATAAAGACAGTTTCTTTGATCATCTCTTCCTATGTCCCAATTTCTAAATTTCTAAAATATGCAGGGTGCATGTACATTTGAGTTCAGATCAAGAATGTGCTTTTGGAGTAAATCTCGTAATTATTACTATTTACTGTTGTTTGGCCCACTTCGTGGAGCAGTCTCTTCAAATGCATATAGTCTGTGGATGTGAAGTCCTGAGGACCAGTGATTTGTTCTGCAGACCTTCTGTTGGATGGGTTGCACTATCTGCAGATTCCCTACTGTTAGAGAGTTCTGCAAGTGATATCCTACATTCCCCAAAATTCAAAGTAATATGGGATTCCTTTTGCCTTTGCTTCTATGATAAGACCTTTCAAGAGTTTTTGGCTCCTCTGTGATTATTTTGCTGTGTGTACTCAAAATATTTACTTGCTGTGCAGAAATATTTACTGCAGCTAGGAATGGTAACCAAAGAAGAAATTAATAAAGAGAAAGTAGTTCAATATGCAGTACAAGCCTGAAGTATGAAGAATAGTTCAAGTGAAGGTCATTTATTCTAGGAATCAATGTTGTTGAGCAGTCTAGTGGTTGAAAATATAAATTGCCTTTTCTTTTTAACTTTTCTTTGTACTTTCTTTTCTTTAATGTATGTTGCTTTTCTTAAATCTCATTTGGGGCAAATAATGTTCTTTTTAGCAGTGATATTAGTTGTGTGTGGCATTAACAATTGTGGACATGCTCAAGGGATCTGTAAGAAAAGATCTCTTTAAAAAAACCGTCAGTTTAGGTAAGTAGTCATTCTTTACTTGATGTTTGCAATACATTAAATTATACCTGAAAGGTGAAATACTTAGTATTTTAACTTAATTCTTTGAGGGAGGACCAACTATACCCTGAATAGATCAGAATCCTTAGCTTTTTATTTGGGAAAGAAATTCAGAAACTCTCATGGAGATTCTTCTTAGAATTATGCATTCCTTGCCATACTCTTATAAATGGCTAAAAATAGTTTCCACATGCACAATACATCAGATAATAGATCTGTGGAAAATTCTTACTACAGTATTCTCAAAATACACTCTGTGAATCTGTTGGAATAAGATGCGTCATATTTAGTCATGGTTTTGGATGAGCAAGGAGCTATATCTTAAATTATATGGACATCTTAAATTGCTGAATTACGTTACTGAAAAATGCGTAGAAACATTCTTTTGCTAAACAGTTTTGTACTAAGAATTCCTCCAGTTTCAGAAAGTGACTTTTCATTTTGCTGATAATAAAGAAGTCCAATTAGAATAAAAACCAGCCAGTTAAAACCTGAATATTTATGATGGATTTAGACTGATAGTTGCTTCTCACTGCAGGTGTGCTGGATATTTGGCTGAACTCAGCCTGTAGGTGCTTTTGTAGATCTCACCAATGAACATACAGCCATAACTGACGCCCCTTCAAAAGAAGAAATAAATAAAAAAAAAAACTTCGAAGAAAAAAGTAATAGAAGTAGAATTTTGTAACACTGGAAGTAGCTTAGTCTTTTCAGCCCCTTTTCACTTCAAATAGAATTGTGATTTTTCACTGCTTGCCAAAAAAATAGGTGGTTCCAACATGGGAATTCATGTAGGAAGCTCAGATCAGCTTAGAGGAGCTCAGGGACTCAGACCTCTCATTTCTTGTTCTGGCGCCCGAACTTCTGGCACTATTTGGAGCAGAGTTTGTGTCGTCCAGGTTGTAAGAGCTGTTAATGGCACTTCTAGGAGGCTGTCTTCTTGGGGCTGACAGTGAACCGAAGGCTGCAGAGGAGGGGTGGGGAGCATAATGACACCCAGACTACTAGCTGATTCCTCCACTGGGCATCTTCTGATTCTGGAGGTGTTCTTAGTTGATCAGTTAGATAAGTTTTATGGCTTTTCATTGTTTGAAGGAAGCACAGTGTATACATACCAGGAGCCACGTCTTGGACGGTTATAAAACTGTCTAACTACAAAGGTAGTGAAGCACTGACATTCTTAGTTTGGACTGTACTGTAATAGATAGATGTATTTTTTTAATGTGTCCTTCTGTATCAACAGAAAATCTGCAAAAAGTCAGAAAAGACAAATCCTGTGTATTAGATAATTTGAATTTATTTCTTAAATTTCTCCTCATTTAATAGCCTCTATTACTGAGTTCCTACTGCAATTATCCCTTCCTTTGAAGGGCTTCTGCAGATCCCGACCCCTTCTAAAGATGGGATTCTCAGTAGAAGGCTAACTGGTCTGCTCAGCTATGTCAATTTGTGTAGTGTAACAGAAATCTAATGCTTTATAAAACATCTCACCCATGCAAACATGTCCTCTGTACCCCACAGTTCTAATGCTTTTTTAATAGGTTCAAGAAAGCAAAGTAAGCTCAGATGTGTAGGAGAGGCAAAATATATGACAGCAGACTAACATTCAGAAGTGAGATAAAACACATCAAAACCAAAACCCCTTAACTTTAAAGGGACATTGGCAATGCTGACAATGTAAGGTGGCTTTGCAAGTGAAATACATACATCTCTTGAGTCCATTTTTTTAAGAGCTCTCAGACTCCAGCAAAGAAAAAAATTGTCAGCTGGGTAACCAGTATCAGGAGACATAATGAGCAGTTTTTGTTTGCAAATGTGGGTAGGCTCATGCATGCTTGTCACATCATCCCTCCTCTCTCCCCATACCTGCTCTTTTCTTAGGCCACAAGCATTTATATTTACAGGAATTAAAATGGTGATGCAAAGCATCAAAGGATTCAGAGGCTATTACCCATGCATCCAAGACAACTTTGCAGAGGGAGGAGAAATACAGCATATTCTAATCTCTCTTTAAATACAATTTATTTTAGGCAGTGGTTTCAGATTGAATAAATGAGTACAGAGTTTAAAGACTCCAGACACCTTAAGTATATTAAATTAAAAAAATTAGGGGGCATTGTTGTAGTGAATAGAAGGCAATGTGTTTTACAGGGAAGCGGGTAGAATATATCTCTAGATTCAGCATACTTTCAGGTAATTACTAAGAGCAGATCCTGCTGCTAATTCAAACAACAAAAACATTTTCTAATTATATAGGGCCAGATTTTCTGGTTTACGGTTTCCCAGTGAGGAACTCTTCTTTGGGAAGCCTAGGGTAGAATTTTCCCCCCTCTGCCTGTCCTTCTACAGGAGCAGAGAAGTAGAAAAAGGTATTCTTGGCTCACACAATGCATGCTGGGGTGATGATGCAAACTAATAAATACATTACACCTAGTTTTCAACTAGTAAGTGCCAAAGTGTCTGATAATTGAGGCTGTAGTGCCTTTCCTTCAGAGACACCAAAGCATTTTACATTTGTGTAAATAGCTGTGGCACTCCAATATGCATAGCAAGATGGTGTTTTATACTATTTTTCGAAGGAATAAATGAGGACCCAGAGCTGTAATAGACTGTGACAGAGCAAGAATGAAATCTAACATTATGCAGCAATGATGGAAATCATTAATGCTCTGTCTACTAGCCAGTTGCTTCAACTGGAAAGTAACAGCTTCATTTTAGTAACACCTGCAAAAGGAATTCTTTTACAGACCCCTTGTAATAACTTATAACAAATTTACATATTGGGAGAGTGGAGAGGTTACTGTCTACAGCTACAACAGTAATCCCAAATAGCATGAAGCTGTTTCTGATGTGAGGGGTTTGCAGGAAGACATGGATTTTGCAACCAGAAAGAGCAGGTGATTTTTTTCTAGCAACACAGGAAATCTTTAGGCATGCTAATAAAATTAATTTTAGGAGATTTTCAGTATTCCCAAGTGGAAGTTGAATATGCCTGCAGACTCTATGGTATATGGTCATTGTAATACTATAAATTTTCTTCTTTCTTTCACTTTGATGAAATAAAACATTTTAAAATTTTATTTTCTGCATTACACATTTTAAACATGGAAATGGAAGATCGAAATAGTCCGTTCACAAAGGTGAAGTCAGAATATTTTGATCTTATTAAAACTACTTTATTTGTTTTCAAAACAGATTCCTGCTGAGGGTGTGTAACACTTGTTGAAGTGACATTTTCGGCTGTAAAAACATTGTTAGAAAATTTCACTCTAGATTTAATAGCAGTTGGTGTTTCTTTAGCCCATCCTATTAAATTCAATCCAACTGTAGGTGGTCATAGTTATTATCTTGAAGTCTCTGTGCGTGCATAGGAATTAGAGATGGAATAAAGAGGAAGGACGTTAGTATACACTCTTGACTTCCTGGTGAGAAAACACAAGTGAAAACATCTCTCTGTACACAATGGCCTGCTATTTGGTCAATGACTTAAGAAAATACTTTGTTCCCTTAAACTGTGCTCTGTCCCTTCATCCCTCATGTCAAGGATGGAAGTATGTAACTTTGAGAACTGAGTTAAATATCTGACCTTGCAAAATCCATTTTTTTTTAAATTGCTTGGATTTTCAAATCGGGCAATACAAGATACCAGCTGCATAGTGAAAGCTAAAAGAAAGGAAGTGGAATTCACCAACTTTTAGCATGGACTGTCTGTAGTTCCTTTGCGTTCATTTTCACCTGAAATGCAAGTTTGCTTAGTTTTGAATTTACCACTGCAATGCTGAATGTTCTGCTTGCTACTGAATTAAACTAAGATAGAGCTTACTTTTAAGAATTCTTAGTTCTTGGACAATATTGCTGTTGTGGTTTAACCCCAGCTGGCAACTAAGCCCCACACAGCCGCTCGCTCACTCCCCCTTGGTGGGAAGGGGGAGAGAATCGGAAGGGTAAAAGTGAGAAAACTCCTCTGTTGAGATAAAGACAATTTAATAGATAAAGCAAAAGCCACGTGCAAAGGCAAAGCAAAACAAGGAATTCATTCACTCCTTCCCATGGGCAGGCAGGTGTTCAGCCATCTCCAGGAAAGCAGGGCTCCACCACGCCTAACGGTGACTTGGGAAGACAAACGCCATCACTCCAAACATCCCCCCTTCCTTCTTCTTCCCCAGCTTTATATGCTGAGCATGACGTCATGTGGTACGGAGTATCCCTTTGGTCAGTTGGGGTCAGCTGTCCCGGCTGTGTCCCCTCCCAGCTTCTTGTGCACCCCCAGGCTACTCGCTGGTGGGGTGGGGTGAGGAGCAGAAAAGGCCTTGACTCTGTGTAAGCCCTGCTCAGCAATAACGAAAACACCCCTGTATTGTCAGTGCTGTTTTCAGCACAAATCCAAAACATAGCCCCGTACTAGCTACTATGAAGAAAACTAACTCTAGCCCAGCCAAAACCAGCACAATTGCTTATCTTCTTCACTATGTTTTCAGACAAAGACCTATTTATGTGGAGGGACAGCAAATGTCTGCTGGGCTCAGACTTTTTCCAGCTCACATCCATGTTGATTCCTTACCTCTGTGTCTCATAAACCCTAGTCACTTAGGATAAATATAGACAACTAAAACTTTGGTTTAAGCATTTCCCTCACAAGATGGCAGCATTGCTTCAGGGAATAAAATTGCCTGCACCATTCAGGATGTCTTGAGGTTTTTAATATTTCCATTTTATCTGGTATGTGAGAGAGACTCTGACAGATGTGTTCGTTTGTGTTATCTGAATTTACGTATCAACATCAGTCACGGGACTGGATGAGTTTCATTCATTTGCTGCTATGTTTGCAGACTTTGTGATGAAAATAAGTTACCGGGACTGTAATAAGTTTTGCTAATTATATTGAAACTATATCATTATATTGATTCTTTGTCATTATTATAGTGACTCTAGTTAATACTGTAGTTGCATTTCTGAGGCTTCAGCTGCAAACCTGGAATTGGATTGTTTCAATTGCACTAAACAGAAATATCTTACAGGAATTTTAATTTCAGATTCATATATATTTCCCTTCTTGTCCATCGAGTGCTTTTGCAATGGCTGAGTCAGAATTTTAGGCTAAGTCCTGTAAGGAGATAGGAACAGAAAATAAGAAAGGTGAATAAAGTAATTTTGATTTTTTTTGTATTTTATTCCATATATAAATAATCAGGAATGATGAAAGAGCTGCTGTTTGAAGCATCGACCTTCAGTTACCTCCAGGCAATCCCTTTATTTTATTTCAGGGCAGCACTGATTGACTTCTGAAGGGATTAGGTCAAGTTTATTTCTGATTCTAGAAACAGGTCTACCAATTTGGCCTTACCCATCAGGAATAAAAAGCTTGGAAATGCAGGAATCCTCACTGTGCTGTCTTGGATGAAGTCGAGCTCCCCAAGAATATAGATAGGTATTTTTTTTTTTTACTTATCATTTTGCCTGTGATTCTGATTTTACAGCATGAGTTGTGAGCTGAAGGATAATGTTTTCTAATTCATACCGCCGTTTTATAACTCTGTTCAGATACTCCACTTGGCAAAAATGCTAACAAGACCATTTTCATTTTTAAAGCAGGAAAGCATTTTCCATGATTGCCTGGAGAAATGTCTCTCTCATACTTAAAGTACTGAAGGGAACATACTTTGCTATCCTGAGTAGCAATGGTTATTATTTCAAGGAAATACTGGGTGGTATAACACTTTAAGAAAAAAAGATTTGAATTCTTGTATCTTCATTTTCATGAAGATTTTTTGCTGAGCACAAAAAAAAATAAGCTTGCCTTTCTTTTAATTTCTCGAAATCCAATGTGCTAACATATGGTTTTACTGAGAGGTGGTCACTTAGTTCGCTCTTCTAGGACTAAGGTAGGTTTAGTCTGCAAGTATAACTCTCTACTAACAGCCCAAGTCGTTCAACTTAATGTTTAGAGATATTGAATTCATATCTTTATACTTTCCCAAACTGGAATGTATGAATTGAGTATTTAATTTCTTCTTTAATGTACATAGAGATTTTTATTGGTCCAATTGTGCTAATCTTCAGCGATTCACAGTACAGCCTCCCAAACACTGACTTACCATTAGCATCACTTACTTACTTTTGTGGCTTTGAACACATTTTCTAAAATTGCTGAAGGAAGAAAACCATGGATATAAATGATATTAAGAGAATGAAGTCAGGCCCTTGTATGATAAAGAATGCTGAATTCTGCTCTTTCCTTCCTACCCCAGCATAGAGTCTAAGTAAATAGAAGAAATGTGCATGATGGTATCTTCATTTATAGAGGCTGGTGTCTCCACTTTAACATATCTTCTGGGATGTTGTAAGAACTGAACTGGAACACGTGGATAGCGATGTGTGAGAGCTTCAGAAAAGTAGGCTCAAACACTGGAAATTGTTTTGGCTCCTGCAGGTCAGCACACCTCCATCATTCCAACTGTCTTTGGTTAAAAAAGAGAGCGAGCATGAATCTAACCTCCTGGTCACAGAAAGCCTGTAATATTCTCCATGAGCCTTCTCACTCACTCATCCTGGCGGTAGAACAAGTCTGGCCTTACCCGCTTTCGAAGGAAATTGAAAGACATTCTGCTTTAAAGAGGAAGATAATTCAAGGTCTAGCCTGTAGCAGAAAACTAAGAGAGATTGTTTAAGGAAACAACATAATTGAGGTTATTGGTGATGAAATGCAATATTGATCACATTAAAAACCCACACCATTAAAAGTCAGAAGCTATTTTTTTAGTAGACTGCATGAGATTAATTTCTTCTCTTCCTAGTGGATGAGAATTCTTGTTATAAATGGGTCTCGCTGGTTTAATCAGCAGTGGCCATATGTGTGGTCCTTTATTCTAGAAGTTTGATGTACATGTTTAAGTCAATTTATTTTTTTAGAAAGCATTTAAAATGTGTTTGGCTTTTACTGTGTTTTTCAGGGCTATTTAGAAGCACACTTGAAAGACACTGGTGAATGAGGTACTCTTAACCTTTACAGTGGCACTTGTAAGACAAAAACTAAACTTTTATAATGTAGCTTTTATCACGTGTTAATTCCATAAGCATTTGTGTCTACCTGACCCACAAACAAATGAAGATTTCATTTTAAAGGACTTGAAGGTCAGTACTTTTCACACATGCTTAATACAAAGCACAAAAAGAAAGAAAAGAGATAATGTTATTCCCTCTAAGTATTCAGAGACATAATAGAAAAGCATGTAACAAAGACAATACGCATCTCAAATGGTTTAATGACATGGGGAATTTTTGTTTTATTCTCATTTTTAGTCTGGCCTCAGACTAAAATTCTCATTTATTTGCAGCCCTAGAATAATATTAATCCAAGTTTATACTATGATCCATATATGCAGTTTTCATGGGATAGCTTTGCAGTTGTTTGCCACTCGTGAAAGCCATGTTGATTGACTAAAAATTGCCAGAAGTAACATACAAAGAACTAGAAGCATGTCCTTTTTCAATACCTCACTTCAGTCATGGAAGATTTTGCAAAGATACTGTTGAATATGACCAGATTACCAAAATTTGCTTCTCACTCAGAAACACTGAAATGTTCTGCTTCAAATTCCCATCCTATTTTACTTCTCCATGCTTTAAGGATTTATGTTGGCATTACAAAGATAGGCAGAGATGAACATTTAAATTTCAGTTGGTTCATATCCTGATAAAGGTGCACGATTAGAAAATAGATTCTTCAAAAGCATACATTGTGTTGTAATGTTCATAAAAAATGCTTTCCAGTAGCTGAGTGCTGCTCAAAATCATTGGATGGGTCTGCATTTGGCTTCTATTTTACTGCAAATAAGATGTATTGAAGCCGCAAACTTTTAACCAAAGTTTCTGACCATTATATAATGCAAATGTGTCATAAGAAAACTTACTCTGAAATGGGTAAGTAGACATATGGCCAAAATGTCATTAATACTTTTGCTCAAAAACATAATTAGAGGAACATATGTTGTATTGTGAGTAACAACATTTCTACTAATAAAGGAAAGGATTTACTAGAAGTAGTCTTTGGGTCAGATTCCACTTTCTCATTCTGCTACAATAGATGTGGAATAAACTTAAAGCAGAAAAATGTCAGAAAAACATGAGCTATTGCTTCCAGAGATTTTATATTGGCATGTTTGAGATTAGTATCTGTTCCATTTGGTGTATATACATTTTTAAGTAGTAATAGATGTGGTAACTGCAATACGTATTACCTAGTCCTAAGCATTGTCTGTTATATTGGCTTACCTGGGAAGTAGCAAAATAAATAATTTTTATGTTTTACGCAGTATTGCTAAGAAGAAATTTGGTAATATTCCATCATTTGGAGGTTGGGGGGAATTAAATGAAACCTAAAAGCAGTAGTATTAAGGTAAAGTGCATTTAAGGATAGGCTGTTAATGTAGAAGAATATCTGAATTTATCATATAAAAAAGAATAATTCTAATTCAAGAGAGTTGAAATGAGAGCTATCCTGAAGAGTAACATTTTGTGATTTGCTCAAGCAAAGGGCTTGATATTTACCTATGACATAGGCTACTTCAAAACCCATTTGCAGATGCAACATGAGATTGTTTTAACAGAGGAAAGCAGGGCAAAATGCTCTGGGTAACAGTTTGGCTTGTTTACTTCAGAAGAACCTGTATAAAGTAAACTTTCTTTATTAAGTCCTCAGATCTTTGGACTGTTTATTCAGGGATAGTTCATAACAAATTAAGTAAAACAGAAGTTTGTAGGCTGTGGAAGAGCTTTTCAGGAAATATGAGCTGTTATTTGATACAGCAGTATTAAGCCTTCCTAACAGACTAACTTCTTTATGGTACTTACCTTTCTGTATCAGAGCCATAAAAAGAGACATCATTTTAAGGTTACAAATTATATATTTTATATATTAAAATTATATGTCCTAAAGTTATATATTAAATATATATTTATATTTCATCACACTTGACAGGTGAAAGATTGTAGATACATACGTTCAGTTGCAAAGTTGAAGAAGATGTATAAAAGAGAAGGAAAAACAGATTAACTGTGAATAACAGTAAATTGGGAGATATTGGAGAAGAAGCTGAAGGGTCTTAGTATAAAAAAAGAAGGTAAATTAAAAGTCATAAAGGAGTTTGCAGATAAAAATGAAACCAGGAGAAAGGCAGGATGAAGGCAGAAGCGTCTGCATGAATCATGAGTAATGGAAAGAATGGGCAGAATATATGGGAATATGTGATTGGAAAAAAGGTGGGTTTTTTGAAAATATTAAGAAGCTTTCAGGAATCTGGGCAGAGGTGTAAAGAAACAGGAAGATTTAGGAAGCTTTAAGTCTTTAAAATGTAAACTTAACTGAAAGAAGTCTTAACGTCCCAGAAGCAATATAGGCCATTTAGGACTGCATACAGTCCTAGCAAAGGGCAGATTATTTTGCTCAGTTTGTGTGCAGGCCTATGTGGAAACAACATATTAAGGAATTGCAGGAGGGTTCTCAGCAGATTTGGAGCAGGAATAGAAATTGTGCATTTGAATGCAGTGGTTTAATTGTTTATGGCTGGGCTGTTGCAGAAATTCTAGATTATAAACATACCTGTCACTGAAAGATACTTGCAATGAATTTTCCTGTAGGTGACAAAATTGAGATAAAGCATCTGACAGTATCCTATCACTTCAGTTGAAGCAGGCTTGAAAAAGAATGTGCCTTACAATGTTCTAGGGGCAGTTGTTTCTTTGTTTCTTAAATCTCTGTACAGGAGTAAAAGCTGAAAAGCAGAAATTACTTGGAGTATGTGCACCAGAAGTGGTCAGCAGTAGGTGCACACAGAAGGAGCAGTCAGAAGAGAAAAGGATATTTGTTTCTTGCACTAAGTATGGAAGGCTATGTTAATTAGTTTCC
Organism: Ciconia boyciana; assembly: GCF_034638445.1. Taxonomy (NCBI): domain Eukaryota; kingdom Metazoa; phylum Chordata; class Aves; order Ciconiiformes; family Ciconiidae; genus Ciconia; species Ciconia boyciana. Next base: position 11,754,811 of record NC_132939.1, read on the forward strand.
ACCATTATCAATAGCAAGCTTAAGTGGACAGATGTTTTTGACAGTGAAGGGCAAAAGTACAGCTATTCAGAGACAGAGGGAACTACAAATAGGGGTGGAGGAAAATTAGAACAGTTTGGAATAGAAGAAATAGGGTAGCTAAGTGGTACATGTACTATTAAGGAATGATGAGTTAGAAAATATGGGTAAGAGGCAGGAAGATGGGAATCAGAAAACTGAGGGAAAGAAGAGAAAAACAGAATGGTCATGGAACAGTGAATGTCAATGAAAAGCAACTATAGGGAGTTAAGGCACGGAAGGGAGAGCAAATATAAGCAAAGATGTTATAATTATTCTATGTAGGAATAAACAGTGTTATGCTCTGTGTGATCCCCAAAAGGACTGTCTTAGAGCATAGTCTCATGAAAATCCTTACTGTCTGCTCAAAGGAAAGCCTGCTAGGATTTCACATCATGAAGACTTTTCCCTGCCTAAGGTAGAAGAGGCCAGATAAATCCAGAGAGTGTCCATGGATTAAGAGAAGCACCTATAATAATGTACTGTCACACAGTTCCAGACTGTATACTTTCCTATGTACATTTGTAGATACCACTCCTGCTTCTGGCATCTTCCCCCGCTGTGTTTTGATTTCCAGGGTATCCATTCCTGCAGTGTAGCTGTAGGATGGCCCCTGTTTTTCCCCAGAACTAATCTCCAGTTAGTTATGGTTAACTCTTCTTGTCTGCTGTCCCAGCTCCTGTCCTCTGTGATTCTCCTGCTGGTATTTGTGTCTCAAGTACCCAACCACATGGTTGTGTGCACTTGGAAATGGAGGGAAGGGGGTTGGTTTTAGTACAGAGAAGTGGAGCTAGCATGGAGAGCAACAGTTCTGACACAAGCTGAACACATCTTTCTATTTCAGTTTTTCAACTCCCATTAGCATATTTAACTAAGCTAATGTTATTAAAACTAAAACAAGATGTAGGCTCTGAAAACTTCTCTGCAAGGTACAGAGCCATGCTACATGTGCAGGAAGGGCTTTTGTAATTCCAGTCTCAGAGGGGGGAGACATGGAGCTGTGTACAACTGACGTATATTGATGCGTGACCTTGATACTTGCATTGCCAACAACAAAAGTTTGCAGGCAGCATGTTTTGTGGAGAATATTTGAAGTAAGATTGGAAGAACAATCAACTGAGAAACAGAAACCTTGACTGTATTGTAATATAAACAAGCACTAACACCTGCTGTGAGTCTAAAGCCTTTAATTGCGTTTTTTCTGAAAGATAAAAACTCCCCAGACCATCCAGTATCTGAAATAACTTTCAGTATAATAGCACAGAGTAAGCAAAAGCTATGCCTTTCATTTACAAATTGACTTCACATTTTTGAGAGACAGTGCTCAAAAGTATTAGGTGCATAATACAGTATAGGTTTGTAACAATCTATGTAACATGCTAATCCCTTGCTAAGAAATGAATTGGCATATGAAGACTGTAACACCTTTATGATTTCTCTTGAATGATTAACATGTAGTGATGAAAGATATGTATGGTATTAGCTCAGAGATTGCTAGAGGAAATCTCCAATACCTTTTGCAATAGTATTTGCATATAGGAACCTGAAATTCTGTCTTAATGCTGACATACAGAGTTAAGATTTACTCTCAGCGTCCTGACCTAAGACAACTGATATTTATATTGAATATAAAGTGGATTTTTTTAACCATTTAATGTTTCTGGAGACACAGTTTCAATGTGTTTTCCATGTTACTCTGTTAGTTCAGCTCTGAAATGTGCTGCTCAATGGCATTGAAGTATGTTGTTCTGATATGCAGTTCAGATTTGTTCCTTTTGCAGGTGAGGAAATATACGTTCTAATTGACCAGCCAGAAATTCAGCACTGGAACCAAAAATAAAACTAGTTCTTTCTAATTTGTGTCAAAAGGAATAAAGACTTTGCAGACTACATTCTGCCTTCGTGGCAAATCTTGTCTTCTAGCTATAGTTGAATAGGACGGTATTCATTAAGCATTTGCAATGAACAGTGAAAGTGCTCTGAAGGAAGTGCTATGTGGGTTATATAAAGAGTTTAGGTTCCTAACTGTGGAGACAGTAGCTTAACAAAGATCATGCGAATATTTCTGTTTTGGTTCAGACCAGCTGCAGATGGGACACCATCAAATATATTGTTTAAACAGGCTATGAAAACAGAGCCTTACTAAATCTGAGCATTATGATTGTTCCAGCGAGCTCACTGAAACAAGTTATTTTTGGCAGGAAAGAAAGAAGATAGGGCTTGGGATCTGCACTGAGAACCTAATTTTCTGTTTATTTAGGGAACAGGAGATGAGAAGCAACATTACAACTCAGGATAAAGCTAGCATAAAAACAATGAGGGTGAAAAACTAAGATAAGACTGACCTCTCTTCAGGTGAAGAAATCAGGCTTACAGATGTGTCTGGTTGGCTTGGTGGAGAAGAGATTATAGGGAAGTTTGTTCTTATTTTGGATTGGATTGTTATCTGGAAGAGGCAACCAGTGAGGTCCTTGGGGGGAGTTTTGTTTAGCTCTCTTACCTGTATTTTCTATATAATGTCTTGTACTTTCTAAGGTCCCTTTTTAAAGCATTGTTCCAGATAACATTTATAGTCCTGTCACCTAGTGTTTGGAAGCCATGTGTGAAATTTTGATAGTAATGAAATGCCTCTTGTTAATTTAAAACACAATGATAATTAAGTTTATAGATTTCCAATATCCTGTGCTATTGAATGTTCTTAAACTAATCCATTAGTAAGATGAAAGAACTGTGATTCTGTCATCTATGAATGTTTTCACTGCTATTTCAGCACCAGTACTGAATTAGTAACCAGGAGAACTGAAGTTACAAAATTAACTTTGAAGTAGAGCAAAAGGCTAAGGAACATAGAATTTGAAAATGGATCTTGACGAATTCAAGGAAGCAGTTATATGACTGGCTAGGATGTTCTTGAATATTTTAAATGGATTAGAAAGAGTTGTTAAACTCAGTGTCTTTTGGTTTTGATCAATTATCTATTAGTTGAGGATTGCCACTAATTACCTGAAGGATCAAAGAAGGATTCTTTCCCCTGTCTCTCCCTCATGCATTCATATTTTTTCATAATTACATTTGTTGTTTCTTTGTTTTATCTTTGCTGGGAACTAAAGATGGGAGTCTGAACATGCTATACTGTCATTCCTATAAGAAATTTTCAGGATCCTGTTTATGTTTTCTTCTCATGCTTGGCAATGCCATCTGGCTTGCAGTTGCCAGATTTGAGAGGAGTAAGGCATCCTTTTCCCCCCCACCCTCTCATCCTTGTTTACGCTGGCAGAAGCTGTTGGGATTTTTATTTTTCTGTGCTCTTATGTTTTATGGAGTAAAGTTCACTTCCTGCACTTAGTTCAACTGCTTCACTGTAACTCCCTGCCAGTGCAAGACCTATAGTGCTGCTAAATATGCTTGCTCTTTATTCCTGTGTGATGTCTGAAGGGTTTTGTGTTTTTTTTAAATCTTTTATACTAAAGATATACATTACAGGCTGTGAGTGTTTTTCAGCTGCTATGTATGTATGTATGGGCAGAATGGGTGTTGATGTTAAATTTTAATTTAACATCTACTACATATGTTTAGGACTTCAGGGAAAACTCAACTCGGGGATCAAGGTAGTCCCTGCCATCATTTACACCCCTTTTCTGCTAGGAAATGTCTCTGCCACAGTCCTACAAGCAGCAAAATCAATGTTGTGCTTTAATCCTGAATGTAATTAAATTTTTGCTTTGAAAAACCTGTCATTTTAGAGTTTTTCTTTGCTATACAATACTGTAGGCTGTACACCCTCAATCTGGTTTATATGATTGCACCAGTAATAGAGTCAAACTGTTTAAAGTCAGATTTCTTAGTAAAGGAACTAGAGTTCCAGGGAGAAAATATATGAGTATCAGTGATCTTGAAACTATTGCCCAAAAGGTTTTTAAAATTCTAATAATCCTAACATTTTTATTTTTCAAGAAGATCAAAGCACTTCTAGCCTTTCAAATACCTTTCTGTGTGATTTAGAAAGCAAAGTTGAATATGCAAATATGAAGGCTTTGAGTTAATTGAATATGAGTTACTTTCTGAATATGCTACTATTGAGATGTTGAACATTAAGGACATTGAACATTACATAATTGATCAGAAAATGGCTTATTAGTTAAAACAAGGGATTGCGTGAATATTGATGAATGGCTTGAAGTCATATTAATTTCTTAACTCTCTCTGTCAGTATGGAGTTAATTTTTGAGTTGTAAGGTGATATTAGGGTGTTGGATAGGAGGTTGCAGGACATTATGATAGGGTAATGCCAGCTCTGCCAATGTTGCTACATTCAAGCATAGTGCAATTAGGCAGGGGTGGGGAGAAGCAACTATTTTTTTGCACTCTGCTTTCAGCAATTCTATGTATATTTTTATACTTTGCATTAATTCTCTTATAAAAGTTATAAACAGTGTGATCTATTAAACTTCTAATGTGCAGATGTGCTTGTTCAGGGAGTGTGCTGAGACTGTGAATAGGAGAGACCACCTCTGTCACGCAGCTCGGAACAGGACACAGAGGTGGATTTATTCTTGCATGATGTGAAATCCTAACTTTGCTCTGGCTTCCCGCAGCCACCATGTGGGACCTGGAAACTGAGGAGAACCTGTGGCACAGCACTAAAAATGTCTCTGTTCCAAAACCTAAATGAGAGAATGAGGCTCAGTTGATCACCAGCAAATACGAGCCTGGTGCTTAGTAAAATGGGATCTTTAGTGACTGTGATACTTGTTCACTAAAAAAGATAAACACTGATATGTTTCCCGACTGAGGAAACAGGACAAAATGAGAAGGAAAAACCTATGTTGCAGATCAGGTATAACTGATTTCACTGCAGTTAAGTCACAGAGTCATTTCTGTTGAAAGGGATGTCTGGAATCTGAGAATTAGCAAGCTCCTCTCCAATAAACTGGCAGAGTTAAGGAGAGAGCTCAAAATTTGAATGATTGCAGTGTGATCCAGCGTGAAGATAACTGCCAGTTACTGGCTAGCATGGAAGTGGCCCAGAGGGGCCATCTTAATGTAAAATATATTTACACAGGATGCTTCAGAGCAGTAATATATTTGCAAAGAGAAAACTTACATCACGCATCTATTAGGTGAGTCAGATACATTGGTGAGCGCCAGCAGGGGAGAAAGGAACTAGGGGTACTCAGGACCTGAGGAACTGATGAGCAGCCAAAAGGGAAGAGCCCATTTATATGAGAAGCAGTAGCACAAACTAACACCTCCATTGACAGAAGTTTAGGACCAAATTCTTGTCTCTCGCGTGAGCGCGCAGGCATGCGGTGTGAGAGCAGAGACAGCAGAAGCAACAGTGTTGAATACGTGCTGAAATGGTGGAAGGGCAAAGCAGAACTGCACTCCTACTGCCTCGGAGCGTGGAGCCCACCTGAGAGAGAGCACAGGGAGGTAGAAGTTGCTTTCTTCAGTCTCATTGGAAGAGATGGATTAGGGGCAGGAAAGAGTCAAATATTTCTCAGCCATTTCCCTGGCAAACCAGAGAGGTTGTTTTATTTGACTTACCTACAGAAAAACTATACCTGAGCATTAATAGATGCATTACTTTAAACACACTTGAACTAGAATCACTACAATACATTTTGAAAGTACAGCTTGCACCAAGTATAGATTCTGTGTATAGATGCAGTTCTTGAACCTGTTTTATTGCTTTCATCTTTGATGATACAGCATGAGAAAGAAATGTGATATCATAGAATTTTTTTTTTTTAAATAAATGACTACATCAAAAGTATTTATAAGGTAAAGCTGAAAGGTAAGTATGGACTCAGAGCAAGAAGTTTCATCACAGAAAATGTGTAGGAGATGTTTAATGTATACTGTGATGTGACAGACATTTTTCTTGTTTCCTATTTCAAAATATATGAATAAAATAACATGCTGAATCAGGTAAGAATAAACTGCTAGTGCTATACAGGGGTCCTTGCTGAAGGATAGCCTTTATCTCATGTAATTACATTTACAGTTGTATGACAATAGAGCTGTATACTAATGGGATGATTTGGTCATAAATCCAAAAGCCGTATTGAGGCTATTATAATGTTGAGGGTGTCTTGTGTAAGTCTCCCTGGTGCACTTTCTGGTCACCGTCTGGAAGGAAGCCAACTAGATGCAAATCAGCTTTTGTGGCAATAAGAGCCTAGTCTGTGTAGGGTCACACTCCGACGTAAAATATATATGGCTTTATCAGTGGGAGTCATTATCAACATACCTTACTGCTTCTTTTTGCCTCATTGTGTATGCTAGCTCAAGTGGAAAATCAAGTGACAGATTAATGCTATGCGTTTGCAAAACCCCTTTGAGAGGAGCAGACGCTGTCGCCCATAAATTTAAACCTTTGAAGAGGTTAAAATGGGTGAAGGTGAAACAAATATTATTGGGCTTACCAACATATTACCGCACTCTACAGGGCTTGATTCTCTTCCCCCTTGAAGTCAATTGCAAAGCTTCTATTAACATTCATGGGAGCCGGCTTGGCCTATTTCTGATCTATATAGGAGCTACACAGAGAGCTCTTCAGTGTTTCAATTAAGTATAGAGAGAGAAATTAAAAAAAAAAACCAAACAACAAAACGCCACAAACAAGCTACATGTTACTTCCAAAGCATGGTACTGAAATAGTTTTAGAATTAAAAGGGGCCTAGGGAGAGGGTTGTTGATATTCTGTTTATTCCTGCAAAATAAGTCATCTAGTGGGGAGGGGTGAGTTCTGATAGCTGGCCTTGGTGCACTGTTACCATGGTGAGTTGCAAACAATTCCTGTCTGGATTCTGGTGGTTTTGTGCACTTGCTAAAGTTAACACTGTTACTGAGTGAATTATTTAGTTCAGATTTCCTGGCTTATAACTTGTTGGTTGCAGAATTCTGGCACTAAAGTTTCAGTCTCTGAATGGTTGGCTCCTGATAAAGCAGTTTGAGGTGGTGTCCTATCCTTAAATAAGCATCCTCTGGAAGGTGTGAAATGTACCAAATACAGGAAATGGAAGAGAGCCTCTGGCATTCCATGAGATTTTTGAGTGTTCCTGACTGAGCGTTTGCCAAGGCTCATTCAAAATAAATTGGATGGGTTACTTTTTAATAGTTCATGGGCAGTGACCCATATAAGAAAAACTTCGTAAGAAATTATCAGTGTTTGGTTCAAAATTTAAGTACTTCATTTGCGTTATCTTAAAGAATTTTTGGAAAGGGACCGACTACAAACAGATTTTAAGCACATTGTAAATTTACATTTGCTGCCTTCTTGCTATCAGTTAACTGTTTTGGGTGGGACAGACCAACCTGGTAAAGTGTGAGCTTCTGTTCTTGGAGAGAGGAACCAGGGTATGAGCTGAAGGGCACTAATCCACAAAGATGCAATTAAACATGGAAAACAGGAGCTGTCCATACAAGGATGAAAACTGGAAGCAATGGACTATAATGTTTATCTGTTCTAGGACTGGAAGCAGGCCAACAGAACAAAAACGTAATTTGGAAAACAGCTGGTCACATCTCAGATTCTGGGTTAATGTACAGACCTTAATCCCTAAGAGAAATCTGGAAGTCAGCCCTGAAGCCAGCTATCCAGGCTGGCTGGATATCCCGCCTGTAAATGCAGTGGAGTTGCAAATAGTAGTGAACTTCATAGAGCTGTTTAGTTTTGTTTTATTGTTGGTGGATTTTTTGCTGTCCTTACAGATGAAAGAACAATAAATATGTCATCCTGTTCATTATGCAGGATGTTATGTGTCACTTGGACTTGGAGAAGTGCTGGATGTGAAGACAGATCTGTGGAAGGATGTACTTTGTCTCACTGTGCTCCCTTTGGTCTCACCTGCCCCCACGGCAGTGTGGAAAGAGTTCTGACTCCGATGTTTGTATGGCTCAGGTTGGAAACCGATTAATGACAGGCTGCAGTAATTGGCGCTTTAGGACTTGAAAGTGGGAAGAAAACAAACAGCAGTTTGTCACCAAAGTTCATGGATGGATAGGCTCTTGATATGGTGGGGAAGCAGATCTGTAAGTGAAATAATACATCCTCATTGTGTATAACATTGTCTGATAGATGGCTCCTTAATTGTATGTCCTACATTATTGTAGGCAAGGAAGGTCTGAATTCAGATTTTCATATCTTTATATAATATAGAATGGTGTAGTTGTTTTCTTCCTTTTTTCTAGGCAAAAGCACACATGTGTCTCGTCCCACTCGGTGGGTTGCGAGATGGGTGAATCTTTTTGATTCCCTGGGGATTTGTGTACCGACAAAGGCCGATCTCTGCTCGGCAGAGCCGCAGGCCGGTAGAGTCATGACAATGACTCAGAGGAACAGTCAGACTAGCAACTTTATTAACTAGGAAACTACAAACTTAACAAACTAGCAAGCTCAGTGAACGAACAGAGGCAATTTGGCAATGGAGCTATTTTCCAGGCAACCCGTCACAATTCATCCAAAACTCATATGCCCAGATATATGTATAGTAGATGAGCAGAGGAAAAGAGAAGTGAGAAAAGGAAAAGAGAAGAGAGGAAGATAAAGAAAAGGAAAGGTATGACCACCCTTGGATCACGCGATGACGGTGACAGACGTGGCAATCCTTCGGTGATGGGCGCGCGCCGTTCCCTGGGGAAGGTGTCTCTTTATACTCTAATCCCTGCCTCAGGTCACGCCCCTGGAGGACTTATGTTGTTCTGGTCCTCAAAGGGTTCCAGGTGCTGGGGGCGGGGGGGGCGTTGCAGGGAGTTTCATTCCAAGTTTCGGGTGGTTGCAGGCCCATTCCTTAGATAAAACTCTGTGTGACCTCTGGCCATAGATGGTAACTGTGCCTCCTCCGACGCGCTCTTCTCATCCCGTGCTAGCCGACTTGCTGCACCTTATCTCGATACAATGTTTGAGACAGCACCTCTTCCAGTGTCTCACAAGACAATACCTCTTTTAGTCTCTCCTCCGAAAAGCTCTCCCCATCCCATGCTATCCGACTTGCCGTCGCCATGCAAATCACGCCTCATCTCTCCACAATGTTTGAGACATTAACTCTTTCAGTCTCTCACAACATGTTCTCCCAGAGTAAAATATTTAGGATATTCTAAATAACTTCTCAGCAATGCATAGTTGTTTGCATTAAAATGGAACTATGCAAGTAATGAATGTTGACTTGGAATTGCAGCCAGTATGGTAATGAAATAAAGCCCCATTAGATACAAGTAATTTGCAAATTGAGGTTGTTTTCAATTAAATAATGATCTCCCTGGCTGATCTGAGGAAAGGAGCATGTCAGTCAATCGAGTAGGAAGAAGGACTTTTAAACAAATGTAAACTAACATAAATGTTAAATTATGGATTCATTCCATACATACATAGCAGTAAATCCCCACTAGTAGACAGCTGTCAAGACTACCTAGAAAACTTTGGTTATAAGGAAGTCTCTATAGGCTCAATTTCCTTTTTCTTAGCTACAACATTTATTTTAAATGTGATCGTTCTCCTGCTCTTGTTCTACTTTTGGGAAAGCAGTAAGTAATTCTTTCTGTGTAAATTCCAACAATACATCAGTTTATCACAATGGTTGTGTTAGTCAAATATACTTGTAATTAACTACAAGTTATTCAGATGATAAATAAGTGCATGTATTGGGCAGCTTTTAGATCAGTTTTGACTTCCTTAACTAGAGCCTTACAAAAGAGTAGGCATAAGTCATATCTGAAAGAAGGTTCATCCAGTGTATCGCTGGAGTTTTAGTAAATGAGTATTTTTACCTGTAGGAGAATCAAAATGCATCACAAACCTCTGTGAACCAAGAGAGTGTTTCGCCCCCTTTGTATAATCCTGGTTGTGTTCTGCTGTTGAGTTTTAAGCCAATGCTTTGTTGCCACTGGGTTTCCTCTGACAGAAGATTTGACCAGGGATCTGTATAACTATAGAGCATCTGGTCTGATTCTTTACCTCCCTTAATTAAGATCAGATCTATCTGTTAGAAAACATTGTGGAAAACCTAGAGGCACCAAATGGGAGCCTCCAATACAGAAGCTTACTGCAACCCTCTGGAAGCTTCGAAGCTCAAAACAATGAAAATCTCTGCAGCTATGGCAAAGCAGAGTATCAAAGAACAGCAAAGTCACCTGACAGGTCAGTAATTTGCAAGTAGATATAAAGAGAACCTGAATTCTCTTATTGTGCCAACTGGGTCCAGTAAAGTGTTTTATTTTCTAAATAGAAATTCATCCCATGACGTGGTTGATCAAATATACCAGTCAAATAGCTACTCAAACAAGAAGTACTTAGCTATTATTCTTCTCTTTCAGTAACTGTGGCTTTTGCAAAATTTCTGTTCTGTCTACATTTTTCCCCAAGTATGACATCATATTAATGGTAAAAATTTTGGTTGAATGAGAGCACTACAAAACTGTCTGAGTGTATAGTATGGGTTCCCTGAGCCATTAGTGAATAGAACATGAATTTGGCTTCCTGCTAAAACATACAAGTCTCTCTGTAACTGTAGAAATGCTGATATCAGTCTGCTAGCCTTGACTTCTCATTGCCTCACTATTTATGGAGTCACTTATGCCTCCAAACAGAGTGTTTAAAATGCTACTAAATCAGAACACCTGTTTGGCCACACTGGTGGTAGCATGGAGGCAAGTAACTTTATAGGTGTGACAATGGAGCATGGGACTGTAATCCTTTTTTCAGTAAGGATATTACATTGTAGAATTGCCTGTGAATTCCTGGAAGATGGCTTAACATTACCTTGTCTTTTTACAATATCAAGTCAGACATCTGGCACTGGCTGGGTGTCTCCTGCAAGGCCAGGGTTCTCTGTTCCAGTGGTTCTGTGCAACTGGCTGTAAACGGGATGTGATGTTTCTTCAGTCACACACCTTTTCTCTTGGCATTGAACACTATAGCTGAGAAGTGCAGGTGGAAGAGGAATTTGCTCATTGCCAGAGGAAGCTCCAAAATGGAAAAAGGCTGAGCTAGGTTATTCACAGGGTTTTTTGGTTTGTTTATGGTTTTTGTTTGTTTTTTCCCTAAATGGCTGCCATCATCATGTGAGGATCCAGGGTTAGAGTACTGAACCAGCTGCTCCTGCTCAAGGTGGACCTAGCCTAGGATTACAGTGTTGTCCTTGTGATAGTTAGAAGTTCCAGACTTATGATTTATCCATTTCCTTTAGACTTCTGTTCTTTGAAAACTGATCATAAAGCAAGAACATTAACTCTGTAAAAATCAGTGGTTTTGGACTATTTGCTTAAATCAGTATCTGGACGGTAAAGCTGAGAGGCTGATATGTCATGTGTTTGACTGGTCACTTCAGTTTGAAGTGAGTATGCTATCACTGAGTATGATATAAATTGAGGTTAGGGCTGAACTGTGGAGAGCTAGGGAAAAATTCATTTAAACTTCAAACATTTTTTTCTCTCTGCATATGAATGTGTATATTCTTTAAATATGAACTAGAAGTTCCATATTATAATAGTCAAGGATGACTGCTGCTAATCATTCGTCTTTTGCTTCCTTTCATATAATATAAGAAAAAATTGCTGAAACTACATTTTAAATTATCAATCTGAGACTAGATGGCCAAACAGTTCGTCTTCCTCTCTTGTGCCTGAGCTTCATACCCCAACAGAAAGACAGGTGGCCTAGAACTACTGTGATGAAGGAAGCATAATCAGGGGCGAAGGGTCAGTTACAGTGAAATTAGATAGACAAATACCCATGGGCTCAAGGATATGCTTAAATGAACAGCATAGTTTGCACTATCTGTTGGCAGTTATTTTAAGATGCATAAAACACTTGAGTTCACAATGTCCTAATTTTGCAGGGGTAGGCTGTATAGACCATAAATCCTATGCACACTATTGAAAGGGGGTCAGAATCTAATTTACAGGTCTGATTCAAAGCTTGCTGAGGTTGATGGAAATCTCTCTGTTAAGTTTAGTAGGGTTTGGATCATATCTTAAAAAAAAAAAAAAGTGCTGAGAGAGTGGTAAGATTAAGTGAGAGAAATAAAAGTTTTCCCAGGATACATCCACTTTTTATATATCTATCTATCTATATATCTATTGAAACAGGAAAAAACTGTAAGAGTGATAGACTATCTCTTACGGTTCCATTTTAACTTTATTTCAAAATATAGTGAGCCTAATGAGTGAAGATGTGAGGTTATTCATTACCTGCTGTAATACAATAAATGGAGGTGCATGGTTGCCCCAGGGATCTGCATGAATAGTAGATTTTGGAAGATGTCCCCTGCAAGAATGTCCTTTCCAGTACAGAATGAACCAGAAGTACTGTCGGAATTATTTAGCCCATTGAATATACAATCCTGTAGCTATCCTCTGGCTAAAAACACGGGATTACATTTTCTGCTGATGAAAATGCATGCTGCTCCACTGACACTAGTGAGCCGTATCATCGCATTCCGCACAGAACTTGGTCTGTTTTTGTTTGCTGCTGCTGTTTAGTTGCAAAGGTCCCGCTCGGGACTTGGGCTTATTTGTCATACACGCTGAAGAAAACAAATGGTAAGATGAATGCAATGAAAGGCACTGTACCAAACAATCATTACTGCTAGTCTGCATCAGCTTGCCTTACAAAAGAAAAGTGGTCCTTAAATCAAGCACCAGAAATAAGATCCTTTTAAAAGAAGGAAAAATAATCAATTTTGAGTTTGCTCTTTTGCAGCAAAGTAGAAATTTTAATGCTCCTATAATCTCAGGCCAAGACAGACTTTGGTGACTATAATGGGACATAAGTGCATTTAGTTCTGCTGTTAGTAAGAGTAAATTGTATAGCTGTCAAGTTGTGGCACGTCTATGAAGTGCTGAGTAAAACCATTGCTGGGAATGATGAAATTAGTGTGCCAAAGGAGAGGGAAGAATGCAGATCCATCAAGTGAACCTGTTAAAATTTTGAAGCAAGTTTAAAACAGTACAGATGCCTTGACCATCTGCTGAAGAGTATGTGTGGACATAATTGCACAGAACAACTGTCATTTCATTTGAAAAAAAAAAGACCACCTCATTTTACAGGAAGTATGCAGCCAAAGGATGCAGTTTCTCCCCCCCTCTGAAGCCCGTGTCCTTGAAATAGCTGTATGTTCTTCGTTTAACACTCAGTTCCAAACGATCTGATTTATTTGTGGTTCTTCTGTTGTGTGTAAGGATTAACATCTAGCCTGTCCTGTAGAAGAAGTTGGAGCCTCTTGCACTTTAGCATGCCTGAACTGTACATCGGAGTTTATCACAAAAGTACCAAGATACTCTTTAACTGTAATGATGCTCCCAGGGCTTTGTTCTTGTGGTTTATATCACTAGAACCTTTGGCAGAATTATATCTTTGCATTATGTGGCTGCTTGTCCATTATTTTTATTACAGAAAAAGAGAATGTGAGCTTGGATCATGGGAGTATTGCTATCGCTTTCGGTGCGTGTCAGAGCTGTAGAAGCCACAGAGATGTATTTGTAAATAGATAAGATTTAATAGAACCTAATGAAGGTAGTGGACGTTTTCTTCTGCTCAAGTATACCTTAACAGACAATTTTAAGTATTTAAATTCACAAGTGGCTGCAGTAAATTTCAACCACCGTTTTAAAGGAGGGATTTTTCACTCCAGCTTCCTAAGCACAGACACACAGTTTTAGGTAGAAGCTCAGTTTTATGTGGTAGGAATAAAAAGTAAATATCTCGTGACTGGCCTCTGTCAAGTGATTAAATGTTTCTGAGCGTGGAGCGTTTCTTGTGAATTGTTCCCAGGTGCTGGGTTTGTCATAGCGCCTTTGCTTATTTGTGATTTGTATAATGAAAAAAATAGAGAGATGTGGGTAAGTAAGTAAAATAGTATTGTTTGTCTCACAGAGACATTTTTGCATCTACGTTTTACATTTCTGTTACTTGGGTGATGACTTTTGGTCTCTATATTTTTCTTTCTTTTGAAGTAGAACATGTATTTCCAGAGACCGATGTTCTTCAAAAGCAGATCCATTGTAAGCATAGGAAATCAATAAGAAAAAGTTTAGAGAAAAAAAATGATACAGCTGGAGAAAATGTCTGGGCTCACCCTGAGAGAAACATTCAGGGTTTTTTTATTTTACTGTCTTAGCAGTTTTTTGCTAGTGTTACTTTAGCTTTAAGCCATATGATTTTATCAGTTTGACTTTAGCTTACTAAAATAGAAATATATATAGATAGATACATAAATTCTAAAATCATCAAACTGTTTCTCCCAAGATTCAAAAGTGAGTCAAGAAGCCAGTGACCTAAGGCTCCTTTTTTTTCCATAGTTTTCTTTTCCTTACGTTATTTGTGTAGGCATTGTCTTTTTGCAGCTGGCTTTTAAAAAGCTGAATTATTTTAATTCCTTCTGAAACAATGAAAACTGATGTTGTATGTATAATATTATTATTGCTTTTTTTGATCTTACTAAATTAACATTTTGTGTAATGTGCTAAAGGAAGAGAAACAGTGAATGAAGAAAAAATTATAGTCAGACTTGTTTTCCGTGCAGATGTCTCATAATACCAGTGACATGGGCTCTTGTAACATGAGGCGAGTTCCAATATTTGAGCTTTCTGTTCAGAGTTTTTTTAAATGATAGTGCTCTTTTAGGAAGGAAAGGAGCAATGTTTGCTTCCTTTGCACCATATTTGTGGCTGCATTGCCAATGTAAACTAGCAACTGCTCTTGGTGAGTTCTGCTGTCCTTTGTCTTCAGATCTGTGGGATGCAACAGGTAAGCTTTTAAGGTAAGAGGCTGGTTTTTACCATGTGAATGAAGCTTTCTGCTTCTCCAAAACTCTTCCAACCAGGAAAACTTTCCAATAGGTATCTGGAAAGCTGAAGTCAGCAATTGCAATTCCTGCAGAAGATAGCACAGAAATGAGAAAAATATAAAAGAAAAATCACTACTGGCTCCCCAGTAAAGCCAATATACATTGATTCAGCCACTTGAATATCTGACTGTCACTTTATGCGCCTTTGAACATGGAGATCTGCAGACTCCACATTGAGCACTGCTTAACTGTGAGGATATGTTTTCCTTGTGACTGTTCCCAAGGCCCTTAAATGCTGGGGATATTTAAAAGGTTATTTTTTTCCAGCTGTTCACCAGAAGCTGCTGTGAGCCTGCACAGCTCAGGTGGCAGAAGGGCCATGTGTGGGCTTCTGGGCTACTGCCATTCCTAGCCTGAATAATCAACTTAGACCACTGATGATATTGTATATTAAAGTATTGGTCTGGGAGCTGCAACAGTTGGGAGATCAAATTTTCACAGCCCCTGTGAAACTGAAGTGATGCAGAGACCACAGTTCCCAGCTACGTCAGCTAAAATGGAAGGACTGCAAATTGGTGCCACAGATCAAAAATGTTTCTTTTCAGTGTCAGATTAAGATTCATAAAGACCTGCTCTCTTAAGGAAGCTCAGTCCATGAATTCTTAAGGAGACTGGGCTGCTGAGAGCTGGGGCTTTGCTAGTTGAGGTATTATGCTGTACAAACAGATGCTCAGACTGGTGCAAGTTTGGAGATAGCTTGTGGCTGTCCCTCCTCTTGAATTTTAGTAATCTGCCTTTCCTCCTCCTCTATGAGTTAAATGTAGTGTAACTAACTGACTTGAATACTGTGAATTTTTTGTTCTCTGAATTCTCTGAGTTTAGAAGTTGGATGCAGTGACACTCTTACTGCTGAAGAAATGAAAGAATGAGTAAAATGGAGACTCCTTAAGTGATGTGATGCACAGAGCATGGTGGAAACAAAGGGTCCCTATGGGATGACCCATGTAATGCTTCCTCTGTGAACTTTTCCAAGGAAATGGAATTAGTATGAAAATGTTTTGGAAAAAAATATTTTATAAATTAATTGTAGTGTGTGTCATCCTTGCAAATCAATAAAACATAGAAAAACTTGCCTGTAGGGTCTGTTGCATCATACTTACACATAGTAATGTGTTAAATGAAGCTAAAATAATCTGAAAAGATGTATGTGACAGATACTTAATCTTATTTAAGATTAAGGAAAATTGTAGAAGGAAGTGCAAAAATCTCTTTTTATATTAAAAATCTTGAGACAAATTTGCCCATGTGTATAAACAGTCTCTGGGGTCTTGGGGGAGAAATAGTTTGAATCCTCCCTCTTTTCACTTTCTGCCTTGTACATCTCCATTCTTCTATTCATATGTACTCATCCCCTGAAGATCATTTGTATGCCATTTAAAACTGCTCATTTAGATGCAGGTGAACTGCTGTAGTACAGGGATGTTTGGAATTTGTGTTAAGCATTGAAAGAGGTTTGATAAGGATCTTGATTTATCAGTTATGTTGTCAATATTTTTTGTGAAAATGGGAATTTCTCAAAAGGTTTTACTAAAAACAGTTTTCCCAGTTCTTGAACAGCTCCAAATACCACATTTGTAGTTCACAACATACCTAGGGTTATAAGGAAATGTATTTCGTGCTTGAAATACTCTGTATCACCGTGTGCAGAGCCAGATGCAGCCCCAGTCTAAATGGGAAAATATGTACCCACATCTGTATCTTATGCTGTGAGCACAGGCTGCACTTCTTGATGGGAAGGAGGAGGATGGAAAGTTTGCCTATAACACCCTCTGGTAAGTTTCTGCCTGATCATACCACTCAGTCATGGGCCACGTTAGAGATACATCTTAATTTCTGACTTCCAGATTGCATCTTGTTTTTTAAATAGTTAGGCAGTTAGTTTGTATTTTGTAGGTTTTTTCATTTTCTTTCTTTCTGGAAACCCTTTCCGATGCCAAAATAAGCTCACTCATGCTTTCGGTCCTCATTCTTTAGATTCCTAGAGTACCATCTTTATTAAAAAACAGAAAATATACTCTGGAAAGGTCTGCTCTGATTCTTAGCAGCAAAGATCTCTTATGCAGACTGTATGTCAGCTGCTTAATGAGGGCTTTTTATACCATCTCTGGAATATTATTTGCTGGTCACCCTTGGAGATACTGCACCAGCTGGACTGTAATTCAAATATCGTACATAAATTGTGTTTCTGGTTCTAAGATACATCTTGTTAATTCCTCCATTTCCAGTATAGAAGCAGGGAGGAAGCCTTTAAGTCTGATCCAACATAATTTAGGAAAAAAAAACAAAAAACAAAACTTTCACTAGTCACGGTCTAGAATGATTTCAGTTTTCTTCATACTGCTGATGGTGACCAAAATCTGTGTCGAGACTTGCCTTTTTTTTCCCCTTCTGGTTAAAAGTGTATTTAAAGACCATGTTTAATACGTCAGTGTGTTCTGTATTTATAGCTGTTAACTATGGCATCATTCCAAGTTCTATTTTAGGACAGCTTTTGTTCAGTTTCTGTGCAGTGCTCTTTTTTTTTCCTTCCCCCCCAGTGCAATGGGGGCTTCTGTTCCTCTGCTGGTATTGTAAGTCTTATTTTAAGCTTCCTGTAAAAGCTCAGAAGATGTATCTTTATCATTATGGTAATTATCTGACGTTGAATAACTGCATCTTTTAATGTTTAGAAGCTAAAGCTGCTCATCAGGCTTTTCAGTCGAAACCTTCCTCTTCTCATGTCAATCTTTTAAGAAATGATACCTTGCTTCTCCAGTTGTTTCTGGTATTTTGGTATTTCACTGGGCTGTTTGGTTTTTATTTTTTATCTCGGATTTCCCAGGTAAAGATGGCATATTTTTATCTAAAATATATACCAGAAACTTGCTGATGAGGTTGTGGTATGTATGTTTGTGCCTTCCCACAGGGATTATTTCTAAGATAGAGGTTTCCAGATCAAGTTACAGAACAGGCTCCAGATGGTCTGGAATCCTTCTTTAACAATCTATAGCTAATTAAACATTCAGCAAAAACTACTCTCTTTTTAAAACTGAGCACAGTCTTTCAGAAAAGCAGCATATTGATTTTTAGCTTTCCTCTCCATAATTTATATCTTTTGTTTCATTACTTAGTGTTTTTCATTTGCTGGTCCTTGCATCTATTTTAGTAGTCTCTTTTCTCCTGTGGTGCAGGGACTGCCAGGCGCCTTGTATCTTACTTTTCAGTCAATAAAGGAAATGAATAATATCTTTGTGGGCTATAGCTTTTTGTTTTTCTAAGTTACTGTGAAGGGGAGAAGAGTGAGATTCTGCTGTGGCTTACACTTGCAGCAACCTCTACTTGCCAGTTGATATCATGGAACAAGAGAAAGGGAGGTGGATCTGTGCATCATGCTACGGAAGGTGAAGTAGGCTGTGAAAATGACATTCACTTACTTTCATGGGCCTGATTTTAGGGTAGAATGTACTTGAGCTATATATGCTGGCTTGGACTAAGCAGTGGGGTTTTTTGTATCTGAATGCAAACAGTACAGTACAGTTAGTACAGACAGTCCTTCTGACTACCTGTAGTCAGAGAGACATATCAAGGGATAAACACTTGCACTCATCTCTAAAGAGAGCAGATTTTGCTCCCTAATGAATAGGATCAAACCGGGGTTCCCAATGAGATTTTTCTGTCACACAGTCAAATCAGGATTGTGTTATCCATTATTTATTAAACAGTGGAAGTTATTAGACAATTAATATTATTTATTTCACTTTGGAAGCATTGTTATAGAAGTGTTTCCTCGCTATTAGAGAACTGAGGGGCCACAACGTTGTGGGAATATTTTTATAGTGCAAAAATAGGCAAATTCCAGTAAAAGTTAATAAACATTCTTTCTGCTTCTTACATGCCCAAAGATTTTTCATAGCACTATCACTATTGTAACCCCTTGAACAAAGTCTGACTCAGATTAACTCTACATCTGATTCAATAAAACATTACCAGGCCTTCTGTGACAGAGTTAAGACTGTGCTTATTATATATTTTGCTGATTATGCCAGTGTGTTCTTCAGTTCTTAAGATAAGCTTCAGAAACAGATATTGGATCTATATTATTCTGCAGTTTTTCCATAGGAATGGTTAGGTGAGTTAAGAAAAAAGCTACTGAATGGCTTTACAATTAAGTACTAATATTCAAAAGCCTGCAGAGTGATTGGTATATAGCACACTGCTTCTGAAAACTCATGTCTCTCCATGATATTTTGCTGAATGTTGAAACATGGTGTGCTCTGGGAATAACAGTGTAGTTTGGAACAAGTTAGGTGTGCAACCATCCCTCTAAACATTACCTTAAGGCATTTTAGTAACATTCAGAAATTTTCTTACTACCAAGATTTCTGTTGAATAAGTGTCTGATACCAGTATGAACTATTTCTGCTGAACTAGTATCAGGTGTTGTGACAGAGTTAGAAAATGGTATAGAAGGACACCGTGTCCAGAAAATCTTTGACACTACGACAATTTTGCGTCCCTGCCACTGATGTTAATGGTGACATCAGCAGAGAGAGACAGCCTTAAATGAAAATGAAGGAGAGGAATTTTGAGGCTTGTCTCTTTCAGAACACAATGTTCCCGGGATATCCGAGTAACTTCTAGAAATATCAACAGGGTCCCGCTGGACCTGCCTTTTTGGAAAAGTGCTTAAACATGTATTTGATTCTGAACACAATGTTACTACTGGCTTCCCTTATACTGCCTGCCTTTCTGAAGTTAAGCATGTGTATCTGTGTTTTAAAGAAGTGAGGCTTAAAGAAAAATCCTGTGCAAGTCATTGAGATACGTAGATGCTGTCTTGGAAATATTTTTCCTCTGCAGTTGATAACTGGACATAAATTGACCATAGCACTCTGAGGTGTAAAGGTTTCACATTGTTACAAGTATATTTTCTCAGCTATTGAGGTCAGATAAATTGCATTTTAAAAAATATTTATTAATTACTTTAAAAAATGCCTTAATATGTGAAAAATTGTATCCCCTATAAATGTGAAAATAAAGTTGGGGTTTGGGGGTTTTTTTGTTGCTTTTTTTGGGTTTTTGTTGTTGTTCGTTTTGTTATAGTACTTTAGTTCTAGAGGCCTATGGGCTATTCTATGGTAAAGAAAAGAAGTTAGCTATCAACACAGTCTCTTATAGGATCTGGTTTAAAGCTTATTAGAGTCACTGGGAGGCCTTCTGTTGACTTGGGAGTTCAGAGGCTACATGCTGTTCTGGGACTTCTTTCAGGTTTGACTGTGAGAGTGTATTTATTTAACTGGAAGAAAAGAGAAGTTTGAGAGTAACTGGAGGCAAATTTAGACATATAGGAATATGCAGTGTATTGTTTTCAGTGTAATTGAATGCAAGCTGGACTTCATAAAGTTTCTGGACTGTTCAAGTTATGACATTGCAGTTGAGTTGCTTTTTAATTAAAAATTTAATGTATGTAACATCTTAAAACTAGTTGAGTGAGATCTGAAATTTTATGACTTTTTAGCCTACAGCAAATTTTAATCACTGATGTCTGGAACAAATTCTGTTGTAAATAAAACATTGCAGTGATATATTATGAAGGCAGAAAAACTTTTTGCTGTAGCACTGCACTACTGAAAGTTAAATAATCTTTTGTTTTGAATAAAACGGGTTTTCTCCCTACTCAAAGGAAATGTGTGAAGAACTTTCCATTGGATTGCAGGGTACATTCAGTGAATGGCTCTCTGCAATATGAAGTGCTGGAAAAGCATTCTAGGTATAGGCAAGCAAGGCAGGCTTCTCAGTTAATCTCTGGATGTTAGGAGCCAGTGCCCAGGATTTACTGCATCAAATACATGGTAAACAATGAGGAAGGACAGAACAGAGAAACAGCAGTACAATGTATTGGGTTAATTGTAATTGTCCGACTGTTTGTCTTTAGGAACCTGAAAGGGGATTTAAGGGCAAGCAGAAAGGAGGAATTTCAGTTTTGTAATCTTTTTTCCATCGTGGCCATACATGTCAAGAAAAACCATGATATTTGGGGGATCTGTGGGAAAAGAACAGAAATTGAAGCATCTCTCAGTCTCCAGGTCCCAGATAGGCCAGAGATAAAGCTAGGAGAGCTAGAACAACAGCTGTTAAAATAAAAAGGAGAGAGATAAAGTTCTGAAACTGCCACTGAGAAGTCTGGTTCAACATGCTGCATTGCTTATCCAGTCCAGACCCAATTTATTGTTCAGATCGATTGTAAAAGTAAATCAGCATCCTGTATATCTATGCATATGTAATAACTGATTTCCAAATAAAGGCTTGCTCTTTTCTGTACATCTACAGGTGTACAAATACACTTTAGGTATATGGCGATAGCTGATGTCCCAATTTACAAATGGTATGTCTCCAGTATTTATTTTTAACCCTTATTATTAAACGGGGCTTATAAGAGAGGTGGGGACAAACATTTTGGAGGCCCTGTTGCGATAGGTCAAGGGGTAGTGGTTTTAAACTAAAAGACGGTAGATTTAGACTAGATATAAGGAAGACATTTTTTACAATGAGGGTGGTAAAACACTGGAACATGTTGCCCAGAGAGGTTGTAGATGCCCCATGCCTGGGAACATTCAAGGTCAGGCTGGACGGGGCTCCGAGCAACCTGATCGAGTTAAAGATGTCCCTGCTCATTGCATTTAAAAGGGGTTTCAAATAAGAGAGTCTTTTAGAGATACTTTGCAATAATTAACTCCGAGACAAATTAATATCATGGTTTATGCTGTCAATGTGAACTGTGGGAAAGAAGACTGCGTAATCCCCAGATATCACCAACAGAAATTTAGATTGTAGATTAGAAATATAGATTACCCTGACCTGAGCCAGCCTTCTGCAGAAGAGCTGGCAGAAAGAACGGAGGACATGGAAGATGAGGAGCACCTGTGTGATGAAACCCTGCTATCTGATCTCACCATGGGAAGGGGCGGTCATGATTTAATGCAGAAAAAGGACTGTAACTGGCATCAGTGAAGAGGAGAGGGACCTTTATCACAGCCAAAGCCTTGAGGAGTGCTCCTGTTGTTACAAGGATGACGATCCTGCTGTCATAGTGGAGAATGCTGGATTCCGCTCTGAGAACTGCAGCAAAGCAGAAGAGCCAACCCAAGAGGACCTGTCTGTAGAGTCTGAAAATGAAAATGCAGCACTGAAAAAGCAAAAAGCCAGTGATACAGATGAAACAGGTTCATGGAGAAAGCACAACATGAAAGGACTTGAGTAATAGGGACAATAGTGGATGTTATCTAGATGGTGAAGGTAGAGGTCATAAACTGTCATTCATGTGTTTTGTTCCTGATGAAGACTTCTCTGCATTCATCTCCTTGTACCAATTTCATTCCCATGGTAACAATCAATCGTATCATCTACCTGAACTGGAAGCTAATGCCCTCTTTCATGCAGTCTTGTCATGGCTTGCTACTGGTTTACCAACAGCACTTTGCCCTTGCTTTTTGGAGACTGGTATCTTGGAGCAGATTATTCAGTTCAGATATTTGTGATACTTCTCTTTCCGATTCTGAACAAACACTCCCTGTTTTTGCCCTTTGTCATCCCAGAGTTAACCAAATGTTTCTTCTGACTTTCTCAAAAATACCTGTTTGTGTGCTACCAGTTATGAAAATTAATCAAATCTGTATATATTTATGAGATTACCAGGAAGCTGGAGGAGAAAGTATGCCTTCTTTCTCTTACCTGAATGTTAACGGATTATCAGATCAGAGTGTATTCACACATGTGACTTTCTCAACTGTGTCATTGCTGCTGTAAGCCCAAGAAACTGTTGTCATTACAGTCCACAAAATTCATATGCTACCACAGCCCATTTCCCAGCTTATTCCATGCTGCAGGATCAGTAGCCTAATCTGTGTTGTGTTCCAGGAAGAGCGTGAGCAAGACTGAAGTGCTATGAGTTGTTCTTTGTCTTTGCCATAGCCGCGGTGAAACATCTTGGTGAAACTCCCGGATAAGTGCAGGAATCGGACCATACTTTTTGTTAGAGGAGAACACTAAAAATATCCCCGGGGATTAAGAAAGAAAAAAAGCAGTGAGAAGGGTTGTCCTTAAAATTAGAAAATAGAGCGAGGGTGACTGAAAAGAAACCCTGCCACCTCTAGGCCCCAAGGACCTCCCTCGGTGGCCCTCCGACAGACTCCTCGCCCGGCGCTGGCACAGCGGTCCAAAGGACGCCAGGCCCTCTCCTCCCCTCTCCCTCGGGGCTCCGTGCAGAGGAGATGGCACCTCCCCACGCTCCGGGGACAGGGCTGGGGGCTGGGGAAGAAGGGCCCACGCAACACTTGGCAACCAGCAATTCTTTCATGGAGTGCTGGGAGACCTTGCGCAGGCCGGCTGCGCCTCCCTTTCCCACCAGCAGGATGTCTTCGTGCTTCATCTCCTCTCAGCCGCTGTCGGGCATGGGGAGCTGCACCACTTGCAGGGAGCCGGGTCGGTGGGGGGTCATTGAGGACCCCCCGACCCTCCTGCAACACTGTTGCCACCATCTCGTCCAGGGCACCCCAGGCACGGGCTGAGGAGGGGGCTGGAGCCCAGGCACACGAGGGGAGGTGGAGGGCAGCAGAAGGGCACAGGGGAGCGATCCCCAGGAAAGGGGCCCTCAGCCCCCCCAACCCCCTCCTTCTCCCACATGAGGCCATCTTTCAGGCCACAGGCCCCCCAGCTCCTGGAACAGCCATATCTGGTCACATGCGTTGCCATCACAGTGGCCTCCTGATGTCATGAGCTGCCTCACTGCCGTTTGTTCTGGACCCTATAAATAGAGGGACCCTGGCAGCTGGCCCACGATTTGCTGAGCCTCGAGGCCCTCTGATTCCAAGAATGGTTGGAAGAAAGGGGTTGCACAGCAGCAAGGCGAGTGGCTGCCCACGTCTGTGTGGGAAGGCAGAGAGGCGGCTGCAGGAGAGGCGGAGGAAGAGGAGGCAGCGTCAGAGGGGGGGCACCATCAGCTGCATGGTGGCGATGGCTGTCGCTCATGTGGCTGATGGTGTGGAGCCCATGGAGGTGGATCCACCAGAAGACGAAGAAGAACCCATGGAAGTGGATCCACCTCCAGCATGGCTCCCCTGGCACCACTACACCGTGCCAGGGCTCCCCTCCACGATGCCATCAAAACAACATCGTAGGAGCGCCCGGCCAGCGCCCTACCGTCAGCCCAGCCTCCGCACCTGGCATTAGCTGGGAGGCCCAGCCTCTGTACCTGGCCGTCCTGCGGGCTCACTGATTCCATCTCCCGGCATCAACAATTATTTTGTTGATTGCCCCGGGTGGTGTGAGCCCTTCTCTCCCGTCCCCCACCCCCACCCCTCCTGAAGGGTTGCCATCTCCTCTGCTCTGAGCCCCAAGAGAAGGGGATGAGACGACCTGGCTTCTGCCAGGTTGCCACACCGGGGTGACAGGAGTTGTCCCTCAGAGGGCCACAGAGGTCCCTGGGGCCTGGAGGTGGGGTTTCTTCAGTCTGAGGATGAGAAGGTTGCCCAACGGGTGGTTGAAGATGAAGCTGGACCACCTGCGGCAGTGCATGAAGAATAGCAACAGATCAAGCAAGGAAGTTAGAGAGACAGCTGTTCCTCTGGAGAAGCAGAAGACTGCAGTTCTGCCAGGAAGAAGTGCTGGCCTTCAGCATGAAGGTGCCTTCTAGCTGCTTCACGAGGAGTTCTTTTCAAGGTTAAGCAATAAACAATTTAAAAACTCCAAAACAATAAACCAAGAAATTAACAGTAAAAATGGTTTCCTCCTCTCTTGTTTGGTACTTTGGTGACTGCATCTGGTCTCCTCTGTCCCCTCCTGGTCTCCCCAGTCCAGGAAAGACACTGATGCGTGGGGTGTGGGCCCAGCCTTGGAGATGGTGAGGGGCTGGGGCACTCAGCACACAAGGGCAGGCTGAGGGAGCTGCCTCTGGTCCGGAGGGTGGTGAGGCACTGGAGCAGGTTGCCCAGAGAAGTTATGGGTGCCCCATGCCTGGAAGTGTTCAAGGTGAGGTTGGCTGGGGCTTTGAGCAACCTGCTCTAGTGAAAGATACCTGTCAGCCTCACCTCTGTGCCTTGGAGGATCATGGAACAGATCCTCCTAGAAGCTGTGTTAAGGCACATGGAGGGCAGGGAGGTGATTTGAGACAGCCAGCATGGTGTCAGCAAGGGCAAGTCTTGCCTGACCAACCTTGTGGCCTTCTATGGTGGAGTGACTACATCAGTGGACAAGGGAAGAGCTATGGATGTCATCTACCTGGACTTCTGTAAAGCCTTTGACATGGTCCCCCACAATATCCTTCTCTCTAAATTGGAGAGATATGGATTTGATGGATGGACTGTAAGGAATTGGCTGGATGGTCACATCCAGAGAGTAGTGGTCAATGTGGCTCAATGTTTGGATGGAGATCAGTGATGAGTGGTGTCCCTTAGGGGTCTGTATTGGGACCAATACTGTTTAGTATCTTCATCAATGACATAGTGGGATCATGTGCACCCTCAGCAAATTTGCAGATGACACCAAGCTGAGTGGTGCGGTTGACACGCCTGAGGGATGGGATGCCATCCAGAGGGACCTGGACAAGCTCAAGAAGTGGGCCTGTGTGAACCTCGTGAGGTTCAACAAGGCCAAGTGCAGGGTCCTGCACCTGGGTCGGGGCAACCCCCGGTATCAATACAGGCTGGGGGATGAAGGGATTGAGAGCAGCCCTGCTGAGAAGGACTTGGGGGTACTGGTGGATGAAAAGCTGGACATGAGCTGACAACGTGCACTCGCAGCCCAGAAAGCCAACTGTATTCTGGGCTGCATCAAAAGAAGCATGTCCAGCAGGTCGAGGGAGGTGATTCTGCCCTCTATTCCTCTCTGGTGAGACCCCACCTGGAGTGCTGCATCCAGCTCTGGAGTCCTCAGCACAAGAAGGACATGGACCTGTTGGAGCAGGTCCAGAGGAGGGCCACAAAAATGATCAGAGGGATGGAACCCTTCTCCTATGAGGAAAGGCTGAGAGAGTTGGGGTTGTTCAGCCTGGAGCAGAGAAAGGCTCTGGGGAGACCTTATCGCAGCCTTTCAACACTTAAAGGGGGCTTATGAGAAAGATGGGGACAAACTTTTTAGCAGGGCCTGTTGTGATAGGACAAGGAGTAATGGTCTGAAACTGAAAGAGGGTAGATTCAGACTAGATACAAGGAAGAAATGTTTTACGATGAGGGTGGTGAAACACTGGAACAGGTTGCCCAGAGAGGCTGTAGATGCCCCATGCCTGGAAACATTGAAGGTCAGGTTGGACGGGGCTCTGAGCAACCTGATCTAGATGAAGATGTCCCTGCTCATGTCAGGGGAGTTGGACTAGATGACCCTTAAAGATCCCTTCCAACCCAAACCATTCTATGAGTCTATGATTCTCACAGGTAAACCCCACAGCAATACTTCAAAGCGCGTAGTTTCCAGAGAACTTGGTTGACTGTGCCTGCAATGTAAATGCTTAGCTATAAGTTAAGGATTTTAAGAATTGGGCCTTAACTACTGTGAACCTGTAGGTCTTCCACATGGTGGAAGTTCTACTGTAGTGCGAGTGTGCAGAACATATTTCTCCAAAATAGGATAAATTTGTACAGAAATACCTACAGCTGTAACTCAGGTGAGTTTCAGTAAGGTAAGTGCATTCAAAAGGAAACAATAGAAAAGCAAGTTCTTGGATAAGTGCTTAAATTAGTTTTGCTTGCCAGAAGTCATTAATTGCACTAGACTTTATTATCAGGTGGTCCACATTTGCTTCATGTTTATATTTTGCTATGTTTATGTGCAACTGAAAAGGCCTTAGTATTAGATTTGCAATGTGTAATGCTAATGAGTCTTATGAGAAAAAATATTATAAATGTACATCATGATGTTTAACATGATTTTGAAGGCGGAAAAAGGTCTCAGGAACTCCCGGTAAAAATTGTGGAGAGGGATGTTTGTTAGTAAAACTTCCCTTCCTGTGGGTGTTGAAATATTGCTGTATGGGCTGGGGTATTCCAGTAAATCTTAATGAGTCTGAAAGTCAGAAGCTTACTGTTGTGCGATGTGCTTGCAATGAATCTTGTCATCTGTAAATCCAGTTCTTTCTTTTAAAGGTCAAAACTGCCAGGATGCATTGGTGCACCTGGTATTAAAGTTCATTATTTCCATTGGCATTGAAAGAGGAGATACAAATCATCAAGTGTTTCCAAAATTAGATACAGTATTACAATCTCTCCTAGGTCCTTGAGTCTCTCCTATGAGTCATTTCTTTTTGTGTGCGTTTCTGTTCACGTTAGTACAAATAGAGCATGTACTTGTATCCCATTCCTGATGAGATTTAGAAATTGAATTAAGCAGAAAGGGTGTATTTCAGTCTGGGCCTTCATCATTTTAGCCCTGTTGTTAGGGGAGCAGCGGTTTTGCAGAACTCTGACAGATCATCACATAAATGCTTCTCACCCATAGTGGGGCTGAGCTGTTTTAACTTAATTGTAACTTCATCCCAGTGATTAAAATTATGTCCTCCTCACTGAGCAGAAAAAGGCTTAATAACGGGGTGGTTTAAAACATTGTCCAGATACAATGTACAGAAAGAACAGAAATTATAAATAAAATGGAAGAAGAATGTTTCCTACTCCTCCTTTCTTTTTAGTTAAGCTTCTTTAATCGTGTTGAGAAAGTCTCTGCCCAGTATCATCCTGCAGTACTGTTTGTGGAAACAATCCCACATAAATCTGTGAAATTTTTATGACCAGTGTTTTCACTGAGAACGTTGAAGTGAGCACTCTAACCAAAGGCATTTGAACCACAGTTATCATCTGGGTCTATCATTGTCTATCCAAGTTTTCTAAAAATGATGGGTTTACTGCTCTGAGCGAGACTGATAAGAGCTAGGTGCTACCAGAGTGATGGAGTTTAAAGGTGGAAACCAGGGAGGCTCCACAATGGCTTTTCTCCTTTCCACTTTTAATCATCAATAAATTTCACTCTTACTAATGAAGGTAGATTGCCATTGAAAATCCTAACTTTTTTTCTACTTCAGTAGACTTCAACTTTTAATACTGTTCCTATAATTCTTGAACACCCAAGGACAAAGTTAACCTCTTCAGGTAAATCCTGATGTAATATCTGGTGTGGCAGGTGCCACTTGTGAAATCACCACTGTTGTCATTCACGTGTGGATAGCAACTAATAGGTAATAAATGTATCGTTTTAGTTGGATATGTTAATTTCAATAATTATTAAGTCAAAGCTTGATGACTATATAAAAAGTAAAAGGAGCATCACCAGTGTTGTTTTGCAGGTTAATATCACAGAGATCAGGAGGAAGTTTTTCATAAAGAAGTCATTTTCTTCGTTTGCTATCCACAGGATTTTGTGGTATGTTTTGGTTTGATTGTGGGTTTTTTGGACTACACTAGGCAAAATCGGATGTACATAATGGTCTTCAAAATGTTGCTGGTCTAAGAAGGCATAAGCACTCTGTTATTGATCTATGGAAACATATTGCTGTTCTGTATTTTTAGTTAATACTTAGATGATGATGGTGTGTGGTAGGCTGCCAGGTATTTTAGGGCTAGTAGTAAACATCAGAGAAATATTACTGTAGAGGATGTGAATAGCAGCTTACAAGTGGGTTGTCCTGTAACACCTATGACCTTATGATTCTGAAAGATGTATAAAATACTCTTGTGAGGCTCATGGGGCAGGAAGCTGATCAGCATTTGAACTATATATATAGCCATTAGAACTAGAATTGTTTTCTCTGGGTCGTCTTAAATGTAGAAGCAACAGCTCTGATGTTTCTAGGAAGTGTAACTCTACCCCGTATGCCTAGAACAACTATGTAGTAAATGAACAGTAAGCCCAAAAAGTTTCACACTTAAATGAGTAGGGACATGGTATTATAACCAGAGTAGGTGCTGTGCGTGTCCAGGATCTCTGAGGCACATGTTCTCTACTGAGTATACTTACTGTGTGGTACCCTCCAATCAACAGTACAGCTTCAGCTTGTCCAGAAACCTAGCCAAATACAGTAATTCCTCTCACTCTGGATAAGACTGGGGAAAAAAGCATATGTCTACTTCTCCCAACAATATCCCTTCTGCAGTTGTTAGAAACCAAACCCAACAAACCCCAACCCTGTTCATGTAACTTCATAATTCTTATTTTTCCCTGTAGGCATTAACACTTATTTAGCTTTTATGAGCCAAATAGTTGAACATAAAATTGAGCTCAAGTTGCTGAACTTTGCCTGCCCTAAATCTGACTTCACTGATTATCATTGAGCTGAATGTTTTCTGCTTCTGAGAATGTTAAATTAGTTCTGAGCTTGCCCAAGCAATGCTCGCTGGGAGGGTCGCAGATATTTCAGTCTGACTTTCTTGTCTTCTTCCCAATTATAGTTAGGGAAATGTTTCTAAAAGGGGTTGCCCATGAGATGGAAAAAATCATGTATGTTTGCAAAGGTGGGGCTTTACACACAGTACTAGATTGAATATCAAGATTTTAGTTTCTGATTCAAGTGAAGTATTGTATGGTTTAATTCTGAACATAGGTCTGTATGCAAAGAACTTTTCTCAAAGTTGTTTCTATCTCTCTGTGTTCATGCATCCCAGGTCGTCTTTCAGACATCTTGAAATATTATATTCTGTGTAGGGTATTAAACTTCTGTAAAAGCTTTGGGTCACCTGTGTTTGAAGAATAAAATCTTGACTTGGAAGAAAATCCCAAGCAAGTTATTTCAATAGTCAATTAACCTTGCATTTTATCTGCAATCTAAGTATGCTTAGCCTTGTCTGAGCGTACCTCTTGGTACTTGGCATACCTCTTTGAACTAGATTCTTGGGCTTGGCCTATTAACCCTGGGTATGTATTTGTATATTAAGATCAAATAACCTCTAAAATTTGCATTGGCTGAAACAAACAGACCAAACAACTTTAGCTGGTTGTTTTCCAGGCCTTAAAGAACTCCAAATTGTCAATATGTAGAGGTGCATTGATGGAGCACTCTGTCGCTGGTCTCCCAGTATGTCATGGTAATACATTATGTTACATCCTTCTGTGCGGTCTGAAGTGCACAGTAAGTTACAGCTCATTTAAAAATGTGTTCTAATACATTATCTTAAAAATCTAAAACCTTGACCATGTAAAACTCATAGTTCTAGCATTTGGGGGGGGAGGCATTTGTTGGGTTTTTTTTTCTTAATCTGGATTACCTTTCTCTTCCCTGCAGTTTAGAGTATAAATCAACCCCTGGTATTGGTAATAATCCTACTGTGGAAGGGGATTTTTTTAAGACACCTGTAATCTTAAATAGCTAAACAAAGTAGAAAAAAGTTATAATGAAAAAGATTACCCTTTAGCTGAGACCTTTTTATACTGAGATTTAGCCTGGAGTACATTTTTATAGCTGAGTTGTAAACCTGTAAAACAATGTTTCTTGTAAAGCAGAGCCAGTGATCTACAATAGCTGAAAGCTGACTTTATGGTCTAAAACATCTTAGAATTGGTTTGAAATACTTAATACATATTTTAAGCACATAAATTCTAGAGCTATGTGAAGTTTCGCTGGCGGTTTGATTCTCTGGGGGACAAGTTTTGGGTGACTGATGACTGTTTGTTAAAGTCAGCAAAAATTAATGCAGCTCATAAGAAACGCGTTTCTGGTGAGGGACTCTGGAATAATCTTTAAGAAGCATTATTCTTTAAAACAAAAAGGGCGTCTCTTATTTAGAATACATGCTAGTCACAAGTCACTATCTTAATATCACATCACAGAAATTTTTGACATGGTGAGGACCTTGTCTGTCATGTAGCTCATCTTCTTCATCATTCAGCTGTTTTCTATATTTATTAGTGCTTTGCTAATATAACTGTATATTTTATTTAAAAGCTTCTGATATTTTAATCACTGTTAATTAAAAGGTAGCTTCAAATAAATAGGATGTGTAAAACAAGGGCTCATTCAGCTTTAGCTTAGACAGTGTTCTTCACTCAGGCAGAGCTTCCACCGAAATCAGTTCAGCTTAGCAGCGCTCAGCTCAAAATCAGGTTAGCCTGAGTAGCCAGTGCAAAACCATGTCCTACCCTAGGAAAGCTGCTTTACTGATCTGTACTAATGATATTGACTGGCAAAGATTATGAAGCCAAAATCCCATTTATGTTTTAGCTGGAAAAAAAGAAGGAACAGGGAACCTTTTCTCCTACTTGCCTTCCCAAGACAGGAAGGCACATCAAGGACATCTCTTTCCACTGAATTTCTTAGCCTTTGTTCAGATTTGTGACCCAAGCCAACGAGGATGGGAGGAGATAGGCCAGCCCCATACCAAAATCCATCTGGGCAATTGCCAGGGTGCCCAGGCTGTGTGCTGCCAGCCAGTCCCATGGCTGCCCCGGTCCCGCCGAGCGAGAGGAGCAGCCCCCGTCAGAGCATGGCCTGGAGCAGGGCGGGTGCAAGCCTGTGCTTAACCCCCATGCTATAGCCCCTCACTGGACTTATTCAAGCAAGGAATGCACAGGCCTTAAATTCTACATTTTGGCTTAAAGTTGTTCTTGTTGTGAATGGTTACTCAGAGACAGTCAGGTGAAGCAAGAGAAGGAGGGGTGTGGGCAGCATTGGTGCAGTTTTTTTCCTTAGAAAATGCTATCCCAAGTAAGATGATTTCGGTATATCCGTAACAGACAGGGATTCAGGCTAAGATGGTGACAAGGAAGGGAATGATACTGTCAGTTACTTTTAATAGAACTTTTCTTCAGTGATAGATTAGATATATGAAACCATAAATGAGACTGTCGACTGACAAGGCTTTGCCTGCAAATGCAGTATTATGAAGGTAAGCTTTCAGTGACATTCTCTACCTCAGGCTACCAGCAGATTAAGCAAGTCATTTCTATTGCTATTGACACTGATGCAGTATTGTTTCT
Source organism: Ciconia boyciana (assembly GCF_034638445.1). NCBI lineage: Eukaryota > Metazoa > Chordata > Aves > Ciconiiformes > Ciconiidae > Ciconia > Ciconia boyciana. The sequence continues at coordinate 11,786,643 of NC_132939.1, forward strand.
TTCTCATATCTTTTACATGCCTTGTCAGTAAAAAATATGATAATTCCCTTCACAGTCACCAGAGGTGGTTCTAGACGGCATCAGAGGATGGTGAGTCACTTTCCTTGCTCGCAGCAGAGTGGCCGCTCGTGGCTAGACGAGCCTACGTCCAGGATATCGCTGATGTTCTGCACTGATGACATGAAGGGCTGTTACAGGCTGCTGCTTGGGATGCACAAAGCTAAAACAACAGAGGGTAGCAGAAAAAAACCAATCTTCCCATCTTATTCTTTACATTCAATATATTAGTTAAATGGCCACAAGCTTGTGAATTTTGTTTTAAAAATGCTCTTTTTTTCCACTTAGTGATACATGAAGAGAAGCTTAAGTGGGGAGGATTTTTAAGCATTTTTTAAGAATTTTTAGCAAGCAGTAGGGGAAAAATGGGATCTTGACATAGTCAATGCCAAGAGATATTCTCTAAAAATGAAATAGAAAGGACTTGTATGCAAAATCCTCAGCTTTGGCGAGGATTTTGGCGAAGTGACCTTAGAGAGAGGAAATAGCCTAATAAAGATCCTTGCCCATGGCTGTTTTTCAAAGACTGAAGAGGGTAATTCATGTAATGGCTCACACCAGCCCTACTTCTAGCCCTCACATGAGGAACATATGGCAGTATAAGAATAATAATAGCCAAAGGGTGAGATGGGGATGTACCTGAAGTATACTGTGCTACGGCTATTTCCCAGGGCCTAGAAAGGGGTTCTGAGAAACAAAGTATAAGCTAGGGCTAACTAAGCCTGTACCAGGGTCTAGGAGGAAACACAGCCTCATGCACAGCCTGAGGAACACAAAGAGGGTTTCAGAATCACTTTTCTCCTGCTCAGTTTCTGTCCTGAGCACGTCATTTGGAATAGAAACAATTTCTTATCCAACTCTAACTGCAAAACAAATCGCTTAAAGGCTACCAAGTGTGTGTGGAGGACCTGAACGCTTTAACTGACAGATGAAAACTAACTTTGCACATTTCTATGGGAAATGCCATGGCAGAAAGAGTTTTCAAGATGGATAGTCTGTATAAAATACCTTATTTTTGTACTTTTTTTTTTTTAAGTTTTCTAGTTTTTCCATGTTCCAGTCTGCTGCAGTCCCTGCACTCTTCAGACAAAACTTAGGAGAATGAATCTGTCATAACATGACATGACAGGCCCGTGACATGACAGGCCCATGACATCTGTGTTTGAACATTATTCTCCAGAAATGAGAAACAGTGCATTAAAGAAGCCTTGTTCATGTGGTATACCAATCACTCCCTGACAGCCTCCCTTTTAGTTCATAAAGAGACTATTAGGGATGGTGATGAACCATGCTAGTCCATTTACTAGCATAACAGGAATTATTAACTCTAATAAATGTATTATTATGTAGCCATTAGGTATCAGTTATAAAACTGCTTAATGTCTGCATGATTACTTGTAAATGGATTTGGAAAGGAGCTAAATTGGTTATTTATTGACCCTACTGAACAGCATTATTTATTGACTTGGCTCAGTAAATTTGATTTTTCAAGCCAAAGTGATATTATAAGTTTGTAATGGTCTAGCAGTGTGTAAGGTGATTCAGGAAAATGACATTTTTCTGAAAAACTGCTAAACTTATGGTAAATAGGATTCTAGAATGAATTGAGTTTCTCTTTCCTTTCAAGTTCATTAACTAATTACTTTTAAATATGCTCCTGAGACAAAAATCTGAAAAACTAGAGAATTTAATACTAGCTACATTGAGATACTGCTTCCAAGTAGCATGTGGTCCTGTGAGTCAGCACTAGACAAGGCTATCAGGCGTACACAGACTGTATCGCTGTAAAGCTAGGGCACGCATCGCTTCTGTCTGGGCTCTCTGCTTGGTAGATCATTTGCTCTATCAATACTTTAAAATTTGCTGCTACAATACTTGAAAAGACTGAAGCAAGTAAACAAGTTTCATTTCATGGGATGTAGTCTTCTCACTGAAGTTGATCATATTTATCTCCACTATATAAAACCTAATTTTAGTCTGATTATTTTCTAGAAAAGAAAGGCTGAGGGTACAGCCTACGGATTTAATTCTAACAGAGAAAGGCAAAGCAAGAAAAATACTGAGGCAAAGTCATCAAGTGCCAGAGTTCAGTGTTTGCTTCTTCAGTAATATTCAGTGCATGTTAAACATTTAGTGCATTTAATCCAATAGACAGACATTGCATATATATGTGGTCCTAGACTATCCGAAGAAGAAAGAAGCATTTTAGCACTCTTGAAATATGTTGAATTGCTTTTAAATAGAGAAGACTGCTGACTTTCATGGACATAATAGGGACTTTGGAAGCTCTTCCATTTTGGGGATTTGGGGGTTTTGTTCAGTAGTAAAAACAAGTTGTTCTTGTGAAGCAGATCAGTATTATTTGACTTCTATTTCTGGTACAGAGCTCAGACTTCTAATTAAATATCGTGTAAAAAATTTCTAAAAATGGTGGTAGGAAGGGATAGAGAGTTGACATCATAGTGAAAAGACCACACTTGATAAAGTTGAGCATATTAAAGACCTTCGAGAGGTCAGAGGGTATGTGAAAGCTAATGAAGGTCGATCTTTAAAAGGCATTGCGGAATTTAAACAAGCTGTTGGATGTGATGTGCTGGCAGGGTGAAGCCACTTTTCCCTCACTACTCTTGCCTGCTCTTTTCTGTTTCCTTGCTCTTGCCTGGCAGCAGGAGATAGGGCAAAGGCCATACTGTGGTGTGTTCTTGACTATTACAACAGATACAGTAAGGACCGTCACTGCTTTAAAAACAAAAGCAACCACAAGAACAAAAGACCAATATTATGAGGCCAATCCCATGTGACTGGTGTCTTTTTATTTCCCCCGGGCTGCAGACAAGGTTACAGAAGATGTGCCTGACTTGTTTCTAAAGCCACAGCACAAGGATTTGAAGGCCTCCAGAGATATTGCTGAATCTTGATGAGCATTTGGATTTTCTTTGCTGCATTTGCTAGTAGTGAAAGATGGAATAGAGGTCTGGTGTTCCAGTTGTGTAAGACTTAGAAACGGCTGGAAATTTTTCAACTAAATGCTGTTTCTTTTCAATTGAAGACTAAACTTTTTACACAACAGAATTAGTTTCAACCACAAAAATTTGTATTTTTAACAATGTTTGTGTTGAAATCCACCCCCCTTCTTGAATGAAAACCTACTATTATTTGCAATAAAAATGGTATTTGCTTCAATGCTGAAGCAAACCTTGAGGAAAAAAATGCATCAAACCCAAGCTGAATATTTGCAGGTAATTGAAACAGAATGCTCATCTAAAGTTAAACTCTCCCCACCCCAACTTCTCTCTCCAAAATGCCTTGAGTTGTCCAATTTTAATAACTCTTAAAAACAGAATCTCAAATACTTGTCATGGCTGAACTTTTCAGGTTTTACTTAGAAACTGGTTTGTACATTACAAAAATATAATTAATCATGAGTAAGAACTAAATTTATCCCTTGAAAACCTTTACTATCTTACAGATGTTTACAGGCTCAAGCCTGTGTGCAGCTGGCAATTGTCTGCTGCAGGCTGCTAGATAACATCTATCCTTTTCCAATGCAGCTTGCTTTCTCTATTTCACAATATAGAAGAGTTAACTAGCAAATGTCCCATTAAATTTGCAAGGATGGGAAGAAGGAAAGAGAAACTCTAGGCGGAAATAGCATGATATGTCAGAAACAGTCTTGCAAAGAAAAAAAAGGCAGGTTGTGTGACAGTGATGTATTTAGATGGAGGGAGAAAAGTACTTAAGGAATCTTTTGGGAATTATAGAGGAATTATACACATTACCAGCACTTTATATCTTGTACAAACAATTATAGACATTTGTAGCTTTCTGAATGCTGTAAATATAGAAGCACCAAATGATTGCAAAGAAGTTTGGTTTTGCTATATGGCTGGAGGAGCCTTTCTTGTTTTAGTGCATGGTAGCACTGTTTTTTGCTCCCTTGTACTGGCTTCCTTCTGTTTTAAATTGAGCAAAATATAATAAAAACCACGTGGGTGCTCCCTACAGACGAAAGCAAGGGCACCCAACGTTAATGTTATAAGGCTCTGTCACCAGAATTCAAGGACTGTGTCATGTAGCTGGAAATCAGAGTGGTCAGATTTTCCGTGGGCTGCTGACAGGAAAATGTAACATATGCTGTATTTCACAAGTACTTATATTTTCAATTCTGCATCAGAGCTCATTGCCTATTATTTGCTTGTAGTTCACTGTTAAAGCTTGAGGAACATTTTTCTCGATTTACAGCTCTATTAAACTGATAAATCAATCACTTGTGTGAGGGGAGGCAGTTTGCCGGCATTTGCTTTGCCAACACACTGCCACCCACAACAGTATTCACAGGTCCTCAAGGATATGGTAAGAGGGAGGAAGCCTTCCCTGTAACTTAATTTTTAAAACATAAAACCGGTTTCTGGTGCTCTGAGCGACTTTAATGAGAATATTTTTGAAGAGCTGTCATCTGCTAATCCAATATTAAACTTACTTTGTTTTTACATTGTTGTTTAACAAAATAGCTGCACTATAGTTTAAGAGGTAAAAGACATTTTTAAACAAAAGTCCATGTTATGCTTTTTAAATTGTAATTCCCAAAAGGGGAGAAATTGAACCAAATATTCTTGGGAGTTACACAGAGTATTTTTTCCACTGTTTAAGTTGTCTTACCACTGTACTTTGGGATTTGCTTGTCTTTCCTTGAGTGTATGCTTACTTCTGGAACAAAAGTGTCAAGGCAGTTCTTTTCAGAAGTGTCTTGAGACTTTTGTCTGTGGTGCTTACGGTGGGCTACTGTATGACTATTGGTTTAAGTAGTGGTAGTCTTTTTTTTTCTTTAACCACACAGTAGTGAGGATACCTGAATCAAGTAGGTAGAGTTCACCGTACTGTGCGGGAGACTTCCAAGCTCTAGTTATGAGTTGCAGAACAACAGTGCCAGGGTCTGAATTAGAGCAGAGGGGTGTCTGTGAGAAAGCAAAGTTCTTGTTGGAGCTTATTTTCTAACAGTGGACAGTACAGATACAGCAAAGGAAAGGTACCTCCGTGTTAACTTGAACTGAACAAACACAGCCAGATTCCTTCTGTTAACACAAGTAATTTTGCATACTCAAGTAGAAAGAATCATATATACTGTGCTATCTGTTCTAAAACTAGTAGCCTTTTCCTTAGACAATATAGATAACTTTGGTTTTAAATTTTATTGTTCTGATCTACTAATTTTGTCAAAATCAGCTTACTATTACATATTGCCTCTTAGTTAGAATGATGAATTTATACAGGCTTTATTGAAGATATTGTTCTTTTGCATGGGTGTAACTGATGGGAGACCTGGCTGAGCGTCTTGGAAAGAGAGAATGCAAAAACGTAAAATGAAGAAGCATGTACTCTGTCAGCAGGGTTTCTCATATAAACAAGTTTATGTTAATGTTATGTTTCATCATTTATCATAATGTCAGGATGAATCCTTTCATGCCTACATAGGATTTAAATAAAATTAGTAAGATCTTTTCTATAACTTCTGCAGCAACACTGAAGGGAACAAATGAATGTAATATGCATAATTCTTTTCCTGTGATTGCAGTGAGAGACTTAGTTGTTGGTCCTTTATTTGTGTTTGACACATAATTCACTTCTGTAATATTTTCCTGTGTCATTGCCCCCAGTGTTCTGCATTAGACAAATCTGCATCTTCAGGTAAGTGCTATTTTCAGCAGTGCAATTAGGATACTGCAGAGAGCAAGCAGGAATGTCTCTCTTGGTCTCCTGGTAGATTGCGTTGTGCCAGTATTGCACATGAGACTGCTTGGAGCAGTAAGCTTAGCGACTGCAGTTTCGTTATCTAGGCAGCCATTCAAAACATTGGGATGGCGTCTGTTTGTTCTTTCTATTATGATACTTTCAGAATCTACTTGATTCTGACAAAAATTTAGGTTGTTCAGAATGTATTCTGTATATACACTGATGAATGAGGCAAGATGGAAGAGAAGAAAAACACCTCAAAAAGGAAAACCCAAGTCTGGGTGCAATAAAGTGATGTTTTGTACTGCTATACTTGTTAACAAGCCTTGCTTGACTTTCATATCCCATTCAATCTTGTAGTCCTTATGTAGAGAAAAACTTTCAGGGATAGCAGTAAGATTCTCAGCACTTTTGAAAATCAGGAGCATAAATAATAGTTTGTCTAACTTTCAGTAGCCAGCTATGAACAATTTGTACTCTGTGATAATATTCTAAAGTATTTTGAATTCTGTCTCATTTCACTACATAGAGAGAGTTGTTTTTAAACCCTCTTCTGTGCTGCCTCTTCACTTGGCTCTGTTACTGTCTGTCCTAAACTGACTCTCTGTATACTGTGCAGTGAATTATGTAATCGTTCCTTTTCACTGAAGATCAAACATAAGAAACCCTATTCTACTGATTTTTTAAAATCTGCCAGGTTCTGGTGTGCCTTTGCCACCACATCACCAGGGAAATTGTCAGAAGACCACAGTGTGTGAAGACCTGTATGAGCTGCATCTTTTGCCATCTATTCTGCTATTAAAACAAAAATCTTTTGCTTTCCTGACATTACTAGAGATACCATTTCCACAGGTGGGAACTCATAAACTGAGGTCTTGTTGTTGGACAATGTTATTTGCTCTGATGAAATCTTTAGGCAGTGGTGACCCATCTCTTTAATGTAACTTCCCCGGGCTGTTGCTGAAAGGAGAATTTAGCCTTGACCACTTCATTCTGTTGCTTTCTTTGTGCTGGCGTGAGCTTACGTGCTATATATAGCAGCTGTGCTGAGTAATCAACAATCTGAAAGGTAAGTTGAGAAATTGGGATATTTACTTGGCTTGAGCTTACCTCCCAGCCATGTGAATACTGGAGCTTACACAGAGAAGGTGATGGGACTGAGTGGCTGTGCTCAAGGCAAAGGGCAGGTGAGAGGATCTTGCTTCTGGAAATTGTGTCGTTGTGGCAGGAAGAATATGGTATTCTCCTGGGCAAAGAAAGGCATTGGGAAGAAATATGTGAAAATGCCCACTGTATTGAATATTAATGCTTCTTTATGTCACTAACAGTTTCAGGACAGACAGCATGCAAACCACGCTTGGATTTTGAGGGATATGAAAGAACTCTAAATCTGGATAGAAAGATTTAATTTTGAGAGAGTGAGAGTTGCTTATTGAAGAGAAAATGGATATTGCAGAAGGACTGAAAACTTCACTGAAACTTTCAGCTCATTAAGCTCTAAGACATTAGTTTCATTCTTTGAATAAATATGTACATATCCAAGAAAATCCTTCCTTTATGATGTATGGGTGTGATGCTGAAGTCAAAACACACATGCTGTCTGCAGGCCGTACAGAGCTGAGAGATGACAGACTCACCAAGCTACTTTTTTTAATTAATTGTGTGGTGCTTGAAGGGAAGGGGCACAGATTATGATTATTTTAATTTTATGGATCAGTAAGTATGTTTCCCTGTTGCACAACAAGCACTTCAAAACTGATCAGTCTTCCTGCACTGTAGGCTTCAGATTCACCATTGCTTAAAGCACCCAGCACTGCTGGCAGTTACCATCCTGGAAAATGTCACTTTTCAAAAACATCGTCAGATTGCAGGTCATACATGAATCAAAGCACACCTAATCCCTTAAACAGCCAAGGTACTTTCTTGCAAAGCTTTTTGAAATTATCCCTGGCCCATGAATGCAAACTGTGGCATTAAGACACAGACTTGCTTTCAAAGTTATAAATATCGTAGTTCTTATTGTTGTCATGGAATCTGTGGCATATTCCTACAAGGAGTAATGTGCTTGTCACATCAGACAGTCCAATCTATGTTTTGTTTACTCTTTCCCCATACTGATTCTTCGTTTATAGCAATGCCTCATCCAGGTGTGATGGAGGCTTTATGACATTTCTCTGACATGAAGGTGAGACCATTAACTCTCACCTGTCTTTCAGAACGCTTTCTGCAACTCTGGCTTCTCTTACCTGTTTTCACTGATCTGATCTGACTGCTATGGAAATCCTTTTTATGTTGCAACAGATACTCCAAACCACAAATTGTACAGATGTGGAACATGAATTTATTCATTCCTAGTGTTCATCTAGCCCATGACAGTTACCATATCACTGAACAGCTCTGGGAAGTGACCGGACATTTTCAAATAGTATACCTTCTGTTGAATAAGATTATTTTTGCTACATAACTTCCACATTGTAAATCAGATATGCCACTGTGTACGGTTTGATGAATAACTCCACAAGTCAAACTAAAGACACAAACTGAAGAGGGGCAAAATAACTTGCCTATTCTAGTCATAGGAGTGGTAATTCTTTCAAGAGGTGCAGTGATAGGATTTTGTTTTAAAGTTGAATTGCTGTTGGCTACAAGTCATTACTGTTGGTGGTATGCCTTTGTATAGACGCTATACCTTTAACAGTCCTTCCTTTGCTGAAAGTGCCTGTGATTTCAGAAGCTAGGGTCCAAATGAGAAGACAGCTGTGCAGCAGGTTAAAATGTATCCGCTCTGCTCTTCAGGCATTTCTGGGATGCTCTCTTTTTTAAAAATATTAACCAACTAAACTGACCTTCCCCTTCTACACACATGCTGGAGTGTGGTTGTCACCCTGTATGGTGAAGCTGAAGGACCAGTGAATATGTTTTTTGCCTGTTATTTATCTGAACTTTGCAAACAGGCGCTTTTTTTTAAACACCCTGTTATTCCTCAGCTTCTGGATGCTTCCCCACATCCTTTTGTCCCTCTCTGAATCATTATCTGTAGCAGCTTGGCATGAATGAGGCTTCATGGGACTCATTACAATCCCTTTTCCCTATTGGAATTTCTCCTGGGCATGATGGAGATAAATTGATAGAGTTGTATAGGAAAAGCTTGTACTGCAGTGTTGATACTGTTATTGTCTGGATAAATAGGATACTTGAGCTGCCTGCTAATAATCTGGCAGCTGCCTGTTAATAACCTTTCATAAAATTCAAACATTTTAGAAATTCTGTGCTCTGGTAGCAGTCTAATCTGTAATAGATGGGGAGTTTTTAAGATTATGATGATCAATTGTTGTTCATGAACAGAAATTAACATAATATTCAGTTAGAAATTATTTAGTTTAGATATTAGGATAAGAGATTTACATACATTAGGAACTGGGGAACATTTCAGAAGAGGAGGAGCAGGAAGGAAGGGTTGATACCTTGGTTAGAAAGGAGCCAGGTTGCTGGCCCTAAAAACGTGCTAAAAACTGGGAGGAGGCTGACAGATGTAGAGGAGCACAGATGTCAGATGGCTGTGATCCCTCAAAACAGCCATGGCTAATGTTCAGTGCGTGTCTGAAAAGGCTGGGAAAAAAGCAGCATAACTGCAATAAACAGGGAAAGCAAATCAGGCTCCTTCCTATGTCAGTTGATAATGTGTCCAATACAGTTAGCAACAGACCAAGGGCAAAACTTGCCAGTGCTAGAAGCCTGGAAAATGAGATGGGAGAACTGGGATGCTTGGTTTCATATGATGATCCTGACAGAGAGGCAGCTCAGAGACCTTGCAGAAAGAGGGTAATTGGTGCATGTGATGTTCCCAGACTATCAACTTTACACAAATTGACAGAATAAGATGTGCAAGTGGAGGCATGGCATTGTTTTTGTAGACTAAAATGAAGTGTAACAGAATGAAATTATTGTTGAAAAAGAGAAAACAGTATGAATTCCTGTGGGTGGAAGTATCACACTGTAATAATAAAAATGTAGTGTTAGAATTTTATTATTACGCCCACCCCCAATCAGGATATAGATACAGGATGGAGATCAGCAATGTTAAGTGAGTTTAGAGAACCTGCAAATTCCGGGCAGGTACTAATATTGGGATGTTTCAGCTACCAACAGAATTAATGCCTCATCATCTATGACAGGACATACATAGAAACAAATTTTTTGGAGATAGTAAATAGCTGCTTTCCAGAACAACTAGTCTTCAATCCCAGAAAAGCTGTGTTCTGGCTTTGGTCCTGAATAGCGCACAGGACCAGCTCAAGAGGTATGTGGGAGAGCTGATCTGTAATAGCAATTACAATACGATTAGATTTAACACTGCAGCAGGAGAGACTAAACAAAATAAATCCAGAACACAAGTGTTCAATTTAAAGAAAGGGAACTGCATACTAATAAGGCAACTGGTCAAAATGAAGAGAAAGCATTAAGGCAAGAAGCCTAAAGGTAGCCTAGACACTTTTCAAAATTACTGTATTAGAATTCAAGACAAACAGCATGCTGAAATTTGAAAAGAAAGCAGAGTGGTCCAGTAAAAACCCTGCATGGCTCAATAGAAAATTAAGGTGATTATCATGTAGAAAGGACTGGCATTTGTAACGGAAGGTTTGTCCTCCAGAAGAGAACAGGAAAGTCCATAACTCATGGCAGATCAAATGTAACCAGGAAATTAAGAAGGCTAAGACAGAATTTGAGGAGCACCTTGCACAGGATGCAAAAAATTCATCGTTAAAAGTTATTTCAACATAAGAAAAGCAGGAAGATTGCAGAAGCAAGTCCTGTCCACAAAAATGGCTCTGGAAAGGATGCCGGGAATGATGGACCATGAGTCTGACTTCCATCCTTCAAAAGATAGTAAACTTGATAATTAAGATTACTGAGCATATAGATAAGCTGTTGGGGAAGAAGTTCTCCATCAGAACTGGAGAAACATAGGAGAAATAAGAGAAATCTGAGTTTCCCAGCCACCCTTTCAGTTATCTGAATTGGCTTAAGGTTCCTATGGTTTCTATACCACGTACTCGCACCTGCTGTGCAGTCTCACCCATGGCAACTTTTGCCTGTCTTGTTTTCATTAGTCTAAAGCAAGACAAAAATTTGTATTTTCAGGATTCACTAGGGAATTATGATGTTTGTCCAGGAAGAAGATCAAACACGAAGGGAATGAATAGCAGGGTATCTGTAATGACATAGAGTGTGCATGTTGTTGGTGAGGAAGGACTGGGTGGTGTGTAGACCAGATGGCAGAGGAATTTTGGAGAATATGTCCTGTACATAGGAAGCAGGAAAGCAGCTGGAAGGATGGATGGAGACAGAATTGTGTGTGTATGAAATGTCTGTGGCATATGCAGGAGCAAGGAGTGCATGTAACACATGAAGGAAAGCAATTCCTTAGATGGGTATTTTCTTGTGTGGTGCTGTCGTGGCTGTCCTTCCTACATGCAGTTGACTACCTGGCCTCCTAGGCTATTATGTGTGGACCCCATGCTTGCTTCTTTCCCAATTGGTCTAACTCTAGATCTGTGCCTGTCATTATTGCACGCATACAGGAGGCACAGATGATGGGCAAAAGGGAGGGTGAACATAAAGCAGAGATTGAAGGTGGCCTCAAATGTACGGACAATAAGGACTCTGTGTTCTTGGATCTTGGGTTTTGCCTGCTTTGGACTTACAAATAACCTTTGACAACACTGAGCAGCTCCTTAAGAGAGAACATTTTTACATTTGTAACTGCAGAGGCTGCTGTGGTAACTAAATATATAATGAGGTCAAAAGGTCTAAACAGAGCTCAGGATCTTAGTGAAGTTGATAAATTTAAAGGAAGCATATTTGTAAAGTGTTTGGACAAATAAACCAAATACTATGCTGCAGTTATGGAATCGTCAAAGCTCACATCTCTGGTATTCTAAAATGTGCTCTTCAAATAGCACATTTATTACTCAGGGGAGGGTTAAACAGCAAATTCATTTGTGACTAATACCACAGACCCATCAAGGAAGCAGATATGTTTTTCAATTGGCTGAATTATCATTCTTATCTAAACGGATCTATTGATCATTAATGATCTAGAAACCCTTAGGGCATGACAGGCGAGTGAGAAAAATCCAATAAGCTCTTCACCATTGCAGAATACCAAGAAGCAAAAATGCTACTATTGTGCCCTTATAGCATGCCTGTGAAACACTGCATGAATTAGTAAACAGGATCTTCTGGATGCTACAGGCTGACCTTCAGTTCTCTTAGCATATACAGAGATCTACTGAGTACAGCCTTTCATTCAAATGGTACCTGTTTTCAGACAATATATTATAAATTAAAATTTTATTTATGACAGTAATACTGTGTAACACATACAAACATACTAATTGTTATTTAGAGCCTTACAAATATCTTTAACATGAACACAGCATTCCCAATGCTACTTTTTTTTATTTAAAGCAAACTCAAACTGGGTACGTTCACTTATATGAAATGAAGACATTGCCAATAAAGATGTGACTGAATGTCATAGTTACTTTCCATGCCTTACTGAGTTAAAAATCCTGGTGTGTGACCCCTACTATGCAATAGTGAATGGAATGAGAAAAACTCAATTTGATTGTTCCATCAGGTGTCACCAAAGATCATGATTTACTATTGGCTTTCAGATATTTAAGCCTGTTCAGTTGTTTAAGAAGCAAGAAGTTCCTGTTTTAAGGAACTGCATTAGTAAGAGGACCTCTTAGATTTACCAGTAAAAAAAGTCTGGTATTATACCATAGGTTGTAATATCAAGAGGGATTGCTGGTCAAGGGTATCTGGGGCCAATCACTCGAGGTCTGATTCAGACAAAGTGTCTTATCCACAGTCCAGTGTCTATCCAGTAATTTTTAATGTGTTTTAGACCAATAAAAGTCTCTCTAGTTATAGAGCTCTGCTGAAAAATCTTACCCCTTCCACCAAAAATGCCATTTGGATTAAACGACTTCTTTAATTAAAGCATACTGATTTTGTTCTCTTCCTTAAATAACGCTTTTTTCTAAAGTATTTTGCTTTGTAGGCGTCAGCAGTATTAAAGTTGGTGCACGGTCATAGAGTTTTAAGGGATAAAACTTTCTGTAGACTTCATCCGCCCTATAATAACCAGGCTTGGACCAAGAGCCCATCAACCCTCTCCATATCTGTGCAGCACAGTGAAGACATTTCTCAGCCATGTTTGGTGCTGCAAGCAGGACAGCATGTCAGCTCTGGTTAGCTGTACTGGGAGCCAGGTGTCTTAGGATGGGCGTGGTGCTGCTCTAACCTGCCTTTGGTACCCAACTTAGTTTATCCTCTGGTGTGGACAGCATGGGCTGTGTTTGCTGTGGAGTTACTGGAGTAGTTGAATTAACACTGTGTTATGCTCTACTGCATGGTACAGACATGCCTTCTCTCTGCTGTGAAATCATTTGTATGTAAGAGGAGAGGAAGGAAGATTCATACCCACTAAAGTCCAATATTCCTCCTTTAAAGCAGTAATGGAATAGTGTGTGCTGAGTACGGTGCTGGCTTTTGCCCAGTGAACAAATAGGAACAAAATCAAATAGTGGATAGCAGCTCAGTAAGAGAGCAATCAATCTGTCTTAACTCTGAATAAGGCACGGGTCATGTAGAAGAAATAGTAGGTGTGCATGTAGTAAAGATGTATATCATAATGAATATGCACAGTCTTAATCCTGGTATTTCCTAATTCATTAATTCTTGGCTATACTTTTCATACCCTTGGAAATTATTCTTATAAGTAATGTATGAACATATTTAAGAAATCGTAATGATACTGTATTCTTCATAATGGTTTACTATTTTTTTTTTCATTTTTGGATGGTGATCTGCATGTTTTTTCTTGTACTCAGGTGCATATGTGTGTTTATAATATACAAAATAGCAAATGAAATAAAGCTTCTGGTGTACTTTTTGCATGCAGCTACATTTGTCTTGGGTTACTTCTTATTTTGTCCAACATAAACAGTGCTTTTCAGGATGACGTGCTCCAAATAAACTTGCTAGATATCTTTTAGACAACAGACTAGAAAGAGGACCTAACCCTGTGAATACAAATCAACCCCATTTTATTAAGCTAACCTACTATTAAATATAGTGTAGAATAAAGTGGTTTAAAAATCAGCCAGGAATGAAACAGAACAAACAGAAAAAAGGAACAGGTGATATGGCACAAGAAGCAAGAAATAAGGCTTGATGCCAAGGTGGACATGACAGAATTCTTGACTGGAGAGAGGAAATGGGTTCTGCACAGCAACTGGGAAACTCGAAGGAATGAACAATGATGAGAGACTGGAGAAGAAAGCGGTGGGAGGAAGATCCTGATCTAACAGCATCAGGAAACAATGCAAGCACTCAGTCTCCCTGCTTACTCGCATTAGCTGTTAAATAAATTTGGTGTATCTTGTACTTTTGGTAATTGTCACACAGTAAGTCATGCGATACCTTACTCATTTTAGGAGCTCCAGATAAGCCAGGTCAGTAATTCACCCTGGTTATGAGAACTCCTTTGCACACCTCCAAGAACCAGTCGGTGACTGGACCAAAAATGTTCCCTCTGCTGGGTGTTCTGGCTGGTGAGTATTCCCTTTTTCAGCTGGCCACGTTGGTAGGTGGTTGTGCTAATTACTTAGCATGCAAGACAAGTCTAAAGAGGCCTTTTGTTTGATTTTGGATAATAATAAAACATTCTCTTTGATTAATGCAGATGACTAATTCATTAATCCATATCCACTGCTGTATTTTAATAGAAGTGTGTGATACGTATAGATTTCTGCTTCTTGAAAAAACAAGCATTTTCTTTATTTATTATTTCCTGATAAATTAATAATGAGTATTTTGCTACCTCTTTGATGTTGCTGGCATCAGATTCTATGTGTGGCTTTTACTCAGACCACTATATTTCAGGTCAGTTCATCTTGTTTTTTCTGATTCTGATATAACTCAAATGTTTTCCCTTTTAGTCTCTGGTAAATTATTATTGTCTTAGGCCATCATCTTTTTCCTCCTTACATGCAAGCATTAGGGTAGACATGCTGCATTTGAAGAAAACTACACCTTTCTGCAAGTATGGCTCACTATAGCATTACAATGCATTATTAATTCTGTACTTAGAAGATTAAGATAAATCACACACTGGGTATTATAATGAAGCTTTGGGATTTAAGGATGTAATGTGAGGTTGGCACCTCCTTAAGAGGAGTTATGAGAGGAGCTTGCTACTAGAGATATTCAAGGAATTTTCTTGGGGCCAAACACGTGATGCTTTCATTAATGACCTTTGTGCAATAATGAAGAGTTTGCTAATGAAACCTGCTGTTGGCATGCAGCTGGGAAACACTGTTACTGTGCAAGAGAATTACCGTATGATAAAGAGGAACTGGATAACCTTGAGGACAGGCAAGAGATAAAAGAGAAGAAATTCAGTAGCTGAGAGAACAGGTTCATGCACTTAGGGAGTGTTCATAAGAGCTTTCTCCTATGAGACAGTAGCTGCCACCTAACCCAGTCAAGGTCAGGATCCACTAAGTTTCAGTCACTATTCATGTGAAAAACTGCTTATAGCTTGAACATCATGGCACTTCTACCAAATCAAAGCTGTTGCAAGTTTTACAAGTTATCTATTTTCCTGTCTTTCCTACTTGCACAGCCCTCCTGGAAACACAAGGGAGGTGGCAACACCCAATAGACACTGAATAGCACAAGCTTGTTTCACCTGCTTAGAACAAGAAGAAAAGAGGGGCTTAATTCACTTGCCCATCCAATTTGGAGACAGAATCTGAGTCTCTAAGGAGAGTATGTCAGCAAATAGGATCAAGAATATCCTATTGCAAGTTTTCCGTATTCTCCAGTTGAAATACTTTCGCTGTATATAAAATAACTTCATACCAATTGCAACAGGAACTGCACTTTGTATTCCAAACAAATCACCCAGCTACCAAGCTTTCTGGCCCAAAGACTTATCAAAGTTTTTGTTTGGTTGGTTTTGACAGGTAACTGCCTTTCTCAGTGTTAAACTGACTGGCAAATCCATTCCTCAGCAGATACGTTTCTTGAAGAAGGGCTTGAGTGTTTGAAACTGCTAGGTTTTTTCCCAGCTGCATTAGGTCTTCTGATAAAAGGTGCCATCTGCCTTGACAAACGTTGCTTCCTGTTTTCTAAGCATGAGAAAGTGCAGTTTCACAACAGGCTTCTGTGCTACTGCTAAAAGCTGGGGCCTAGTTCCCACTCACCTCCCGTATGCTACTTCTATCATTTATATCGCATTATGGTGAAACTCGCCCCCAAAAAAAATGTTACTGCCAGTTGACAAATGTTGATATTAGAACCAGAGAAGGTATGGAAATGTCTGGTAGGCAGAGTGGTACTGCCCCTTGGGCCAGCACTGGCCTCATGGATGTGATGAAACTGTGCCCAGAGGATCCTTCTTCATCATTAATGTGTTGGAAATGCATAGTACTGTGCTGTTCATGTTCCTGTTGAATTCGGACCACAGCCTTTGCACACCAATTTTAATTTAGAAGGAAGGACCGATGAAAATGCATTTGAGATGTTCATTGTAACAGCAACAGTGGTAACTCATAATCTCTGACGACAATAAGTACCGTATCGATCCACAAGGATGGGACCCTTGGAACAAAATGCTGCCCAAAAGCTGGGTATTTATCTTCTCTGATTCTTTCTTAAATATCTTCCGGCAGGGGTCCTGTAGTGGCATCTCTCATTATTTTTCACAACTGAAAGGCTTTCTCCCCTTCTCATGAGATCTTTTGTGCTGTACAATAGGGCTCAGGTTTACTGTAGTTTCAAGTTCCCTCATGGATTTTTTCCTTTTCAAAGAGTTTCAAAGTAATCCTTCTTTACTGGTCCTTCACAATCACTAAAACATTGGAAGAGCATCCAGACTGTGACAGAAAACAATAAAGTTACAGCAATTCCCAGCTGAGGGTGGTATGGCACCATACGTCCATCACATACATTTAGGCGTTAGAGAGAAAATTAAGCAGCTTGTTAAAGTCGCGGCATTGTGGCTGGGTGTTGGAAGGACATACGACACTTCCCACCATTAAATGAGGAGTTAATGTTCGGGGTGCTCAAATGCTTCTCATTTTTTCTAAAACAAACCTTCATTAGCGTGTTTGTTTAGAGAGTACGAACTGTCCCGTCCCCGCTGCACAACAGGGTTGCAGCTGCCAGTCCCTCACGATAAGCGCTTGGACATCATCCGGACAATGTGGCTGCTTTGTGCTGGGAAAACACAATTTTTAAAGAGTCACATTACTAACTGGTGAAAAGTGGAAATAGGTTCATAAAACCAGTGGTAGTAGGTGCAAAACTGTGCCTCTCTTTTAGGTTTTTAATTGCCTTCCACAGAGTTTTATTTCTGCTTGCAGGGCATTTTTATTCAAGGGTAGTAAGATTCTGGAAATCAGTGTTTGTAATGGAAATTGTGACCTGACTTTAATGTTAGTCTTGCTGACTGTCTGCTGAAAAAGCTGTACCCTAAGAAGTACTGACTATGACAAATCTGTCTCTACAGTGAGACACAAAAAAAGAAAACGCATGTACAAATAATTATTTATAGAGTCCGCTATGGGACCAGAACAGCAAGAAACTTGAGGAAAGCCTTAAAACTCTCCTGTGCCAGACCCTGGAAGTAACAAGCAATATT
The DNA here is from genome assembly GCF_034638445.1 of Ciconia boyciana. Classification (NCBI taxonomy): domain Eukaryota; kingdom Metazoa; phylum Chordata; class Aves; order Ciconiiformes; family Ciconiidae; genus Ciconia; species Ciconia boyciana. The sequence goes on from NC_132939.1 coordinate 11,804,152, forward strand.
ACCATGTTAATGACAGTCTATACAGACAAACTCTATTGTCTCTATGGGACCATTTTGTGGAGTGCTCAAGGCCCTGACTTCAACAACTGCCCTAGAGAAAAGACAACTTCATTTTTGCTTTACATTCACCTGCAGTTAAGTTAAATTCCATGCTTCCTGTTTGCTTAGGGATATCCAGCAAAACGCATGCACCTGTGTGCAGGGGAGCCCAGCTGGGCCTCCGTGGGGAGCGGCTGGCAGCTGGGCTAATGGCTGGGCCTACCAGGCCCCGTGCTCCCAGAACTTTCTGGGCTGCCCCTGCACCTGTCACAAGGCAATGCCTGAGGAAGGGCTCCATTGCTTTTGCTCCAAAAGGAAGCGTGGTCTTGAAAAAGATGGTTGTTAGAGGTCTTGCTGCTTTGCCTGGAGCTCTGGAAGGACTGTTTTTGACCCAGAATGATGGAGTCACTTATGATTTCAGAGGAGAGAAAGCAGCTGTGCAGCCCGTGGAAGATGCTGGTAGGTGATCAGGCTAAAAGCCTTTTAACACTACTCCTCATTATGGGGGGCAGTAAGATCAACCCTCTTTTAATCCCTAGAGTGAAAGTGGAGTGTTTTGCTTTTAAATTTTGACACTGCTTTTGTGGTCTGGGCTTCTCTGTGTAACGGGCCAAGGGCAGCGGGGCGAGGCTTTCCCCTCTACGGTCGCGGCAGGCAGCTCCAGCCTCACTGCTGCACGGCCGGAGAGGGAGGCGGCAGAGGATGGCGCCCACAGGACGCGGCTGCTGCCCTCGCTTTTGCAACTTCCCCAGGCGCCGTGCCTGCTTGGCGGGCCCTCAGAGGGGGCTGGCAGCCTTCTGCGGAGTCCAGGCACCCCGGCCTCCGCACGCCCAGAGCTCTGCGGGAAGGCTGCCGCCAGCAACGGCCCGTCATACCGGCGCCGGTAAATCCGGGCAAGGGCCGCAAGATGGCGCCGGCGGGCGGCCGCCCCGCTTCGCATCGCGCCGCCGCCTCAGGGAGCCCGAAGCGGGGAAGCACCTACGGTAGCGCGGTGCTGCGCTCGGCGGGAGGGAGCAGGGCTGCGCTTTGAACTGCGTAAGTCCCTGAGCGCTTGAAACAGTACTTTTGCACCGTGTATGAGCACAGCCCACGTTAAACTCAAAGTGCTGCGCGTACGGTTTCCAGTCCAGGATTCTGGGTTCAGCTTCCATTTTTAATGCCCCTCTGCCTTAAAGCTGTAAGCAAGCTTCTTGTGAAGGGATAGACAACATAAATGCTTAGATTTTTAAAAGTAATAAAAAGCACTTGATCACAGCTTTAAAGCAAGGCTTTCCTGTGTTGTTTGTCCTTACACAAAGACATGGTAATATCAACATGCCCAGAGTGGTTTTTGGAGTATCTTGAATTTGTCTGGTGGTAGTACATGGGGAAAAGTGTTTCCTGGGAGAGGAAAGAACTTCTATCCTGTTTACTTTTAATTCTTTAACAGGCTTGAGAGAGGAGAAGGCTGGGTATGGAAGGTTAGGTTCTTCCCCTTGCTCCCAAAAAAGGTTTGTTTCTCACAAGAAGAAGAAACTCGTGGTAGACAGTTTGAATAGGTGGTTCAACCTTAGCAGGAAGCCTATGGGGAAATGGCTGAATTCAGTTTCTACCAAGGGCACTAAAACCAAGGATCTTCATCTGTAGTAGTTTTATTCCTGCCTTTAGCCTCTTCATTAATGTAGATATGGCCTAGAAGGAAAATTAATATTATGCCTTAGCCTTTATGAGGGATCTTGCTTCCAAATGTAGGGACCCACAATAGAGCGGGAATGAGGTTATGAAATTATTACATCTGAAGTAAAACCAACTTTGGAGCTGCATGGTAGGGCTCAGGAGGAGGATGTGAGGAGCTCTTTCAGGTCTGGCAGGAGAAACTTATCTAAAGTGAGGATAGCTTAAAAAAAAAATTTAAAAAAATAAAATCTTCAGTTATGACTGCCATAGGAACACCTAAAGCAGCTTTCTGATGTGAGGAAATACACCAAAAAATGTGGCTAGCTAATGGAGTCCAGTCAATTTTTGAAAATAATCTGAGTTGCTGTGTCTGAACCAAGTTTCCTGTCATCCCTAGAGAATCTATTCCAACTCTAAAACTTTATTTTAAGAATTAACTCAACATTTCAAAACAAGCTGTTGGAATTTCAGTGGTGCTGCAATTGGCCATCTGCTGTTTTTCTAATTCTAGCTTATGTTTGAATAAATCTGGCTCATATTCACAAAAGTATGTTCTAGGACTTGCATGTTGTGTCACTGCCTGATCTTCTTGGTTTTATTCATAGATTGTGTGGGTACCTGGGGATGTGGTCTCAGAACTGAAAAGATTTCTGAGGTCTGTTCTTACCCTTCCTTTTTTCCAAATTTAAGAAATGGTTCTAAATAGCACATGCTTTATTATTCTGAAAGGGAAGTGAGAGGAGAATCAGTCATGGTAATCTCTGCTTGATTCTGTGTAGCTTTTGGCGATTTGACTTCCAGAAAGATTACTCTGCTATCATAAACACTTATACTGCTCTAAATAAAAGGATATGCTCAGGGTTTTCTTTCTTCTCTTTTTTTTTTTTTAGATGATGTTGCTGTTATGAAAGCATGAACTGCATAACTGATGGGCAGATTTCCAAAATGTATGAATGCTTAGCAAGGTTGACATTCCAGAGAAATAACGATATGGAGCACATCTTGATTCTGGTTAACCTAGCAGTTGTCAAGGGTTGGGTCTTCTCTACATTCCAGGTTACTTGAATAATTTCCTGTATTTCTGGGAGGTTTGCACATACCATCTTTTAAGTTGGTTTTCCTGTTACTGTATCAAATTAGATATGGGCTAATGTTGTAATAGTTGCACTGAAGTTTCACACAAAGAATAGGGATGTTTGAATCAGAGTCCTTCCCTGGTGTGTTGTGCCCAGTCCTTTGGCATCTAGGTCCAGGTGACTTCTGTCCCTGTCTTTTGGATCACCTACTCTTAGTGTAAATTAAGTCTATCATAATACTACTTAAACTCTACCAGAGAGATAGCTTCATGAAATGCTGCAGGAAGGACGTGCTTTTACTCTTTCACGGGCAGAACACCTAATCTTGTTTCCAGTCACACAGTTAATGTACTTTGGGCTACTCAAGAACAGAATCACAGCCGTAAGAGAGCCAGAGAAGGATATATGTTTTAACTCTTGTACTATTGAACACTAGGTACGTTATGTGTGAATGCTATTAATAGTTAAAAAGCAATTTAATACTAAGCTTTGTTGTACAATGAAGCAAAACAAACATGTTTTCTTCCTCCCCTCCACAAAACCAAAGCTGGCTATCTGGAGACTTCTAAAATGAGCTGGTATTAGGGAGCTCCTTGAAGAAAAATTAAATGTGGGGTAACTAATAGAGTTTAAATAAACTTGGGGAATTATATTGCCTGTTTCCAAGCACAGTAAGCTGTAATACTCCATAAAAGAGCACTGAAATCACTTGACTATTACAGACTTGTGCAATAAATATACATCATGAGTGTGCTTCTTGTCTTGCTGTAAACCTGTAGCTGATACTGTACCTGCAAAAACACACCTTTTCACACCCAAAAATGTCAACCATAGCTTTATTTGTAAGCTAGTACCTGAGATTGCCATGTAACTTACAGCCACCCCCTGATGGGGGGAGCTTGTTTTCCTCATGCCTAGTATATGAAGAAGTACCCAGGTTACAGAGCAGTCAAATCCGCACAGTTCCACAGAAGCTGAACTTTTTACTGCTGTGGCTTTTGTCACTGCTTGTCACCATACAGTCTCGCCCTCACCTTTGCAATGGCTCCAGTGCATGACTGACTCTGCAGCAAGTTGACTCAGAGAGCTGAACTGTCTGCCAGAAATCCTCCTGAGCTCACTCCTTGTTGGGTTAGACAGGTGCCAGTTCTAGAAAAAGAGTTGACGTGCATAGCCTGGGGTAGGCAGTTCCTGCATTCAGACATGTATATGTGCCCTAAACATTGCCCTCTGAACAGGGGATACTCATACTAAGATGGAAGAGAAGTGACTGATATAGTCGCTAGAGAATGTTTGCTGACTGTCCTCTAATACAACTAGATGCATCAGATGGTGGAACGTTGGGAGAAAGGAACGGAACTAAGGAGGGAAGCTACTCTGTGCATATGCATTGAACTCAGTTGTCAAGGGTTGGGTCTTCTCTACATTCCAGGTTACTTTAATAATTTCTTGTATTTCTGGGAGATTCAGTCAGGGTTGTAGGACACCGGAGCACCACCTTTGACTCAGGAACTCTGCCTACCATAAATCTCTGAAGGCTGGAAGAATATTTTGGAGAAAAAAATATACTGCGTTTTGTGCTCCCTATATGCTCTTTCTGGGCTATTTGCTGTTGGCTGCTGTAGGTACTAAGTCAAACAAAGACTTGTTCTGACCTCTGTTGTTCAGACACAGTGTGTTAAACACTTAATGGGCTTAGGAAAGGAGTTGGACTCCCAGGAGTTCCACTGCCTTACTCATAGATGATCTCCTGTAGTAGGCTGGCTATATGCAGGTATAATGCAAGGGGCTCCTTTTGTACCCTGCTGCAGTTAATACCTGCTGGGTTTTAATCCTCTGAAGTGCTGAGTGCGCTTTATCTAGGGATAAGTAATCTCTGTATTTCAGGCATCTAAAACAAAGTAGGTGGCTGTAGGTGCTACAAAGGAAGCAAACCTTGGCTGCAAGAAGGAAATGGATTCAGTCTGTGTTTTCTTTCCCAATACTACATTCCTTGGTTTTTTTGAGAATTTCAAAATGCTTCAGGTAATCTGTAACACAGTGCCTGTGCTTTATATATGGATGTGCACACAGGCACATATGTGTCCTCTGTGGGTGGTGAGGTGCAGAATAAAATAATACTAAAATACATAATTTTGAAATGTACTTCTCAATAGTCCTCAGTACCCAATTGGAATATTGCAAAAAACAAAAACTTCAAGAGATAAATGAAGAGCAAAACATGAAATGAGAAGAGCAGCCTGCCAAGTGCTTCTTGTTTGTGCTCTTTGGCAAGGTGGTTTCTGTAGGTGTTGACCTTTCAGAAACTATTTTGAAAGAAGCCAGCATTTTGGTTAGCAAATGCAAGGAGCACAAGTACTTGCAGTCAGCAGAAGGTTTGCAGTGTCAGGCTACCATACAGAGGAGCAAAGAATTGAGTGCTATTTATATTCCTTTTCATTTGTGAATCTTCAAGTGCTTTGCATCATTTAAGTCCAAGTATTGCCAGATGTTGAATATTTTCAACTGCCAGTGAAGTGACTGGGATGTGAGGTCAATTAGGACATAATGAGATGCTGAGCTCACATAAGGTCAGCCCTAGCCTGACTCTTCAGAATAAGTTTTACTGAAACACAACCGTGTTGCTTTAGTTCTCATCTTCTCCTATATTTGTTAAAAAAGGCTACTATCTAAGCAGAGAAAAACCTGTACAGGTAGGTATTAGGCAAAGGAGAATGGTTGTTAAAGAGTGGTTATTGTTAGCATTGTCTTGGACACCAGTATAGTCTGGATTAGCATAGTCATGTTGTGATTAATGGCCTTATCAAAACTCAGAAAAATTACAGAATTTACACAAAGGAATGCAATATCCGCTACCACCGCAGAACTTAATAACAAGGCAAAGCATGAAACAGTGTTTGATGTCATTAATAAAATCTATCATGGGATGCAGAAAAGTATTTGCAACTGCATCAGTCCTTGAGGAAAAAGCAGATACGACAGCTGCGGTGATAGAATAGATAATACATTAAAGAAAAATTAACATATCTTTGGGGATCTGTTTAGCAGAAGGTGAAGGGAAGCTTTTCTTCATGAGGGGAAACTGCAGTTGGCTGAAAGCATGGAGAACACCGTGGTTAGAAATCTTCACTCTTAAAGGAAGCATTCTTAAAATAGACCCCCTTACAGGTGCCTGTGTGTTTTACATAACCAGTGCTAATTGTTCAAATAACAGTTTCAGCTGCAGTTGTGTTTTTACCTTTGTGTCAGCTAATGGCTCCTTATAAAGAATGCACCCACTATTTTCCTCCTCTATTTCAGCTAATAATATCCTGTAGTAATGAAAATGCAGTGAGTATTCAAGTCCTTAGTTCTTAGTTTTAGCTAAATCATACCATAAAACTATTTAAATCTTCAGAACTTTGAGTCACTATATTCTTGTCTTGCCTAAACAGTTGTCTGGCTTTGCCTTCCTTGAGCACTGAAATCTGCAAGTTTTGTGGCCTGCCCATTCTGTGTTGGCTTCATCCCCTTAAAAGATGGGCATGCTTTTATGATCACATGATCGCACATACCTGTGAAATAGAAGACAAGAGGCATACTGATCAAGCCATGCAAGTCATGAGGCACAAGTGTCAAACATTATATCTAGGAATAGCCTAAGATCATCTCTGGAAAGAGGCCAATTTTAGGATCCTGCTGCTACAATCACTTACCAGGTAAGTTGTGCCCAAACTTGCAGAGAAAGAAGTCGGTGCTGCCACTGGAATCAAATGAATATATGTGGCATTGAGATAGAAACACACCTTTCAGTCACTTGAAATCTGGCATGAAATAGAGAGGCAGAAAATGTAGAAAAGGCACAATGGTTGTCTTGCAAAGGTAGACAGTGCAAAGTTGAGAGAAGCAGGAAGGTCTACAGTATGCAAGATGCCTACAGATTTTTAATCCCCCCAAACTGGTAAAAAATACTGAGCATGAATAAATTCCAGGATTCCCTGTGAGAGGTTCCTGCTGTTCCCCAAGGTCTTAGTAACCTGACTACCACCTGTGTTAATGCTGCTGTTAATGACGGTCACCATGCATATAGTGTCCTTGTCTTGAAGGCAGGAATCCACTCACCTCAGTTTGGCTACTAGTACAGATACGATCAAGTCCTCCACTGGTTCAGGAAGTAAATATTTTGAGCCCAGATATTCTCGTACGAATACAGTCTGCTCGGTCTCATGGTTGTGGGCATTGATGAGATCATCTTGATAATGTTCAGAGGAGGGGCAGAGGTTGATTTCCAGTGTTTCTTCTGTCAGCAAATTGGTGATATTCTGTCCTTCCTAACACTGTAAGCTAGCACTTAAACATCTAATTCTTATCTTATTAATGAGGAGATATTTTCATTGCTGTAACTGAATGACTTAAAATAATTGAGAGCTCACTGGGCATGTGGCCAAAGCTCTGAGCTAGAAAAATCAAATAATTTATGGATTTTTCTCCTTACTCAGCCTACTTGAGCCACCTACTGATGCAAGGCCTGGAGGTCACAGGTTGTCAGAAAGCTGAATGTGAGATTATTTGAAATGAATCTCATCAAGTTGGCTTAGATTCATATAAAACTCTGGTATATTCCCTTACCCGAGCTAAACTCATCTTTCTACAGAGCTTTCTAAGCTCATCTTTCTTTTTCCTGCTTTCTATTTTTGTCAGTCTGAACCATCCAGTTGCAGAGAACTTGAAGAAGGACTACACAATGAGTTGTGTTTTGAACAAGAAGCCTCACAACTAATTGGTAACAGTCAAGCATGCTCTGTCAGGATGTGGGCTACATCTGTTGCTTACTTCTGGAAACATTTCTTCAGCTGGGATCTGTTCACTGACTTCCGAGATGCTTGCCAGAAAAAAATGCCAAATGCTTCTAAGATCCTGAAGAATGCACATTAGCTGCCTGTAATAGGATCCATTTCACTGCATGTCTGAAGGAGGAACATCTGTCTGATAGTAACCATGTTCCTCCGCGGTAGTGAAGTCACGCATCTCTGTTATCCTGGCCTGAAGAGATCTCTGCAACCAGAAGCTGGGTTCTAGCTGGAGTGGTGAATGATACCAAGGTTGCTTCAACTCTTAGACTATTATCATTAGAACAAGAAGGAGTGAGAGTATGGGAGCTGTGTGCTGGCCTGAAAATGAAATGCGTGGATGTTCTGACTTGATTTGCTTACTCTGCCGTAAGTGTGGTTTTAATGCTTTTTTTAGTATGGCACTGTTCTTGGGCACTGTTAAATATAGCGCATATGCCCATCAGCATAATTCTAGTTCATTCTCTTCCAATTCTCCTGATTATTTTTCAGGAGGCTATTAAAAAAAATTCTGAAAGGAAAACACACCTGCTAGGTGAAGACAGATTATTCAAATGTCAGGAGAGAACCTCCTCCATATGTACTGTAATAAAAGCAAAGAATCTTAAAATAGACTTCTGTGACTTGCATAATAATTGAAATACAGTTTACTAGAGAAGCAGCATCAATGTAGCTAAGGAACCTTCTTTGTCTGATGGCCCTGGATGAAGAAATGGTATATCAAAGTGCTTCAATTACTGCTTGAAGAGTATAATCTGTGTCAGTCAGATCGAGAACACATTATGCACCCTCTTTCTCACCATCTGCCCAACAATCAGTTGAACTTAATCTGCAAGTGATAGAAAAGCAGCCTTCAGTAACTTGAGAACATGACATTTATCACATTTAATATCTACTGAAGAAAATGTCTGTTAATAAAAGGGGGCTGAGTCTAGCACTAAAATAATGGAGAAGTTCTTTGGGTTTCTGTCTTCATTTTTACATAAAATTGTCAATGAAAGACTATCATCTTGCTTGTCAATGTGTAATTGTCTTTTAATTATTGGCTGCTAAGTAGTCATTTTTTAATGTTTGCTGGTTTCAAAGGCAAAATCTGTTCATAAGACTTTCCCAGCCTGAAGGAAGTGAAACTGTTTCACGGTCTTAAACTGTAGATATATCTTAGGTGCATCTTGTGTTCACCAGTGAATTCATTGTGCGTTGCCTGATGATGAATGAAGGTACATGCATAGACTTCAGTCATCACCATATCATAATGTCAAAACCTAGGTAGTCCAGCTGATTAATTTGGAGTGGGAGGGAAGGATGAGGGAGGAGCCCATGTTGATTTTATAATTGTCAGCTATGGCTATCTTGCGAAGAGTTCAACTTGCCTGAAATCTTCTATGTAAAGCAGCAGCACAACACTGCAGGGATGGTTCTTGGGGATGGAAGCCTTTGGGAAGGAAGGGCATGCCTCTGTCTCTTGCCTTTCTAAAGACTGGTGTGGTAATATCCTCTTTATGACAAAAAATAGGTATATATGTCGATCTGGATTCTGAACACTAGTAGGGAATAACTAAAGGCATTGGCATGAGAGATGTGTTGATGGGGCAACATTTGAAGACTTGATTCATCAAGCATTGGAAGTTGGATGAATGAGGCACCTGTTCATCTCCCAAAATGCTGGCTCCCTTGTGCAAAGTTCCCAATGTGCTGCCATGGTTCTCCTGCGATTGAACAGATGTGTAACACAGGTCTGCACTCGGCATAGCATAACGTGGTAACAGAAAGCAGACAGGAACTGATGGTAAGAGCAGTCATCAGCCTAAGTGGTGGGCACACTCTTCTGCTTTACAAGCGTGCTGTGTTACCTGTAGTATAATTATATGGTTAATGCCATCCTGGGCTTAAGTGAGTTTTTGTTTTGTTTTTTATTTTATTTTATTTCAGAAGATAAATTCCAAATATTTTCTGTAAGCTAGTTTTTCTTTGGCAGCTTCACAAATGAAAACTAAGTCTTGTTGGCTAGGATCAGATTCCCTTAGATACAGAAACACAAAATCAGATCCTAGAAGGCAGGGAAGTCATGCTGTTCCATCCCATTATTGTGTGCAAGGAAGGTATTTCAAAGACTTTTTCTATTAAAATTTACAGAAGAAAAGTAATTTTTTTTGCTAAAATCTTAATAAGCTGACAACACTAACCAGTCAAATCCTGAAATTATTTTAACGAGAACTTAGTTGACAATGAACAAACATTCTACATGGTGATCAGTGCTTTTACAAGTCATTCACCAAGACTAATTGTGTGCTTCTACTGATGCTGGATCCAACTGCAAACATTGCTATGAACTTCAAGCTCTTCAAGACTTTCAGGGGACTTTTTTCCTGGAAAACACTTGGAGTCTCTTGATGAGAGGATTTTTAGTGCATAATATTGAGGACAGGCTTAGCTACATTAAAAGCAATTTATTCTACTGGGAAAATTTGAAAACATAATATATGCAGTTGACTTTGAGCAATCTATGAGGCTTTCTTTTTAAAAAATATTATTAAATAATGTTCTTGCCAACTGTTTGGAACTTCATGATATTGACTCATGCTTCATCAGCTTCTCAGTATTCAAGTGAACTTTGTGGCTAGTTTTGGTTTGTTCTTTTTCTGTCTAAAACTGCATATGCAATGGTGAAAAGACAACATCTGTAAAGTTAATAAAAATCCTGAAAGAAATGCTGGCTTTCAGCAGCTCATGTTAAAACATGCCGAAGGGCTCGCCAAACTTTAGCTGTTAAGACATGGTACCTGAAAATTCTTACTTTGTTGTAGGCTGAAAACATAAAGCAACCTGTCTCTGTTGGATCTGAGACAGAGCCAACACATAGTAATGGGTCAGCCTTTCCCATATGCTCTGGCTACAGCAGCGCTGGAGTAATCTAAATGTACATCAATGCACGTGCATGCACATGCAAGTAACAAGAGTCTGTGCTGTGGGTCTGTGGTGAGCACATATATGTTAACTGGAGGTACTGAAGTCTTCCCCTGCACAACAGGAAATTTTCTCACACAGAGAGAAATCCCTTAGCAATTTTTGTTTGTGTTATTACAGGTCATCTCTGTATCACAGTGACTTCACAATATGGAAAAAAACACAGCATAAATTTGGGGGGGGGGGCGAACCAGAGGTTGTTATTAACAGTCTTCTGGGTTGTTTTGCCTATGATGCCTGTCAAAAATGAACTGTAGAGGGAAGGGGAGGAGGGAGTCCTAAAATCAATATTGAGAGAAATCTAACTTGAGTGAAATCTAATTTGAGTGATGTGTTAATTTTCCTATTTCTTTTAAATAAGAAGGGTAAAGTTTCTGTTGCAAGTAAAGAAGACTAATTTGAGCTATGCTGATTTGTCAGTTAGGGTCAGTCCTTATTGTGTGCATAAAATTAGTTCAAGGAAGAGCTGGATACTCTGTATCCTTTGGACCTGTTCTACAATGTATATGGGCACTCAAAACACAAATATTCTTCATGGCAAAGAAAAGTAAAAATGAGTGCTTTGTTGCCTGAACGTGTAGAATACCAAATGCAACAAAAGCTAGGAGAAGCTATTTTTCATTTTGTAAGTAACTTTGATGTAGTCATGTGTTTTTCCTGTTCTAATTCCTTGCAAGTTTTGTAAATCCTTGTTTTTTTGTTTGAGGGGGAATAATAGCCACACTTTACTAGCCACACTAAAGGCATACTTTAGTGTCACAGAAGAAACATAGTACGTAAAAAGTTCAGAGAGTCATGGTTTCAACCTATGACGCTATAGGCTTGATCTGAAAGGTCATTCCATTAAAATAGGTTCCTGGCATTTCTGAGCAATCTCAGGTTTAACAATATTGCAGTTCTCTAACTGTCAGACAATCCTATTAGTCTGAAGTAAGAAAACTTTCTATTTCCAGCTGCAACTAGGAGAGAAAAGCAGCAATGTTTACAGCCAGTGTACATGGATTTCATGTTTACATGTGGTTAGTGGAAACTGCCCTCTGGGAAAGATAGTGCTGTAAGATGAAGACTTTTCTTGTAACCAGTGAAGGACAAACATGTAACTTTAGATTCTTGAATAGTACTTTTGCAGCTTAGTGATTGCAGAATCCCTTTCTTCATACTTAAGCTGTCAGCTAAATAGGTTTTGGAAAAAAAAATTTCTTGAATAGATGCAATAAAATTTACTGTCCATTAAGTTTTTTTATGAATGAACTCTGCTTCAGTATTAGAGAAAACTGTGTAAATATATACCCTCTAATTTAAAGTCTTGCCAAATCTTTCATGTTCCAACCCAACCAGCTTCAACCAGTTAATGAAATTCTTGGTCTCTGATGCAGATTCATTGTGTTAGCCTACTGGAAAGAAAGCAGTCCAGTGAAATGCTCAGCAAAGCCCAACGGCAGTGATGCATGAATTAGTGGTGTTAAGCCTCCTTTAGCCTCCATCTGTATTCTCTTTCAGCTCTGCTAGATATTTATGTAGCAGGAAGAAAAAAAAAAAAGCAGCTTTTGGCAATGGTATCTAGCAAAGTTTCAGTAGGGGTTCTAGATTTCTACTGCCAGTGACACAAGTTAAAAGGTGGCATTCATAGCAACTTCAGTGGTTCTTATATTTAATGAATGAAAGTAGAGAGATAATTGCAGTTGCAGTTGAGAGGTTTTCCCCCATTTCTTTTTTTTTTTATTTATTTATCTCCACTTGGCATAGTAATTCTATACTTGGGTTTTATCTGATTTAGCTGCCTAACTGGAACTCATTAAAACTCCTAAAACGTTGGGGGAATTCTTAATGGTGGTGGTGGGGGAAGTGGATAAAGGGAAGGAGAGAGAGAAGGAGATCAAGGATTTTCAGGGAAATCCTCTTCTTTTTAAAGGGAAACTGAAAACAGAAACTCTAAGCACAATTTCTTTGCCAATTCTAAAACTTTTGATAAGATTTTAGGTGTCAACTCTCTTCTCTATAAAGAATTACTTAATATTTAACAATACTAGTACACCATATAGTAATCTTGTTTGGAGTATTATTCCTGTAAGAAGTGGGTTACAGTCAAAGATTTATTTATTTAATAGGAAATGGTCAAATTCATGGTTTCTTACATATGTGAAGCTATCAAGCCTTCTATGGTGGGTGATGGAAACCTTCATTGTTAGCATTAGAATAAAAAAAATAAAATAAATTCTGACCCCCCAAAGATGTGCTGCTTTCTGTAATATAGTGTTTCTGTGTAAGTGGTGACTGAGGCTGGATCATGAGCTGGGAGCTGCTAATCCCTGTTGTTCTTAATGAGTGCTCTCAGAATAGTGTCCACAAATATGTCAGAATACTGGGTGGTATAACTGGTCTGAAATGCTTGCTATGATCTCTGCAATTTGGGATGTTTCTGCTTGGTGTTCCTTCTACCCGTCCATGAAAGCTCACAAACAGAGGGGTAACATGTCCACTGGTTTAAGATCAGTATGGTCCATTCAGGTTAACAAGGCTGTGTCAGCCTTAAGAATTGTTGCTTAAGAATTTTTCCCCCTCTCTCTGCTGTTCCACAATTTCTTGAAACCTATCCACCTACTGGCATTGATGGACAATAGTAAATAACACATAAAAGATTCTGTTTGTGCCAATATGATGGATTTGCCAAGAGCAGTAGCAGTTGCAGCTAGTAGGGTTTTTCCAATATGCCATGATTGCTGTCATAAAATAGCATGCTCTCTCTTTCCCCCTCAAAAAAAAAAAAAAAAATCCTTAAGAACTCCTGCCCTTTTTTCCCCCCACCCAATATAGTCAAGGCAAAACCCTCCTAGCTCTGTTCAAACAGTTATGCTCACTGGAGGATTCAAACAAATTTCAAGCAAACTTCACTGCTTTGTTGCTCTGAATATTCCAGTCTGGACTGAATCTTGGCATAATGTGCACCTACATGGTCCATAAGAGGATCTTTTCTCTCCTTGGATCTTGATGCCACCTCTCTCTCTCTAATTGTTGTAGTTGGTGCTTCTTAATTGGTCTCCTGTTTATTAACAAAAGTGGGATTTTTTTTTCCCTTCCTTTTTTCAAGGAGAGTCTTGCCCAAGGAATTCCTGATCTCTTCCCATGAGCACTCTTTATACCTCTATAAATACCTTGGGGTTTTGTGCTCTTGCCTTTAGACCTCAGTAAAGCCTTTCTCTGTTGAAGGGATAAATTTTTCCTCAGCGCTTCTTGAGATAGGCCCATTTAACAAAGGTTTTGTATATTTTCCTACTGCAGCATCAAACTTTGGTGCTCCCTAAATTCCTGTCTAAAATCTGGAGAAGCTGTGCCCTCTTTTTTTATTTCTTCTAGTGGTAAGCTCTGTCTTAAGGAAGTCTTATTCTTGTGCCCTGATGCCTATATAAGGCTCCTTCACTAAGTCAATAGCAGAAACTAAATTGAGCTGTTTGAGCCTCTGCTGCCTGAGGGAGAGGAGCCTGCTTTGTTGATCAAAGCAGTAAGCAGGATCATTAATCTCTCTGTGAGGCAGTGCCATCATTAGGGAAGGCACACAGACTAGGGAGGGTTTTACCTTGGTTATCTGATCCAGATACCTTGCTTGGCAATCAAGTAACAAGGAATAGGTACAGGGGAACACCTACTGTCCAAGGTGACCTCTTCTGTGAATTGTGAGTGGCTGTATTCCTATAAGAGAAGCTGTAATTCAGCTCCTTGTCCAATAAACAAAACAAGGAAATAATTTAACCTAATTAAACTCCAGCTGCAGAACAAGATGTATTCAACTTTGTAATGTTCTCCAACACAGAAACAGTGCAAGAACTTTATATCCTATCTGATATGAAAGATGTTCTGTTTCTAGTTCATGAAGATGGATATGAATCATGTGGCATCTTTTGTCTTGATTTAAGGTTTCCATTAAAGATGGCTTAAAGGTTGAAAGTAAATGTTTCAGTTATATTCTAAAAGCTTAGGTTTTGAGATACAGGAAATAAGTGGGATTTTTTCTTTTTGCGTTGTTGTTTTGGTTTTGTTTTTAAAAGTGTGATAGACTTGCACAGTTTCAGAAAGTCCTGTTAATATCCTACAGGGTTGTGAGCCTACTCTTGGATTAGTTTCTTTCTAAACAAGTCTACAGATTCTTTCCTCTTTATTGTAAACAAGTATGTCCTTTAACTGACTGATTTCTTTTTATTTCACTGTAAGAATGTCAAGCAGTTTAGAAGCAATACAGCATAAATATACAGCATTAAAAGTACCACTTAATTGGAAAAAAACTAAGTTAGCATGGTGGTAATCAAATTTTTTTTTTAATTAAAATGCCTTTTCCCACAAAAAGGATTGCTTTCTGTGAAAAAAGCTTGGGGGTGGGGGAGAACACACCTAATTTTTAGGCAAAGGCTTTAAAATCAGATTTGTGACTAATGCTTTTCATCTTTGTTGAAATTGTCCTGGGGAAGAAATTAATATTGCTCAATGAGCTATTCATTGTAGTTATTTTGGTCATATTTGGGTCTCTTTTCTCTTTTTTTTTTTTTTTATTTTTAAAAAAAAACTGACTTGAATAAATTGTATCTTCTTTACAGTAGACATGAATAAGTTTGAAATATTTTCTGCTCCCTATTGTCCAAAGTAGTAATACTCTCTAGCCTTTGATCAACAAAGTGATATTTTGTCTCACTATGACAGTGCTAATGTGTATTGGGTTTGCATGGCAAGGTTTTGGTAGCAGGGGGCTACAGGGGTGGCCTCTGAGAAGCTGTTAGAAGCTTCCCCTATGTCTGATAGAGCCAATGCCAGCCTTCTCCAAGATGGACCTGCCACTGGCCACAGCTGAGCCCATCGGCGACGGTGGTAACGCCTCTGTGATAACATGTTTAAGAAGGGCAAAAAACCCAACAACCTGCGCAACGCCAGCAGCAGTCAGAAGAGAGAGGAGTGAGAATATGTGAGAGAAACAACCCTGCAGACACCAAGGTCAGTGAAGAAGGAGAGGGAGAAGGTGCTCCAGGTGCTGGAGCAGAGATTCCCCTACAGCCTGTGGTGAAGACGGTGGTGAGGCAGGCTGTGCCCCTGCAGCCCGTGGAGGTGAACGGTGGAGCAGATATCCACCTGCAGCCCGTGCAGGACACCACGCCGGAGCATGTGGATGCGCCTGAAGGAGGCTGTGACCTCGTGGGAAGCCCACACTGGAGCACGCTCCTGGCAGGACCTGTGGAGAGAAAGGAACCCACGCTGGAACAGGTTTGCTGGCAGGACTTGTGATCCTATGGGGGACCCATGCTGGAGCAGTCTGTTCCTGAAGGACTGCACCCCATGGAAGGGATCCACGCTGAGCAGTTAGTGAAGAACTGTAGCCTGTGGGAAGGACTCACATTGGAGGAGTTCATGGAGAACTGTCTCCTGTGGGAGGGACCCCACACTGGAGCAGGGGAAGAGTGTGAGGAGTCCTCCCCCTGAGGAGGAAGGAGCAGCAGAGACAACGTGTGATGAACTGACCGCAACCCCCGTTCCCGTCCCCCTGACGCCGCTGTGGGGGAGGAGGCAGAGAAATCAGGAGTGAAGTTGAGCCTGGGAAGAAGGGAGGGGTGGGGGGAAGGTGTTTTAAGATTTAGTTTTTATTTTCTCATTATTCTACTTTCATTTTGATTGGTAATAAATTAAACTGATTTCCCCAAGTCGAGTCTGTTTTGCCTGTGATGGTACTTGGTGAGTGATCTCCCTGTCCTTATCTGGACCCACGAGCCTTTTGTTACATTTTCTCTTTCCTGTCCAGCTGAGGAGGGGAGTGATAGAGTGGCTTTGGTGGGCACCTGGCATCCAGCCAGGGTCAACCCAGCACATGATGATAAAATTTTGATCTTTCAGCCAAAATGTAAGCTATTTCATTGCATATACCCACACATCAGAGGAGAAAGAGGATTCTTTCTTTCTTGCTGCTGGATTGATGTATGTTGCCTCATTTAAACAAAGGAAAAATAATGAAGCAATGTTGGGACTGTAGAGATATTTCTGGCCTCTTTTACCAGACATAGAGAACTGGAAAACGTGCTTTAATGAAGGAAGCTTGTGACACTTCACTTTTACTCCTCCTTTTGTGTTTGTTACAGCTATTAAGTTGTTTTGCTTTAAGGAAAATAACAAAAAATAACAAGGAAAAGTTATTTCCTGTAATTCCTAATAACAAAAAATAACAAGGAAAGAAAAAAAAAATTATAAAAGTGAGTCCAGGAGGACTGGCTCATTTTTTCCAAAGTTTTCTGAGGGGCTTGGCATTTATATTGCCCTTGAAGATTGAAGGACATTTAACTTCTATGTTCAAGCCTTGTAAAAAGGACCTTGCAATTGAACTTTCAAGATGGTAGAGGTATTATAGGATTATGTCAGTTTGACTTTTCTAGAAAAATGCAACAAATCTAAGTTGCTAGCACCACAGAAGAAGGATTGCCTGTCTCACGAGTTCTCTTTGCCACAAACTGGCTTTAAAACATGTTACCAACAGATGTCCTATTACAAAACACCAAAGTCACCTTATTTCTGTATGCTGAGTGTTTTAAATGCCATTTGATTATCAGAGCGGATCAGAACGCACTTACAAACATGAAAACAGATCTACTGAGAGAAATGGATAATAATGAACTTGTGTTCAGATTCTGAGTAGCAAACAGAAGGTCCTGCTTAGCAAAAACCTCAATGATAATAACAACTCCCAAATATGGCTACCTATTTTTCCTATCATCAAAAATGGCAGCCAGAATTATTACTGCTCTTAACAGCTAGCAGTGTATTCTGCTGCCTGGCATCTCTGAGTTCTGCAGGTATTTTACAGAAATATTATTTGACTGATGAGTCATTCTCAGAACACAGCATTTTAATGAAATAATGCTTGGCATGCAATAGATAAATCTAAGTTAAAACTGGTGGAAATCGCTTGAGCTAGGGGAAAAATTACATTGAAACATGGTTGGGTTTTTTTTCCCCAAGTCTTTTACAGTAGGAAGTAAAATAAATGAGTATCACCAGAAAATAAACAGCAGATTAGATGCTCCATTTTAGTCTTTCCAGTGGTCCTTCCTTTGAGGGAAAAAAACAAAGCATAGAGTTGTATCTTGTGTCACTGGTGAACACTTAACACTAAATGTAAAATTTTAATTGCACCTTGTTTTTTCCCTTTGCTTACAGGGTGAGTTGTTTTCCTATCTTTTCTTATAATCCTCTACCTTCTGTCTACCCTTTGCTCTTTGCACTGCAAGAGCTTAAAATGTTCTTTGTATGGATTGTTTACCATGCAAATCAGTACGTGAATCTTGATTCTATATCATCTTGTTCCTAAGGGACTTCAGTTGAGAAGTCCAGAAGTTAGGAAGTTGCTAGTGGCAACACTTTACACTACTTTTCCATCGCATTAGTGACCCACCAAGAATTGACACTAATTCTCAGAGTTGAAAACTTTATTTCTGAAGCATTTGCAGTGGAACCTTTCTAACACCCTGCTGAAAGAAGGGTGCTGAGGTTTGCTGAGGCAGGCCTTGGGGGGGAAAGCATGAGCCTGTTGTAAATAACACATAGGCCTTGAGCAGAATTTCTGTCGCTAAAATAACTATATTATTTACAAGCTACAGAGAAGCAGTGTCTGCTGCGAATTCCACACTTTACAAATTGGGATCTATGGTCTATATTGCACTTCTTTATCAACACCGAGGTAGAAACACCGTCCAAGTTGTTTAGCCTTCGTGAATTGTCCTCATCAGATTTTCTAGTCCGTTCAGTAGTTACCACTAACTAAAAGTCTGATGGCAGGATTCAACTTTGTGTTGTTTTCTTCAGTAGCAGATGGAGCATTCTTGGCTCTAAACTGGGAATTGGTTTCTATGATTCCTCTACAACTGACTTCGGAGTATCTTACAACTACCTTGCCCATTGGAAAAGTAGCCGGCTTGGACACCTTGCATTCACTAGGGAGTTGTCTAAATTGTAAAGCAACAAATTGCATCCTATAACAATAACTACAAAAAATTAGAAGATCTTTTAATAAACAGGACATTAAAGAAAGGAACT
Source organism: Ciconia boyciana (assembly GCF_034638445.1). Taxonomy (NCBI): domain Eukaryota; kingdom Metazoa; phylum Chordata; class Aves; order Ciconiiformes; family Ciconiidae; genus Ciconia; species Ciconia boyciana. The sequence goes on from NC_132939.1 coordinate 11,822,777, forward strand.
CAGGCTGTTAGCTGATAGAGACTCATGTTCTTTTATGATTTCAACAGATCTATGCTAATTTATTTCAGCTGAAGTTCTTTACCCTTCTCCCCATTGTGTTGAAAAAGGCTAATGTGGTTAGCACTGGTTTATGGTTGTGGTTAACCTGAGTTCCTGCTGTGAAGATGACATTAAACACAACAGTTCTGGCCTATGTTCATTGCTGGTATAATGATATCTACATCTCAACTTGAAGTTACATTTAAGATTAGTGAAATTTGTGTTTTAGCACAGTGTTGTTTGTAGATGTCACACTACAGGTGCCTGAAGATGTATGTCAGCTACACTATTCTAGTTGATGGTTGAAGATTTCAGCTCTTCTAGTCTGAATGTTTTTGGCAAGAAGCCAATTGAATGTAATCCTGTACAGGATTACATTCTGTCATAAAATAGCAACCAACGAAACCAACACCATAAAACTGGGTAGTTGACAACACACAACTAAGAGGTCCTAAGGCAGAAGAGACGTGGTATGATTTAAACGGATTGCACCTTACTCTTCAACCCATATTATCCTGTAGCTTTTTTGAAACTGTATAGGTTGGCAAATGCAAGCAACAGCAGCCTTTAAAGTGTCTGGATGCCATCTCAGTGGCTGAAAAATAATTACTTAGATATCATCCAAGACTTCATAGTAAGTAGTTGGCCAGGTTGTTGGATTTCAAAAATTGTCATTTAATTTATTAAAGCTGTGGCAACCTAATAACTGATGTCTTTTGTGGACTATTTTGAGTTAACTAAAAAACCAGAATTTTTAAAAATCTCTGAAACTCTTATACCCCTTCCTGTTGTGGACTGATGCTTTCTGATCCCATCTCCTGATTACTGCTACAGATCTAGTGCATAAATTTATGCTTCTGAATATCTTTTCCTCATGAAATTTCCATAGTAAAGTCATTCTGCAGTTGACTTTATTCATTAAAGATGTGGTGTTTGGTATTTCAGTAATGGGAAGGATTCCAATAATCGCCTGAGCTCTCACTTTCTGTTCTAGACTCCAGGAGCCAGTAATGTTTTTATGGAAGTTCTGTGGAAGTTTATGGAAGGGACTGTTCCAGCATGTATGAAGCAAATACTATAATGAACAGGAAGGTAAACTGGGATGCCTACATAGGGAAATTCAGCTGCTTGCTTCTTTAGAAGATCTTGTAGTATTGCTAATTGGTGGTAACTTATTCTGTGTCTGGACATACTGTAAGCTGGTATTAGCAGAGGCAAATAGAAATTCATGCCCTTTCCTGTCTTGAGCTTTATAAAAGTAGGTGATTTTATAAAACAAAATTATTTTTCTTAGTGTGCTAAGAAAAGGCTATTTAAGGCTATTTAAGACCAACAAAGGAATAAATAGTTTGATGTTTTTCTGGCATCCGGTATGAATTTGGCAATGAACAAAACGGTAGCCATAATGACAAGGTGAGTCCTGCTTGGTTCTGAACTTGATTAGAAAAGACAATACATGGAAGGGTGAAACCACTTGAGCACATTACAAAAAAAATTTAAAAAAATTCTGTTCTCACTTGCAGTGCTCAGGTCAAAAAAGCCTGGGCATTTTTGTAATCCTGTCATGTGATCATTAGAGTAAAAGCTGTGGGTTAGCGAACTGCTGGGTGCCTGTTACAAAACACATTTTGTAGCTTTTATTTGGCCTAAAGAAGCTGTGGAGTGTTTGTGTGTGTTGTGCTGATAAAAATTCAAGCTGTAAATTAAGCTGTAAATGATGTTACAACTGGAGCCTAGAAGTGACTGTATCTGAAGCCAGCTTCCAGACTGGAAATCTTCCAAATTATGTAACAGCATTTTATTTTCTACCTGCTGTACCATCAACCCACAGAAGTAAAACGAAGCAACATTCTCTCTTCCTTCAAATAACTCACAATCACCTCAAGTTGTCATCCAGAGTTTTTGCACAGTTATGGCAATATTTCCAGACACATGATAACTTTTTCCCTCTAAAATCCTCCTATTGGTTGTTTTCACTCCAACTTTTCATGCTTACACCTTCAGTGGCCCAGTCCTTTTAATCTAAGCAAAATCTCAGTGAAACAGGTGCTCCATTTCCTCATGTTACAAGTACTGAAATATTTTCCTTGGCTTTTTTCTTTTTGACCAACTTAGAATTCTTTAGGCTCAAAGGATACAGTAAGTCTCTATAAAAGTTAATGCTACTTTATGCTTCAAGCTTGCTTTGATTTGTTAAATCTCTTTGCTAGTGCCTGATTGGTTTGGATTATCTCAGTAACTGAGAATTTGTTGATTTATATGGACTATTCAGAGATTGGGTCAACCCTAGGTCCCTCAGGCCTTTTTTAATTTATACAAATAATTCTCACGTATGCTGTGTTTTTCATTTTTGAAACCAATGTCTGATGGGGTTGGGGTCATTGTTTTGATGTAAGATCTCCAAATTGCATTGCAGACTTCAGGAAACTTTTCAGTAGGTAGTTAGTTTCTCTTCAGCCAGTGTTCAAAGGCTATTGTTCCTTTGGTGTATTGGGGCTCTCTGTTGCTAATTGTGCCAGGTATGATGTAGAATGGAAGAGCTGATTTTTCAGGAGGACAAAGACACTTAATCTGTAGAAGTAAATGCTAAGATTTTGGTGGTCTAGGTCTGAGTCAAGTAACAATTCAGATCTGTTGAATCTGAATAGCTCACATTCATTAACTATTCATGCTTCATGCTTGATCTTCACGCTTGAAACATGAACTTACTTGTGCTTCATCTCAACGTCTTGAAAGATGTTTGTAACCTGTATTGAACTTCTTAATGTCTGTCTTATGTCAAACACTGAGATCTTTTGATTTGTGGCTCCACGAAGGTGTGACAGAAGAAATATTTGCTGTCTGTTCACAGAGGAATGCAAGTTTTAATTAATGGTAGTTTTAATTAATGGTATTTTAAAGTGCTTTTTAGTGCCACAGATTCTGAAAACGTAAACTAGGAACTTTTATCCTTAACTGATGCAAGCATACTGAAGCCAATGGTTATATGGAAGCCTGTTACACTTCTAATCATAAATCCTTTTCTGACCTTCTTTTGGAAGATGCAACTGCTACAAGCCTACCCCAGGATGATGGGTTGAGATAAGGGACTCCATTAAAAATGAACTTTACTGACATGTTGTAACTCAATACTTCTGCACTTTTAAACAGGTCTAAGATGGAAGGGGGTGAGCTTGATTTGTTATGCCGAAGACCATAGAGCATATGTATTCCACTGAACAAAATGCAAGGAATGTGATTGTTGCACATCAAAAGAGTATGTGCATATGACTCAAACGTATACCATCTGGAATATTGTTATTTAGTAAGGAAAAAATCTGTTTGGAACTGCATGTGAGATTCTTAAAACGTTTGGGTTTTTGTTGTTTTTTGGGTTTTTTTAATGAATACCAACCTTTCCTTTATTAAAAATAAAAAGGGTTGTAAGTTGTCTGAAGTTTATTCTTTGAAATATTCTTTTCAGCAGTTCTAAAATCAGGAGTGCTATATGAAGGACTAAAGAATTACGTATAAATTTCTGAATCATACACTGGGTGAGCTGTACTGGCTGGTACTGTACTGGCTGTTGAAATAACTCTTGGCTCTAATCCATTGCTTCCTCTATGGGCTTCCTTTTGGAGAACTTAGATAACTTTTGTAAGTGTCTCTCTTTTTTTTAAACAAAAAGAAAAGTCTTTTGGAAGTATTAATATATTGCTTACTTTTGTTAGACATTCTTGCAGCACAGACCAGCGTGATATTCCAGGCCCAATCAAATAAAAAACTTCCATCTCTTCTCATACTGTGAGAGTTGTTATAATACCAAGCTGGACTGAAAGCTTTCTTGTTATGGAGTCAGTTTTGTTTAAAAGTGGCACAAGGGCTTTTTTGTTTGTTTCAGGGTTGTCGTTACTGGGTTTTTTTATGCAGTGAATGGATCAGAGAAGAGTTTACTCCTGGACATCATCAAATCCTTTAAAAACCAAAACCAAATAAACAAAAACACACCCAAAACTGAAGACTTTTTCATCTACCTAAAAAAGAGAATGAATTACTAACATACTCTAGCTATTTTAATGTAAATTGTTGGTTTGCTTAAGCTGTGGCTGCAGTACCTGATGAAAGACTGTGTTATCCAGAAAATTGTTTCAACAGTTTCAAACTGTAGAATCCATGTTTCAGCTGAATTACATGCTTAGACATGAATTAGGCAAAAGAACATCAACAGAGGGTCTTGTGCATTTACTCTAACCACTGGCTGAAGGACAGCTGGCCAAAACTCATCTTTAAAAAGACTGGGATAATGTTGATTGGGAAATGGAATAATTAAACCAACTGATTTCACCAGCTTTGTGAAGACACCTTCAAGGGTGTCTGTCCTGCCTAGCATTAAACCAGTAAAGCAGAATCATCCAGATTCTCTATAATTTCTGGTTGAACAATAAACTGAGCCTACAGAAGTAATCCATTTTTTCTAACCATCAATTCAGCTTAAAAAGAACAATTACTTCAATGTTGCATTCTCTCTGACCTCTGTTTTGAGTTTTCAGTCACTTCTGAGGTTCTACCCCTTAACTTAATAGTGGTTTTTATTACCTGTCTTTACTCTGACATAATGCTCTTGAATGCCTCAGTGTCCATTCCTCTGAAACAAAATGAAGCTCCAAGCCTCCAGAAAGAAAGAATTCCTTATAAGAAGCCTAAAAATCTGCAATACTCCTTTTCCTCCTATTCCTGTAAGGCAGAGGGTGATTATTTCTTCTAAATTCTATCTAGATAAATAAGCAATTGAAGGAAGTCACTTTCCACCTATTTACTGAATTTTTTGAAACATCAGAAAACATATGGATAATGGTGATACTGTTGATGCTGGATTTAGTTGGTACTTGGGCTGCAAAGCCTTCCTAGGAGTTTGCTCTCCAAAGGCTCAATAGCCATTATGCATAAAGAGAAGCTCCATTCATGCATTAAAAACTGATTAAGACAGAAAGAATAAAGAATAGGAAAAAAATAATTGGCTTCCAAAAAGAAGACAGTCATGAGTAGGGGAGGTTGGGATCTGCGTTGTTCAGCATACATAGACACGATCAGAAAAGCATGTAAATAGCGAGGATACCATATTCACTATAGTAATTTCTAAAGCTAACTGCAAAACGTTGGAGAAGCCATGATCCTGAATGACAAGTTGATGAAATAGCAAAATGTGATGTAGCTTACACCTAGAAAGACCAACAAAACTACATCTAGTTTATTACTGGGCTTTATATTTATGTAACTGAGGAGGAGATCTTTGTGACTAGTTTGCTGAGGTTAACTCGAGGCTTGGTGACAGTCAAGTAAGCTAACTGTTAGGAATTATAAAGGAAGGAGCTGAGAACAAGATAGAGTATGAAATGATGCATCAATCTGGGCTGCCGTGTCATCCCATCTCAAAAAGACAAAAAAAAAAGGTGAAAGTAGAACAGGACAAAAAGTAATTGAAATATGGAGTTCCTTTCATGTGAGAAGAGACTGCATATACGAGACTCAGATTGGCCAAGAGCCATTTAAGAAGGAATATGATAGGACTATACAATCACAGATGGAAGGATGACTGCAAAGTGATTGTTCACATTTCCTTGGAATATGAGAAAGTACACATTCAAAAAGGCATTAATTTGTGAATTTGTAATTGCTTACATAGGTAGTGTAAGCAATTGCTTGGTTGCAACCTCTGACACAGAAAGTCTTTAAGTCATTAAATGTGTTGAAGCTTTGCCAGACAAAGCCTGGCAAAAGGACTGTTCTTGTCCCTAAATGTTCAGAGCTAGACAGTATTTGGAACTAGGATATTCAGCTACATCAGTTTTTGGTTGACATAGTGCAATGATTTCTATTGTTGTAGTTAAAGATAGAAAAAACAGCACTGAGAACTGGGTTGAGAAAGCCAAGATTTTTAGATATCACAAATGATTTCATGTTTACTAATTTTTTGCTTCTGAACATAAAAAGATTAAGAGATTGCGTGGGCCATAATCTCTGGAGATCTGTTTCAAATATATCCAAGGTTTAACACCCAAAAATGAAGATACTTGAAGTTGCTTAGGGACAGGGTTGTCATTGAGGGGTTGGGGGTAGACACATGACAGCTTTGAAAAGACCAGAACATAATGCTTCTCTGAGTAACTGTAGATGTGCCACTTGCAAAGGACCATATGTTGCATCTTTTACTCATACTGGTGAATTTCTGGTCACACGTGATTCAGTTGAGATGGATTAACTGAGAGTTTTGCAGCAAATAAATAGTGCAGCGTAATGCTGCCAGAAAAAATAAATCACACCAGTGCATAAAAGTAACTAGTAAAACAGCATAGCAGAGATCAATTAAAGTATAAAGTTATTTTAGATGTTTTGGACAGAAAAACATTCTGGAAGGACAAATGGACAAGATAAGCCTGGCAAACACTGGGAATGGAAAATGCCATCTGGAAACAAAAAACACAGACATAAATTTTATAGCAACTGTATAAGGGAGATGGCAAATGTCTTCTAAGGCATGAATCTGGTGATGAAGGAGAAGACAACATGCACCCATGTGCCCCTATCTCTTGCAGGTTGCTTTTATACATAAATTTCCATTAGATGTTTTAATGTTCCTGCTAGCTCTGCTCTGTTCCCTTTGTATGAGGTGTTTTCTCATTGCTTTATGTGCAGTGAGAGCTCAATCCAGAAGGCAAGATCCAGTTCCGTTTTCAATTTGAAATAGTATACGCACACTCTCTCTCTCTTGTTTCTGTATCTTATGTATTGTTTCATTTCTTCTTTTCAGTGCAAGGTAAATGACTTTGAAATGATGCTTCGTGGATGTTAGTTATCCAAATGCCATTGAATGTCTGTGACTTGGGCACCACATTACCTTTCCTCCTTAGGAGACTGCAGTTGGCGATATGGGGCTGAATTTCATTGTAGTTGATGCTTTGCTGAGCGGTCTTTGCCAAGCAGTGAAAAATGAGGAGTCCTGCATAACCTAAATGAACTTATGAACCCATAAAAATATCACAAAGGGTGATGTGTAACAGAACTAATGTAAACTTAAAAGTGGTTATTTTTAAATGAGAGCTGGGAAAGATGACAGGGAATAACAGAAAAGGAAGACAGCAGATACAGACCCAAAGAAGGCAAGAGAGAGAAAGAGTAGTGGGAAAGAGAGAAAATGCCAGAGGAATAAAGATCATGATCATGTATCCCAGCGTAACAAGGAAAAAAGCAATATTTATTTTTCTCTTGTCATCCTTCACCTCACTTTTCATCCATTAAGCTTTTTTTCCTATTTTCCTTCCCTCACGCTTTTTTTTTTTTGCATTCAGTTTATGTTCATTATCTACAACATCCATATAACAAATCCCTTGCTTCAAAACCCAGCTCCAGAATATGCAAAGGCATCTCTGCAATACCTGCACATGTCTTTTTATGATTTAATAAAGGTTTTAAGATTGGTTTAAATTTAGTGAGAGAGATGACTAGGGACAATAGACACCAAAGACCATCAGATCGCTTCTCTGGGGACTGAACTCAAGACCTTTACCTTCAAAATACGGAAAGCTACCTCTTTTGGGGAGCTAAAAAACCAGCTTTATAACTTGAACTGTTTGGAAGAGCTCGTCTGCAGAAGGGGTAATCTCTGCTCAAGAGACAGTTTTTGATTCATGTGTGTGCAGACCTGAACATCAGAGCTTCAAAAATTTACCTACTCAGGGTAATTCAGACTTTTCTACATGTATTTGGTCATCTCTCTCTACAATGTAAAATGCTGTGTTGCTTCTTGAGTACCTTTGGAATTTTTTATCATCTTTCCAAACAAAAGATGTGATCATCGTGGGCAAGAGGGAAGGAATAATAGAAGAAAATCTACTCAGACTAGATAATAATAAAGATTATATCTCCACGAACTAATAGGATTTCAGTTAAGAATCTGAATAGAATGCAACAAAATAATGTTAAAAAGTTAAGCTTTTCCATTGATTTCTAAAAAGGTGTAAGAAACCTGTTCTTGTAAAATGGGATGTAAATACTGTTGGTTCTGATGTTTCACTACTGCTTTCTTCAAGGACCTCTTACTACTAAAAACATTTTAGCCCACATCAAAATGCACCAATAAAAATGTAGTTCTTAAACATATCTTTCTGTCATTTCGCTTCCCTGAACTGTAATGATAGGTAAGAAATACTAATTGAATTACTTTCCTTACAGAACACTTTAATGCAAGATAAGTGGCGGCTGTATTTACTAGGTTATGAGGTTAATATTTCCTCAGTAATGGTTGAAATGGTGTCTTATTACAGTAGTGTAGATGGGGGCAATTCATATTGAAGCCTGTGATACATACAAATTTTAAGAAATTATTTTTTCCATTATCTAGAGTGAAACAGAAGTGAAATAATTTGCATAGCATGACATAGCAGATCAGTATCAGGACAAGGATAAAATCAGACACCTAGTTTAATGACCTGCGCAGTAGATTGTACTGCCTCAAGCTAAACACCTGAAGTAGAACTTTCAAAAACACCACTGTGATTTAAGAGAACAAATTTCATAGACCTTGTGCTCCCCTGTAATTTAAATGTTCAAAAAAAGAACCATTTAGGGGTTTTATCACCTAATTTTCTCCCCGACTGTAACGTGAGGCTGGCAGCAGTTCTATTCTCCTATTGATCCTTTTCCTGTTTCTGTTCCAATTAAATTATAAAAGTGGACTGCTTATGTTATTTGTATAATACCTCACACAAAGGGGTCTCATCTGGATTGTAATACTATACAATAAATCAAAATGACAAAACGAACCAATTTCTAAACGGCATACACTTGGATACCTCCAACTTTGTAAAAACTTGTAAAAGAAGACTTATGAAGAGACCAGTCCAGAATATTATTACCAGAGACATGAAAGCAAGCATATTTTTCATGTATTAAAGTATCTGGAGGTTTTGCTATGGAGTCAAACAGAGTTTTAACGCTAGCTTCAGTGAAACCAGGAGAAATGAGGAGACAGGGAATTACTGTTCTGCTGTTGAGGAGTGCAGCTTTGGTAGTAGGAGAATGTAGTTATAAATGAAACTATATTTTAAACATGATCAGAAAATTGTTGAGAGCGAAGGGCTAATGAACTATTAATAGTTACTGTAATAAAAGGTTAATCAATTATGTGCTGTTATAAGCAACCCATTAGGCCTGTGAGACACATAAGCCAACTTTTTTCAAACCTTTATGTCACTTACGGATGTGCTGACAGTCATTAGTAACAAGTACTGTTCATATCTGTTTATAAAAGCAGTTAGTTGTTCGTTAATACTTTATAAACTTCCATGGAAAATATGACTTATGGTTGTTATGCGTCCCTTATCTGGATTGATTTCAGATAAGTTTTGCTTTAAATTGAGAAGTCCAAGGCTAAGTCCTGGATTCTGCCTAAATTGCCGGGGCTGAAGAATTTGTGTTTTGTGACTGCAGGCAGAGTTTACAAAGATTAAAGCAAGTCTTGATAGCACTATTATTGAAGACTCCAGTGATACGCGCTTACTGCTGTCGGTTGCTACCAGATGCGAAGCTGTAACACTGAAGTTCAAAGATAGGAAACAGGGAAATAAATGATGCTGTAGACAAATGTTCATCACAGCCCAAGCAGGATAATTGACTTACGTGATGGAGCTGTACTAGCATATTATGTATATTTTGCCTTTCATAAAGCTTGACATTGTTCATTGACTGGTTTGTAGAGCAAACTTTCCTCTATTACTAAAAATACTTTTTTCTAAAAATGTAAATGTATAGTCTTTTTCACATTCAAATACCTTGAGTTATATTTTCTAATTTCCCAATGAGTTCTGTTGGGCTAGCCTCCTTTAGCGTATTCCTGGGGAAGTACTTATAAATTGGCTGCGATTTCAGTTAGTTTTCAGAGAGGCTTAGAAGACTGAGGAGGCAGTTTGTTTCTCAGGCTTCATGGGCAGAGCTTACTGCAGCTTCTATTGGTGCCATTTTTGTATGTGTTTGAGTATCCGTAGTTTTTATGGACTGATGGAGAGGAAGAAGTCATTCTGCCTTTTGGCAGGACAGTTGCCTGCCTTCTCTCTTGAATACTGGGTCTTGCTTATAATTCATGTAAAACTAACAACCCCAAACGCTAAGACAAATCATCTGCTTTTACTTCTGTTAAGATGTGGAAAGGTACATTCAAGATAGTGCAGAGTTTGAACACTCACACATGTATGCTGCAGAGTAGTAATTCCTGGTATCTGCTGTGGTTTCTGCACACAAACAGGATAACCTTAGAGTAACGATCAGTTGTGGAGGGTGACTAATGAAGCAGAATAAATTTGTATTTACTGCATATGTAAAACTACAGTATGATCCACAGCATTTGTTACTTCTTGCTTTCACTGGATAAGAAGTATTTAAAATAATTTTTAGTGTGTTAGCTGCCTCATTGTTCCTAACATTACATTTGGTCATGCTAATGTTACATTTCTGTCTTGGGACTATCAAAAGAAAATGATCTCATAAAAGTCAGCTGTTTGGTACGATAGTCCTTGTCTAATAGGAATGGACGAGATTCATCTATGGTGTACCTTCTCTCAAATCAGTGTGATTTCGTAGAGAGGAATTTGTCGCCTTAGTGTATTTCCAAAAGCATATGTAAAATGTGAGGTGAAGAGGGGAAAGCTGCATGGATACGCTGAACTAAATTGTGAGTTCCCGATACCGTCCCTGACACGGAGGCTGATTCTGGAGAGGGTATACTCTGATACAGCGTATTCCTGTGGAAGTGGGGGAGGTGATGGATGGGTACTGGGGCTTGCTGGTGTGGATGCAAGCAACAATTAGCTACCAATAATATAACCTTCCCGGGGAGGGGCACGCAAACAGGCTAAGAGACAAACATAGTGTAATAGCGGGTGGTCGCTGGGTATCCGGAGCTGTGGAACCGATGGCTCCGGTGAGCCAAAGGCATGCCTCCGGTTTCACCCCCTCCAGGCAAATGGACGACTTTCTGTGTGAGCACATATCTTAATGACACCGGCTGCTCTCCCCAGCCAAGCAGCAGAGCGTTCACCTAGCAGCAACGGGGAACTGGCTGCTGCTTCCTATCGAGGCTGGAAATTCTTCGCAGCCGGCTACAGAAATAGCAGGGAGGCCGCCGTCCCCGCCCTCCCGCCCCGGCTTGCAGCACGGCGGAGGGGCCCCACCGCCCCTGTGTGTGTGTGGTGTGGGGGGGGTGCGTGTCCGTGTGTGTGCGTGTGCGTGCGAGGAGCAGGTGGGCCCCGCGGTAACCCCGCCCCGCGCGGGTCCCCGTCGGCCATACGGTGATGGCAGCAACCTCCGTGCCAGAGCAGGCTCTTTATTGGAGGAGGGGGCTGTCAATCCGCGGCCGAGCAAGCCCCACTCTCCGGCGAGCTGCTCCCGAGGTCTGATTCTGGAGCCGTGGCCGGCTGCGATGGGAAGCGGCGTCGGAGGGAACAAAGTTTGCAACACTTGGGCACTTGGCTGCTCGCGTCCGTGATGCCCGTGGCAGGAGCCGGTGCCTGAGGGCAGCGGCAGCCAGGCGGCTGGCACGCTTTGCTGGTCTGCTGTCGGCACTGCTATCGCAAAGTTTCAGCTATTTTAATGTCCTAAAATCGAGGATTCTAATTATCAGCCCTCCCCACCCCCACCTCTCCTTCTAGGTAGGCGACAAATATTTTTATTCTGTGGATTAGAGAACTTTTTGCATGGAAATTTACTGACTTCTGAGTGGTCTCCTGGTCGGGGAAAGGGGGGAAAGGATTTCTTTTCATCGCAGTTTATTCTTGTTTTCTGGATCACAGGATTTTTGGAGCTATATGGAGGGATCTCAGGATGGTGTGCACCAGGAAAACCAAAACTTTAGTGTCCACTTGCGTGATTTTGAGTGGAATGACTAACATCGTCTGCCTGCTGTACGTGGGCTGGGTCACCAACTACATTGCCAGTGTTTATGTGAAAGTGCAGGAGCCGATCTCAGAAAAAAAGTTAGAGGAAGACAAAGGGGACACTTTAAGGATTATAGAAAGGCTGGACCATTTGGAAAATGTCATCAAGCAGCACATCCAAGGTACCACCTTACCCCCCGCTCGCTTTCCCTCCCTCCCCACCCCACCCCGCCGCTTGCCGTGTGCAGCCTCCATCCCCTCCCGCCGCGTTTGTTGTGTGTGCGTGTGACATTTGTGTCGCGATCGGGGAGAGCCGTTCCTCAGCCCGGAAGAGCCGGGGGCTGCGCGGAGGCTGCGGTGCGTGTGGGAGTCCCCGGCGGTCCCCTCCCGGTGCCTGGCGAGAGGAGCGGCGGAGGCGGGCGCCGTGGGGGGGGACCTGCCCCGCTCCCCTCCCTCCTCCCGGGTCGGCCTCCGCACGGGGTGGCGGGCCGGGGCCGCCGGCTGCGGGGACTGGCCCCCGCCCCGCGGAGAGCGGGCCGGGGGCGGCGGGGCGCGGCGGAGCGGCGGGGGCTCGGTGCCGGGGCGAGCCGGGCGGCGCAGGGCTCCGGGGCGGCTCGGCCCGAGCTCCCGGGCGCTGGGCAGCGGCGGCAGCCCCGCCGGGCTGGGCTCGGCCTGGTGCTGTAGTAAAGCTGACCTCCGCTCCGTGCCTGTCTGCGTCTTGCTAAAGTAGGGGGTCCGCGGGGAGGGCTCGGCGCGAAGGGCAGGGGAGCCTCTTCCCATCTTGCTGTTATCGTCATTGTTTCGTATTTGTTATTTTTCTTTTCCAAAATGGGTCGCTGCGAGGGGAATTTTTGTTGTTCTTCCCCTGTAAGCCTGACTCTGCTAATCCGTGCTGAGAGTCTGTGTGTGTCCGGGTGTGCTCAAGGTTTTCCCTTAGTGCTGCTGTAGTGCCGGGAGCCACTTGGGATTATAACTGGGGCAATCTCTCATTTGTGTAATGCCTTTTTAATTTGATCTCCTTTTCATGGGAGAAGGGTTGAAGTGGGCAAGCAGTGGGGGAGAATATGATTATTTCCGGGGAGTTTGGGATTTTACATGACTTTGCTTTGCTGGGTGATCTTTAGCGTCTTCCTTTACATTTTCATCATCTGCATGGCATCATACAGTCATTCCCTCAGTCTGCTAAGTGGGTTGGATAGTAAGGAGGCTGAGGGTGGGGGTAGGTGAGGGCTCTTACAAAATCTAGAGGGACCATCTTTCTCTGCTTCTGCATAACCTCTACTGAATGTTCAAATCCCAGTTCTATCCCAAATCAAATCCCAATTCAAATCCCAAATCCTCCTCTAAATTTGAAAAGGGAGAGCAAACCATCTGGTAAAAGGATACCTGTCACCAGTGCACAAAATCTCATGCGCTTCCAGACAGCTTTGGTCAACTGGTCTTCTGGGAATAAAAGGAAAGGTGGAGCAGGCAGGGTAGCTAATCCCGTACAAATTGGACTTCCCCTGCTTGTCAATACTCATAAGTTTGCAGTACTGTTAAAGCCCAGCTACTTTGCTGTGACTTGTATTAATTTTTTTTTAAAATATGACACATCACCATTCAGTTTGTATATGCCTTCATTTCTCAGATAGTCTTGTCATCTTGGGTAAATTAGTAAAATACTACTTTTTTTCTGGAGGCTGAGTTGTAGCACCTCCTGCAAGTTTTAAGTTCTCTCATGCAGTCCTTAAGTTTTTCTTGATTCCTGAAATTGATTTTAAAAAGGAAATATATTCTTGTCTGTGTGCCAGTGGAGTGCACTGTGGAAGCATGTATGAAGGCAGGGATTTTTCAAAAGGCGCTGGTAAGAGTTAGATACATGAAATTAATTGATTTTCCATATGAGGTTGGAGCATAACTCCTTCAGGTTTGTTGGTGTGAAGCTCCAATACTCTTATTTCTTTTCAAGGAAAATAACAATGTCCATATTGGCAATGTTCCTTTGGTCAGTGGTTCTTCTCAGAGTAGTAGAGAAAGGTATACCTAAATCAGGGGAGAGTATAGCATGGATTAGAGCATAAACTTTTTTTGTCACTTTTTGTGACTATGCATAAACCAAACCAGAAGATACTTTCCTTAAATAACATTAGTATGGAAGTTGAAGAGAGTCTTCTAAAAATAATTAAATGAACAGTTTGGTAATAAGTACTAAAGTATATTGGGGGGGGGGGAAGTTTACAAAGTTCTCATACCTTATTGAAACCACTTACTCTTTAAGATAAATACATAAATAAAATAAAAATTACTGATCATTATGCCTAAATGGATTTTCTGTGCTTTTACTTGCCAAATCGTAATAACTGAGCTTCACAAGGGATTCCTGTGGCAGAGATTGCAGAATAAGATGTTATTTTAATAAGATTTTGTTTAGCACTGTGAGATGCCGTGAATTCTGGGTCATGGTGCAAAACTCACTGAAGTCATTGGAAGGAATATACCAAGCTTGACTGGGTTTGGTATGAGCTTGACAGTCAGCTTTAAGAAATTATAAGTTTGAGATTCATTGCCATAAATTGGGTAAACCAGCTGCTGTAATGGTTCTGGACAAAGTTATAAGGGTTATGTGTGGTTTGTTATTAAACTTTTCCTTGGACCACTTCTTTTTTATGTTGGAGAGAAGTGTCAATAGCTCACACATTCTGCAGTGCTGAGCAGGCATGAAATTAGCACAGGTAATAGAATTGCGTTCCATAGGATATCCTGCAAATACCAGAGAGCTCTAACTGTCACATTTTACACA